>NC_023749.2:9450012-10167297 GCF_000499845.2 Phaseolus vulgaris | reverse complement strand
CCTCAAACACTGCATTGGCATTGTAAGTGTTTAATTTTTCATGCTGCTCTGTGTTATTGTTGTTCAACTCGTCATTATATGTTTTCTTTTTTCTGATTGAGTGTGGTTGAATGCAGGAAGGAATATTTTGAGATTACATGGGCAAGTTTGAGGTCAAGGGTTGAGCCTTCTTTTGCAGAGAGATCGGTGATCAATCATCAAGATTACCTTACCCATGGCAATATCATTACGTCCAGTGCCGTCGATATTACAGAGACTGAAGTAATCACAGAAGATGGCCATAAAATTGGCTTTGACTATCTTGTTATTGCCACTGGCCATGCAGATGAAGTCCCCAAAAATAGGACGGAAAGACTTAATCAGTTCAAAGAAGGTGAGTTTGAACTTTGAACATAACCTATCTATGATGATCAGTTCAAAATACCTACAAGGGTAACACAAATATTATGAATTTACTTTCAAACTTTCGTAGAACTAGTTGATCCTACAGTTGTAATAAAAATCAGATTTTAGTGTTGCTGATATTAGGAATAATCTGATAGGAGTGTAGGTTATTGCTATTGGCTGCATACGAAGCATTATATGCTCATTAAGAAAAAAAACCAAAGGATCATGGAGCTCTAGAACAACCATGGAAGAAATAGTAGAAGTACAGAGCACATAATAACAGATTAAATTTTGACTATGTTGTTAGTTATTATCTCTATCGAAGGAGTTCTTTTAAGCTATCAGGGATTATTATTCTATTATTGCTTTTGAATCATGCGTTCATATTGCTCATTTAACCATAATTTTCTTGTGAATTTATTCTTTTTCGTTCGAATAGGTTCAGTTAATAGTGTAATGAATTGTTGTAGTCAGTATTTGAGTAATGAAGTTCATTTTCTTTGGCAGACAATGAAAGGATAAAATCTGCTCGTTCCATTTTGATTGTTGGAGGAGGTCCTACTGGCGTGGAACTTGCTGCAGAGATAGCTGGTTGATTTTCCAAATAAGAAGGTTACAATAGTGCACAAAGGACCTAGGCTACTGGATTTCGTAGGGACAAAGCTGCTGACAAGACTCTAAAATGGTTGAATCAAAGAATGTAGAGGTGAAACTAGAGCAAACCAATTGACGTGAACGAATTAGCATGTGAACACAAGACATATCGAACTTCAAATGGAGAGACCGTTGAGGCAGATTGTTATTTCCAATGTTTAGGGAAACCACTTGCATCAGCATGGCTTGAAGAAACTATGTTGAAGTATGACTTGGATGATGAAGGAAGGATTAAGGTAGATGAAAAGTTGAGAGTCACTGGTAGGAGAAACATTTTTGCAATTGGAGACATTACAGATGTTCCGGTAAGCACTTGCCATTAGTAACTTTCATTCAGCTAAAAATGGACATATGTTGACACACTGTTCATCAAAAACATTTTTACTTACAGTTCCAACTACTTTTCTTAATAAAATATTATGTTACAATAAAATAATAATTTATATAGTTGTAGGGTGAATATAGAAAGAAAGAAAAGGTGTTAATGAATCATGTCCTTTCACCATAATTTTGTATGTATTTCACCTTGCTTTATAACAAAATATGTTACCAAGTCTTTAGCTGCTCACATGATTTTCTGACTTTTTCCTGAGCTAGACAAAAAGCTCATGTTCTGTTTCCTGGGTTTTGGCTAATCTAGTTTATTCTTACTAGTAATGAAAATAACTAAGCAAAATGAAGAGAACTGTCCTAAAACCTTGAATTCAAGGCCTAAAGTTACTGATATCAAGTTTTAAATGGGGACTTATATGCATCATTTCCTATAGTTTTATGTGATTGCATAACTTAGGCTCTTTGTATGCATCATACCTGATTTTGTCCAATGCAAATCGGTTAAATGCTATAAACCTGTGGCGTTTTAATCTCTTCACAAGCCACCTGAAGGAAGTTTCTAATGGAAATGTATACAACAGGAAATCAAGCAAGGGTTTGCAGCACAACAGCATGCAGAAGTGGTTGTGAAGAACTTGAAGGTGATGATAGATGGAGGAAGAGATTGCAGTCAATGTAGGATGGAAAATTACAAGCCACAGATGCCAATGGCAATTGTTTCACTTGGGAGGAGAGATGCTGTGGCACAATTACCATTATTGACAGTCATTGGAAGAGTTCCTGGATTCATCAAGTCTGGAGATTTGTTTGTTGGTCGAACAAGGAGACAAATGGGACTGGATCCTCGTATCAAGCATGATTGAGTCCATACAATGCATTATTGTACACAAATTGCAAAATCAATTCTTGTTTCATACTTTGCATGTCATCTTGATGTATAAAATAACTATAAATAAAACCTAGTGGCAGTTCATGTTGAAAAAGCATAGTGTTTATCTTTACGTAAAATTAATTTAAAATGCATATTTTTAATTAAAAACTATTATGTTACTTTTACTTAAAAAGAAAATATTGACGAGTCCAATTTCTTTTTACTTAAAAAAAGATTTTTATAAAAACTGCATCTGGCATTATAGTGTTGAACAATGGCGAAAAGTAAAAAAGATTTAAGGAAATGCATGATTATTATGATATAATTTTTTAATTTAAAATATATAAAAAAGTATTGTAGTTTTAGTTACTTGTTTTTTTAAATATATAGATAAAAATTAAACCATTAAAACTTCATGGCCAAAATGCAAATTCAATTTTTTTTTTTTAGCTAAAATCCAACCACTAAAATTAGCAGACTAAAATTTTCTACACTAAATTAAAATACCAAAAATTAATTAAGTCTTTAATTTGTTACAAAAATTTTATGAAGTTTTAATGGTTTAATTTTTATCTATATATTTAAAAAAACAAGTAACTAAAACTACAA
This sequence comes from Phaseolus vulgaris, assembly GCF_000499845.2. Taxonomy (NCBI): domain Eukaryota; kingdom Viridiplantae; phylum Streptophyta; class Magnoliopsida; order Fabales; family Fabaceae; genus Phaseolus; species Phaseolus vulgaris. The sequence goes on along the minus strand of NC_023749.2, from coordinate 10,164,443 downwards.
TACTTTTTTTATATATTTTAAATTAAAAAATTATATCATAATAATCATGCATTTCCTTAAATCTTTCTTTACTTTTCGCCATTGTTCAACACTATAATGCCAGATGCAGTTTTTATAAAAATCTTTTTTTAAGTAAAAAGAAATTGGACTCGTCAATATTTTCTTTTTAAGTAAAAGTAACATAATAGTTTTTAATTAAAAATATGCATTTTAAATTAATTTTACGTAAAGATAAACACTATGCTTTTTCAACATGAACTGCCACTAGGTTTTATTTTATAGTTATTTTATACATCAAGATGACATGCAAAGTATGAAACAAGAATTGATTTTGCAATTTGTGTACAATAATGCATTGTATGGACTCAATCATGCTTGATACGAGGATCCAGTCCCATTTGTCTCCTTGTTCGACCAACAAACAAATCTCCAGACTTGATGAATCCAGGAACTCTTCCAATGACTGTCAATAATGGTAATTGTGCCACAGCATCTCTCCTCCCAAGTGAAACAATTGCCATTGGCATCTGTGGCTTGTAATTTTCCATCCTACATTGACTGCAATCTCTTCCTCCATCTATCATCACCTTCAAGTTCTTCACAACCACTTCTGCATGCTGTTGTGCTGCAAACCCTTGCTTGATTTCCTGTTGTATACATTTCCATTAGAAACTTCCTTCAGGTGGCTTGTGAAGAGATTAAAACGCCACAGGTTTATAGCATTTAACCGATTTGCATTGGACAAAATCAGGTATGATGCATACAAAGAGCCTAAGTTATGCAATCACATAAAACTATAGGAAATGATGCATATAAGTCCCCATTTAAAACTTGATATCAGTAACTTTAGGCCTTGAATTCAAGGTTTTAGGACAGTTCTCTTCATTTTGCTTAGTTATTTTCATTACTAGTAAGAATAAACTAGATTAGCCAAAACCCAGGAAACAGAACATGAGCTTTTTGTCTAGCTCAGGAAAAAGTCAGAAAATCATGTGAGCAGCTAAAGACTTGGTAACATATTTTGTTATAAAGCAAGGTGAAATACATACAAAATTATGGTGAAAGGACATGATTCATTAACACCTTTTCTTTCTTTCTATATTCACCCTACAACTATATAAATTATTATTTTATTGTAACATAATATTTTATTAAGAAAAGTAGTTGGAACTGTAAGTAAAAATGTTTTTGATGAACAGTGTGTCAACATATGTCCATTTTTAGCTGAATGAAAGTTACTAATGGCAAGTGCTTACCGGAACATCTGTAATGTCTCCAATTGCAAAAATGTTTCTCCTACCAGTGACTCTCAACTTTTCATCTACCTTAATCCTTCCTTCATCATCCAAGTCATACTTCAACATAGTTTCTTCAAGCCATGCTGATGCAAGTGGTTTCCCTAAACATTGGAAATAACAATCTGCCTCAACGGTCTCTCCATTTGAAGTTCGATATGTCTTGTGTTCACATGCTAATTCGTTCACGTCAATTGTTTGCTCTAGTTTCACCTCTACATTCTTTGATTCCAACCATTTTAGAGTCTTGTCAGCAGCTTTTGTCCCTACGAAATCCAGTAGCCTAGGTCCTTTGTGCACTATTGTAACCTTCTTATTTGGAAAATCAACAGCTATCTCTGCAGCAAGTTCCACGCCAGTAGGACCTCCTCCAACAATCAAAATGGAACGAGCAGATTTTATCCTTTCATTGTCTGCCAAAGAAAATGAACTTCATTACTCAAATACTGACTACAACAATTCATTACACTATTAACTGAACCTATTCGAACGAAAAAGAATAAATTCACAAGAAAATTATGGTTAAATGAGCAATATGAACGCATGATTCAAAAGCAATAATAGAATATAATCCCTGATAGCTTAAAAGAACTCCTTCGATAGAGATAATAACTAACAACATAGTCAAAATTTAATCTGTTATTATGTGCTCTGTACTTCTACTATTTCTTCCATGGTTGTTCTAGAGCTCCATGATCCTTTGGTTTTTTTTCTTAATGAGCATATAATGCTTCGTATGCAGCCAATAGCAATAACCTACACTCCTATCAGATTATTCCTAATATCAGCAACACTAAAATCTGATTTTTATTACAACTGTAGGATCAACTAGTTCTACGAAAGTTTGAAAGTAAATTCATAATATTTGTGTTACCCTTGTAGGTATTTTGAACTGATCATCATAGATAGGTTATGTTCAAAGTTCAAACTCACCTTCTTTGAACTGATTAAGTCTTTCCGTCCTATTTTTGGGGACTTCATCTGCATGGCCAGTGGCAATAACAAGATAGTCAAAGCCAATTTTATGGCCATCTTCTGTGATTACTTCAGTCTCTGTAATATCGACGGCACTGGACGTAATGATATTGCCATGGGTAAGGTAATCTTGATGATTGATCACCGATCTCTCTGCAAAAGAAGGCTCAACCCTTGACCTCAAACTTGCCCATGTAATCTCAAAATATTCCTTCCTGCATTCAACCACACTCAATCAGAAAAAAGAAAACATATAATGACGAGTTGAACAACAATAACACAGAGCAGCATGAAAAATTAAACACTTACAATGCCAATGCAGTGTTTGAGGGAAAATGACAAACACATTCAAAAACACAATTCTCAATAACAAAATTGAAACTTGAAAATTTGGGAAGTTTCAAAATGCGATAAAAAATTCAAAAGTTGACATGGGTGTCTCGATGATCTAAATTCGAATTAAAAAAATTAGCTTGAAGAATTAAACATAATAGTAGAAGAGGAAAATAAACTGTAGCAGAAAATGCTTTAATTACGAATCAATGAGGGTAACGTGGGTAGTGAATTGGAGAGATTTAGCGACGAGAGAACCCGCAACACCTCCTCCTATGATCACCACTCTCTTCTTCCCAACATGATTTTCCATTTCAATTCTTTGTTTCTGTTCTTCGCATGTCACATTGTATGTTTCATGGTACTGTTTGTTTTTAAAACCAAATAATAAATAAACAGGTAACTAAGTAAATAAATAGTATCTAACATATTTGGCATGGCAGTTCCGGAGATGCAAGTTTTGGGAAAAAAAAGCAAGATTGAGTTAAATTTTCCTTTTTTTATGCTTCTATTTAAATTATAATTTTAGGACGCTTTGAGTTGTTTAGAATAACTTTATCATTTTAAGGTATTTTTAGTTTACTTTTATATTTTTCGTATTTATGATTATAAAATTAATGCTATGTTTTGTTTTTAAGAGTATAAACAATTTGATAAAATAGACGTAAATAATGTTGTTTAATTATTATTGATTTAATTTTTAATCATTTACTTCTGGAGGTGAGAGTAGTTAATTGCTCATTATTAAACATGATTGATATATTTAAAATAAACTATTGGTAAATTTACTAATATGCATGGGCTAAATAACAGGAAAAAAAGAAACAAAAGTCAAATGAGGTTAATGATAAATGACTTAGATGATCAACACAATAAATTTAAATAATCTTAGTTTTTTACTTAGCCATGTTAAATATTGTCTTCTAAATGAAAAAAAAAAAAAAAATCTTCAAAAATCTTTTAAGATGATGTAAGTGGTTTAGATACTTATCTCTAGATGACAATAACAAGATAAACACTATAAGAAATTTGTTATTTATATATCGATTATTACATACGGATTCAAATCCTTATATAAAGTGAGCATTACATACGGATTTGAATCCGTATGTAAAGTGAGCATTACATACAGATTTGGATTCGTATGTAAAGTGAGCATTACATACAAATTTTTACATACGGATTTGGATCCATATGTAAAGTAACTTAGATAGTTAAAGAGACCTTAATTATTTCATTATGTTTCGAAGGATCATATTTTTGTCAACAACAATGTCAATTTATTGGTGATATCTTGATAAAAATAACATTTACTACCTTGTTTACATTGGCATGTAGGACAATAAACTAGTTATTCAAGTTATAGGATGTTGTAGCTTTGTTTACTATAAAAGTTGAGGAAATGATAATTACCTAAGAAAACAAGGAAGTTATCAGGATAAAAAGGTTAATGAAAGAACGATAAAAAGGTTAATGAAAGAACTCATACGATGTGTATTATCACAATTAGAGTACTTTGGACATTGAAAGGAATATTGTCTTTCATTTAATGAAAAAAAGTAGACATGCAACATCACTTTTGAAATTGCCTCCAAAAGGAAGGGAGGGGGAGGTTGAATGGAGTATAAAATCAAAATGTGAATTTAAAGACAATATAAAAGTAGCGTCTAACAAACAAGGAGAAGAGAAAAGTAGACACATATTTATACTAGTTCATCCTACCACTTAGGCTACATTCAATCCACTTAAGAAAACTACTTGATGAAAACCATCCAGCCTCGAAACTTTTGGCTAAGAAGATAGACGAAGATCGAGATTTATTGAAGATATTGTAAAGTCTTTTTCTTCTTCTTAGCCTTGTAAAAATTGTATACAGTAGTGAGGAAGTTTTGGGCCTTGCATTTTGGGCCAAAGTAGAGAAGGATGCAAATATGAAAGAAAGTAGAGTGTAAAATAGTAAAATAGGGGTACAAATAGAAATGTAGGACGGGAAGGCATGAGGTAGGCAAGGAAGGCATGATGTTCCACATTTCTTCTTCTCAATGGAGAGAATTTGCAACAATAAGGTGGTGACACTTGTCACACTCATTTGAGAGGTTTTGATAAACTTTTTCCTATAATAGGAGTCTCTTGTACATGATTTTTAACTTTGATTTGAGTAATGAAATGTTGTCCAATTGAGACACTTTTACTTGTTCAAAGTTCTCTCTAGAGTTGTCTTCTTGCTAGACAAATTTCTAGAGTCCTTCTAGTAGTGTTGGTCTAACCTCACTCTAGAAACTAAGTTTTGGCCTAACCTCACTTAGATTCACAATAATAATTTTCATCTCTTCGAAATTTCTACAATTCTTCATGCTTCCGCAGTAGTCCTCATCATCCATAGAAGAAGATATTCAAATCAAAACAATGAAGAAGATCTACAAATGAAGATGCAAGCTAGGATTGCAGCACTACTTAAGAGCTTTCACTAACTAAAAAACTTGGCTACAACGAATATACATAATTATCCAGGTACAACAAGTTCTAACACTTCTACAGGAACAAGTATTTTGACCTCTTAAGGTACAACGAGTTTTAACACCTCTTTAGGAATAAGTATTTTGACCTTTCCAAGTACAACGAGTTTTAAAATCTTTCTAGGAGAAAGTATTCTAACCTCTCCAAGTATAAAAAGTTTTAAAACCTCTCAAAAAATGAGTATTCTGACATCTCCACATACAACAAGTATTTTGACCTCTCTAAGTACAACAAGAATGTTGACCTCTCTAAGTATAGCAAGTATTATATCCTCTTCAAGTACACTAGTTTTAATATTCTCTTGAGACTAAAACCTCTCAAGACATGAGAAAAATACTCTCTAAGCGATAACAATAAAATCTCACGGGGTATATTTCACAAAGTAAAGAATTTACAATGGTTAACTCACAACTCAATAGATTATACATTTTATTTAACTCATACACTAACTTAAATGCACTTTAACTTCCACTTTAACTCACTGCATTATACAGGACAATCTCACCCAAGAGAGGATTGGTACAGTTGAAGCCACTAGTGGCTTGTACCCTGTAACTACCTTGCCTTGCCTCCTTTTATTAATTGTAATATCACGGACAAAACACTATGACATTATAGACTAGGGCACCCTTCACATGAAATATTACATGTCTTACGCAAACAATACCCTTTTATTACTATTGATACTCATCATGTATGTGACACTTGTAGTCGTGCAAAACAGAGAAAACTTCCTTTCATTTTAAGTACTACTGCTACCTCTGCTATTTTTGATCTTGTACACTTTGATATTTGGGGACCCTGTTCCATAACTTCTATGCAAGGTTTTCGTTATTTCTTAACTATTGTTGATGATTACTCGCGCTATACTTGGGTTATTTTGCTGCATAATAAATCTGAAGTGTGTCCGCACATCATTAACTTCAATGTTTTTGTTCAAAATCATTTCAAAACTAATATCAAAACAATTCGTACTGACAATGGTGTTGAGTTTGCTATGTCAAATTTTTATGCTTCAAAGGGAATTATACATCAAACATCTTGTGTTGAAACACCACAACAAAATGATATTGTGGAACGTAAATATCAACACATACTAAATGTAACTAGGGCCTTACTTTTTCAAGCAAATCTTCCTCCTATTTTTTGGGAATTTGTTGTAAATCAAATTGTTTTCTTAATAAATTTTATTCCTACTCCATTACTTAATAACATCACTCCTTATGAACAATTGTTTGGAAAACCGTATGACATTTCCTTTTTAAAAGTGTTTGGTTGCATATGTTATGCTAGTACCATTACTGCACATAGGAAGAAGTTAGATGATAGATCTATCAAATGTATTTTTCTTGGTTTCCCGCAAAATACAAAAGGTTATATTGTTTTAAATTTAAAGTTTCATCGCATAGAGATATCAAGACATGTAATCTTTCATGAAACCCACTTTCCATATAAACTGGATAGTGGTTTGCCTAGGGACCCCAACACTTTATCTCTCCCTATTTCTAACGCATATAATTATGCTCTTGATTTTTTTTCTGATACTGCACCTCCTGCTGAGCCGTGTGCCTCTACTCTTGCACCCAATATTGCCCCTCCACCAACCTCATTATCCTCTGATCTTCCAACAAATAATGTTTATGCTCTTGCATCCAACATTGCACCTCCACCAGCATTATCACCTCATGCACCTCCAGGAAGCACCTCACCCCAATTTCCAAGAAGATCATCTCGTCCTCATCAACAACCTGCCTATCTTGCCGATTTCCACACAACAATCAACACTGTAAGTAGTAGATATCCTATTCATAATTACTTGTCTTACAATTCCTTATCTTCTAATTTTAGAAATATTATTTCCTCTATCAATTCGCATCCTGAACCTCACACCTATACTAAAGCCTCCAAACATGCTTCTTGGCAATCTGCCATGCAAGCTGAGCCTCAAGCTCTTGCTGCTAACAATACTTGGCAACTTACCCCTCTCCCTCCAGGAAAGAAAACTATTGGTTGTAAATGGGTATATAAAGTCAAATATCATTCTGATGGCACTGTTGAGCGCCACAAAGCAAGAGTTGTTGCCAAAGGGTTCACCCAACTTGAAGGACTTGATTTCTTAGACACTTTTGCACCGATTGCTAAACTCACTACCCTTCGCCTTCTCCTTGTTGTTGCCACTACCAAAAATTGGGTTTTAAAACAACTTGATGTCAATAATGTCTTTCTTCACGGTGATCTCCATGAAGAGGCATACATGAACCCCCCACTTGGCCTCTCTCTTCCTTCTCCCCAGCATGTCTGCAAGCTTCAACGGTCTTTGTATAACCTTCGTCAAGCTGGTCATCAATGGTACGTAAAACTTTCTACTTTTCTTTTATCAAATAATTACTCTGTCTTTGTTGTTGACCACTCTTTTTTTCTTAAATATAATAATGATAAACTCATTGTTATTCTTGTTTATGTTGATGACTTGGTCTTAACTGGTGATGACACGGAGGAAATCAATACAATTATTGCATCCCTTCACCATCACTTCAAGATAAAAAAATTAGGTAATCTCACTTACTTTTTGGGACTGGAAATTGCTCGCAACAGTACTGGTCTTCATTTAAGTCAGCGCAAATATACTTTTGATCTCCTTCAAGACACTGGCATGCTTGACTCTGCACCTGTGGCCACTCCTATGACTCACACCTCCCGTCTCTCTCCCGACCAAGGCTCACCTCTCGATGTTGATGTCACTTCCCAATACAGAAGACTCCTTGGACGTCTAATTTACTTAACCAACACGCGACCAGACATCGCCTTCGCTGTCCACAATTTAAGCCAATTCATATCTGCACCCACAACTCATCATCAACAAGTTGTCTCACGTCTTTTGTGTTACCTCAAGGGCACCTCTGGTGAAGGACTATATTTTTCTCACACTAGTTCAATTCACCTCTGTGGTTTTAGTGACTCTGACTAGGCAACATGTTCTACCACACGCAAATCTGTCACTGGATATTCCATCTACTTAGGAGACTCCCTAATATCATGGAAATCAAAGAAGCAACCAACTATCTCCTGCAGCTCCTCTGAAGCCAAGTATAGAGCCCTAGCCACCACCACATGTGAGCTACAATGGTTGTCTGGATTTATATCTTCCTCTCTCCCAGCCTGCAACCCTGTTCTATGACAACAAATGTGCCCTTCAAATAGCTTCCAATCAAGTTTTTCATGAACGAACCAAGCACATCGAATTGATTGTCACCTAGTTCGTGAAAAACTTAACTCTCGTCTCCTCAAACTGCTACCCATTACTTCTGCAATGCAAGTTGCTGACATATTCACAAGCCCCTTGCTTCCGCACAGTTCTCTACTCTCAAATCCAAGATGAGCCTGACAAATATCTACTCCCCAGCTTGAGGGGGGTGTTAACATATTTAATTTTTTATTTTAAATTATTGGGCTTTGTTTGTTTGACCCAACTTTCCTTTTCTGTTTCAGCTAGGTCTTAATCTTTTTCTTATATATACACCATGTATTTTATTCTCTAATACAAGTGAATAAAAGTTTCTTTTATATTTAGTTTTCTCTACAGTTAGGGTTCATCAAAACCTCCTTTTCTCCATTACGATTGCGTGCGATTACATACGCTACATTAAAGCACCACATCAGGCAAGGAATCATCTTCATTTACTGTAATAACAATAAATGTGAAATATTGTGTTTTGTATAAAAATGGTTTTCTTGAATTGTTGTATTTTTGTTATTGTGTTGTTCTTCGATTTCTAGCTCTTTATATAGATTTAGAAATGATGATCGTTGAAACTTGTAACATGTACTTTATAATTTTGGTATTAGACACTCCAAAAGAAAACTTTTGCTTTTTAAAGATTTCTTGTGTGCCTTGACCGTTTATATGTTAACGTTGGACTTTAAAAACTTTTTATACTTGTATATATTTGAATGTTAAAGCTTGAATCTTCTATATTTGAAGTTTGCACAAATTCGAATTGTAGCACCTTCGTTTTTCCATTAAATGCTATATAAGAAAACTTATTTGATATTATCTATGCGTCTTCAGTGCTAACAATATCTTTGTTAACAAATTGATTGTGATTGACAATAGTAATCATCATTAAAACAATTGGGTCAAATCATAATTATATACATTTAAAATTTAGAATCTTAATTTGAAGACAATATATACCTAAAAACCTAACATAAATTCAAAAACTTTATGTATGTATAACATTGAAGATATTAGAATTTATCTTAAATCAAATTTGAAAAAACATAATTTCAAAATTAAATCGAATTTGTCTCTTTGTTTTTAAAAAACTTTCTCATTTAACATCACATTTTCGAAAACTTTCCAAACTGACACAACTTTTAAATGTTGAAGTATTCAATATTTAAAATAGTTTACATTATAAGATATATTTCATTCAAATATCATCAAGAATGCTAATATACTAAGTTTTTAAAGTCTTTATTTTCTAACACATTATAAAAACTTTTCAGAAAGAGTTCATCAAAGTTGTTGAAACAATTATTTGCTTAAAATAGTTAATAGTTAATTATACTTATTGTGGGTTTCACATAGAAGATTAAGGAACAATACAAAATTATATTTAAATCAAGAAGATTAAATTTATAAGTTTCTTGATGCGTTTGACCGTCTATCGTGAAAATGATGTCAAGACTGTCTAACACGAAGACGAAGACTAGACGTACGTCTAACACATTTAACATTTAGAGATTATCTAGCTAGCAATCCACTGAGATCATCTAGCAAGTCTAATATAAAAAGAGTGAGATCGACTGTCATGTTTTACATAGTTAGACTATCTAATAAGTTAAATATTCACTACAAGAAAATCATTAAATAGAAACTAATTTTAGAGACCCAAAAATAATAAGTGGATATATTGACTAAATTAGAGACTATTTTAGAAACTAAAAAAAATATATTTCTAAATTAGTTTTTATTATTGTTAAATAGTTTATAAATTTGTATCTAATTACCGACCAAGGTTTTTGCTACCAAATTTAGAATCTAAATAATTGGTAGTTAAAACCTTGGTAGTTAATTAGATATCATAAACTATTTAACAATAATATAAACTAATTTAGAAACTAAATTTTTTTTAGTCTCTACATGGTCTCTAATTTAATTAATATAACAACTAAGTATTTTTTATCTTTAAGATTGAGTTCTATTTGATGATTTTCTTGTAGTATTTATCATGTGTTAAGCTTTAATACCTACACATCAATTAATTTTGTCATAGATTTAACATATTTTATAGTGTTTTTTTATTATCAAAACTCACAGACTCTATTGTCATGAAACCAATGTCTAGTAAAGACTAGACTCTCTAATGTCTTAACAACTTTGTTTGAGAGATACTAAATGAAAGAATTATAAATACATAAAATATTCGCACCAAACAAGACCTACCGAATGTTATAACAAAATCAACCACCATTAATCATTTACATGTTAATCCTAGTATTGTGCTTCGAAAAAAGACAAACAACAAGATAAAAAAGTAAAAAAATATATGATTTAAAGATAAAATATTCACACCAAACAAGACGTACCGGATGTTATAACAAAATGAATCACCATTATTCATTTACATGTTAATCCTACTATCGTGCATCGAAAAAGATAAACAATAAGGAAAAAAAATAGAAAAAAATATATGATTTGAAGGTTACATTTTATCAATCAAAATTTTCAACTCTAAGAGAAGAAATCTCATGTTGGAGGATTTCACCTTATTGCTTTCTTTTGTTACTATAAAAGGGGCACAATAGTCCTTGACAATGCATCTCCATCAACCTTATTTTCTTTTTCTATATGTATTAGAAATTGATAGCAAAATCAAAAGAGAAAAAGTAATTTATTTTCAAGATTCTCTTAATATAGTTATATTCTCCTATTTACAAAAATAATAATAATGCTATTATTATTTTTATTGAATTTTGGAGAAGTGCTGTAATTTCTTTCACCTAATTAAATTCCTTTTTTCCCTTTTTTTTCATTCTTCATTCCCTATTTTAGCTGAATTAATTTTCTGTTAATGTGGCTTCTGAAGGCAAACAAAGCCAACTAGACATACAATACAACAAATATTAAGAAACCTTTTATAGGTGGATGGTAGAGTGGTTCCATGGTAGCATTAATTATATGAAACCTTTCAGTATCAAGAAATTCAGCATTCATTATAAAGTGTAACTGTTCATTTAGAAAACGAAGTAACCATTATGGTGCTCTGAGTTTACTTGAATGCATTAACAGCTATGGACAAAATTGGTTTTGCTCAATCTAGTCTTACAACCAGTTCTTAACAAAACCTAATTTAAAATGAAGCCAAAGAGCATCAACAGAAAAATAATATATAAAATGTGCATCTTAAAATGACAGCTATGACACGTGAAAGAAATGTGGGAAGAAATGTGTGAAGCTGAAGTCAAAATAAAAAAATACAACTCTCAATATAATTATTTTAATATTTTTTATATTATTTAACTCTAAACTTACCTTTTATTATTATTTATTTCTAAACCTATTACCTCAAGAATTATATAAACTGAGTTATCAAAGTAAGCTATAATAGTTTGTTTAGAGGATAAAAACTTACCTCAGTCTCAGACATATATTACATTATTCTTTTACTATATTATTTACATATCTCAGAATCAGAGTCAGTAATATACTAAATGTGTTTTTTATTGAAAAATATTTAATTCGATATATACTATTGGTGAATATATATATATAGAGAGAGAGTGTGAGTGTGTGTGAATGTATGAAATAGTTTGATCAAGAGCATAAATGCAAACATGTGGTGCATGTGATAGATTGTCTTGTGTATAGTTTTTCAACTTATACTTTCATATTATTCTTGCCCTCTCACGTGCTTTTTATTTATTTATTTATTTTGGCTTGTCTACAGAAAACTGTATCCATCAATTTGTTGAACAGTTGCTATAGATGATGAGATCAATAATAGCACCAAACAACGCCTCCTAAATTAATCATAACAAAAACCACCCATCTTTGCTTTCTCTTCACTTACCTTAAGGATGTGAAACTAGACATTTTGATAGTTAAATCTGGTATTTAAATGGATTTATTTTTTTGTTAAGTATGTTTTTCGGTCTTATAACATAAAATTATTTTTTCCTAATTCAAACTTTAAATCTTTTTGATATTTGTAATAAGAAAATTATTGAAATATACTATTTTTCATATTTTTTTTATGTGAGAAACGAATTTTCAACATAGACGGTAAGATTAACGTCAATGATAAGTTAACATGAAATATTTTAACATTCTAATCTATTTTGAAACTTTGTTTTCCACGTAAAAGAAACAGGTAATAATTCATTTCAATAATTTTCTCACTACAAATATTCATAAGGTCTAAAATATGAACTAAAAACAAAAATCAATTTCGCAGGAAAATAGAGAAAAATATATTTAACCCGTTAACCTTTTTAACGAGATGGTTTTGTTAAAAACTAGTTTTAAGACTAATAATTATAATTTTTAATCGGTTTTAATTGATTCAAAATTAATTGTAAAGTTTTAGTTCTAGTTATAAATTGGTTATAGAAATAGATTTCTTGACTAGTGTAATATATTAATTTGGTAAAAAGTAAAGTAACTTTTTTTCTTACCAATTTTAATTGATATTCATCACAATTAATTTGTTGATATTCATCACAATTAATTTGTTGTAGTTATATGATTTGTTTTGTGACAAATTTGAGTAAATAAAGTTACAATAACTATGACGTTATACTTGTAATTAGAAATAGTTTTTTTAATTAAATATAATTCTTAATCTAATAATAAATATTTAATTCAATAATTAGTATCATAATCAAGGTGATAAATTTGATTACCAATGAAAAAAATTTGTATAGAAGATTGTTGTCTTTTTGGATTAGAAGTATACTTAATCCAAAAGAATTATCTTACACTCATCTTTAACTTTGTATGATTTTGAATAAGACTAATTTTGTGACATGGATCTTAAGACATTAGTTAATAACATTTGTTTTTGTGTGAGGGCTGACACAATAGTATTCATTGATTGAATAATTAGTCTTCCATCCTTCGGTGGAATGCTCCTTCCTTTGTTATTTTTTCCTAGTTCTTGAGTTTCGAATTTTTGTCGGAAGTATACTTGCAAAAGATTTTTTTAATGCTTAAATGAGTACTTAATATGTAGATGCAATAAATATAATAATAATGATGTACCTCGCTTTGGTTGTTGTGCCTATTTATATAACCTTGATGGTCCCTTTTAATGTTGGATCGAGATTAACACATATATCATGATTAAGAATATGTTATCTAGTTTTTTTTACGATTTAATTTGTGTTAATATTTTATTATCTTGATGCATTTTATACATGATGGTCGGTAGCAGGTACTGAAATATCCTGAAAATCCGTTTAGATCCTACCCATACAAAATTTTTTTAAGTTTATTAATGACTAATATTTATTAAAATATTAATTTATTATCTTTATAGAAACTCTCTTCCATCTATCAAATCTCCATAAATCATGGTTTTAACTCCGTTTGTTTCTAATAACGGATTTGTATAAGCAAAGAAAACAAGAAAACAAAGAATAAAAAATTAATTAAAACAAAAATGAGGTAAAAAAATTTGGTATTTTTTCTTCACAACTATAAAATATTTGAGAAAACAAATTAGTTATAATATATATATATTTTATTATTACGTGAATACATCGATTATCAATACACATTTCATTATATTTATATGTTTATAATTATTATATTAAATATATCTTATATTTTTGTATTATTAATTTTTTAATATTTATTTATATTATAATAAAATAAATATAACTAATTATATAAAATAATAACTATTATTATTAAATAATAATAAATATTAATAATTTTTTATAAAATAATAATAATAATATAATTAAAAGAATTGTAAATAATAAAAAATAATGATAAAAACAAATAAAATTAAATAATTAAAATAAAATTAAAATTATTAACTAATTATAAATATTAATTTTTTATTTACTTAGAATTAATTTATAACAATATAAATAAAGTAGTTATTATATCACTACTAAGAAATCATTAAATAAAAACTAATTTTAGAGATAAAAAATAATAATTTAATTGTTATATTGATTAAATTATATACTATTTTAGAGACTAAATTTTTGTTTGTATTTAAATTGATTTTTATTTTATTTTTAAATAGTTTCTAAATTAGTATTTAACTATAAGGGTTTAACTATTAACTTTAAAATGTAAACAATTGATAGCTAGTTTTTTTATTTATTTAAAGTAATTTTTATTTTATTTATAAATAATTTATAAATTGATCTCTAACTACTAAGAGTTTAACTATTAGGAGCTAAAAATTTTAGTAAGTAATTAGATACTAATTTATAAACTATTTATTAATAATAGAAACTGTTTTAGATACTACTAATTTTTCTAGTGTTTAAAATAGTATATAATTTAATCAATATAACAATTAAATTATTTTTTATCTTTAAAATTAATTTTTATTTAATAATTTATTGTAATATAATTAAAATTTATTATATATATTTCAAACAACTTTCTCTTATTTTTTACTCTATTTATCCTTATTCAAATAAAGAATTTTATTATTATATAATGTAAAACTTCTCATTTAAGCGTTAGAAACCCAAGAATAGTCATTCTCAAGAAGAAAAAGAGGACATTTCTTTTCTTCACGTGAACAAATCCATATTTTAACCTAAAAGTTAAAGAGAAAAAAACCAGACATGATATTCTTAAATCATTAAAAAGTATGAGCACTGTTTCATTCTAAAAACTATATTATACTTTATCCTCATGCATCAAATTCTAGTTTGTTTATGTTTTTTGATAAATATAGTAAAATGGAGGAAGAACACTAGTGAATATATAGAATGGTCCCTACAGAGTAGCAGTAAGTTTGATGAGTATGCAACGCAAGATAATGGGAGAGAGAGGACCCCTCAGCCTATTATTTCTCAGGGGTGAGTGGTTTCTTTGTGGTTTGATATGATGATAATGATAATGTGCATGGCATGTGGCTGTGGAGAGAATAATCCACTCATGGATGGAAGCAGCAGATGCACATGGCGAAACTGGGCACAGTGGGACAAGGCACTGAAACCATGGCACTCTTACTCATATCACCTCTGTTTCTTTCTCTTTGACCCTATTGCACACTCTTCTTATGCCACCATCATACTCTAATCATTCTTTAATTTCATTGTCAACTCGTTGCTTTCTGTGCAAATGCTGGGTCCAACTTCATCCTCCCTTGTTAATTCCATTCTCTGCATTGTCTCTATCCTCACAAATCACTCTCTGCATAAAAGACTTAACTTGCTCAACATTTTTTTCCCTCCTTGGATAATGGAATACTTTTTATTTTTTGTTGATTAAGAATGAATTTGAGATGTGAAAAAAATAATAATAAGGTTGTTTAGATTAAGTTAAATAAGTTAAAAAAGTATAGGAACAAATTTATGATGTAATGAGTATGATTAAGCTATTATTTTTAAATTGATAAAAATATAAAATTATAAATATATTCTTTTATTTAAAAATTATGAAAAAATAATTTAATTTTTTCATTTGTGAATTATAATTATTTTTAATTAAAATATTGTGATATTATGTGAGAATTGTAAAAATTACGAATTACGAAATTGTCAGAACATATCTATGATGGTAAGAAAAAATATTTAATATTTTATATAAATAAAAATCTGAAATACATGAATATTTTAAAATATTTAAAATAAAAAATAAATACAAATTGTAAAATATTTAATGTTCTATTTAATAAAATTTTGAAATATATAAAAATTTAAACTATTCAAAATCCTAAATAAATAAAAATTCTAAATTATTTAACTAATGTCCTATTTAAATAAAAATACAAAATATATAAAATTTCTAAAATTTTAAAATTCTAAATAAATACAAATTCTAAACTATTTAATGTTTATTTAAATAAAAATCTAAAATATATAAAATTCTTAAAATATTCAAAATCAAAAATAAATATAAATTTTAAATATTTAATGTCCTATTTAAATAAAAATATCAAATATATAAAATGTCTAAAATATTTAAAATCTTAAATTAGTTAAACATCAATTATGCTCTTCCAAATCCCGATCGATTATTAAAGGAAAAATGACATAACATCGACTTTGACAAACACATATATTTTCAACTCAAAACCAAGGCAAATCGATTATGGCAAACGTGCAGTGTTTATTTTCTCCTTTGTGCATAAATGCTTATATGAAAGAAGTCACAATTTGTAACGTAAATAAGAAGGATAACAAAGTAAAATAACAAATTCTAGTTGAATTTTCTTTCTAATCTTCGTAATTCACCACATAAAATATTTGCATGGTTACTTACCTTTTCGCGCTCGTCATTTCGTTTAAATGAGTGGATACAAATACATGCATTCTTTACCGATCTGTCTGGATGAATAATAATCACTCACAGATCTGTCTGGATGAATAATAATCACTCAGATTCAAACGTACTATACAGTAAAATTATTAAATAAAATCAAATTTAGGGACAAAAAATAATTAATCACTATATTGAATAAATTAGACATTATTTTAGAGACTAATAAAATTAGTAATTGGTAACTAAAACTTTGATAGTTAATTACATACCAATTTAGAAATTAGTTTATAAATTTTATTAATAATAGAAAACTACTTTAAATATCAATAATATTTTTACTCTATAAAATATTATTTAATTTAGTCAATATAATGACTAATTATTTTTTGTCTCTAAACTTGATTTCTATTTAATGATTTGTTTTTAGAAAAATTTTATATTTCTCAATCAATGAATATATTATAAAGAGTTAGAGTTAAATCAATGGTAAAAATTTACGTGAAAATACATTTTAATTAAAAAGTATAATATATTGTAAAATGAAAATATCACTTATTTTAAGATAAACTAAAAAAAAGGTAAAAAATGTAAGTATTTTGGAATGGGCATAGTATTTTATTAAGATATATAGTGGGTTTAGGTGTCCTAAATCTTTGATGTTAATCCTTTTATTAGAGGAACCCTAAATAGTAGTAGTATGATCTTAGTTAACAATAGTATTGGGATTAGGTTTTTTAACGTTTTGATAAAGTTTAAGTAGATTTTATATAAAATTAGTATGTGTGAAGAATTTTACCATATGTTCATATAATTGTAAATATTATTATTGTTGTTATCCAATTAAATTTATATATTATAAAGGTTATGTAAGTTTTCTCTATAATATTATTGATAAAATTAAAACACTAATAATAAAAATACATAAAGCAAAGAAATTGATATAAAGAAAAGAATGTACAAATATATATAGTGAAATAAAAAGTTATAGTTTATATCTATATTATACGTTTGAAGGACATAAGAATGTTATGGTAAACCTAAAAAAATAAGAAATATATAAATAATGAATAAAATTAAGGAAATTTTTGTTTTCAAGAATGAAGTGTATTTAATGTGTTTTATATATGTATTTATTTGTTTGTGTTTTTTATAAGCCTCAATGATGTTGGTTCTTTTTTATAACTCAATTTATAATTTTGTATATTAATTATTTTGCATTAAAATAGTTATTATTAATATGATTGAGAGAATCTATCACTAACATTGTGCTCGAATCTATTGATTTATTGAGAAAAAAAAAGTGAAGAGAGGTGAGCTACTATTCATGTTCTGATATGTGGATTTAGTGAAAATTGTGGGGAAGAAATAGGAAGGGGAGGGGAAGAGGTGGTCTTAAGCCGAGGCAAGGAAAAAGATCAATTTGTGGTGGATATGAGTCTTTAATCCCTTTGTCCATATATGTTGAGATTGACGTCATAATTAACGTGTATGGAAGTATAGACATGGGAAAAGTTCATGTTTAACATGGATAAATTGTTTAGGTTTTAGGATTGAAGGTTTAAGAAAGATAAATGATTTGTAAATAGTGTTATAAAAATAAAACAATGGTTAAAGGCTTCTAATCATTTATGTCCAAAGACATAATTGGTTTAAAGGCCATTGAAGATGATTGTTGTTATACACACATGGTGGGGTCAAATGGAAAAGGTAAATGAGTTGGGAAAAAAATAATATTTTTTTTACCCTGCATCATATTTGATAATTTGGATTTGCATTTTTATAAAGGGATCTCAAAATCTTTTGTTCAAGTTCCTTTAACAAAAATTATGGTTACCGATTATGGTTGCATTCGGCGTTTAAAAAACTTGATGACTCTTTACGATAAGTGTACTGAATAAGAAGTAATAATTTGTTTCTAAGAACGGATATCAAATTCACAAGGAACAGTTATTTACAATTCTAATAGTAACATTTACTAAGTATATGAGTATGTATAATAATTTGATTTGAAAGATCTTGATATAAGTTTGTGTGAAAATTAAATGAAAACAAAATAAATGAATAAAATAATTCAATTAAGAAAATTGGGAATGAGGTTAATCCTTCTCACTCCTCGCATATTTATAAAAACTTATTATCATTACAAACAAATGTTATAAAACAATTAACATTTCAATCAGTTTCAACAACCTTTTGCCTTCTGTTATTTCCTTCAATTAGTTTCTACAACTGGTATCAAGAGCGAGTCGGTTATCATGAACTCCACCCAATTATCAGTTTGTAGATGGAAAAAATTACAATCGGTAGTGTGTGTAAATGAGAGAGTTTTGTTTGATTATCATGAGTTATGGGATGCCATTGAGCGTGGAGTGTCTGCATTAGCTGATAATGCAACTGTGGCGCAACGAGTAGTGTATCGTGACCAGAAGAAAAAGGACAAGAAAGCTTTGTATCTCATCCACCAAGGGATGAATGACGAGACGTTTGAGCAAATAGAAGGAGCAACAACTGTAAGTGAGGCTTGAATCATTTTGTTAACCAATTATAAAGGTGATGACAAGATCAAGAGGGTGCGTCTTCAAACCCTAAGACGCCAATATGAACTGCTGCAGATGGAAACCACATAGACTATTAATGTCTATATAAATAAAGTTCTTGCCTTGAGAGATCTTTAACTCCCAGATTTAAACATGTTGCCGCAATTGAAGAGGCCAATGAAATTTCAACAATGACAGTAAGGTTATTGTTCGGTTCCCTACGAGCGCATGAGCAACATATGAATGAAAATAAGATTGAAAAACCAATTGAACATGCTTTACAAGCACAAGCCTCAATTGGTAGCTCCTATCATAAACACGATAGTTCACAAGGAAAAGAACGGGGACGTGGTGGTAACTATTCCAGCAAAGGTCGTGGTGGCCAGAATCATGGAGGCGCTGAGCAAAACAACACTGGTTCCAATCACAATCCAAGTTCAAATAACTCTTGGCGCAGAGAACGTGGTCGCGGAGGACGATGAGACATTTATAATAAATCAAATGTGGAGTGTTATAACTGCCATAAACGCGACCATTATGCAAATGAGTGCAGATCAAAAGGTGATAATCATTGATGTGATTCCAATAGCCACATAGAACAAGATTCTTGACACTTTGAGGAATCACCTTGAGCTGGAAAATGTAGAGGCACTTTCTTAGAAGTTGGATCATAGTTCTAAGATCAAGAACTCACCAAAACAAGTACCAAATCCCAAACTCATTTGGATGAACCAAATATTGTCAAATTGAATCAACAAAGGAGAAGGAAAAGAACAAACCGAACAGAATTGAACTTCAAAACAAAAGAACCGAACAGAATTTAAAAACTAAACAGAAAATAGGTGCTGGAAAATTAAAGGAACCGAAACAAAAACAACTCAAAACTCAAGGCAATAAGAACAAATTGAAGAAGAAGAAAGGAAGGAGAAGAGAATGCTCATGAAGATGGAGGAATGGTTGGATGATCACGCCACTAGAAGAATGGATGCTCCTAGATGAGTGTGGAAGCCGCCACTTGAGGAAACCATGGTCCTTCAAGATAAGACTAGAGAAGAAGCTCAAAGCTCTCCAAATGCTCACTCCAATTTTGAGTATAGTTTCTTTAGATAAAATTCAAATCTGAATTTTACAAAGGAAGCACCTCTATTTATAGCCTAAGGTGCTGAAAAATAGGTGGGAAATTTCAAATAAACTCATTTGAAATTCCCACAAAAAACAAGTCACATGGGAGGTGTGACCTTTTTCTACTATGACACCTCCCAAAAACTACACCTACACCTATCTACTAATACACCCCCCTAAAGGTCCTATTTAAAACCTAAAAGATGCTATAACAAAAGAGGTTTCTAAGGTTTCCCTCTAAGCACCTTCAACTAAAGACACTACAAAAAGAGAAAATAAATGTCCTCTTGCTCCCAAGGCTTTGAACATGCTTCTTGTAATCCTTTGAGGTGGACTTTGACCTCCATGGGCATCCTCCATTTGTGCCTCCACCTCTTCTTGAGCTTGATGAGTGGCCTCCATGTTCTCTTGGGCTTGATCTCCATCAATCATGCTGCCAATTGTGCTCAAGAAGATAGTAATCACGAACAAGATGAAGATGATCATGCATTACTAATGGCAACCACATCAAATGAAACTCCAAACAATCAGACTTGGTATTTGGATATAGGTTGCATCATATGTGTGGTTAGAAGGAGTTGTTTGCAGATTTGGATGACTCATTTAGCACAAAAGTGAAATTCGGTGATGGCAGGTTCGTTCCGGTGATTGGAAAAGGGCGAATTCTTATCATATTGAAGAATGGTGATCACAGGTACATCTATGATGTTTTCTATGTACCTGATATGAAAAGTAATCTGTTGAGTATGGGACAGCTGGCCGAAAAGGGTTACGTGATGCACATAGTTGAAAATCAATTCTCAATTTTTGATAAAAAAAAGGTAGTTTGATTCCTAAAACCTTTTTATCAAAAAACCGCATGTTTCCAGTAGATTTTCATATGGGTGAGTTCAAGTGCTTGAATGCAATAGTGAATAATGAATCGTGGTTGTGGCATTTACGCTTTGGGCACTTAAATTTTCAGAGTTTGGAAAATCTCTCCAAACGAAATTTAGTGAATGGTTTACCCCATATTCATCACCCTGATCAATTGTGTGAGGCTAGCATTTTTGGAAAGAGTCACAAGATACCATTTGTTAAGGAGCCTTGGCGTGCGAAATTTCCTTTGCAACTTGTTCATACAGATGTTTGTGGCCAGATGAACATATCATCAATTGGAGGTAATAAGTATTTTTTAACCTTTATTGATGATTTTTCAAGGAAAACATGGATTTATCTATTGAAAAGCAAGGATGAGGTATTCCACTGCTTTAAAATATTTAAAACATTTGTTGAGAGACAGAGTGGCAGACTAATTAAGATGGTGCGTAATGTTAGGGGGGGGGGGTGAGTACAAGTCTAATGAGTTCAAGAGTCATTGTGAAGAACTTGGGTTGCAACATAACATAATTTGTCCCTACACACCTTAACACAATGGAGTTGCTGAGAGAAAGAATAGAACAATCATGGACATGGCGAGGAGCATGCTTAAAGTGAAAGGTATGCCAAAATATTTTTGGGCTGAGGCCGTAACATGTGCGGTATATTTGATAAACAGATCACCCACTCGGAGTGTTCCTAACACAACTTCGATTGAGGCATGGAGCGAATTCAAACCCAATGTGCAACACTTGAAGGTATTTGGGTCAATTACTTATGCTCTTGTCCCCAAGGCAGCAAGATCGAAGTTGGATGATAAGGCAGTGAAGACCATTTTCATTGGATATAAGCATGGGGGATACAAACTGTACAATCCAATGACAACGAAGGTGATTCTCAGTCGTGATGTTACATTTGTCGAAGATGAGGAATGACAATGGAATGCAGCAGCTGAAATGGATTCGAAAAAAATGATATATTTACGTTTTGAACGATGATGTGGAAGATGGAGTCACTCTTGAAGCACCTGCAGTTGAACCTGAAGCTGTAATTCAACCTGAAGTTGTAGCTCCAATTGCAACTATGATGGAGCGATCAAGAAGACAACAACGACAACCTATACACCTTCAAGATTGTGAAGTAAATATTTATGATGAAGTTGATGACAATGGAGATTTGGTTCACTTTGCTTTTCTTGCAGATTCAGAACTCGTGAGACTTGCAGATGCCATTCAACACCCCAAATGGCAATAGGCTATGAATGAAGAATTGATGGCGATTGAGAAAAACAATACATGACAGCTCATTGATCTTCCAAAAGGACACAAAACAATTTATGTGAAGTGGGTGTACAAGATTAAATTGAAAGCAAATAGTGAGATTGATAGATACAAGGCAAGGTTAGTGACAAAGGGATTCGAGCAAAGAGAAGGCTATGATTACGAAGAAATATTTTCTTTTGTAGCTCGAATGGAAACAGTGAGATTAATCATTGCTTTAGCTGCACAAAGGCAATGGAAAATTCACCAAATGGATGCCAAGTTTGCATTTCTAAATGGTCCACTTGATGAAGAGGTTTATGTAAAGCAGCTGCCGGGTTTCATACAATCTGGAAAAGAGGAGAAGGTGTACAAACTAACTAAGGCTTTATATGATCTTAAACAGGCACCAAGAGCTTGGAACAAAAGGATTGACTCATTTCTTCATGCCACTGGATTCAAAAAAATGTGCATCAAATCATGGTATTTATGTAAAGACTAATGATTATGGAGATTTGGTAATTTTATGTCTTTATGTTGATGATGTGATTTTTACAGGAAGTAGTCTAAAAAATGATTGGTGACTTCAAGCATATCATGATGAAGGAATTTGAGATGTCTGATCTCGATCTTATGTCCTACTTTTTGGGCATTGAAGTCATCCAAGGAGACGATGAAATCTTCATTCATCAAAAGAAATTTGCTGCTGAGTTTTTAAAGAAGTTTAAGATGGAGGATTCAAACCCAGTTAAGACTCCAATTGAAACTGGAATTAAGCTCACGAAGGAAGGTGATGGGTGAACTGTAGATGCAACATACTTTAAGCAGATTGTTGGGAGCCTTAGATATCTAACGTGTACTAGACCCGACATATGTTATGCTGTGGGATTGGTCAGTCGATACATGGAGTCACCTCGACAAGTTCATTTACAAGCTGTAAAGAGAATTTTGCGCTACATCAAAGGTACTACAACTTTTGGTCTATTTTACTCTTCATTTAAGAAGATTGAGATCGTCGGATACTCAGACAATGATTGGGGTGGAGATTCAGATGAGAGAAAGAGCACTGGTGGTAATTGTTTTATGATCCGAAAGACTGTTTGCTTGTGGTCATCAAAGAAACAGTCAATTGTTGCATTATCAGTTCTTGCGAGACCAAGTTGGGAAGAACATGATCAAATTGGAATACTGTAGATCAGAAGATCTTATGATATCTGTTGGGCATGAAAGTTGTTCCAAATCAGAATTAAAGGAGGATGTTGGTTATTAATTCAGATTTTATTAGCCTTAAATGTTGGTTATTAATTCAGATTTTATTACCCTTAAATTATTTACTGTTAGTGGTCAGTTTACAAGACAGTTAGTATTCCTAATTTATTTATATATATATATATATATATTGTTGAAGTAAATCTCAAAATGAATATATCAGTTCAACAGTTTTGCAATTTTGTGCAATTACGTTCAATCAGTTTCTACAACCTTTTGCATTCCGTTATTTCCTTCAATTACTTTCTACAAATCTAAGGATCAAAATCATGAATAATTTCAAGCTTTGAGAATAAAATGATAATACCAATAAAAACTTAATATTATAGATAAGTATCATCTCAATACATGAGAGAGTTTGAATAAATTACTCCAAATTCCAAAAGAAAAAATTAGTCACTCATGGTGGCTATTACAAGCATGGACAGGAAGAAAAGAAGATCCAGAGTTTTTCTCCTTGACGGATGCCTCCTTTAGGGTTCCTTCCTTTGGTTCCCCAATGATGTCTAGGGTTATGCTTTACTCCTTCTATTTAACCTATACCTGGGCTTGGACTAAGTGACATATTTTTTCTTAATATATCCTTTTATTTCATCTCTCCTTAAATTCATGAAAATAAAACAAGATTGGGAATAAATCGTTTTTATTCATCTCATAAAGATTGACTGCTTTCTCTTACTCATACTGGTGTTTGGAAAACCTCTTTGTTGTATGAGGTATTTGAAAGATTGATTCCTTGCATTATTTAACTAACGGTTGTTTCCAGTCTTGGTAGTTGTGGTGTGGTTTGTGCAGGTCTCATCGGTAACTCCTATCTGGTAAGGTTGGATTGAGGTTTTGAAGGTATTGTGTGTTTGTGCAGGTTGTCTTGGTCATTTCTATTTGGCAGGGTCGGACTAATGATTTTGTTCTGAACTGCGATAAAGGAAGTGTTTTTTATGTATGCTTATCGGTTTGGTGTTGGAATCTTTATGATGTTTGAGCTGTGGAAAATGGATATGTGGCATTTTTTGGTTACTGGTGTGGCCAGATTGGGAAACTGTTAAGTGCTTTTTGCAGGGTATCTCTGGCTTATGCATCCTCCTCGTAGGATTGGTTTGTTGATGTTAGCACTTGGGTATTTGGTACAACTTAGCCTGCTACAAAGATATGGATTAGTTGTTGGATGTTATGTCTTGTATTGGTTTGTTGAGTTTGACACTTGGGTATGGTACTTCAGCCTGATGCCAAAGACTTTGTTTAGTTGTTGGATGTATTTAGTTGTTGGATGTATGTCCTTGATTGAGGGTGTGACCTCTTTGGTGAGGTGAGGTAACTGTATTTGTTGGGTTTCTATATCTTGTCTGGAATTTTATCTTTGATCTGTAGTGAAATGTTTGTCAGATCCCTAGTTGGTAGGGTACTAGGAAACTTGTTTTTGGAGTTTTGTATAAAGGTTGAGACACCCCCTGAAATGTCTCATTTTATTTTATTTATTCTTTGTTGATAAAAAAAATGTAAAAATGTTCAAATTCATAAATTAGAGGTTGAGTTATAACTATTTTATCTAGTATTGTTATTTTTCATTTTACACTATAATATACTATTTAGAAGTAACTTAATATTACAGGTAATTTAAAAAATAAATAAAACCAAGGTAAATTAGATAAGACCTATAATCAGGAATAGAGAAAATAAAACCTACAACTTAACAACTAGCCGTTTATATTTTTTTTATATGTTATTATACTAAAAAGAACATAAATTACGCACACGTAATTTGTTCTCACATTTAATAGTCCTATTTTTACATTTTTTTCCTAATTAATTGTAAATCAATAAAATATTACTATGCCTGGTTTTGAAATTATGATGACGTGTAAAAATATTTTGTAGCAAACTAATAATAATTACTAAACCTTTATACTTAGTAAGACATTTTCTATAAAAAATATGTGAGATTTTACGATGATCATAGAAAAATTCTAAAACAAAGTTCATTTCTTAAAATTCGCATGAAAAATCTCATAAAATATTAATTTTTTTTAACAGTGAGTCCATTAAATATTGAAGATATACATTACTCTTTCCTACAAGGTAGGTGAGCGAAAAGAGTATTAGTAAAAAAAACAACTCATATTAATTAAGAAATTATAGTAGCATAGCATGTAATTGCACCAATTTTATTTAAAAAGTAATAATTTAAGACCAAGAATAAAACATTTAACTTACGTTATTAAAGTAATAGCAATAATTAAAATAATAATTTATAAACAAAACAAATTTTTTTATAAGCTAACATGGTGAGGTTGTTAATTATATTCATTATCATGTTAGTTTAATGACCTTATATAATGTCTTACCGTAAGCTATAAAATTAATGGAGCACAATCACGTTATGTCAAAGATGGAATATTTCTAGTAAGTTATATTGTGTTAAGAATTTTACATTTACAAATTACTTTAAAGACAGATGAAATATAGATGAAATATTGTTGTGGCTTAAATATGAGAACATTCTCATTTTTTATTAAAAAGAAAGAGAATTTGGATAACATTTTATTACTATTGAAATAATTTATTTCAAAGGATAATAGAAGGAGGATTTTGTGCTGTCCTTTAAGATCAATTATTGGATGGTAAGAGAAGAAGTGAGATAGTAAAAATAAATAAAAGGAAGAAAATTAGAGTGAAAAAATGTGGTTTTTGAATTAGGTGAAAGAGAATGAAAAGAGATAAGAAAATTAAAAAAAATACTTAAAAAAAATCATTAATTAGATAATAATTTAATAGATAAAAAATAATTAGTCATTATAGTATATTAATTAAATTAAATATTATTTTAAATATTAAAAAATTATTAATATATAAAATAATTTGTATTAATAAATAAATTTTAAATTGGTATTTAATTAGTTATCAACTAATTAGATTATAAGGTTGTAACTAATTAAATACTAATTTAAAAAATATTTATTAATAATAATAATTATTTTTTTATATTAATAATTTTTTTAACTTTGAAGATATTATCTAATTTAATGATTATTTTTTAAAATTAATTTTTATTTAATTTTTTTAGTAAAATTGTATGTATATTTTTTTATTAGAAATAAGAGAAAAAGAAGAAAAATGATGAGTTTTCTTATACAACAAGCAGTGTGTTCTTCTATCTCATATTACTTTACCTTGTTAAAAGAAGAGACTTTGTGGAGAATGCTCAAAATTTTGCTTATACTACATTGTTAATGAGTGTATTATGATATTCCATAAAGTGGTTACCCTACTAAATGATTATTTGCAATATTGTCATATTCATTGTTTGGAGAATAGGATAGGAAAAGAACTTATAATTAATCATATAATTTTCCTATACAATACTATGTACATCTTAATCTATATAATCAATTATGTGTGATGCATAATTAATTATTGAGATTCTTCCCATAATCTTTGTTGTCAAGCTTTCTTATCATCCATCTCTCTTCAACTTTTCATTAAAATAATTTAAATTAAACTAGTGAAATCCTCTTATAAGACTCTTTCATTCAAATAATTAAATAAACTCTTTCCCACCCAATACTAAACCTACTCAATACATATTGATGTCTCTCTTTATCATGCAAATTATTGAAAAACCAAGGTAATTGATTAAACAAAATGTGAGTGAAGCAGTAAAAAAAATTTATGGTAACTTGATGCTTCTCTTCTCTTGTAAAAATTAAATTTCATTAATGTAAGTGACTATGAGAGGTTTATTCTATATTCATATATTTTACTTTATTATTATATTATTATGAGTATCATCATTATGGGAAGAAATAATTCTTTAACAATCCCCAATAATTAATAGTATTGACAAACCAAAGTGTCCACCATAACAAATGACATATTATACTGCTTCGTACAGTCACTTTCACTCTAGACCAACATTTTTTTTTTCATAATTCATATGAGTTCTTTCTTTTTGTTCACTTTCATCTGTCCTTTTGTTAAAAGGTAATGTTGAAAAGCACTAAATTCTTAGAACACATAAAATTTGTGTGTGTCATGTTTTCTTTTTCAGTTAAATAAAGACATCAACCTGTCCACTTTCCCATAAAGATTAGATCTGTGAAGGGATGCTTTTTATGGTGAATATAAATGTTCAGTTATTCAACTGTTTCTTCTCTTCAATTTTATTTTAGTTAAATAGTAGTTCTGTTATTACACAGTAGAAATTAAATAGTTCTTAAAACTCAAATTCTTTACCAAAACAACATTCCACCAAATTAGAAAGGGTTAAAGATTACTTACTATCATAGTGCTAGATATATAACAAGAATAGAATTAATCATCAACCATATTCAACCATTTATAATCAAAGAATAGTGCAAATAAATTAATAAATTTCTCTTTATTTCCGTTCGCAAATCACAATTTTCATTAATTATAGTTCCAAAATTATGTGGTTAACTTGGTGGATTTGAAATCCAAATTATGACACAAACATTAGAACTTGAAACATGAAACCGTTGGTGATGTTTGAAATGTGTCTTGTTATGGCAATGGATAACTGAGGGCATTTCACCCACGAAGGTGACACCCTTTTCTACATCCATTAATGGACACTGAATTTTGAAGGAAGAAGAAGATGCAAACATTGAAATAAACAAATAAAATAAGTTAGAATTATAAAAAGTTCAGTAGAAATAAACGAACAAAAATTGAAAGCTTGGAACCAGGTAGACCAGCTGTGTCTGTCGGCGAATAACCAAGCACACCCATAAGCACCCTCTTCTCTCTCTTCAAACTCTTCAATTCAATTTGTGACAGTTAGAGAGAGAGTGGGTGTGAGTGTCTTCAAAGTTTTCAATTCAGTTATGACATAGTTAGAGACAGGTTGTGTGTGTGTGTTTGTGTTGTACTTTGTTTTTTTCCTTCAACTTGGGAACAAAGGTGGAGACTTTCAATCATCTTCTTTTCAAATTCTATGAAAAAGCATCATGGGTATGCTATTAATGCCCGTTGGTGTTGTTGTCATGGGACTAAAGAGGGTCAATGGAATGACCCTATAGCAGAGTGTAGAGAAAGACGAGAAGAAACGCACACGGTGTTTGGGTTGCATACGGTTCTAATCTATTGAGGAAGCAATGTACAGCAAGTTTATTGCAACACTGGGTGCAGAAGAACAGTGGCTAGGACTATATGAGTACTTGAGGCTTTGGAAATGATTTCATGCGGAAAGTGAGGAATGTTGTCGCGTGCGATTGGTTGCTAGTTATTGGTTTTTGTTGGTTTTCTTCATTTTATTTGTGTTGTTTTGGGGTTTGAGGAATTGTGTGTTGGTGGATCGAGAGCAATGGAGTCTCGGATGGATCAGTATGAGATCATGGAGCAGATCGGTCGAGGAGCATTTGGAGCTGCTATTCTTGTTCACCACAAGGCTGAGAAGAAGAAGTAATAGTCACAACTTTAGCATTTCATTGATGGGGTTATGTCTATTTGTTCTTGAGATATTCTTTGATGGGTATTGGGTAGGTTCATAATAAGTTTCATGACTGAAGCTTCGTTTTATTGGGTTGTAGATATGTGTTGAAAAAAATCAGGCTTGCAAGACAGACTGAACGATGCAGAAGATCTGCTCATCAAGAAGTGAGTTGGGTTTTTGTGTGTTTCCCTGCTTGTTGATTTGCTTCACAGTTCATATTACCTGGAATCTGCTTTTTTTTTTATGGAAGAGATTTGACTGTTGTTGCTTGTCGAGAATTGTAGATGGCTCTTATTGCTCGAATCCAGCATCCTTACATTGTGGAATTCAAGGAGGCATGGGTTGAGAAGGTGAGAGAGACCCTTTAAGTCTTTCTGTATTCATAGTTTTAATTTCTTTCAGCTAATTACAGTATTGTACTCTGTTGTAAACTGGAAGTGTGAGAATTGTGACTGTTTACTTCTATTCTAAGCACATTCTATTTCTTGTGCAGGGCTGCTATGTCTGCATTGTCACTGGATATTGTGAAGGTGGAGACATGTGAGCATATCATACTACCCATGCTCAATCTCTTAAAAATTTTATTATACTTGTTATTATATTTGATAGTTTATGCTTATTTTCTCTTCAAATATGGGACAGGGCTGAATTGATGAAAAAATTAAATGGTGCTTACTTTCCTGAGGAGGTATTCTTGTCCCACAGTTGAATGTGTGTTTATGCATGTATTCTTTTCCCATGGCTTACATTGAATGTTGTCGAAATTTCTCAGAAACTCTGCAAATGGTTCACTCAATTACTGTTGGCAGTGGAATACCTGCATTCAAATTTTGTTTTGCATCGTGACCTGAAGGTATGCTTATATGAAACAAACTATTGGTCTATGATTCTTGTCCTTGATTTAAAATGTATTAAGTCTGATTTTGTTGACTCTGCCGACAGTGTTCCAACATCTTTCTTACCAAGGATCAGGATGTTCGCCTAGGTGAGTTAACCTACCATCTTTGATTATATTGGAGATGGATAGTTGACTTCTCATCTGAATTTGTTGTGTATTTTCCTGACAAATAGGGGATTTTGGCCTTGCCAAGACACTAAAAGCAGATGATTTGGCTTCCTCGGTATGTTTAAAATGATGTTGATTTTTTCTTTGTCTTCTTTCAATCCAAATTATTTGCTTAAAAAGATCTAAGGGTTCATGCTAAACATTTTTCTATCAAGTTTCCATAGCACTCTTGCATTCTTCTGGGTTACAGCTTAAGAGTTTCTCGTTTTTAAATTGTATTCTTTCTAGGTCTTTTGTGCACACATTGAGAAATACTAAGAAGACATCAATGTTATTTCACATATAGTCATAAGTAGTTGTTTTGGACATATCCTAACTTTTGTTTCCTATATCTGTTTGAGAACCAGAGGCTTCAGTATTAATTGCTACTGGGTTTTCCTCTATTGGCCATGCTAGGACTAGTAATATCATCTCAACTATGTTTAGTTAAAATTATCCCGCTGTTAAATTTGTTTCTACAAAAAAGTGGGACAACAATGTATTAATATTTGCTTCTTGCAAAACATATGTTTTCAGTCCCATACCCTTCCATATTTGGCAGCTCCTTTATAAATTTTTTTAGATAAAAGAAAAGAGTGGAAATAGGAATTGAGTGTTGTTTGGGCAATTTGAATTAGCTTGCTTGCTTGAAATTTCATAGATAAGACCAACATTTATTGCTCTTGTTGATACGAGGACAACTTCTTTTTCTAGAATTTGGGCTGATTCAGCCACAGGATCATGTGATTGTGAACTTGTTTATTGTTTCTCATCTTTTTGTGTGGGCAAATTTACATTTTTATGATGTTTTACTTCTAAAGTTATAAAATATGACATTAGTACCAATTATTTAATCCATATGATTAGCGTTACATTTATATACAAATGCATAGTCACCACATATGGAATTAATAGCTGTTGTAACTGTGCAGGTGGTAGGAACTCCTAATTACATGTGTCCTGAACTGCTTGCTGATATACCATATGGATTCAAATCTGATATTTGGTCACTAGGTATGTATTTTAAGTATCCAAAACTTGCAGATTTGGTTTTGCTGGGGCTAAAAGGCATTTTTCTTGTCCAGGGTGTTGTATATACGAGATGGCTGCTCATCGCCCTGCTTTTAAAGCTTTTGTAAGATTTCTTCTGATTTTTTTACTTTAAATTAGGTATAGGTATAGGTAGGATGTAACTTTAGTGAGGTCATTTAATGCAATACCCTCATGTCAGATATGAACATAATATTTCATTTCTCTTGTGGGTTGCCACAATTGTCTAGTGGAGGTCAGACGGAACAATTGTTACAAGTAATATGATATCGAGTGACGGAGGCCAAGTAGGTCAAATCAAGCTACACCTACCAGATCGCCATTGTGGTCTATATTTTAATTTCGTTATCCCCGTATATGTACCAGTGTTCTAAATTTAAGCTTGTTTTGTAAACTATTTTTACTGCTGTTTGTTCAGTGGAATAATACTACTCAACAAATAGTTTCCTAATATTTTTCTTGAACTTTGTTAACTAGAGTGGCTAGGTGACGTTTGCTTGTCAGGGGAATATGTTTCATGTGATTCTTCACACTAGATATTTATGTATATGGAGGTAACTCACCATGGTTTATTTCTTGGGTTTTAACAAGGGCATGGTAAACCATGTTTCAGGATATGGCAGGATTGATAAGCAAGATAAACCGTTCTTCCATTGGCCCTTTGCCTCCATGTTATTCCCCTTCCTTGTAAGTTTCTTTCTACTTGTGTAAGATTAATATTCTTTTGTCACTACCCTTTCTGATGAAATCAGGTCTACAAAATATATAGTTTCTACTTTCTAGTATGCACGCATTTGTTGTGATTTAGGCCATAGGATTTTTTTGTTGTGCAACTCCAACTTTGTTTTATTCTCATGAGCCATTAATTCCTTTAGTTTTTCTATAATCTTGGTTGAATATGAACTGTTAGTTTTCCTGAGCCACTTAAAATGAAAAAAAGAAAAAACACATTGCTAGTGAAATCGTGCATCTTAAGTTGTTTGTACTATGCATATAGAAAGGACCTAATAGATCATTGTTTGGGAAATCTGAAGGATTGCATCGGAGTTAGGGAAAGTTTAAAGCTAACTTGTAGCAGTTTATGAGAAAGATGATTTTTTTGCTTACCAGTGCAACGTCTTATTTTTCTCTCTGCTAAGCGTCTTAGTTGTTGACTATTATTACCTCAGGAAAACACTGATAAAGGGCATGCTAAGAAAAAATCCTGAACATCGGCCAACAGTAAGTCTCTCTTGAGATCAAATTCATTTCTAATGTGGAAATGGTTTTCTATCATTGCTTTTCCTAAATATTCTCACTTCATATTTTTACAGGCATCTGAGGTGCTTAAGCACCCTTATTTACAGCCTTATGTGGATCAATACCGTCCAGCTTTCAGACCTCCATCAACCTGTTCTCCTGAAAAATCAATTTCTACTGTCAACTATCCTCGAAAAAACATGGCTGAAAGTCAAAACAGTAATAGTTCCAACAGTGATAAAGATAGTTTGATGTCAAATGAGAAAAACTTTGCAACAGCGGCATTACCGAAGTGTGATAACAAAGCCACTGAGATGGATCAAACATCTATCGATGATGATGTTTCAGAGGAAGAAAATGGCCCTGGTAATGCCAATGGCAATACCAAAACAGGTGAGCAAGAGGTGATGAAACCATCTCATAATGCACACCATTCTCATGTTGAATCTAAGCAGCCAAAAACAATTAGAAATATAATGATGGCCTTGAAAGAAGGAAAGGCTAGAGAAGCTACTTCTCCTATGAGAGGCAATCGCATAAAGCCTGGTGGTGTATCAACAACACAGAAAATAAGTACCGAGACACTGTCTAAATTGCCTAAGCCTAATTTTATTGTTCCTATTGTGAAACCTATGTTAGAGTCACCAACTATTTCACTTGCACGGGCAACCCCTGACTCTGCAAAAAAAATTCAGGGGTCACATCATTCAAAGCAACAGGTAATCAGCATTTTTAAATTATCTATGTTCTCAGCTCTTTCTAAAGATTTCCTCATGACATTGAGATTTATTTCTTGCATTTGATTACTTTGTGCTGGCAGTTTCTGATGGTAGAAGCCTCACCAAAACTTAAAGCTAGACATGATTTGACTCCGCCACCTGCAGTTGTCAAACAAGTAGATGGAGATGTAGTTCCTCCCAAGCCAAGACAAAGAACTCCCCCAAGCTTACTTAGAAGACCTTCATTTTCGGGAAGAATGAGGCTGGCTGGAATTGATGTTCCAAATGCACCAAATGATACTGGAAAGCTAGGCACAGATAAAATAGTTCAGGAACATGAGATGAGCCCGTGTCAGCTGGCCAAAGACAATGTACCAAATTTTTCGAGACAGGTTACCAAAGAGCCTCAGAAGGTTTTTGAAAGAAGTTCCAAAGGAATGCAAACAGACAGCAGCAATTCTGCTTCATCTTCAGTTTCTATCCGAGGTGAACTTGCTGATGATGCTACAACTTTTATTGACATGAGAGAGCAGATGCTTCCTGTACATGTGAATGTAAGCCACATTGTAGGTGTGGAATCATGTCCTGACAGCAGCCCGCCGACAACTTGTGCACATTGTAAGATGGTTGAAAATGTTCCTAAAGATTCCTGTGAGATTGCCATGAATTTTCACAATACTATAAGTAGTAATGAGAAAGTGAATTCCAGTTTAAGTCTAGATCACCATGTTGAAGATTCTGAGGTAACACTTGCTTCAGAAGGTGGTCTTCTTAAATCCCAGACAACTATGTCTACTACATCCGGCTGTGATAATGGATCTGTTGATCCCTCTGCTGGAGCCACCAAAGAAATCAAAGATTTTCAAGATATTACCAAGGAAATGCCTTTGGCCAAGAATACCCAACGCGCACCCACAAGTTCTGGAGAAAAGTCTGCTCATGTAGAAGTTAGTCCAGAAAGTGAACCTGATCTATTTGTTCAGCCAGCACCTGGATGTAAGTCCCCTGGTGATGACAAATTCACTGTGAGGGAGCGACTGTCACCTGTGGTTGAAACGGTTCCTCTGGTTACCCCTACTAAATTATCAAACCAGAAAGTTTTGCAAGAGAAAGGAACTGTGCTGCAGAATCCACCAGAAAGGCCTGATACTGGTCATCTTCCTCCAGCCTTTGACGAAGTTATCCATGTCATACGCCATAGTAGTTACCGTGTTGGCAGCGATCAGCCAGTAAAGGAATCGGTAGAGATGGGAGTTCAAAATGTAGATGTTGGTAAATTTATCAATGTTGTGAGGGATGATTTAGAAATGAGGAACATAACGTCACCTTTGACACTCAAATCTTCAAGTTGCTCTGATGTTCCAAGCTTGAAATCTGATCAGTTGGAAATGAAAAACTTAAACACTCCTCCCATCCTTAAATCTTCAAGTTTCTCCGATTCTTCCAGCATGAAATCAAGCAATTCTGATCATCCTGGTCTTAAGGAACAAGATGTGAGTAACCCTCCTCCTCTAGTGTCAGAACCTGAATCTACTGAGCTCAGTAAAAGTAACACTCCTGTGAATGAAGAGAAACTACCAGCAAAGGAAACATTGGATGTGAAATCTTTCAGACAGAGAGCAGAGGCACTTGAAGAGCTCTTGGAGTTGTCTGCAGAGTTGCTGCAGCAAAACAGATTGGAGGAACTTCAAGTTGTTCTGAAGCCCTTTGGGAAAGATAAGGTCTCCCCAAGGGAGACAGCCATTTGGTTAGCCAAGAGTCTCAAAGGAATGATGTCTGAGGAAAGTGGAGGACGCTCTTCATAAGGTATCTCAATTAGTGAATTCTTATGTGATAAATTGGCTTGTATTTTACGTTTAAAATTTGTTCTTAAGGTTAGTTCATAGCTATTCAAGTACCTCTTGAATCCACAAGAGAACAAATTGTCTTTGTCCCTTTTTTCATCATTGTAATTCTTTCAGTGCTTTTATGCTATTGTAAATAGTGACCATACAAATTAATAACATTCCTTACTATTAAATAGCATGGACATTTTGTGCCCCCACATAGTTGTTACTTATTAATGTATATCCAAGACATTCTATGATTAAATGGAGCTAGCCAAGAAAACAGAAAAAAATAATTACGCAATCAACCACAAACAGAAAAAGCATACCACAATTAACAATCAGATAGCAATGTTTTGTCAACACTGTAATTTTCAACCAGGATGATAAATACTCTTCATATTATATTCTAGACACAAATAGGAATGTTATCGTAAAATCCTACGTTAGTTTTCGTGTAGTTACCTCATTGCAGCGTGGTTTCCTAGGTTCCCTCATTTCCTAGAAGCATCCTGGAACCTTCCTCACGCGCTTTACTACAGCTTAAATATGTGGCCTTTTATGTGTGTTTTCATTCTTCGTATTGTTTTCCTTCTATTTCATGACAATACTACCAGTTAGCATTATGATAAGACAAACCCTTCTTCCAAAATCCAAACCAAACCACTGGGAACAGATCAATTTATATATATAGTTGTATCAGTTATCTCGAGTTCAAATCTTGATATCTGCAAACTACTTTAAATACCGAAAAAAATAGATTCGCTGTCCATAGTGATCGTACTTGAACTAAACAGGTTTAAGTCTCGTAGAGAGTATTTGTGTCAGAAGCCAAAAAAATCCAAACCAACCAATGGTTGCGACCAACACCCACATGACAAGGTGCGGTGACAACCGTTTTTACCGCAAAATAACACTTTTGTTGGTTATCATCTTTGTTTTTTTTATGGTTGTTATCAGCATAGCATGGCTTGTCATGCACCCACATGATCCTGGTTTTAGAGTG
Source organism: Phaseolus vulgaris (assembly GCF_000499845.2). Lineage (NCBI taxonomy): Eukaryota > Viridiplantae > Streptophyta > Magnoliopsida > Fabales > Fabaceae > Phaseolus > Phaseolus vulgaris. The sequence goes on along the minus strand of NC_023749.2, from coordinate 10,128,480 downwards.
ACATCACTTTCTGTGACCAACTTCGCCCTCTCAGAATCCCAAGTACTAGGAAGGTACGAGGTTGGCCTAACCATAACAAACCCAAACAAGATCAAAACCCAAGTGGTGCTTCTCCATTTTGTCTGCTTGCGGCTTTACGATCAGTTGCTCTCGGAGGCTGCAGTGCAACGGCAGCAACAACGCGTGTTCCTGGAGAAGTTGACGAACATGAGTGTGAAGGTTGACTTTGAAGTGAGGGACCAACACAAGGTGGTGCCTCAGGTTCTGCGTGAGGATTTGAACAAAGGGGTGGTGAACTTCAAGGTGGTTTTGAAGGTTAAGGTTAGATTCGAAGCTGGAATATGGCCAAGCAAGGATAAGATATTGGATGTTTCTTGTGAGGATCTGGATGTGGAGTTCCACTCTCAAACAAAAGACACTGGCAAGCTTTTGGGTATTGGGAAGAACTGCTCCACAAAGAATGCTGCAGGGAGAGCATGATTAGGAAGATAGATTCTTGTCGAATGTTTTATATTCACTCTTTTTAACATTTACTTTTTGTTTATAGAAAAACAGTAGTATTAACCAAGATTATAGGAGAGAACAACTTCAAAATTTATAGATGATTCATGTCTTGTTTTACTCGACCAAGATTACTACTGTTCTTGATACATGTTATGCAGTGAAGAAAGTTAATGTCATGTGTTAAAGTGTGTTTGTTCTACTGTCAAACATTAGCAGTATGAATTCCAACGTATTTCATTGGAGAAGTAAGAAAAGGGTTACTTTGGTAAAAGACCGTCCAATATAACCAAAAGAGACTCTTACTAGTTGGGAAATAGAAGAACGTGGGACCACAGATCTCGTCAGAGGAATAATGGAGATTATTGTATCAACTTTTTATTAAAAATCAATTTTGCAATATTTGACTTTTTATTACTCAGATATTTAGTGGAATACTTAAAAAGTGAAATAAAATTATATTTCGTGTTCATTTTTTCATAAAATTAAAGAAAAAAACATCCAAAATGCAGAGAAAAGGTCAAACGTATCTTCCTGAAAACTAGAACCCAAACTGGAGGGAACGCATATATATATATTGAACTTTTTTTTCCTATATTTGCTTGAAAATCAAAAGTATTATTATTCTAATAATTTTTTATATAATTTAATTATAACTTTTTTATTATATATATTTTTAAAACCATCACAATAGTTGTATACTCTTAGAGTGTCAACGTATATATATATATATATATATATATATATATATATATATAAATAATGTAAATAATTAAAATAATACTTCATCAAACTTAACGTGTATTCGAATAGGAAATTTCAACAAGGAATTCATTTTTAAAGAAAATTTAAAATGTTTTATAATAAAATATGTTGTTTGGATAATTTTTTTTTAAAAAATTTAAATTTTAGAATTTTATGAGAATTGTTAGATCACTTGATGTTAAAGAATTTCAAGTTTCATTAAAAAAAAAGCTAAGAATTTGCAATTTTGTATATTTCCAAAAATTCATGTGTCTCCTCTTCATATTGAGACGATATTTTTTTTATTAATATCGATTATGTCTCTTTTATTGATTTTTATAAGAATTGTTTTTTATTTAGTTATAAATATTGTTATTGTCGTCTAAACCACTGATATTTCACACTTGATATTAGTCAGGATTTTCTTATTCAATATCGAAGAGGTTTTTAGGATATGAACTAGATTTTTCAAATTGATGTTTATAGTGGTTATTGGTTAATTATTATGAAAACTTTTCATTAAAATTAATTAGATTTTTTTTTTATAATTACCTTAGTACTACATTTAAGGTAAATATTCAATTTAGTACATTAGTTTTTTAAAAATATCCATTCAGTCTCTATTCTTCAAAAAAGTATTTAAATTAGTCATTTATGTTAAGGCTCATCTTATCGTGTCAAATATTATTTACGTGTTAGAGAGAGATAAAATTCGAGTGTTGTGTGACGTGATAAGTAAAAAGTGGATTGACAAATTAGTAACTACATTAAAAAATATATATAAAATTAATAAAAAAATATTTTTTATATAATGGTATAAATAATTATAATTTTTAATAAATAAAAAATGATTGAATTTTTTTAAAAAAAATATGAATAATATAACCATTTTTGTCTTTTACAACAATAATTATAAATTAAAATATTTGATAATTGTAAACATATCTTAATTCAAACATGACATATATTTTTTTATTTTTAAAAATTAATTTATTTGATATGACTGGTTAGATAAACATAGTTTTAAAAAAAACAAGCTAATTATATCCTGTTTTAATTTTTTATAACTTAGAAAAAACTTATATATATATATATAATCTGAGAAAAATAAATAAATTTAGCATATAAAAATGTTTACTTAAAAAAAACTATTTATATATATAATGTTATTTATTGGTAATATTTTTATATGATATATATATATATATATTATTGGTAATATTTTTCTTTATCTTTTTATCAAAATTTAGTAAATGTTAACTATGTTTTAGATTTGCTGATTAAATCATTAAAATATATTTTTTATTATATTAAAGAATATATTTTTTACAACTTTTAAATACAAGATTTTTTTTTTCGTAACTCTTACGGTTAACGTCTCAATTTTTTTTTTTTATTAAATTTGTAAAATAAGATTAGATTAAAAAATATAAACAATAATTATGACAATTAGTTTGGAATTGAAAACATAAACCGTAATTGTGGTAATTACAAATAAGAATTGGGTTTCGGAGTTGTGCTCTTCTCTTCCATTCTTCATCTTCTTCCTTCATTCTTCATTCTTCATCTTCTTCAATTCCTTCAATCAAAGTCATGAACAATTTTTTGGTAGAACTTGTTGTTCCTCTCTTTTAGGTCATTCTTCCATCTCTCTCCTCACAAAAATGCTTCACGCACTCTCTTACTTAAAGATTAACCATGTCGAGTCTAAACCCTCTTCTAACCCCATTCCCATGCTTCACACTCTCAAAATCGCAAAATCCACCACAATCGCAAATGGGAGCAACATGATGCAGATGCATACCTATAGGCACACATTCCCACTCAAGGAAACAGACGACCCTTGTATCCCCTCACAACCCACCATCCAAGGACGTTAACGAGAAGAAGAAACCCTAACCCCCACACTTCATTAATTTATGCCAAACTCAATCTTATGTCATCTCACACAATACTCAATCTTATGTCATCTCACACAATACCCAATCTGATGTGTCTTTAAATTAACAGTCCACATGAACAATTATCTCTACCACATCAGCAACACTTAACAACGTAAGGTGAAACATAATAGAAAGAACCAATTTGCCACATTTGCGCTTGCTCTGTGCTGCTCATGGTTACGAACCGCCGCCCCTGCTCACCGTTGCCCCTTCTTACCTCGCTCCCAAGCTTCGTTCTAAAACTTTGCTTCGCTTTGAACCCTTGCTCCGCTTACTATTTGTGCCGCCACATGCACCTGCTCTTTGTTGCTTTAAACCCTTGCTCCGATCACCGTTTGGGCCACAACACACGCCCACTCTATGTCACAGCATAGGTCGCGACAAATCCAAACCACGCGCTAGTCGTTGCTCTAAACTGAACACCACCGCTACACCTCTGAACCCCCCTTCCCCACCGTCATTAACCACTCTGCACAGCTTTTGAAACTGACATTTAAGGTTATTGTTTTACTTACTATTTAAGCTTTTAATGGATATGAGTATGTATGTTTTCAAAGTGTTCATGCTAAGTTCGGGGATATCCGACATTCGACAATTTTGATCTAGTTTTTAATGAATTAGTTAATATTTGTATATATGGAACACGTTGATGCTGAGTTTGGGGGTGTTCAACCTTCAACAATTTTTATTTAGTTTTATAATGAATTAGATGGTATTTATATATATTAAATGTGTTGATGTTGAGTTTGGGGTGCTAGACTTTCGACAATTTTTATATAGATTTTCTTAGCTTACCAGTTCTATGGATCAGAGTGGTATTAATACACCGCGTATAAGTGATGCATACAAAAGAGGGGTGGAAAAATTCAAACAATTTTCCTCCTTGCATAAGAAACCTCCTAACTATTTTAAACACATTATAGATATGTTAGACAATTTCATTTAACATTTATTATTACTTATAAATTACATAATGTTATGTGTTCTAACATGAAATCTTATTATTTCAGTGCTTATTTGGATATAACATGTTGAGTGAGAGCGGAAATGCAAACGCAAAAAAACTTACTTAGATGCACCTTAAGGTATTTAAAGTATACTTGTTCCCTTACTTTAATGTGTGTCATTCATTCATTTAATAACATTTATTTTGACTTGTAGTGCAATAAACAATTTTGAAATTATGAGCGCAGTTACTATGTCATGCATTGGATGTCAACTATTGTGAGAGTTGTAATTGATAGAGGTTGGGATCAGGTAATACCTCAATACACAAAGACATTAAAATTTGATGTTTATTATTTATGGATTAATTAAAAAAAAAATTAAACGTCACAGTTTTGCATAAGAAACCTCCTAACTATTTTAAACACATTATAGATATGTTAGACAATTTCATTTAACATTTATTATTACTTATAAATTACATAATGTTATGTGTTCTAACATGAAATCTTATTATTTCAGTGCTTATTTGGATATAACATGTTGAGTGAGAGCGAAAATGCAAACGCAAAAAAACTTACTTAGATGCACCTTAAGGTATTTAAAGTATACTTGTTCCCTTACTTTAATGTGTGTCATTCATTCATTTAATAACATTTATTTTGACTTGTAGTGCAATAAGCAATTTTGAAATTATGAGCGCAGTTACTATGTCATGCATTGGATGTCAACTATTGTGAGAGTTGTAATTGATAGAGGTTGGGATCAGGTAATACCTCAATACACAAAGACATTAAAATTTGATGTTTATTATTTATGGATTAATTAAAAAAAAAATTAAACGTCACAGTTTTGCATAAGAAACCTCCTAACTATTTTAAACACATTATAGATATGTTAGACAATTTCATTTAACATTTATTATTACTTATAAATTACATAATGTTATGTGTTCTAACATGAAATCTTATTATTTCAGTGCTTATTTGGATATAACATGTTGAGTGAGAGCGGAAATGCAAACGCAAAAAAACTTACTTAGATGCACCTTAAGGTATTTAAAGTATACTTGTTCCCTTACTTTAATGTGTGTCATTCATTCATTTAATAACATTTATTTTGACTTGTAGTGCAATAAGCAATTTTGAAATTATGAGCGCAGTTACTATGTCATGCATTGGATGTCAACTATTGTGAGAGTTGTAATTGATAGAGGTTGGGATCAGGTAATACCTCAATACACAAAGACATTAAAATTTGATGTTTATTATTTATGGATTAATTAAAAAAAAAATTAAACGTCACAGTTTTTCAATGACTCTTAGCCACTAGACTTGGAAGCACTGGAGTATACCAAAACAACATGGTCAAAATATTTTGTAACTATATATAACACCTTAGGATAGATAAATGATTAGAATGACATTATATGTTTTTTTGTTGAAATTTTTTATATATAATTACTTGTGTTGAACTTTTTGTTATACTTATATTTAAATTATGATGTTATATGTAGCTAGAATTTTGTTATGATGCATGAATTTCGTGGAAACTTGATACATTATGCAGGACGAAAGCATATATTTAATTCAAAAATTTATAGAAAAAAATCATTTTTAACGACGGCTCTAGACCAAAATAGTCTTCAAAAAAACCCCAATCAGACACTTATAATAACAGTTCCTGAATAGGATCGTCTTGGGTAGAATCGTCGTTAAAAGTGGCTTTGATATGACTTTTTTTTTTCTTTTTTCCCTATATTAACGGTAGTTTTTATAATGATGGTTATATAACCATCACTAAAAAGTCAATGACTTATAACGACACCCTCAGTAACGTCGGCTATAAAATCGTCTTCAAATGCTATTTTTAACAATCGTTAAAAGTTGTTTTTGTAGTAGTAGTTGTCTCCCTTTCATCAATAATATTTCATAAATCTTCTTAACTAAAAATAGAATAATAATAATTTGAGTTAATGTTTTTCAATATCTAAAGATTAAATGAAATTTTAATTTGAAGATTAGTAAATTACTTACTTTTTCTTGTCACCATTAAAATCTTTTGGTTTATTTTCTTTAGCTTGGTCCATTATCTACTAGATGAAATCCATGATTGATTTTTCATACGAATGTATTCTAAACATGTGCATTGTAAGAAATGCACCCTTCAAAATATGATAATACTCCTCCAAAATTCTTTATCCAAAATTATCTTTTCAGTTGAATTTGCTTCCCTTGTACTTGCAAAAGGAGTATTCTTTCATTCATCACTAGTAAAAATTACATTCAGAGGGCCTTTATAGTCCAAAAAACAACATAATCTTAAGTAAGATGTGGTAAAGCGAATTAAGCCCAACCTCAAGAAGTCTTTTCCCTTTTTGTGAAGTGATACAATAAAAAAATCAAAGATGTCCTTGAATAAATATAAGTAGTGATTTTTCTACCTTTTGGAATAGTATTTTGATGAACATGTATCTTCTTTTCAAAGTCTTATCACATCAAGCCAATACAATGTGTTGTACATGTGATCCAATAAAGTCTATTCTTTTTCTTCATTATCAACTCACCATTTGCATTATAGTTGACAACAACCTCAAACATTATTTTTTAGTCATATTTTTTTTTTCAATTTTTGCATCATTATCTTCAATATCAAACCTTGTTTTTCTTCATTAATCTTTGTTGTAAACCTACAACAACCTCAAACATTGTTTTTTTCTTCATTATTCACACTATGTAAGAAATTACATCCTTTTGAGTTCATTTTAAGTGGTGATTCAAGTAATAACCCCCTAACAATATAGTATTTTTGAAAAAAATTGCACTCTTGGATCTCAAACAATACATATTTCATGCTTCCAAGTCAAGTTTGTTCTACTACATGAATCTTTTTTACCATTTTTTTAGAGCAAATATTTTGTAAGAAGGAACTTTCATTATTGTCAGAAGTAGCAACAATATCACTAGAGCGGGGATTAGAAGTGCTAACTCCCGAAGCCATTATAATGGTGCTTCTACGTTTTGGTTTCTAAAATCAATATAAGAAAAGAAAATAAGAGGCAAAAATGAAAAAGATAAAAATGATATGAAAAACATGTGACATCCAAAGTGAAGAAAGAGTTACAAACATTATGGCGAACAAGAAGATGAAAGTGCAATGTTGTCAATTCATGACGTTGTTGTTGTTCGTTATTGTGATGACAAGTGGTTTTCTTCGTCAGTTATGTTGTTGCAAAAAGGAGATGCGAAATCAAAACCAATTGTAACTTCAGTCATGACTATGAATGGTTTTTAGTAACAAGGAGTTGCAACAAAATTGTGTCTATTCCTTGAATTTGTGAGTCTGAATGGTTTATGAATTAAGAAGGAGAAGAATCTATAATGTTACAACAAAAAGAAATTTAACTTTATGTAGTTATACATGGGATATTATGTGCGAGAAAAATGTTATGTTGTACTTGGATTTTAATTGAAAACTCATTGACTCTAAAAGGTGAATTAATGTTTGGAAATGAAATAAAAAAGATACAAGAAAACAACGATTTTTACAACTCCACTATCTTACTTGATGATCCACATGATTTTACTATGTCATGATCACATGTGGAATCTTGATCAGAATTATTACGCAAAATCGTGAAATTGCAAAATTCCACTATGATAATGATGATTTTAACTAAAATTCTATTTGATGTTCTATTTATCTAGATCAAATTCAATATAATATTTTTTTTCATAAAATACTTAAAAAAATATTTATTACCTTAATTTTGTTATAGTTTTAAAGTATAATTACTTTTTTCGTCCCTACATTTAAGGTTAATATTCAATTTACTACAATGATTTTTAAAAAAATATGTAATTTGGTCATTTCTGTTAAGTTTTCACAAATGGCGTTAACGGATGATGATTTGGCACACAATGTCATTAATATGCAAACGTGGATTGTACACGTAGGCACCAATTTTTAGGGTTTTTTCTTCTTCCCTCTATCTATTCTCTCGCGTCAGATCCTACACTCCACCTTACCGCTTTGATTTTGGACCGTTAGGACCTCCACTCCACTGTTAGGGTGTTTTCCCCTTCGTCGATTTTAGGGTTTCGTCTCAATGATCGATCAAAGTGTTTTCCCCTTCTTCGATTTTAGGGTTTTCTATTCAAGTAGAGGAGGCATTGTTCCTGCTTCAATCAAACAAACCTTATTGAAAATATTGGTTCTAGCAAGCACGCAAATCTCGTACGCGGCCTTCTGCTTTTGTTCTTGCATTTCGAACACCAACCTTTGCGTCAGGAACCACACCAGGAATTACACAGCATACGTCGTTGTGGAATTACACAGCATACGTCGCCGTGGGACTTGCTCCACGATGTTGCGGTTGCGGTTACAGTTAGATTGGCTGTTGAGTGAAATGTTGTCAGCGTAGAACTGTTGGATGAGCCTCTTGAGAGATGTGTTGGGAACCAACTATGTGTTTGCTAGCTTCTCCCTTGTTTTGGGACATGTGGTGTTCCCTCAGTATCACATGACTTTCAAAGTATCTACAATAGTAGAATTGGATAAATAAATATGAGAATAAGAGAAATTGTTAGATAGCGGGAAATTATATTTTAACCTAATGCTTGAGATTGGATTGGGAGGACCTGATATAGATGCTAGAGAAATAGGGAAGTGTTGATGCAAGGGGGAAGGATGAAGACTCTGATAGGATGGGAAGAATGAATGGAGGGAAGAGAAAGGGATTACACATAGATTGCAGCTATACATAAATTTGACATATTGTGTGCCACATCATCACCTATTAACGTCGTTAGTGAAAATTTGACAGAAATGACCAAATTGTAGACTTTTAAACAAACTTTGGGACCAATTTAATTTTTTTTAAAAATCACTGAAGTAAATTGAATACTAATCTTATAGCTAATGTTAACAAAATTTGATAGGGATAATAATGATTATATGAAGTTATAACTTGATTGTTGGAATAAATAAAAATTACCTTTTTTATATATAAAGTTGTTGACGGTATAAAACTTTATAAAGGATACACCAGTGTAATTTTATATTTTCTTTAAATGGATGTTAAGTTTTTTGTATTAGAGTCGTGACAACATTTTTCTAAATTATTTCAAAGATAAAAATATAACATAAAGCAAAGTTGTAAACATTAGTTAATATAAAAATTAAAAGAAGAAGAAAAAGATAAACATGAATGTCATATTCAATCAAAAGTAAGAACAATCACAAAGAAGAGGAAAAAAAATACATGGAAGGAAATAAAAAATGAAGATATTCTGGAAGCAAATTAGCCAACGTATCCTTCATTCTCGTTACAAAAGAAGTGAAATTGTGGTGATAAAAAATAAAAGTGTTATTACGTAGACAAATATGTGAAGGGAGAAAGAATAAAAACATTAAAATATGTATCACATTTTTTATTATGTTAAAATAATATAATTTCATAAGAATAATATTAAAAAAACATTAAAATAATATAATTTATAAAACATATATGTAATTTTTTGTAAATAATTAAATTTAAAAATTAAAGTGACTTCGTATGGATTTATATATTTTTTTTAGTTCTAAAGACTAATAATATTTTACACTTTTAAGAGTTAAATTTTGCGTTTATTCTGAAATCCTATTTGGATTGAATACGCGGTTGTATCAATTGGTGTCTGAAGCTCCACAAAGTCTTTGAATACGTGTGGGGACAAGGTATTCAATTAATTATTATGACAAAAACTCCATTTTTGTCTTCTACCCAATGTACTAATTAATTATTAATTGATCTTCTTTGTAGTATAATTTTAAAAGAAACCAACTCATGATACAGTGAATTAGTGTGAGATATGAGTATGGTAAATAGTTTTTTTTTTTTTAGTATGGTAAATAGTGATCAATATACTAATCACAATTAACTTCCAAATGTTTTTCACATAAAAGATTTTCAAAAAAATTAGTTTTAATACAATAATAAAAAATCGAATGGATTTTATACAATAAGTTTATTGTTGTTTTAATAGTTAAAGCAAGCCATTAATTATCTATATGGATTACTTAACATGGATAATTAAAGCAACGTGACAATTATTTATTTGACATTTTTTTTCATTTTTATTAATTTTGATTTAGTACATTTTTAGGACTTTTGTTCTTAGTACATTAGCTAAAGTTTCTAGATATATCAAGTTTGGTTCTTATCTGTTTTTAATGCATTCTTTGAATTATCATAAGGATGATATGATTACAAATTTAATAATATTTTAGTGTTTACCATCATTTATAACATATAAATTAATGATGATAAATAAATTTACATATATAAATATTTTATAACTCGTTATGATATTGAAGAAAAATAGTTGAATTGATTATTTTTTTAAAATTATATAGTACTTTTAAAATTTATGTAATTATATTTTTTTATTGTTATTTTACATTAAAGAAAAAAAATGTATTTTTGGGTGTTGAATTGTAGATAAATATCTTTGGTTTTTAATTTTTGTAAAAAATTGTATTTTATAAATTTTTAAACAAGTGTAAGTATAGTTATGGGTATACCTGTAATCCATTAAAGATGAAAATAATACATAAATTTTATACCTTCGAATATTGGAGACAAAAATAGTATGAGTTCTTATTTTAAATTAGAAACATATATATTAAACTCACGTTCACATGATCTTGTTGTAGTTTCCAACCTAAATCTAAGCATTAAAAATACATTTTTTGAGGTATTTTTCTCCCAAACATATATAAACCATAATATACCTTAATGAATAATAATCACAAAATATATATATATATATATATTAAAATAATAAGCTTTTTTTTACAAGAATAAAAAATGTATTTGTCCTTGTGGATAATAGTAAAACAATCCAAATAACTAAATACAAGTTATGAGAAAATATAACGACTGAAACACATAAAAATTTGAAATTAGACTTATCCATATCAAAATACACAAAAGAAAAAAAATATTAATCTTAAAATAGTCATCTCTAAAATTAACCTTGCATCTTTAGACCCTAAATAAATATGACAATAATAGAAAAAAAATGTGAAGAAAGCAATTGCAACCTCCACAAGTGTTTCCATTAATTTAATTCTAAAAATGAAAAATTAAGGGTGAATCTTCTTTGTTTTGTGAACTCCACACACAAAATATTAAAATATTCACACAAAAAAAAAAATACAAATCACAACATTATATTCACACACAATTACTCTTACTTTAAATCATTTTAATTATTCATTTTTTGAATGATTTTTTCGCTGGTCAGATGTCACTATTGTTGGTATGAAACCAGACCAATAAAGTTGGGCTGACTAGACACTATGTTTAGTGAGTGGGCTTAATCATTGTGTTCCTTTTATAATCTCTATTTAAAGAGATCATTGTACTTGTAATTGGTGTGCAACAAGATAGAATGAAAACCTAATAGTTGCCCATGTGGATGTAGGTTGCAGTTGGCGACCGAACCATGTTAAATCTTGTGTTGTTTATTTTTTGCAGTTGATTCGTGATTATGTGTGTTGCTTCCGCGTGCGTTTTTCCTATCAAGTGGTATCAAGAGTTTTGGTTCATTTACACACTAGAGATCCGGTCAGCAGAAATTAATCGACGAGACGTGAAAATTGCGGCTGCAGTAGCATCCCAAAGTTAGGGTTTCAGAGGCGGCACCAACATCCCAAAGCTAAGGTTTCGCAGGGGCGGCAACAACATCCAAAAGCTAGGGTTTCACAAGGACAACAATAGAATTCCAAAGCTAGGGTTTCACAGGGGCTGCAGTAGCGTCCCCAAAGCTAGGGTTTTGCAGAGGCGACAACAACGTCCCAAAGCTAGGGTTTCACAAGGGCTACAGCGGCATCCCAAAGTTAGGGTTTCACGGTGACCCAAGATTTGCAACAGTCCAGACCCGCGACTCGCGGTAGGTGCGCACAGTAGGTGGTGCAACGTGTAGTGGTGTGGGTCGCGACAGGAGTGGTGGTAGCTTGCGACGTTGTGCAGGTGGCTTGCTCGGAGTAGGGTCGTGTCCAGGCAGTGCGACAGAGTGCGCCAGTAAGGCGGCAGATCGTGTTTCATGGCGAACAGGTGCAGGTGCTTGCGGTGAGCGAGACAGCACGGAGGTGCAGTGCGATGACAGTGATGGAAGACGCAGGGTGGCGCGTGCAGCAGTGACGGTGCGGTGCTAGGCGCGAGATGTGGCTGTTTTTCGTTGTGGCACGAAGTTAAAACAATTTAGTTACTTAGCACATTAATAAAATGAATTCGATCTTAGCCGGACTTATGTCAGTGGATATTAAGTTCGATGATGAAGTTCAAGCTTTACTACTGATATCGTCATTACCTGACAGTTGGTTTAGAACGGTTACAACAGTTACCAGTTCAGCGGGACCCATGGATTCACTTTTGAGAAGATTTGTGATCTCGTTCTTGGCGAGGGCGTCGGAAGAAGGAGTTCTGGGAATTATCTAGGGAATCGCTAAATGTCATCATAGGTAAGAGAAATATCAGAGGTAGTGGGAGCAAGACCAAAAGAAGGAGTCTTTGGAAAGGTAAGACTAGAAGACAACAAAACTCTTGATGTTACAGGCATGGGTGACATAGTGTTAAAGACGTCAGTTGGATTCTGGACTTTGAAGGATGTCAGAGTTGTTCCAAGCTTAACGAAAAATTTGATTTCTGTTAGGCAGTTGGACGAACAGGGACATAATGTGAAGTTCGTTCGGAAATCAGTAGTGAAAATTCGTCTAGGGAAATATTGTCATGGCCCGCGGAAGAAATAGAGGTTCGTTGTATATGGCCGGATTACCGTCTGAGGGAGTGACCATCCCAGTTCGGAAGATAAACAAGGTCCGGTTCACAGAATCTCGTGGGCAGAAGAGGGTTGTCTTTACGAGAGAGAAACTCAGCCACATGTCAAATTCAGGATGAACGAGCATGGAAAGGTTCAGGTAGACCAGTCAGAGGTACTTATGGTAGTGGGAGCACGGGTTGTGCTTCAGCTGAGGTTCCTAGATGACAGTGGGTTAGGAGAACCACTATTCCAGCTGTTGAAACATCTCCAAAAAATTTTTTGTTGAGTATGGAGTATGTTTGTTCTCAGGCTATTCCAAGATCCGGCAATTCGTGTAAGTGGGAGCCGGTAGGAATAGAGGACGGGTCAATGGCAGTTTCAGTCATGACGAACGTGTTGAAACTCAAGGGAGTTTCAACGAAGTCTTCAAGATTATTAAGAAGGCTGGTGGCAACTAGAGGTGGAACATTGAGTTCCGTCGACAGATTACAGAAGTACATGTACACAGTTGAAGCGCATGTGAACATTGTTTCGTGACTTCAAGTGGGAGATTGTTGGGTATGAAGTCAAGACCAATTGGGTTGGGCTGACTAGACACCATGTTTAGTGAGTGGGCTTAATCATTGTACATAGTTGAAGCGCAGGTGAACATTGTTCTGTGGCTTCAAGTGGGAGATTGTTGGGTATGAAGCCAATACCAATTGGGTTGGGCTAACTAGACACCATGTTTAGTGAGTGGGATTAATCATTGTGTCCCTTTTATAATCTCTATTTAAATAGATCATTGTACTTGTAATTGGTGTGCAACAAGATAGAATGAAAACCTAATAGTTGTCTGTGTGGATGTAGGTTGTAGTTGGCGACCGAACCATGTTAAATCCTATGTTGTTTATTTTCTGTAGTTGATTCGTGATTATGTGTGTTGCTTCCGCGTGCGTTTTTCCCATCAACTACAACTCTCATAACTTAATGGTATTACACAATTTAAGTTGGATGATGATAGCAGTTAATCAACTTTGGGGTTGCGTGTAGGAGAATTGTGAAAGCAAAAGAAAAATAAAAATTTTAAGAGCGGCAATGTAGATCACATTGAAGTCTTTACAATGGTACAACTGAAGATATGGTCATGGATAACTTCGAAGGTACGCTTAGCTTGTTTCTCTTATTCAGACTAGTGCCTTGAGCCAATGCTTTGCATGAAATCTATTAAAAAGCTTTAGCTCTGGGGTTTGGTGTTAGTTTTGTGTTTTGTAGTCTTGTGTTTGAGAGTAGTTGCTTTGGCAGAGTAGTTTTTTAAGTTTGTTGGTTTGTTTGAGTTTAAAGCTTGTCTCCTTTTTGTTAGGAGATCTTGTTATGCTTTCTTGTATAAGAGTTAAGGTATCCTTGATATACTTCTTTTATTTATTCTTTTTTTTTAATAAAAAAAAGTTAGATGATGATGTTGGGACACAAGTTTCATCATGACCAAGAACACGTTACTAAGTGTATCCTTTTATGGATTATCCTATCTCTCATGATAGACTCCTTAACACATCTACTTGTTGGATTGATCTTTTATAAGTTTGTGTGAGTTTCTCTCTCAAATATATTTGACCTCACTTCCCAACAATATATTTGATTTTCATATTACAAGGATATCAGTTCTCTCACCATCGTATGGTAGTCAAAAAAACATTAAGACATCATCATTCTTAACATATTCTAATTATAGAAGAAGCTTTTACATGATTCCTTTTATATTTTTCATCCCTTTGTTTGTGTGGCAAATCTCTTCATTATAAGTAAACTTGCCTACCTCAAAACATTAGGTAAATAATGTCATTTGAATTTTATTTCACGATCTTCAGTATTCTCACGGCAGAATGTCCCATGTCACTCTCTTTACCTTGTACTTTTGGCGTCTCAATAGATCATTATGTCTCTATATTCATATAAAATGAAAATAGTTTTCATAACTAAAATATCACTACTCAATCACACAATATTATTTGTAGGTTATAACATTTTCCTTATGTATAACTCTCTGAAGACTCAAGTATATCTATTTACCATTGTTTCTTTTGAACAAGGGTCCTAATGAAAAGTTGAATTATCTAACTATTATTTTGCTGATAAAAAAATAGTAAAAGTATGAAGAAAATGTGAAATATTTCAATTGCAGATGAAAATAACTTGGCCCAATACAACCAAGGTGCAATTTGAACATAAAATTGAATGATTTGAAATTGGATTTTAAAGCATTTCAATATCTTCTTACTTGAAATTTGAAATGAGAATAATTGCATAAAGATAGTTGCAACATAATAATTCAACATTTTAATTTATTATTTGGAAAATTGTCTATTATACTTTAGTTTATTATAAATTGATACGTATAAAAATGTAAGCAATTAGATATTTAAATATACTAAATTTTAAATAATATTTTTAATACTATTTTTCAACTTTTTAAAATAATAGTTTCACAATTAATTATCTTTCAACTTTAATTTATACTCATTCTTCTTAGAATTAAATCAATAATATTCTAATAATTTCAAAATATTACTTAATTGATTTTATTTTATTTTAAATCACATTAATTAAATCTATTATAAAAAAAATTATTCTTTCTCATTTACTTTTGAATCTCCTATCTTTAATAAAAAAATTCAATTTTTATTCAGTTCTTTCTTCTTCTTCTCCTACATTCGATCCAAAAGTATAATTTTTCAATTCAGACTAATTTGTGGTCTGCTGGTGACGGTGAAAACCCGCTTCATTTCATCTATACTTGTGAAATGAATGGTATCTGACAAAGACTTTTGTTCATGTCTTGATTACCAATAGTTATTTCAGAGAGAGAAGTTGGAAAGTAACTAATAGCAACCATAACTAATTAAGGAGAAAGTTTGAGCAATAAATTAGTATATATTCAGATAAAATACACACAAAAAGCTACTACAATGCTGTGAAGGTTTACTTTAATATCTCTTTGTTGGGAAAATAAAAGAATAAGTCAAAATAGGTGTTAGTAACTTTAAAAATGGATTTGTAGTAACCTACAAAGTGAGTCACGAGACACTTCTATACTTATAACATTTGAGGGAGCACAAACAGACAACTTTCTACACGTGTCGCTCTCACGAATTTTTGAAGAAAATAAACAAAAAATGAAATTTATCAGAAGAAGAATGTTTACTGAGGCTTTAGCTGGGAAGAAAACGAGCCCATGATTCTGCTGGCCCAAAATGAGTGAACAGGCCCAATATGCATAGGTGGAGGAAAAATTAGGGTTTCTGAATGTGTATTTTGTGTGCCTAGCAATGGTTTTTCCAAAAGCATGTATGGCTGTGCAAATGTCGATTCCAGCAGGTGTTGCAGAACAATGACAGAGCACCCTTCAGGTAATGGTTTTTGAATTTGAATTTCCGCTTTCTAGCGTTTTTTCCGCTTTCCCCATTCTCTCTAAACCTAATTACTCTCCTTTACTCATTTTCACCAATTCGAAAACTTTAGAGATGCCGTATTTGAAAGCATTTTTCCCCAAAACACCATTATTTTTCACTATATATACAGTGTTGTATAAAACCATTATTTCATTTTTGTTCGGTTTTGTTCTTTTCATTTGACATCGAACGAGGTAATCTTTATACCGTTTCTAGGGTTGAGTTCGTGTTCTAGGGTTGTAAGCATGTGTTCATTTCATTTCTCTTTATTTTTGCCTTTTTTATATTTTGTTCTTTTGATTTGTTCATCTCATCTACTTTTTCCGTGTATTTTACCTCTTTTTTGTTGAGTTCGTGTTTCAGGTTTGTAAGCATGTGTTCATCTTATTTCTCATTTTTGGCTTTTTGTTCATCTCATCCAACTTATTCAGTGTGTTTGTTTTTCATCACTACTGTTGAGTTTAAAGATGGCAAACAGTTTCTCCATGCATTCAAGCAGGCCCTGCAACTGTTCAGGTCGTATTCTATCCCTTTTTTGGTTTTGTTCTCTGTTTTTTTTATCAAAGTTACGAACTTTGATCTTCTCTGCCATCCTTTCATTTTTTTTTTGTCAATATGTTTTCTCATGCTTTTTCTCAATATTTTTTGGTCTTTGGTTCTCTTTTTCTGATAAAAAAAAACTTTTTTCTAACATGCAAAAGCTTTCTTAAATTTATTTTTGTTTCTGTTCTATGTTCTTTTTATCAAAGTTTCAAACTTTGATCTTCTCTACCATCCTTTCATTTTTTGTTTGTCAATATGTTTTCTCATGCCTTTTCTCACTTTTTTTTGGTCTTTGGTTCTCTGTTTCTGATCAAAAAGCTTTCTTTCTCACATGCAAAAACTTTCTTCAATTTTTTTTTGTTTTTGTTCTCTGTTTTTTTTTTATCAAAGTTGCAAACTTTGATCTTCTCTGCCATCCTTTCATTTTTTTGTTTGTCAATATGTTTTCTCATGCTTTTTTTTCTCAATATTTTTTGGTCTTTGGTTATCTGTTTCTGGTAATAAAAAGCTTTCTTTCTAATATGCAAAAGCTTTCTTAAATTTATTTTTGTTTTTGTTCTATGTTCTTTTTATCAAAGTTTCAAACTTTGATCTTCTCTACCATCCTTTCATTTTTTGTTTGTCAATATGTTTTCTCATGCCTTTTCTCACTTTTTTTTGGTCTTTGGTTCTCTGTTTCTGATCAAAAAGCTTTCTTTCTCACATGCAAAAACTTTCTTCAATTTTTTTTTGTTTTTGTTCTCTGTTTTTTTTTTATCAAAGTTGCAAACTTTGATCTTCTCTGCCATCCTTTCATTTTTTTGTTTGTCAATATGTTTTCTCATGCTTTTTTTTCTCAATATTTTTTGGTCTTTGGTTATCTGTTTCTGGTAATAAAAAGCTTTCTTTCTAATATGCAAAAGCTTTCTTAAATTTATTTTTGTTTTTGTTCTATGTTCTTTTTATCAAAATTTCAAACTTTAATCTTCTCTGCTATCCTTTCATTTTTTGTTTGTCAATATGTTTTCTCATGCTTTTTTTAACTCTTTTTTTTGTCTTTGGTTCTCTGTTTCTGATAAAAAAAGCTTTCTTTCTCACATGCAAAAGCTTTCTTAAATTTCTTTTTCTATTTTGTTCTCTGTTTTTTTTTTTTCAAAGTTTGCAACTTTGATCTTCTCTGCCATCCTTTCATGCTTTTTCTCAAATTTTTTTGGTCTTTAGTTTTCTGTTTCTCATCAAAGGTAATTTCTTTTTGAATTTGAATTGTCCATTGTTATTGGTTTTGACATTTGTCATATTGGTTACTGCTTATATTTAGATATTTTATATTGGTTTATTAGACTTTATTGTGTAGGCTGCATTTGAAGAAGAACGGTTTGAAGAACATGTTGTTGCTTATTGTGTAGGCTGCATTTGAAGATCAATGTGTAGGATCAAAGAATTTTCAGATGTAGGATAGATACAAGGATAAAAAGAATTTTGTAATTGCTTAAAGACATATTTTATATACTCTGATGAAAGAAGTCTATATCAATGTAAAATCAATTTCTTTGATTGTATAAAAAGACATTTTGTATATTTTGATGAAAGAAATCTATATGAATTTAAAATCAAATTTTGATGTAAACTGTTTAGATTAGATTCAAGGTCATTTCCTTTGTTTTGTGTATAGATATGAATATTTTGAGATTGTTTGAAAACTATTTTCTATTGCATTGTGTTTTGGAAACCACAACATGTTAATAACATAACATTACATTTAGATGATATAAAAATAAAAATATAATGACATTGATTTTCATTCAATATTATTTAAATCATTTTATGAACATTGAATAAATTAGAAGGCCTAAGAATTAATGAATAATAAATAGTAGTGTTGCAGTTATACCAAATAGTAATATGGAAAATATTTCTAAGTATAGATTCATAACTGAACTTAAGACGAGTTATACAAAATAATAGCATTGTAGTTGATCATTATCTCTTTTGAAGGTTAAAAAACTTCATCCAATCATATTTCTCAACTAGCATAAGTATAAAAGTATTTGTTATGTGCATAATCCATTTCAAGATAGAAACAACAATATAATATATTGCAGTAGATTTAAACTATTCTGCAAAACAACGTTATTCTTTTTATATTATTGTACTTATATATTGATGTTATTTATTAATGATTACTCTTATGAATGACATATTATGTATTGCATTGTATAATTGTGTATTGCTATTTTAAAGGTTTGTATCTTTTGATCCTCAATTTCTAAAGTAGCAAAAATGTAAAAGTATTTCTTTTGTGCATAATCCATTTCAAAATAGAAATAACATAATTTCATCCATTGTTCTTGACATATGAATTTTCATTCTCTTTAGTTTATATCTCTGCCCTGCATTTCAAATATTTGTTCTTCCTAATTGTTTTGCTTCTATTGGATTATGCACTTGAGATTATATGCATATTATGGTTTTTAGATTGATAATAGTTCTGTCACATGTATTTTGCACTGATTTCATATGGATGTTCATGCTATTTAGTTTTCATATGGTTTTCAGATTATTCTAACTAAAACTACTTTGTTATGTGTAGGCTATATGTGAAGAACACTTTGTAGTCGCTGCGTATTAAATTTTATATTTGTAGGATTGATACTGGATGAAATAAATATGTAATTGTGTAAATACACATTTTGTATAGTGTGATCAATCTCCACCTCGGATGCAAGTCTTTATCTATGTAAAATCATATTTTGTATAATCCCAATTTTGCTTAATTAGTCTAATTCAGATAAAGTTATTTTTCATAATCTGCACGTAATAAAATTTTTAAGTTTTTAAAAATCCAAAATAAATACAAATCCTAAATGGTTTTATTTCATACTTAAAAATAATAATCTAAAATAAATACAAAATCTAAATGATCTAATGTTGTATTTAAATAAAAATATGAAATAATTTAAATTTCTAAATTATTCAAAATCCTAAATATACTCAAAATCAAAAAAGTTTTAATGCCATTCCTAAATAAAAATAAAAAATCAATATAATTTCTAAATTGTTCAAAATTCTAAATAAATTCATACCTTAAATTATTTAATGTCATTATTAACTAAAAATATAAAAATAATAAAATTTCTAAGTTTTTCAAAATCCTAAATAAATACAAATCCTAAATTATTTTATTTCCTACTTAAATAATAACCTAAAATAAATACAAAATCTAAATGATTATATGTTCTACATAAATAAAAATATAAAATAGATTAAATTTTTAAATTATTCAAAATCCTAAATCAAAACAAAATTAAAAAAGTTTTAATGTCATTCTTAAATAAAAATTAGAAATCAATAAAATTCCTAAATTATTCAATGTCATTATTAACTAAAAATCTTAATTAATTAAATTTCTAAGTTTTTCAAAATTTTAAATAAATAAAAATTCTAAATTATTTTATTTCCTTCTTAAATAATATTCTAAAATAAATACAAAATCTAATGATTTAATGTTCTACTTAAATAAAAATCTAAATTAATTAAATAAACACAAATCCTAAATCATTTTATTTCATACTTAAATAATAGTCTAAAATAAATAATATTTCTAAAAATTTTAAAATCCTAAATAAATACAAAATCTAAATAATTTAATGTTTTACACAAATAAAAATTTGAATTAAATTAAATTTCTAAATTATTCAAAATCCTAAATAAATACAAATTGTAAATTATTTTAAATTATAAATAAATACAAATGTTAAATTATTGAATGTCATAAATAAAAATTTATAAAAATAAAATTCCTAAATTATTCAAATGAATATTTGAAATAAATAAAATTTATAAAATATCCAAAATCCTTAATAAACACAAACCCTAACTTATTTTATGTCATACATAAATAAAATTTCAAAAGTTTTTAAAAATCCTAAATAAATATAAAATCAGAAATTATTTTTTTCTACTTAAATAATAAATTTTAAAATAAATAACATTTTTAAGTTTTTCAAAATCCTAAATAAATAAAGATCCAAAAAAATTTAATGTCATTCTTAAATAAAAATAGAAAATCAATAAAATTCCTAAATTAATTGAAATTCTAAATAAATCCATTTCCGAAATTATTTATTATCATTCTTAGATAAAAAATATAAACTTAATAAAATTTCTATGTTTTCCAAAATCTTAAACAAATACAAATCTTAAATTATTTGATTTCTATTTAATCTCAAAGAAATAAAATTTCTAAAATTTTCAAAATTCTAAATAAATACAAAACCTAAATATTTAATATTGTACTTAAATAAAATAGAAGTAAATTAATTTAAAAAATTATTCAAAATCCTAAATAAATACGTGCCCTAAATTATTTAATGTTATTCGCAAATAAAAATTTGAGGAAAATAAAATTCTTAAATTATTCAAAATATTAAATAAATACAAATCTAAATTATTTAATGTGCTATTTAAATAAAAATTTGCAATAAATAAAATTTCTAAATTTTTCAAACCTCTAAAAAATCAAATGCTAAATTATTTAATGTTCTAAAAGTGTGAAATAAATAAAATTTTATTCAAAATCCAAAATAAATACACATCTTTTACATTTACATTTATATATATATATATATAAATTATATTTTTATACAAAAATAGTGAAGAAAATGCGCCAAATAAACAAAACTTGGAGCGTGATGAAAGAATTTAAGTATGTGAAATAATTTCAAAGAAGGCGATAAAATTATTTTTTAAACAGAGGTTAACATACCCAATAATAAAATTTGAGTTATTCGTCTTTTATGATGAATCATTTTTTTACATAATTGTTTATTGTTACTTATTTTTCATAAAATTTGTGTCAATTTGTTGATACTTGAACAATTTTTTTATGTGTATTATTTATCTTTATGTATTGTATATATTAATTTTAATATGTTTAGTTTTTTTATTTATTCGTATATGTTGATGGTTATTTCCTATATATTAATATCTGTTTTGTAATTTTTTTATTTATTTTCTTTACTTACATTTACATTTATATATATTTTCTTTACAAGCTATATTCATGCATTGTTTATATTAATTTTAGTGCATTTAATTTTTTTTATTTATTCGCATATGCTAATGTTTATTTCTCATATTGCTTTGTAAATTTTCTCATTTAAATTTACATTTATATATATATATATTTAATTATATAAATTATATTTTTATATATTAGTAAAGGAAAACGTGTCAATTAAATCAACAAAACTTAGAGCAGGATGGAAGAATTTTTGTAAGTTAAATGACGTCAAAGAAGATGATAAAGTTGTTTTTTAAGTAGAGGTTAACATACCAAATAATGAAATTTGAGTTATTCGCATTTTAGGATGAATTCTTTTTTTTACATAACTGTTTATTATTACTTACTTTCCTCAAAATTTGTGTCAGTTTATTGATACTTGAACAATTTATTTATTTACGTGTATTATTTATCTTTATGTATTGTTTATATTAATTGTATTATGTTTAGTTTTATTTATGTATTTGTATATGTTTATGTTTATTTCTTATATATTAATGTTTTAGGTGAATTTATTTATTCATATATGTTGATATTTATTTCTTATATATTAATATTTGATTTGTAATTTTATTTTTTTATATACATTTAAATTTATGTATAATTATAGAAATTATGTTTTTATACAAAATGGTGAAGAAAATGCGCCAAATAAATCAACAAAACTTGAGGCGAGATGGAATAATTTAAGCATGTGAAATGATTTCAAAGAAGGCAATAATATTATTTTTGAAACGGAGGTTAACATACCAAATCATGAAATTCGAGTTATTCACCTTTTAGGATTTTTTACATGACTGTGTATTATTACTTACTTTCGTCAAAATTTGTGTCAGTTTGTTGATACTTAATAGTGAAAGAAAACACGTCAAATAAATCGATAAAACTTGAAGAATGAAAGAATTTTTGTATGTGAAATGACAAAGACAACAAGATTGTTTTTGAATGAGAGATTAACATACCAAATAATGAAATTTGAGTTATTAATCTTTTAGGATGAATATTTTTTTAGATAATTGTTTATTGTTACTTACTTTATTCAAAATTTGTATCAATGGTTAATACTTGAACAATTTATTTATTTATGTATATTATTTAGGTTTATGTATTGTTTATATTAATTTTAATATATTTAATTTCTTTCTTTATTCGTATCTATTTACTTTATATATTAATATTTATTTTATAATTTATTTATTTATTTATTAATAGATTAATAATACTTCATAAATAATTAATATTTTGCCTTCTTTTTCCTGTGCATCGTGCGGGTTAAAAACCCAGTATTATACACAATGTGTTCAGATTTGCCCAGAGAAAAACTCTTGCGTGGAAGATATTTCACACTGATACACTGATATCAAAGAACATGATCCCTATGGTAACAAAAAGAGCAATAACAGTGCTGCTATATGTGACAGTTCTCCAAACTGTGAAGGGTTTTCCACTACACACCAGTGATAGGTGGATTGTGAATGAAAATGGGAAGAGGGTGAAGCTAGCATGTGTGAATTGGGTGTCTCATTTGGATACTGTTGTTGCTGAGGGCTTAAGCCAACAACCTTTGGATACGATTTCCAAGAGAATCAAGTCTATGGGGTTCAACTGTGTGAGACTCACATGGCCACTTCTCTTGCTCACCAATCACTCTCTTGCTTCTCTCACTGTCAGAAACTCTTTCAAAAACCTTGCTCTTCTTCAATCCATCGATGCTGTTCAAGCCATCAACCCCTCCATCATCGATCTTCCCCTCATCAAAGCTTACCAGGTACTGCATTGTTGAGTTATATACAGTCTTACCTTGTTCATTTTTGTTAGCATATTTGATTAACTTTAAATATAAAACTGTTTCTCCCTTAATCATCTATACATTTTGAATTCAAATAAAGAAGAGTTCTTACAACTTTCTCTATCAGTAAAAGTTATATATACATATATTTAGTAAAGAAGTTCTTAGAAGCATTTCTATATTGCAGCATCAAGAGATTCTCTCTCTCACACACAGTATTTTACTGTCTCAAGGTTTAAAATATATATATACATATATATATATATATATATGTATACAAGAAATACTTATTTATTACTTTAGAAAATTAAAATGCACTGTGTTTATTATTTTAATCATTTAGATTTAAATTAAGCGAAATAAGATAGAATACAAAACAATTCAGAGTGATTCAGTTAATTTTAAAATAAAAGGAACTGGTATTTTAGAATTGATACTTTCATTTGTGTATTAGCAGAAAGAAAGTGTTGGTCGTTATGTTTAGGCTAAATTTATCTAAGGGAATAAAACCACCTACATAAATATTATAGTTCTACTTCAAAACCTACAAAACATGATATAACTAGTTAGGAATAAGTGAGTCCAATTTTGGACTAATGATATATTTATGTTTTGATTTTATTTTTTTGAAGTATATATATATATATGTTATATTTAATCAAGCAACTAATCTCCCCTTTTGTCATAATGATGATTCATTAATTTCATCTCCTAATTAGATATCAAATTAAGTCTCCTTGGTGGCCAAGTTAATTAATTATCTCAAATTGAATAGTAGTGTATTTAGTAGTTAGAACTTGGAATCATGATTATCCCAACAACCATATATAAATGTGGAGGTTTGTATATAGTAGTTGTAATTGTTATTAAACCATAATGAGCAATAACAGGAAGTGGTGAAAAGCCTGGGAGAAAATGATGTAATGGTGATTTTGGACAATCACGTGACTGTACCAGGGTGGTGTTGCAGTAGCATGGATGGCAATGGGTTCTTTGGGGATCAGTATTTTGATCCTGATCTCTGGATTATTGGCCTTACCAATATGGCTACACTTTTCAAAGGGGTGAGTAATGTGGTAGGCATGAGCTTGAGGAATGAGTTACGAGGTCCCAAACAAGATGTCAACCAATGGTACAGGTAAATTGCTACCCCCAAGAAACCCTGCATTAATTTTCTACCATTCTTACTAGGACTATTCACAAATGCTCATCAGAGACTGCTTAAGCCAATCATTAACAAGTGAAAAGGCAAGAACTGCATTAATTCTTTATTGAAAAATCTTAAAAAGATGCTCTCTTTTTTCATTTAAGTAAAAGAGATTCCCTTTTTAATTCTTTAATTATATTCTTATACTATAAGTAGCATTTTATATTGGATATTTAAGATTATTTACATCTTTTACGAGTCTCACATGGAAGTGAGAGATGTAAATTTACATTAGATGAAATATTTATTGTAAATTTATGTCAAATTATTGACTGCATGAATTTACATCAGACTTTGGATAAATCCAACATAAATTTTTAACATTTTTAAAAAAATATGTAATTGGTTTTGGTTTTAAAACCAAAATCTAAAATAAAGAAAAACATCAAAATAACCTTATTCTGTATATATTAAACACAGATGACAATGGTATGCAAAATAACATAATCACAAATGAAAAATTTTAAACATGGAAGAAATGAATATCCAATATGTAAAGATTTCATAAATCTCTATTGGTATAAGAAAGTACCACAAAGTTTTTGAAATTTCTGATAAGTATAGATAAACTAAATACCTAAAATCGAAAAAAATTATTCAAAAATACTAAAAAAAATTGTAGTAAATGGAGGAATTTTGGAGGGATTGGCGAGAATATTCCTCTCTCTTCATTCTGACCAACTCTCATCTTTATTGTGTGTTGATTCGAACTCTTTATCAAAAGTATAAATGTTTAAAACTTTTATTTACCAAATTTTTTTCATTTCAAAATTTATGATTGTTGTATCAAAATATAAGGACGGTACTATCAAATGTACACTACAAGAAGGTACCATATAAATCAAAAATCAATTTCTGGTACCATATAAATCAAAAATCAATTTCTACCTACTTTTAATGATTTCACAAAAATCAGATGAATACTAAAAACACAAAAATACACCAAAAACGAATACAACAATTCATCATACTAAAAGTGAAAGTGAATACGAAAAAGAAAACAACGACAATAATAACAAATTAGAAACACAAAATCAATGGAGACATCATGCATTGTCGTGATTGAGTTCTCCAAAAACAACCATGTAGTTATAAAGCACCTATTTGAATGACGCACTTGGACCTACAAAACTCCAATGCAATCAAAGAAAAACATCTATCACCCACAACCATCGATTTAGACCACAAAAACGGCCTCCAAAAGGTCCGCAAACACCCATGCAATAGCCATCGCTGAAGAAAGAAAATGTGAAGGAATGGGAAATCGTATTAGAATCGCAAGGAAGAAGTTGAGAGCCCTAATTTAAAAAAAATTGGTTTAAGACTTAAAAGATTGGTAGAGGATTTACAATGTAGAACAACACACTCATAATAAGAAGCAATGAGGGTACAATATAAGACTTATTTAAATGCCTTAAGAGAAGTGTATGCAGTCATGATAAATGTACACCTACTTATCCTACAAAATAACCCTCTTGAATTCTTCAAGAATATAATGTTTATTAAAGGATAAACTCCACCATGCACAACCCTTCTTGTTTGAAACATGAGGATCGCATGTGCAATCTCTTTTCTAATAAATTTATCACTTATGTCTACATCAATCATTTGTGAATGTATCTTAGATGGAAACCTTTTCACATAAAGATTTGAGCGTAATTCACACCCAAACAAACATGTAACTTAACCTTTTAAAAGTTTCCAGCACCTAACATTTGATTAATTTTATAAGAGAGTGTGTAACTACAAGATGATATGTTGATCTTCTCAACACTTTTGGTACAAACATTAATATAAAAATAATTTTTATTAGGTATTTTTTTCTTGAATTTCATATTTTCATACAATGATTTTCTCATATGACTTATCCTAAATAAGTTATGAGTCGTGGTGTTCACCTCACAATTAACAGTAAAATTTTCTTAATCATCTAAGGCAAAACACACTACTGCAGAAAACAACATTGACGACATTTAAAAAGAGCATTTAAAGACAATTATAAAACAATCATTAATTTGGGTGTAGTTATAAATCAATAATTTATAATGACGGTTCTAGAATCGTCGTTAATTCAGTAAATAATAAATAAACAAAATAAAAAACTGACTAGGAAACAGAGGGCGGAACTACGGTGAGGGAGGCTAGACGCGGAGGTCACGGTTGGGGCAGTGCCGCATAGAGTTGGATCGCGAAGCTGGTGCGTTTTCGGTGCGGTGCGACTGGAGCTGAGGGTGAAGGTTGCACTGTCGTGCGAGCTGACGTTTTTCCGGTGTGGTGCGACTTGGAGTGATAGAGGTTGCACGACGACGATTTTGCGGTGTGGTGGAGGTCGCAGTGTCGCGCGACTGGAGTGAGGGTGAAGGTTAAGGTGTCGTGTGACTGAAGTGAGGGTGAACGTTGCGGTGTTGCGCGAATTGATTGATGGAGGTTGCACTGCAGTCAGTTGCACGTGGCAGTTTTCTGGTGTGGTGGAGGTTGCGGTTGGAGTGTGGTGGCAGAGAGACGAGAGTGTGAGAGTTAGAGTGAGAGAAGTGATATTGAGAAGAATGATCGTGAGACAAAATAAGAGAGAGAGAGAGAGAGAGACGCGTGTGACACAACACTTTTTCGAAAAAAAATTACACTTTTTAACGACTGTTTTTCCCATAACTGTCTTTATATGTCTCTCATAACCATCTTTAATGACAGTTTCCCTTAGAATCGTCATTAAAAATACAATATAATTACAAATTTGTCACCGCCTTTTTTACGATTTTTTACTAACCGTCTTATATGAAATTATGGTTTTGATATTTTGTAATAGTAACAAATAAAAAATAATTTGAAAATATTAACTATGAAGCCTAAATATCATTCTTACCCCTCTTTCAAAGAGTCAAATACCATCACTTCCTACCACAAACGAAAAAGGAAATAAAAAATAATAATAAGGAGTTCCATTATTTTTATTGAAAAGACCTTTAATAAAGAAAACTTGTGATATGGGAGAACTTCTTTGAAAGTCAACTCAATAGTAAACAAACTTATCAAAATTAACTTTGTTGGTCAACATATGAATTTTGTGTGGTTCTTATTAGGTAGGTATCCAACATGCTATTATAGGTTATTAGCTAACCATAAGGTAATTACCATGTAAACCTTAACACGTTGTGATGACATTACCAATCTTTATATTATAATTTTTATGAACTCCATGCTGCAAACCTACATTAAAATCATTAACAATTGTTGATGTTTCTCGTGTAGAAGCACATCAAACACCTACCCAATATAAACCACAAAACAAACCTGTAAGGAAAATTATAAACTGGCTAATAAATAATTTCATTGCATCATTTGGTTTAAAATCTTAATTTATGTATAAAATTCTATTATATTATATATTTACCATCATCTATTTAAAAAAATTCATCTTTTAATGAAGAAAACTCAATTTAGCAAGCCTAAGTTAAAAAGCATATTCAAATTTAATCATAAAAAAAGTTAATTATATATTAAATAAAATAAACGCTTAAATATTGTTTTTAAACATATAAAAATATATTTTTGTTATTATAGAATTTAATTAAAAAATCTCGATTTCTAAATATATAATAAATAAAAAATAAGAAAGTTTAAGTCTTCATTCCTAAGTAAGTCTTAATTTGAAAAAAAATTGTCTCGTGCAGTCAGACTTAAAAAAATTAAAGGTGACCACTTCTTACCAACAACAATAAAAAGAAAATCGTCATTTGGAAATGACTTCTTAATAAAATTTTATACCCAAATATGCTTTATCCGTTTTCCTAAAATTTTAAAAATTTATCCAAATCTATAAACTAATATCAGATTTACACCGTTTTGATGAAAAATCCAATAAAACACGGAGAGGGGATTATCCGGTGCGGTGAAGGTAGAATAAGAATGGAAAAGTTAGATTAATGAGATGATAGATTAACATGGAGGATTATTTTATCAATATAATATAATTTCATAAGTTTTTTATAGAAATTAATAAAATTTTAAAAAGTCATTGAAATTCTTAGATAATGACAACATAAAACAATTTAATTATGGAAAAGTAATGTAAGTGTGACATCACTTTAAATTGGCAAGTCTAATCAAATTTTAATTAAAGTTATATTAACTTCACACAATTTACTCATTTAAGTAATTTTTTAAAATTTTACCTATCCAACTAATTAATTTGTAGAACTACACCACATTTGATAAAGCAAAATTGGTAAAAAAATCCAATGTTGTGAATATCACATCATTGGTCATGTTGGAAATGACATAATAACATATTAAAAAATTAAAATACTGATTATTATTTTTAATTCCTATACCAAAAATTTTAACATCATACAAAATGAAATATGGAATTGAAAAAATAATAGTTATTAAATTATTGTTAAACTTTATATTAAACATTTTGAATTCTGAATCCATTAACATTAATCTGGTTTTGTTTATATCAGAAACATTAGAGAAAACAAAAGTAGAAAAGTAAATAGAATAAAGTTATAATTTCACTGTAGTTTATTTTCTTTGATTGGGATGCAACTCTAGACATTTTGATTGAAAGCATAGCCTTGATTAACATAGGTATATGCCAAAGGGAGCAGAAGCAGTGCATGCAGCAAATCCAGAAGTTCTTGTCATTCTTTCTGGTCTAAACTTTGACACTGACCTATCATTCATAAAAGAGGAGGCATTGAAACTGAGCTTCAATGGAAAACTAGTGTTGGAGGTGCACTGGTATAGCTTCAGTGAGGGTAAATCATGGACCTCAAGTAATGAAAACCAAGTGTGTGGGGAAGTCACAGAAAATCAAATGAGAATTGCAGGGTTCTTGTTGGACCAAGGATTGCCATTGTTTGTCAGTGAGTTTGGGCTGGACTTGAGAGGCTCAGATGCCAATGACAACAGATACATAAACTGTTTCATGGCCTTTGCAGCCCAACTTGACTTGGACTGGGCCCTATGGACACTTGGTGGGAGTTACTACATAAGAAAAGGAGTTGTTGGAATGAATGAGTCTTATGGTATTCTCAATTCAGATTGGAGTGAGGTTAGCAACCCTAGTTTCTTGCAAAGGATCTCAGCTATTCAAATTCCTTTTCGAGGTATCACAAACAATTATAATCATTTTTCATACATTACTTCATCTTTTTTCTTCCAAGTTTTATGAAAGCTTTATCAAAATGTACCCATTGATAAAACAACACATCTTAATAAGAAGAAATATCATGTGCATGATTGCAACCAATTTTCGTGTGAGAGAGAATTAAGTTCTATTAGTAAATTGAAGATCTGTAATAATTTCTCATTAACAAAGATGATCATGTACTGTAATGTATAATTAAGTATCATACTATTTTTTCTTACAAACTGAAAAATGCCTCAAAAAAATTAGTCAGAACTGTCAATAATTTCATGCGATTACTGTATTACTCACATTTTTCATTTTCATAACACCATATTTTCACAACTCTTGATCCTATATATATAAGCTTGTTCAATGTAAGTGTATTTGTCTTGACATATTTCAGGGCCAGGTTTATCAGAAGCAAAACCATTCAAAGTGATTTTTCACCCCTTGACAGGTTTTTGCATCATAAGAAAGTCACTGGTTGAGGCATTGAGGTTGGGACCTTGTTCTAACTCTGATGGATGGGAGTACACAGAGCAAAACATACTATCAATAAAGGGTACCAATTTCTGTTTACAAGCAGAGGGAGAAGGGAAGCAAGCAAAAATTGGGAATATATGTTTAGCTCCCAATTCAAGATGGGAAATGATCTCTGATTCAAAGATGCATCTATCAACTCAAATCAATAACTCTTCTGGTCTTTGTCTTGATGTAGACAACAATAACATCATTGTCACCAACACTTGCAAATGTCTAAGCAAAGATAACACTTGTGAACCTGCAAGCCAATGGTTTAAAGTTGTTGACAGCACAAGGAATAATTAAGTCAGCCTCTACATTATATATTTTTTTATTACGTTTGTTTTGTTGAGCTTCTTTGGGAAACGATATTTTCTAGAAATTAAGCATTGAGCTCAAGTACTCAACACAAAAAGTTGAACTCAACAATATGAATTGTAGATTTATCTTGACCATGTATGTATTCTTTAGTTGGGTGTTGTGCATGTACCTCTCCTTTGGCTAGTCAAAACACATTTAGTTCTTTGCTTTGCAGGAAGATGATATGCAAACAAATTTACTGATGCACACTGAACCATAAAAGGATGTAATCGTTTTACTGAATCAGAAAAAAAATTAATGAAATGTACAAAGAAAACCTTGATCAAGCTATTTACATGGGATATTCAAGTACCACGAGAATGGAATTTACACTAACTCAATCGTCCTAAAGATATTAGTGTGACATCGCATGCATGGAATGGAAATCCATGACAAAATACAAGAAAAATTGAAAAGTAGAATCAAGATTCAAAGCAAAAGAATTGCTCAACGAGGAGTGGAACTGGAGCTGCACTCACAAGAAGAAGGATCAACAACAGTAACACGCCAAGCCTAATCTTGTGAACCAAGGCACTGTAAACATCACACGATGCAAGAAAGGATGGTGAAACATTGATGGCATCATAGGAAGTGCATAGTTCAAACTTCACCTCACCACAATGGCCCTGCAGCTTGTCCCTCTCAGCATCAACGCTGAACCACAAGTCCAAGTAGGCAAAACCACACGATGATGCTCCAACAGCACCACCCCACTCATCAACTGTCAAAGACACATTGTGAAACTTGGCTTGTAGAGGTGGTGGTGGTGGTGTGTCTTGATGGAAAGAGAAACTCGAGAGTCTTTGTTGGCGGTGGAAGAGTGAGGCCTTGAAAGAAGCGTAGTTGATGGTGCCACCTAAAGAGTTGGTGTGGTCCACGAAGAAACTCACACCCAAGTTGGCTGTAAAGTTGTTTTGGGGTGTTGTGGTTTTGAGAAGGGAAGTGGAGGTTGATTGCAGAGTGAAGGAAGATGTGAGGGGAATGAAGAACAAAGCTATTGAAAAGGTGATGAACAAGATCATCCATTCACCAAGAAATGCAAAGAAAGTAGTGGCTGCAGTTTTGGACGTGAAATCGTCCATGGTAGAAAGATTTGGTGCAAGAACCAAAAGGAGATTAAAAATTCACTCAAGAAGTTCTCAAAATGCAAGATGAAGATATATGCACCAAACTGTTTGAT
Source organism: Phaseolus vulgaris (assembly GCF_000499845.2). NCBI lineage: Eukaryota > Viridiplantae > Streptophyta > Magnoliopsida > Fabales > Fabaceae > Phaseolus > Phaseolus vulgaris. Next base: position 10,096,339 of record NC_023749.2, on the reverse strand, counting down.
ACAAGTCTAAGGATGGAGAAACTATCATTTTCCTTCAACTATTTAAATATATTATCTCATAATATTTTAAAATATCTCAAATTATATTTTAGAATTTTTTCTATTTTCTATTTTAATTTGTTTACTTATATAATGTGACTTTTAAATTCCTCAAACGCTCTTTTTAATATTGTCATGTGCGTTTTTCTAGCCAACTGGATTAAGAATAAATTTTGCTTCTGATTGGTGAGTCTCTGTAATTTGATGAGCTTTCACTCCAAACAAGAATTTAGAAATTTATATAATTTTTTAGTATTAATTTAATTAAAAAAAATCTTTATAAAAAATAACTCAATTTTTCAAATAAGCTAGCTAAGTTATAATAACTTTATTTAAACTAATTCAAGACATCAAAATAAAACTATAACACAATAAAGTTTTGTGAGAGAAGTGTAGAAGTGATGTTTGAGTAATCATTCTAAATTCGCTATTAAACTTGTATACAAGTTAATTAATTTTGGTGAGACCAAGTTTAATTCAATTATGAATAAATCTTGATCAATTTAATTGGGTTACATTGAATAAGATTAAATAATTGGTTAACTCGGCCTAATTTATATCTTAAAAAATATGAATTCAAAATTATTTTTCTTTATTTTATTTATTAATTTAACTCAATATTTCAAAATCTAAATAATATAGTATCCCAATAGAAATGATGATAGCTCCATAAAAAAATAGAAATAGTTTCTCTCTTTGATGTCAATTGTTTTCATGAGTTAACAACTTATTATTATTTGATTAGAGGAGAAAATAACAATAAAAAATTGTTGAAATTTAAATTAATTTTAATTTACTAATTTAACTTAGATATAAAATTGTATAGTGATGTTTTAAAAAAAAAAAAACTTAGTAGTTTAACCTCATAGCTGTATTTTCTCCCAAACTATTCCATCTTTGCAGGGGTGTGCAATTATTTTCCTGTGTTATATATGACGATCCAACATGAATACAGTGTTCTTTCGATTTCTTGAAGGTGTTACAAGTATATTGATGAAAGTTTTTTTTTTCAAAATGGAATGACCTATATGTGATAAAAAAAAATCTTCAAATATTTAACTCAAATCCATACTTAGATTCAAACTCAATACTATTTATTAAATTGAAAAAATTTCGTGTTGTGTTTGGTGTTATCACAGTTGCAACTTTTTTCCTTTGCTAAAGGAATCTATACATAAAACTTGTTTATTAATTACAACTACGAGATATTTTATTTAAATTTTATTTCTAAATATATTTCAATTTACTGTATTTTTATTTCATATTTATTCCATTTATATATTTTAAACCTTGTTCGTATTTCCAACCTTAAAAAAAATCATACTTTTATAGTTTTAAAAATAATAATATGTATATATATATATATATATAACCCAAAAATATGTAAAAGTAAAATTATAAAATACCCATTTATAAACATCTTTATTTTTATAAAGTTATATTTACAAGGGCTAATAAAAAGAATGTTTCAATGATTTGAAATCGATATTGCTAATACTTAAATTGTGATCATATATATAAGGTTAAAATTCCAAACTCTTGCAGATTTTCATCAAAAAAATCAAATATTTATTTGATTTGAGTGTCTCATATATAGATACAATAATCTTTCAAGAATTTGGATTGAAAATATTCCTTACCTTCTCTTTTATCATATGCTTTTCTTTCCCTTCATTGGAATCTCACATCAGTGTGTGTGACTGTGTATTGCTTTATTCCAATATGGCTTTTGAATTTTGTCTGTTCCCTTTAATTTTGAATCATTTTGTGAAGAGCAAAAGATCTATTATCTTTTTGTGGTGTTATGGGATATACAAAGTGTAGGATCCAAGAAAATTCCACTTCCCCTTTTCTTTATTTGTAAGATTCAATGACATTCAAGCAGAAATTAAAATAGACACAGCAAGAGAAATATGATGCATACCTCAAAATATTTAACTTTGCTTGCTAGCTCTATAGGCATATCCTTAGCTTGTGTGAACCAAAAGTTCATCATCTTTTATTATTCAAGATAATGATTTGAAATAAGGGAGTTAAAATTTGAACCCATGCATATAAAAAAATTATTGTTTCCAAAAAATAAATTAATTTATTATTGTTAGTTTTTAAAAATTAAATTTCTTTTAAACGTAACTATATATAATAAATTTGGGAATGTAAAAGTATACCGTAACAAAAATATCATGTAAATTGTTTTGCTTCTCTGGTGATGATGACCCTTACCAGTAATACTGGTGGATAATTTGGTTCTTAAAGAAGGTAATAAGGAAACATTGATTCCAAAAAGAATATTTAGATATTAAAATTTTATTTATTATCATTTTAATTTCTATAATTAACAAAAATTTAAAAAAAAATTGTAATTCACCGTCAATTTTAACCTAAAATTTCATATAACATGTAACTTTGTTTATAATATTATTATGTATAGCAATTTTACAGGACTCAAAGCTTGTGCTATTCTTAAAGAAATTATTCATGGGAACTGTTTTTGGGATTCTAGATCCAAATATCATATTGCATTAAAATTCTATAACCAGTGATTTTTTTTTACTACAGATGTATGAATAATAAAAGATATATATTCATCAGTTGAAATCTTAGTTATTTATGTCTAACATGCATGCATTAGAAAGAGAGAGAGAAAGACAAAAAAATAATAATAAATAAGCAACAAGCCACATAAAGCTTAATGGTGGATTTTGGTAGCCACTACATTCGAAGAAATGTTAAACAAATTTGGACATGATTCGATTGAATGGGATGAATAGATAAAATTAAATAAATAAAGTTGAGTGAAATAGATAATAACGATTAAGTTTAAATAATGATTAGGATTTTGTTGGTATTTAATTTGATTCGAAAATGGTATTCTAATATTGATAAATTTGTAGGTATATTTAAATTTTAAATTTTATTTTTGGTATGATTTTTTTAGAATTAATATAAAATTATAGTCCATTATAAAAATAATTATCAAAATCACACGTGTTATAAAATAATTGAGATACGATTTTATTATAAAAAGTTGTGTTAATATGAGATAATTTTATTATAATTAGTGTGGGAAAATTAGGTTTAGGATTACTCGTATTTTTTGTGAAGGGAATGCGTGTGCTGATAAGTTGGCTAATTTAGAATTTATTCACAAAGAATTATTTCATTGGTATAATAGGCTTCTATCTAGTCTGTTCTTATAATTCTTTATGAATAAGTATAGTTTACATATTTATCGTTTTTGTTGACATTTGGGTATGAATTTTAGTCTTGTCTCCCCATATTTTTTTATTTTTTTTTTTAATAATATTTTTTTCATGTGATGATAGATGATTGTTGTTACTTGAAGTGTCAGTCTAGCTGAGATGTCAAGTGCATAGTGATATCTAATATATATGAAAGCATTTTTATAAAAAAAAATTGTATTAAAATAACACGATTTTACCTAGATTAAAAGTAAAGTTGTATTAAGATGACACATTGTATTGAACTATCAATTTAAAAAAATTTACAAAATTAAGAAAGTTTTTGTAAAATAAATTGTGTAGGAAACAAAATTTGTCAAATTCTACAAAGTTTTGTGAGAAATTTTTTAAATAGTCATAACTTTTAATAAAGAATTTTCAGTTAAACGTGAAAATTGTTTAAAATAAGGTAAGAAATTTAATGACCAGTATCCAAAACAAATTGAGTCTATCAAAATTTAAAAAAATCAATTATTTACTAATAATTTTTAGTATTTTTGAAACATTTTTGTGGGTTATGACTCACCTTTTCGTTTTCTTGTCATAATTGGGAGGTTATTTGTCACACTTAATTGCAATCAAAGAGAGGTTACTCACCACAATTAAATTGTAATCAAATGGAGGTTTCTTACTACAATTAATTGTCATTAAAGGGAGGTTAATTACCATTAATTGTACTTATTATTGTTGTCTCCTAGAACCACTATATATAGTGACTTCCTTCAAGCAATGTAACATACAACAAACAAGCAACACACACTTGCTTCCTCTCTCTTTTCATATACTCTCTATTTTTGTTATTGGGTGTAAGCGTTTGACCCATATAGAGAGAATTTGTTTTAGGGCTATTTATCTATTTGTTTGAGAGGAATTCATTGTACTCCCAGTACCATTATAGTGGAAGTTTTGGCTATCTCGTTGGTGGTTTTTTACCTCTATTTAAAGGGGTTTTTCACCTAAAAATTTCTGGTATCATTCTCACTTTACTTTGTTACTTTAATTTCTCATGATCTTTGGTTGAAATTATTACGCTTTCGCACACGATATCCCTACAAATTGGCATCAGAGCTTTTTCGATAATTCAACCAGGATCTGTTGTTCAATAATGTCAAAATTGGATATTGAGAAATTTGATGGTAAAATCAGCTTTGCTATCTGGCGAGTCCAAATGCTAGCTGTTCTCACCCAAAATGGTTTAAAGAAAGTTTTGACAGGTAAAATGATGAGACCATCCACTATGACGGAGGAGCAGTGGGATGAGATGGATGAAAAGGCATTGTCTGCAATCCAGTTATGCTTGTCACGTGAGGTGTTGCGTGAGGTCATCAACGAGAAAACTACAGCAGACATATGGAGTAAATTGGAGTCTCTATACATGACCAAAAGTCTTGCAAACAAACTCTGGTTAAAGGAGCGACTCTTTACACTCCAAATGTCCGAAGGTACTCCCATCCAATCTCACCTTGATGAATTTAATTCCATCATAATTGATTTGGAAAATTTGGATGTTAAAATTAATGATGAGGATAAAGTCGTTCTACTTATTGTTTCTCTACCACCCTCGCATCGACAATTCAAAGAAATTATGTTATACGGTAATTATCTTACCTTAAGCTTTGGTGATGTCAAGACTAATTTACTAGCCAAAGAAAAATTTGATACTCAAATTCATTCTAAAAGTTCTGGTGAAGGATTAGTAGTTAGAGGGAGAAATCAAGAGAAAGGTAGGAACAATAAGTATAAATCTAGGTCAAAATCTAAAGGCAAGAACTCCAAATATTGTCGTTATTGCAAGAAAAAGGGACACAAGATCTCTGAATGTTATAAATTGAAAAATAAGCAAGATAGAGAAGATAAGGGAAATGGTAAACAACCAGAAAAATTTGCCGAAGCTAGTATTGTTGAAACTGAATCTGATGGGGATTGTTTTGTAGCTTCCAACACTGAACAAAGGTCTAAAAATGAATGGATTCTTGATTCTGGTTGTACTTTTCACATGTCTCACAATAGAGATTGGTTTACCACATATGAACCAGTTTATAATGGTCTTGTTTTGATGGGAAACGATGCTCAATGCAAAGTTGTTGGTGAAGGAACAATCAAAATCAAGACACATGATGGAATTGTTAGAACTTTAACAGGTGTCAGATATGTCTCTGAGTTGAAACGCAATCTCATTTCCTTAGGCACCCTTGAATCTCATGGGTGTAGATACTCAGCTGAAGGTGGAGTTTTAAAAGTGTCTAAAGGAGCTCTTGTGTTACTAAAGGCAATTCGATGTGATAGTTTGTATGTGTTGCAGGGTTCTACAGTTACAGGTTTTGCAGTTATTGCCTCACCCAACAAAGATAACACCAAGTTGTGGCATATGAGATTAGGCCACATGAGTGAGAAGGGAATTCTAATCCTCAAGAAGAAAGGTCACCGTGGTAACCACTGTACTGGAAAGGTTGATTTCTATGAACATTGCATTTTTGGTAAGCAGAAAAAGGTTAGTTTTTCTAAAGCCATACACAGAACCAAAGGTACTTTGGATTATATTCACTCGGATCTTTGGGGTCCGTCAAAAGTTCTCTCCAAAGGTAAATGTCGTTATATGATGACAATTATTGATGATTTCTCATGAAAACTGTGGGTGTATTTTCTCAAACATAAGAATGAAGCATTTTCCACTTTTAAATAGTGGAAATTATTGATTGAGAATCAGACTGGCAAGAAGATAAAGAGGTTAAGGACAGACAATGGCCTTGAGTTCTGTTCAAATGAATTCAATGATTTCTGCAAGAAGGAAGGCATTTCCAGACACTTCACCATCCCAAGTACTCCACAACAGAACGGGGTTGCAGAAAGAATGAATAGAACTATCCTGGAGAGAGTTCGTTGCATGTTCTCCCATTCTGGTTTGAGCAAATCTTTTTGGGCTGAAGTGGCTTCAACGGCATGTTATCTGATAAACCGCTCTCCTAATATATCAATTGACTGCAACATTCCAGAAGAAGTTTGGTCAGGTAACCCTATTGATTATTCTAATCTTAAAATATTTGGTTGTCTTGCTTATTCTCATGTAAACGAGGGAAAATTAGAACCTCATGCTAAGAAGTGCATTTTCTTGGGTTATGACTCAGGGGTTAAAGGCTATCGTTTGTATGACTGATGACTTTTTTACGACAAGTGCACCGCGTCAGAAGTAATAATTGTCCCTAAAGACGGATATTGATCCCACAAGGAACAGTGAATTATCGAGTACAATATTCGCTAAATATAACAATAAAAAGAGTTTGAAGTGATGATGTTGGCACTGATCAATAAGAAAACAAACAAAGAATTAGTTGCTTCAATTGGAAAAATAGGATTAGGTTTCATCTCTTCCACTCTCATGTATTTTGATTAGCATGTTAATATTAAGCTCTTTGATTGAAATTGATGCCCATAGAAAATTCATTTATATCGATCTCTCCCATATAAAATCCTTAAGAATGTTTCCTAAATATCGATCCCTCGCATATTTATAAAAACAACTTAGAATCACACTCAGACGTTAATGGCAATTAACATTTCAAGTCTATCCCTAACACTCAAATATGCTAAGTATTGATGTTTAGGTCCAAACCCTAAAAATACCTCTCGGTCAGATTTAAGATTCTCAATATGTCACGGAAAGTTAATAGCAAAACAACAATACCAATAATCAATCAAGAACTAAATATTAATATATAAGATATCACCTCAATACATAAGAGTTTGAGCATATTACTCTCAATCCCAAAGGGTAGAATTAGCTACGCATACTTCTAGCACCTTTCATTCTCCCAATTGATTACAATTCACTCTATGGTGTTTTCCTCTCAATCTGGCACACTACAATTTAGCCTCTAGCTCTCTATTTATCCTAGTTTTCTAGGGTTAGGTTGTTTCCTATGTCGCGCTAATGGGCTAAATGATAAAACATAAAAAAAAGTCCAATCTTTCTTTCCATCTTTTTCCATTCTAAGACCTTCTATCTTTATCTTTTTAGCTCAAATCATTCATCTTAAATCCAAATCTCCAATCTTCCTTAGAAATCTGCAATTAACACCAAATTTGGGAATAAATTACTCTTATTCAAATAAAGATCATAAAAAATATAAAAAGGTATAAATTCATAAATTAGAGATTATTTTATATGTAAATTAGCAATATAAAGGGCTAGAGGGCTATATCTTAAGTGCCTATATTTTAATATGAAATATTACTGAAATTAGACACTTATCAATGACCCAGAATCTCACAAAATAATTCACAGTCGGAATGCGACCTTTAATGAAAATGTTATGCTCTCTTCTGTAAAAGATACTGTCATTTCCTCAATTGATACAGGTGAACAGGAAGATGCTCGAGAGAATGTGGAGTTTGAGATTAAAACACCCGCTCATGAGGAAGACGTTCCCAATTCCTCTAGTACTCAAGGTGATCAAGTCATTGTTATTGATGGTACAAATAAATATTTGAGTCCACATGAGCAATGTCCACTTAAACGACGAGGGTTACCACAACCGTGGTCTATGGCTCAAGAACTTCCACAACAGAGACCAAGAAAACCAACTCAAAGATTAATTGCAGAATCTGCCAACATTGTTTATGCTTTAACTATTGCAGAAGAGATGGGTGAAGAAGGTGAACCCAAGAATTACTCTGAAACTATCTCTAATGACGACTCAACAAAGTGGATTGCTACTATGCAAGAAGAAGTTGAGAGTCTTCTCAAAAACGAAACATGGGAATTGGCAAAGTTACCATAAGGAAAACGAGTCATTAGTTGCAAGTGGATCTTTAAGAGAAAAGAAGGGATCCCTGGTGTTGAGAGTACAAGGAATAAAGCAAGATTTGTTGTAAGAGGTTTTGATCAAGAGAAAGGTATTGACTTTAATGAAGTATTTTCTCCTGTTGTTCGTCATACTTCAATACGTATATTACTTGCTTTAGTTGCCTTGTATGATTTGGAGTTGGAACAGTTAGATGTGAAAACTGCTTTTCTTCATGGTAATCTTGAGGAAGAGATTTACATCCAGCAGCCTGAGGGGTTCGTTGTTCCTGGAAAGGAGGACCATGTATGTCGTTTGAAGAAATCTCTCTACGACTTGAAGCAATCACCAAGACAATGGTATAAGAGGTTTGATTCTTTCATGGTTGGACATGGATACTCCAGAAGTAGCTATGATAATTGTGTTTATTTTCAAAAGACATCTGATGGGTCATTTATATACTTGTTGTTATATGTTGATGACATGTTGATTGCCGCAAGAGATAAATCTTTAGTTACCAAGTTAAAGGCCCAGCTTAGTAGTGAATTTGATATGAAGGACTTAGGTCCGGCCAAGAAAATTTTAGGAATGGAGATCAATAGAGATCGTCAAGCTGGAAAACTTTTTCTATCACAAAAGAAGTATGTTCTTAAGATGCTTGACAAATTTGGAATGCGAGATTGCAAAGCTGTTAATACTCCAATTGCCGCCCACTTCAAGTTGTCATCAGATCAATGTCCAAAATCAGACGAGGACAAAAGGCGCATGTCACATGTCCCGTATTCAAATGCAATTGGAAGTCTCATGTATGCTATGGTATGTACTATACCTGATTTAGCTTATGTTGTTAGCATTGTTAGCAGGTTCATGCATAATCCAGGCAAGGCACACTGGGAAGTCGTTAAATGGATACTTCGTTATCTGAAAGGTTCTCCAGATCTTAGTTTGGTATTTGATCAACATATAACGATCCCGGAGGAGTAGTTGGCTATGTTGATGCTGACTATGGTGGTGATTTAGATCGGAGAAGGTTACTTTCAGCCTACATTTTTACCCTATGTGGGTTTGCTATCAGTTGGTATTCTTCACTTCAAGCCATTGCGGTTTTTTCCACCACTGAAGTAGAATATATTGTTGCTACAAAAGGTATGAAAGAGGTTATATGGCTTCGAGGCTTGGTAAGTGAACTTGGTCTTCAACAAGATGTTTTTGTTATATTTTGTGATAGTCAGAGTGTTGTCCACTTAACCAGGAACATTAAGTATCACTCAAGGACCAAGCAAATTGAAATTAAACACCATTTTATCCGAGACATTGTTGATACAGGAGATATAATTGTTGAAAAAATTCATACGACCGAAAATCCTGCAGACATGTTGACCAAGCCACTTCCATCGGCTAAGTTCGATCATTGTCTGAACTTAGCTGGTATTATCTATACTTAATCAAGGCTTCATGGCGAGAGAGTGTTCCAGTCAAAGGCAAGTCAAGGTTATGACTCACCTTTCCGTTTTCTTGTCATAATTGGGAGGTTACTTGCCACACTTAATTGAAATCAAAGGGAGGTTACTCACCACAATTAAATTGTAATCAAATGGAGGTTTCTTACTACAATTAATTGTCATCAAAGGGAGGTTAATTACCATTAATTGTATTTATTATTGTTGTCTCCTAGAACCACCATATATAGTGGCTTCCTTCAAACAATGTAACACACAACAAACAAACAACACACACTTGCTTTCTCTCTCTTTTCATATACTTTCTATTACTGTTCTTGGGTGTAAGTGTTTAATCCATATAGAGAGGATTTTTTTTAGGGTTATTTATCTATTAGTATGAGAGGAATTCATTGTACTCTCAGTACCATTATAGTGGAAGTTTTGACTCTCTCATCGGTGGTTTTTTACCTCTATTTAAAGGGGTTTTCCACCTAAAAATTTCTGGTATCATTCTCACTTTACTTTGTTACTTTAATTTCTCATAATCTTTGGTTGAAATTATTACGCTTCCGCACACGATATCCTTACAATTTTATATATTTTAGACTTTAGTTTTCGGTTAGGACTAGGATTTCAATACCATGTTTTTAGTTAAATTTTTAAAAATAACTAAAAAATTCTTAATTTTATAAAATTTAACAAATTAATAATTTAATTAGTTATTCCAATTATTTTAGAGCAAAAAACAAATAATTTTTTTCAAAAGAATCCACCTAGGCACTTGTAAAAATTGTTGATCAAATATCTATTTAATATTAAAGTAATATCACTTTAGTACAATTATATCACTTTTACACGATTTCTTTTACAAAGTTGTGCTTCTCTAATTTGTTTTCAGGATGATTAAAAAAAGCGAAATTAAATCTCCTTACAACACATGGGTCCGTATCCATTTTTCGCAAAATCTGAACCTAAAATTATTACCAAAATATAATATTGCATATACATGTTTGAGTGAGAAAAATGGAGAATGAAGTTGCATGTTTATTGGAAGTGACAAAAAGTTAGCTTTGGTAGTAACTGAATAGAGAATGTTGAGGAAGCAGTGGGTGAAAATTTGAAGTCAGCAAAAGAGAAGTACTTGTACGAAAAGAAAATGTTTTCGGACTTATTTTCGGAAGTTAAAACTTACACATTAAGGCAAAGAAATAGGAGTACAATAGTTGGATATAAATATTAAATAATCTTATATTTTCTCCTTGTCATTTATTATTTTTATTTAATTTTGATTTGACATGTAATTCTTACCGATTAAAAGACACGTGCACGTGTACTTGTATCAAAATAAGTTTATTGTGTCATTGTGCTAATGTGATGGTCAAAACCAGTTTCTAGTGTAAAAGATTATAAAACATTAATGGATTGTCCGATAAAGAGGAGGGAGAAAAAAGGGTTTAGTTTAGGAAGAAGACGAAGAGAATTTTTTTTTTTTTTATCTAATACTTAAGCTATATTATTTTTAAAATATTTTATCTTTATTTTTTATTTATTTAAACCAAAAGCATTGTCTCGCGGGAAGACTTGAGCAAAGGTACTAGGAGCTTGAGTATATTGATCTTGTAAGTACAAGTTCTATTCTATTTTTTCCACATTCATAGATTAAGTAGTTAGAGTTATACTTAGTTATTTTTCGTATGTTGTAAGATTTATTAGTTAAGCAGGTCACCCAGAGGATGTGTGTGCGGTATTGGTGGTTCTTAGGAACTCCTCAATTATTTTGGTTCATAACTACAAATAAGTGTCGACTCTAGTAGTCAATAGCCCTTACATAAGATGGAGATGCAATTTGAAGAAAAATTAAATCAAATTTGACAGTCCTTGCAGTAAGAGTTTAACGAGAAGTTAGAGTCTCTTACTCGTTCCTAATAACAGACTCAAGAAACACCTTGTACAATTCTCGAGGTTATTCAAGTGAGCACTAAAGGAAGCTGTGTTGTTGCAAATCCTTAAACAGATCTTACTCGCATTGATGTACCAAACTAGTGTGAGTTATATGTTGAAGATAACCCCTCGCGTCTAGTGGCAATTGGTTGACAAGGAAGGTTAATCATTCATAGTGTCCCTCTACAGTCCAACGTGTAGTGGCTGATAGAAGCTCAAGATGCTATTGTTCGAGTGCCCCTTCCCAGTACAAATATTCAATTGGTGGGAGAGGTTTTAGTAACTTTTTTGGCTTGGCTTAGACCTTTGGTCCTACCAATCTCAACACAGGCACGTGTATTACATTGTATTATTTTTTGTTTAGTTTTTATTGTTATAATTTTTATCAATGTTGAACTAACATTTTGCCTTTCGTTGAAAAAATGTTCCATTGTACTAAGCAGATTCTGAGAGAACCTAACCTATTATTGTTGATGATCAAATGGTAGAAGTTGAGGATGATCTCATATCTTAGCTTCTAACCATATTATCTAGGTTGAGGAGGAAACCTTTACAGATACAAAGACCACAAAGTATTTGAAGTTGATACTATTATTTTTCCTCTATACATTTCCTTACCATACATATTGGAGGTTAGGTTACCTCCATATTAATCATTTCAGTGATACAACTATGGGTCATATAGGTGATCATTTTATGTTTTTCTTTGTTTTTCATATTATAATAATTACATTTAACTTATAATTCATTGTGTTATGTATATAGACAAATTGAGTGTGGAGTCAGGAAAATCATAAATATATGAATTTGTTGAGCCTCAATCCATGCAAAAATTTGGGAAGATAAAAGTCCAATACATTGATGGGTTAGCTTTCTAACTTGTATTTATTTTAAACTAATTAGGTAATCATAGAACTAATTGTTTATCATTCATTGTAGGTCTCATTGGCAGTTAATTGTAATTGTATATAGGGATTACATAGTGGTGTGGTCTTGTTCACTTAAAAGAAAACAAAGTTAGGAAATTATATCACAAAGGTAAATTTAACATTTTTCATTACATTTAACAAGTATAATTGTATTATATAACCTTACTATAATTAAAGTTGTGATTGAGACATATTTTAAGTGGAAGGAGGTCATTGCAATTCATATACCCTAAGGTTAGACAACTTTTAAAACATTCAATAGTTATTTTATTTAAAAGTTGCATGAAATGATTTTGTCACTTGTTTGTCATTTTAGTGTAATAAACAAGTTAATTTGTTCAAATATAACTATTACATGATGTATTGGATAAGAGTCCTCCTGAACAAAAATAACAAATAAAAGTAAAGTTCAAAATTACTTTTATGAGTATTACATAATAATATGATAATAATATGAGTCAAATGTGATAGGTCTTTAATGATCGAACTTCATTATCCCAAATCATATCTAATAAATAAATAAAACTCGTTAAAAACCTTCTTTTTCCTACAAATATAGTATAGTTAGATTTATTTTCTAATATTAATTAAATTTTATGTTAAATTATACTTTTAATTAACTTTTTTTACAAAATGATTAATTTCTATTTTGTGTATACGCCGAACATAATTTTCTATATTTCTGATTAAGTTAATATTAATTAATTTTTTAAAATAAATATCCAAAATTTACATAGACTAGAGTGCATGATCATCTTAAATTTTATAAATACTTTTTTACAAATATGGATCAATTCACGTTGATTGATCTATAATCTAACATCAATACATCCTTTCTTACATTAAATATTGTATTTATTATAAATTTACTTCTTCTACAATCACGTTAAACGTTTCCTTGATATAAATAATCTTAAATATCTAATATATAATATAAAAGATCAGTATTATAAAATAAATAAACAAATAAACAAAAACAATACCTATAACAAAAAAGGATTCAGATTCATTTAAATAAATAAATATTAATTTAAAATATAATATAATAACTCTGCATTTCAGTATAACAGTGTAGCCAAATTATTACTGAATATTTAAAGGTGGATGAACTCAGTTCTTGATACTTTTAAACATGAAACTAGGTTAGGTATTTATAGGTAGTTTGATAGATATGGATAACGAATGACCAAACCTAACAAATCTTATTAAAATTATATTTAAAAAAAATTAAGTTTAGAAATTTTTTTATAATATAGTTTGAGTTAATCTGCTCTCAATGAGTTCCTGTAATGCAGTTTTGAAAGAGAAAGATTGGTTTCTTACGTATTAATTAGATCCACCGACTGAATAGTTGAAATGAAGAGTCTATTCGAAATTATAGCAATGGCTCTTCACTGTTCTCGAGATTTCTAACTATAGTACTTGTATGAATGCACATCAACACATATGGCATAATAATTAATGAAACCATCTAACAGGTTTAAATCCACAGACAACTTCTGACAACTATTTACTCATAAATGTTCCAACAGTAAAACACTGCAACTCTCTGGTTATATCAACTTCATACAACTGAATCATAGTTTCGGAATCTGTGAGCCTTGTAGCATAGGTGATACCTACATTAATAGTTTTCATTCTCATTTATTTATCATTGCAAAGTTTCATCATGTTACCTACTTCATACTGCTAATAAGGAAATATAAAACTATAAACGAATAATAGGTTGGCAGATAGATTAAAAGTAAGGTAAAAAAATGAACCAAACTTATATTAATCTTTTAGGCTGCAAAAAGAATTTAAAATTGCTTTTACACATTTGTAATTGTAGTTTTTTATTAGTTTGTGATTTTTGAAAAGATGAACCGCAAGTTAGTCCTTCAAAAACTATTGATATATTATTTGTTTCGATCTAAACTATTGATACGTTATTTGTTCTGATTTCAACTAATGAAATAAAATAATTAGGTTAATTGTCTAGAAGTATTGTTGGTTTGAAGTTTTATTATTAGAAGGATTATTGGTTTTCGAGTTTCAAGTTTTATTATGATTTTGTTCTTAACATACTTCTAAGGGAATATGCATTTAAATTGTTATTGATATTGTGTGGGATTATTAAGAACAAATTTTCCTTCAAGATTTAATGGGAACAAATTTCTTCTAGTTGAGGTTAAAAGAACAATGATTAGTTTATTTTAACTTTTGGAACCTTTTCGATTTTCTCAATCAACATTAATGTTTCGACTTCAAGTTCATTGAGATGATATTACTATGATCAATCATTGCATCTGAAGTATTGTTTATTTTGGAGCTTGAAACTTCATTAGGAATTTTTTTTAAAAGGCACCTTGAAGGGTTAAGAAAATTGTATTTAAATTATACCATCGATCTTAACTCCTAAATATTAAACATGTCTCATATTTTTTTAATGACAAAGAATGAATTAATAAAAAAAATGGAGCACTTGAAAGGTGTTACAACCCTTATACAAAATCATGTAAAAGACCATCAAGTCTACTTAACAAAGCAAACGTAAACTTCATAGCCAAAAAGGAATAGCAAAGCTCCATACAACATAACACCAAAAAAAGAAAACAAACTCATAAACCACACAATGTGGTATGTTGAACCTGAACAAAACTACTGCAGGTGCAGGGGTTTTGACCATCATGAGGTCTTTTTTTTCGTTTTTACCAAAATGTGGTCGCTTTCAAAAATTTACAAATATAGACAAGTCGTGCCAAGTTGACACAACTTTGTCACGTTACGCCAACCCCTGAAGTCGTGTCACGTCATATATATATATATAATTTTCTTATTTTTATATTGAGTAGTAAGTTATGTAATGTTTAAAATTAATTTGATACATAATTTTCTAAGAGTGTTAGTTTTAAGCAATAAAAAAATGAATAATTGTGTATGAATCATGTTTGACGGTAATATAATATATTAATTTGGTTATTAGATTAATAAAAAATATGAAAAACAAAAAAAATTGTTCATATTGCAAAACCGAAGGTCACAATAGAAGCAATTGTCCGCACAAACAAGCTTAATAATAAAATTCAATTTCAAGTTTGATTATTAATTTCCTCATTTTCTTTACCTAAGTATTTATTCCTTCATAAAAAAATTATTTATCAAATTAATTTCAAATATTATATAACTTATAATTTTAATTATAATTAAATAATTATAATATATATTTATTTAAAAACAAGAAAATTTTTAAAAAAAAATGATGTGGACAAAGTCGTGCCAACTTGGCACTACTTCAGGTTGACGTGATAGAAGTCGTGTCAAGTTGGCACGACTTCAGGCTGACGTGGAAAAGTCGACTTCTATATATGAAGTCATGTCAAGTTGACACGACTTGCCTCAGATTTGTAATTTTTTTTTTTACAACAACCCTATTTTGGTAAAAACAAAAAAAAAAAGTCTCATGATGGTTCAAAAACCGCAACTGCAAACACTCTGACCAGTTCCTACCTCACCATCTTCTTACCTCCTCTTACCTCATAACATACCCCCTACCTAATTCTTCCCATACCACAAAAAACAAGACTTAGGATCAATACACCACTGAACATAGGTGAAAATAACTAACATTTTCTTATTTTCACTCAAAACTAGACTATTAATTGTGCTAATGTAAAAATCTCAATGTGATCAACTTTACATTTCTCGAAAATTATTATATTTCTCCTTTCAAATCTTACCTACCATTGTAATCTACATACAACCACATATCCCATTCATCTTTTGGTTCGCACAAGACAAGCTAAACCCCAAAAGGTGTTCTTTGACACTTCTTGGTGGTAGATTGATTCTCCCCAATCCACTAACAACACAAAAGGTATGAAAAATCTTTTCTCATTAGTACTTGAATGTTGAAGTCCATCAAAATCTTCAATTACATCATCTATTCTTAACCACATTTAAGACATCAGCAAAAGTTAAGCAAATGTTATTATGAATCCTAAACATGATTTGCTTAACTTTATTCATCTCTTCTATGTATTCATTTTCCACATCTGTAGTATTCCTACAATTAATCTTTCGTATATTGTGATTCTTTCGTATTCAACAAAATAATAAAGAAGACCATACTTGATTATAACTTTCACAATTAATCTTCTGAATAATTTTCTGTATGTCAAATTTTCATCTTGATTAAGATTATCATCTACATTTAAGTTTGTAATACTTTTACATGCATAAACATACCAATTTAAATGTGAAGTCTCATAACTGTTCATGACTTTAGGTTGAGTACTTACACGAAGTTTTTTCAGTGTCATTCTTGTCTTTCTCTATTTTTTTTAAAAAAACTCTAAAGATTTACTTGTTTCTTGTATGTGGTAGCACTTTCACATTATACAAACTTTTTAATTATTGCTCTTCTAGGGGCACCATACAAATTTATTCTTCATACTACTTTTTCCCTTAAGCACTTCATTCATCTTTATTTATAAATGAAAATGAATCTAATCGTAAGCACTATTTTTTTTTATCGGCAAATCGTAAGCACTATAGTAGCGAGTATGCTCTTCACCAGCAATACCATGGGAATCTTAAAGAATGACACCAATTTGAGATAGTGTAAAACCCTTTCTTCACAAACTTGCTAATGTTTTCTTCCACCTAAAACAATTAGTAACTAAAATAAATTACATCATTTGTGAGGAAAACATATTACAAGAAAATAAAATAAATCTCCGAATATAAATACAAATATTAAAGAGAGAAAGATACATCTTAGGAAGTGATCTTAAGCCAACTCAAAAGAAACCAAACAAACTTGGATTTTCAAGAATGGAAGAGAAAATATAATGATTAAAGAAAATGAAAGTATTGAAAACACTCACTACAATAAAATCATCAAATAGAAATCAATTTTTAGATACTAAAATAATTAGTTACAATAATAACTAAATTAGAGACCATTTTATAAACTAAAAAAAATAGTTTCTAAATTAGTTTCTATTATTGTTAAATGGTTTCTAAATTGGTAACTAATTAACAATCAAAATTTTAACTACTAATTATTTAGATTCTAAATTTGGTAGCAAAAACATTGTTTTTAAATACTAATTTAGAAATCATTTAACAATAATAGAAACTAATTTAAAAACAAAAAATTTATATAATCTCTAAAATTATCTCTAATTTAATAGCAACTAATTATTTTTAATGTCTAAAATTAGTTTCTATTTCATGATTTTGTTGTAGTGACTTTCTAATGTGATTTAACGTTAAATTTAAATTAAACTTTAAAGAGATATAGACAATTCGTCAAACACTTTGTAAACAAGTTAATCTTTCAAAATGTTCGGAAAAAAAAGTATTAAATTTTATTAATTGTACTTATTTAATATTTTATAAAAAAAAATACTCATATAATATTTTTAGTATATTATCATGTTATAATTTTATTTTATTTTACATTTTTTAATAAACTCACAAAGCAAGTAAATATATATATATATATATATATATATATATATATATAAAAGTCAATTATGTTTTGAAAACAACACTTAAAAGATAGAGATAGACTTTAGTTTTTCAAAATTATTTTTTTGTAAAAAAAATTATTTTAATATTGTATTGAACCAAAGTCACTATCATTTTAACTGTAACCCACTTTATCTGCCGAGATTTTTTTTTAAGTCTAAGTAAATGAATAAAAACAAAGTAATATGTTAAGAGTGAAATTGAGAAATCTAGCTCAAACATAGTTTTCTTTGGGTAATGATAATTTTTTTAATCACCAAAGAATAAAATAATTTAGGTAATGATTACAAAAAGAAATACTTATACTCCCACACCTTCATTTCTCAAAATAACTTTCTCTGATGATAATAAAAGAAATACTTATACTCTGACATTCATTTATCATTCACTATATTTCTATCTTATTTTTCTTTTTCTACTATATCACCTATGTATGATTAATTCATCTAAGACTTCCTTCAATGCACCAAATTCCCCTTTATAGCATCAATGCAATAATATAAAAATAGTAATAAGGGTAAACATTTCCGCCCTCTAAACACATTGTTAGTAATCAGAGTCTCTTTGTTACAACTTTTCTCATCAAAGAATCCAGACAGAACTCATTAATCGTTTTTTAGCTTTATAAAATAATTTAAAAACTAAAAAATAAAATTTGGTTAACTCCTAATTTATTTCAAGTAGCTTCTTATAAAGATTTTTGTTTTAAAAAATAATCTTTTATTATAAACAAACACAAAAGCAACTTTTACTTTATTTAAAATCATTAAAATATCAACCTATAATAGTAGTGAATTTTTGAAGTCCTTAGATACTCTTATGACACAGACATGTGTACTTCTCTTTCTTCACTCTTCTGCTACTAGGTAGGTCTTCACCAATTATTTTTTGCATCAAAATAATTTCTCTTTCTCTGAATTCGGCATTGCAGAGTGTACAGCATAAGAAACACCTACATTTACATCATTATTATTATTATCATCACCATTATCTTTATTATTATTATTATTTATTTATTTATTATTTTATTATTATTATTATTTATTTATTTATTATTTTATTATTATTATTATTTATTTATTTATTATTTTATTATTATTATTATTATTATTATTCATCTTTGCATTACATATATACTCACTCAGACTCACAAACACAGGTCCCTCTCCAACCTATTATTCCTCCAAGTAATTCTCCAACAAGCACCATGTCCACCAAGGACTGCGGCCACCACCACTCTTCACACCGCCGTCTCCTCCGCCTCATTCTGATCGGCGCCGCCGGTTTCATTCTCCTGGTCCTCTTCGTTGTCTTCCTCATATGGGTCATCCTCCGCCCCACCAAGCCCCGCTTCACGCTCCAAGACGCCACCCTCTTAAACTTCAACCTCTCCTCCCCCATCCCCAACACCCTCTCCCTCACCATGCAGGTCACCCTCTCGGCCCACAACCCCAACGCCCGTATCGGCGTCTACTACCACGCGCTCCGCCTCCACGCCTCCTACCGCAGCCAGCAGATCTCCCTCCCCACCGCCCTCCCCGACACCTACCAGGGCCACCACGACTTCACCGTCTGGTCGCCGTTCCTCTACGGTAACACCGTCCCCGTCGCGCCGTTTGTTCTCGCCTCCCTGCAGCAGGACCAAAGTTCCGGCACCGTTATGGTCAACGTTAAGGTCAACGGGAGGGTCAAGTGGAAGGTCGGAACTTGGGTCTCTGGAAGGTACCACATTAATATTAACTGTCCCGCGTATATTAGCTTCGCCGGAGATCGGAGCAATGCCGAAGGAGTGAAGTTCCACCTCTTGCAAAGTTGCAGTGTTGATGTGTAGAAGAAGATTTCAGGTTTTGCTCTGCTGCTTCAACCATCTTTTCACCAGTGTTTTATCTTTCTTTTTTTCTCTTCTCTTTGTTCTTAGTTTTGTATTTAATTTTTTTAGGAGTGATTACTTGGATAAAGTGTACTTGAGTTTTATATATGAAATAATTATTCTATATTTTGTACCTCAATTTTCAACATTTTGGTTTTTCTTTTTTACTGTCAAGAAGACACTAAAATTATAGATCTTGATATTTTTACGTCTGCTTGACAAAATGATACTATTATTTTAATAATTTTTATATTATTTAATTATAAATTTATCTTTTATTATATTTTATTTTCTAAAACCATCACTGTATATAATTTGAAGGGCCAAAAATTATATATGATTTCGTATCAAACATGATGACCATGGTTCTCTTGCTAAGATTGCATCTTGGATCCTTTACTTTTACGATTTTTGTTTTTTGTCTATTGACAAGAGATTAGAATTTGGTACCCATTTTTCAGACATTTTTAATTGTACTTTGAATTTGTTTCATCAATGTTTCCATAGCTTTAGGATCACGTCCTCTGTTTACGCAACACATGATCACATTCCATAACCTAGTATTTAATGTTAGATCGACAACACGTCCCTCACTGGTTAGTTTAAATTTTTTTACTCATAGCAAGTATAGATAAAATTTAATCATTTCCATAAGAATTCACTTCACGATCTTCATTTTCAGAGAAAGACAAAGATGAAATAATTATTTTTTTTCCTTTGGGGGGACCTCATATGCATGTGGAAATAAAATAATGGAAGGAGTCACTTTTGAAAGACAGAAGTGTACTATTTCATTAAGATGGAAAACAGTTTTTTTATTTTTATAATTTTGTGATGATATTTTTCAAATTCATCATATACTATTCATAACTTGTAACATATTACGAATCTAAGATGTGTAATACACATGATTAAGTGCATATGAAATGAAGTGAGGAAAAATAATGGTGGTTTCTTTGATATGGCTTCAACTTTGTGAAAAGTAAATTCAAGAGATTCTAATAAAAGGAAAGATGAATTAACAAGTTCTACCAACTTTCCACTCCCTCAATGTATGGTGGGTTAGGTGGCAAGAGGGAGGTTGGAACTTTAAAGCATTCTCCATTCCCTTTAAATGCATGATCATTTATGCATCATCTACCCTCCCTCCTTTCATCTTCACTTGTTTCCATTTTTATCAAATCATGGTCTTTTCACTCTCATCATTCATAGAATAAATAACATGATTTTGTACATACAAAAAGAAGCTTCACAGTTGCTACTTCTTTCAATACCCTAATTATTGGTATAATCATCATGTAAGAAGTCATTTGTTCTTATATATTTTGTAGATGAAAGCATTATCTTCTTATTCTATAAAGTTAGTATTAAATGTAAAGGTGAATGTTATTAATATTTTGAAGATATGAAATATATTTATTTTTTATTTAACAAGTACGAAGACTTATATATAAAAGTATTAGAATTATTCTATCAACAATTATTTTTTTCATCAAAATAAATAAATAATTAAATAAATAAAAAGTATTTGAAGGATACTTTAATCCTTATAAAAAAATTAAAAAACTATCTAGATCTAACCCATGTTGTCATAATCAACGATAAGCAAAATGTATACTTAATTCTTTGTGCCGAAAACTTTACAAAAATATAAGAAGTTGAAGTTCTCTTTCTTTCTTTAATTTTATATCAGCACGTATGGAAGGGCCCAAGATTATAGTAAAATTTAAATAAATTATACAATAAAATATTAAAATTATGCACATAAAGAATTGAGAGAAAGCTCATTTTGAAGAAATAATATTTTTTAAATATTTGTAACTAGATAAGAGGGTTACAAGGAATTGAATTGTAATTCTTGACACATAATTTAAAAACTTTTGATATTATTTTTTTCAAGATGAATGCTTACGTGAGAAGATGTTTTTCACTCACTTAAATAAGTTAAAGAATATATATAGATAAATTGTTTAGAAGGTAAAATTAAAATTATATATGAAAACATACTTTAAAATAAAAATTGACGAAATTTTTTAGATACTTGAGGAATGTTTTAATCTTATATAAAAAAAAATCTCAAATCAATCTTTTTAATGTCCAACTAACTGAGGATTCATGAGACTCTACAAAACTACAACCATAGTGACAAAGACATGTCAAGAGTGATAAAGGCATGATAAAGACATTATCACAACAGAATACAAATACATCATTCTTCCAAAGAAGTCATGTTCTCACACAGGAATACAAAATAAATAAAACTCATCCTTCTCTAACAACTGAACATGATCTTTGCCAGCAAGTAGAAGTAAGCCAAACACCCAAGAGCCATAAATATCAATCCAAACTTGTGAGAAACCTGCACTGAAACTCACTGAATCTCCAAACTTGGACAAGACTATAAGTATAAATCACCGAGTACCAATTTCTCAAATACTTCATACAACATAAAGGTTCCAAACACTGATCCGAACACTAGTACAAAATTTGAAAACAACGACCATTTATTTAGTGCGGCTTTGCGTTTAAACGCATTTGTAAAAAACGCGGTGGCATTTTTGTAATTAAATTGATTTACAAATGCGGTCTTACCCTAGAACCGCTTTTGTAAATCAATTTTACCCTAAAAATAGAAGCGCGCCACTGGTTTTCACTTTCACTTTCGTCTTCTTCGCTCTTCGTTTCAACGTTCTCAGCTCTCTCCGCTTTGCATTGTAAGTTTCAGCTCTCTCTGCTTCAACGTTTGTTTTTGTTTTCGTTTTTGTCATTGTCATTATTCACTTCCTTGGCATTGTCATTTCGTTTCCTTACTCGTTTTCTGCATATAGGTGGTTACTGTTCTATTGGCTCGCTGGTTTTTTCTGCTCCGCCACCGCCACTGCTTCCGCCACCGCCTTCGCCTACGCCTTCGTCTTCGTCTCCGATCACCATCAACCTAAAGGTTAGTGTTGTATTTATTTAATATTTTGAATTTATATTTAAAATTTTGAATTCATATTTAATATTTTGAATTTTTATTTTTCTGTATTATAATATATATTTAATTAATAACTAATACAACTTGGAATGTATAACTAATAACTAATAATTTATATATTTGTGTGTATTTTGAATTTTTGTATTATATAATTTCTATTTTCTTAAATTTATATTATATATAAATTCTATTTTTGTAATTATTTTTATTTTTTGCACTTTCTCTTTGCATATCTTTCTTTTTTTCCCTGGCATCATTTATTTTTTATAATTGTCACTTTAAACTACTTTTACTTAAATAAAAATGAATATGATATTAATCTTTATGGAATTCTATAGTGTATTAAACTTTGTTCTAGAATTTTAATTTTAGAAGTGAAATATTTAGTTAGTTGTTAATTACATTTTAATAAAAGTTTTATGTTATGTTAGTTATTGTTACTTTTAGAATAGAAATATCGTGTTTGGATTGAGTCCGGGGGTGTTCGACCCTCGGCAAATGTGTGAGATTGAAGAGAATACTAATTATTAGAAAATCCTAACTATATTCCAGAATATATAATGGATCGAAGTTGGATTAATGTTGTTCGTATAAGTGATGAGTACGAAAGGGGAGTAGAGGAATTTATACAATTTGCGCAGCGTAACGCGATTATTAGTGGTCATGATGGAGCAAAGATCAGGTGTCCGTGCGTTAATTGTTTGAATGGAAGGATACTGGATGTGAATATCATGAGGGAACACCTGTTATGTGATGGGTTTCTTCGATCTTATACAACTTGGACATGGCATGGTGAATTATTAAATTTACCACGTGTTTCCGTAACTAAAGAATATGTGGGTTCTACCATGGATGAGGCAGTACACGATGATGGAGATGATGATCGATTGGAGGACATGATTCGTGATGTGGGAGCTGAGTGTTTTGCAAAAGCGCATGGATATGAAAGTATGTCAAAAGATGCAGAGACTCCTTTGTATCCTGGATCAACTAACTTCACACGGTTGTCGGCGGTGTTAAGATTGATGAATTTGAAGGCAATAAACGGATGGACTGATAAAAGCTTCACGGAATTGCTCCAGCTGTTGAAGAATATGCTTCCAGAGGGAAATAGTCTACCTAATCGTAATTACGAGGCAAAAAAGATTCTTTGTCCAATGGGTATGGAGTACAAAAAGATACATGCATGTCCTAATGATTGTATATTATACCGGAAAGATTTTGAATTGTTGAAAAGTTGTCCGAGGTGTGGGTTATCACGTTATAAGTTGAAACAAAAAGATGATGATTCTATTGATGACATGGAAAAACATGGACCCCCAATGAAGGTTATGTGGTATCTTCCCATCATTCCAAGGATGAAGCGTTTGTTTGCAAACCCAGACGATGCTAAGAATCTTAGATGGCATGCAGATGAGAGGAAATGCGATGGCATGTACCGACATCCAGCTGATTCTATTCAATGGAAGAAATTTGATGATGACTTTCCAGAATTTGGTAAAGAATCAAGAAATATCCGACTTGGTTTAGCTACAGACGGAATGAATCCGTTTGGTAATATGAGTACAAATCACAGTTCATGGCCTGTATTACTAGTTATTTACAACTTACCTCCTGGATTGTGCATGAAGCGAAAATACATGATGTTGTCTATGATGATATCCGGTCCGAAACAACCAGGGAATGATATTGATGTTTATCTAAGTCCCCTAATTGAAGATTTGAAGTTAATGTGGGACCAGGGTGTCGAAGTATTTGACGGATTTGCTAATGAAACTTTCAAGCTTCATGCCATGTTATTTTGCACCATCAATGACTTTCCGGCATATGGTAACTTATCAGGTTATAGTGTTAAGGGTCACAAAGCGTGTCCAATATGCGAAGAAGACACTGCTTCTCAACAATTGAAACATGGAAGGAAAACAGTATATCTTCGGCATCGGAGGTTTCTTAGAAGTCATCATCCTTACCGGAGGTTGAAAAAAGCCTTTAATGGACACCAAGAGGGTAGTGGTCCACCAACTCCATTAACCGGTGTTGAGGTTTACGAAAAGGTAAATAACATAGACCACACCTTCGGCAAGTCCAAAAAAAAGTCATATGTGACAAATATTTGGAAGAAGAAATCAATCTTCTTTGATCTTCCGTACTGGTCGAGGTTAGAAGTCAGACATTGTATAGATGTAATGCATGTTGAGAAGAATGTGTGTGATAGCTTAATTGGTACACTTCTTAACATTAACGGGAAGACGAAGGATGGTCTAAATGCTCGTTTAGATTTGATTGAGATGAACATACGCGGCGAGTTGGCACCCATACAAATGGGTAAGCGTACATATTTGCCCCCAGCCTGTTACACAATGTCAAAAGATGAAAAAATTAGTTTTTGTCAATGTCTAAAGGGTGTGAAAGTGCCACAAGGACATTCCTCAAATGTGAAGAGTCTAGTGTCAATGCAAGATTTGAAGTTAATTGGGTTGAAGTCTCATGATTGTCACATCTTGATACAACAATTGTTGCCGGTAGCTATCCGTGGGATCTTACCAAAAAATGTTAGACACACCATAACCCGTTTGTGCTCATTCTTCTCTTCCATCTGTTGTAAAGTCATTGATCCCTCAAAACTAGATGAACTTCAAAATGAAATTGTTGTTATCTTGTGTGAATTGGAAATGTTTTTTCCTCCGTCTTTTTTTGACATCATGGTTCATCTAGTGGTGCATCTGGTAAGAGAGGTTAGATTGTGTGGACCAGTGTACTTAAGATGGATGTATCCTGTTGAGCGGTATATGAAAATTTTGAAAGGTTATGTGAAAAATCATTATCGTCCAGAGGCTTCAATGATTGAAAGGTACATAGCTGAAGAAAGTATTGAATTTTGTTCAGAGTACATGACAAAAGCAAATCCAATAGGTGTTCCAGCTAATTCATGGCACCACAGGCGTTCTACAAGTAAATGTTTACATGGTGTGAATATTGTAAGCAAATCTCGATCAGAAGTCTTGCAAGCACATTTGTACATATTGAATAACACAGATGAAGTTGTACCTTACATAGAAGCTCATAAAGCCATTGTGAAGGCAAATAACCCAAGACAAGCAGAGAAATGGGTCTTGATGGAACATAATAGAACTTTCATGCCTTGGTTTAAAGATGAGGTGTTCAAGGATTCAACGGCATCAGAGACCTTGACTTGGTTGGCTGCTGGATTGAAGTTTGATGTCATTTCATGTACAGCGTACGAAGTGAATAATTGTATATTTTACACGAAGTCCCTGGATGAAAAGAGTACAGTTCAAAATTCTGGTGTTACTCTTGAAGCCGAGTCAATGCAGTTTTCGACTTCGAAAGATACAAATCCAGTACTTGGATCAATGGCATATTATGGGTTTATATAAGAGATATGGGAGATTGACTACACTAAGTTTTCCGTTCCAGTTTTCAAGTGTAAATGGGTTGATAATAAAAGTGGGGTTAAAATTGATGAATCAGGATTCACACTAGTGGACTTTCGAAAGATAGGGTATCGAGATGAGCCATTTATAATGGTTCAACAAGCATCTCAGGTTTTCTATGTGAAAGATCCTACGTCAGAACATTGGTATGTCGTTTTACACGGGAAAAAACAAGGGGAAGCCATAAATGATATTGAATATGGCAAAACTCGTTCATTCACACCAATGATAACTAATAAAGATGACGATGTACTTGATGATGTACATGCAACCCGTAAAGACCACAGTGAAGGAATTTACATATAAACATTCAACCCACATGCAACATGTAAATAAACATTTATAATTTTATGTATTATTTTTATATGATTTTAATTCGATGCACATTAACTAATGTTTGTTACCTAATTTTTTTAACAGAGACATGGATGACGACCAGACTCCAGTCAGACCTCGATCTGGGCGAGGTAGTAGAGGACCTACTAGATTGAAGCGTCTTGCATTGAGACGTGCTGCTGGTGAGAAGACACATGTTGACATTGACGTCAACACTGGAGTGGCTTTTGGTCCTAAGGCAGATGAGTTTATGAGCTATCTTGGAGTTGTTTCTCGTGAGAGGCTCTCCATTTTGATTAATTCATGGGATGAGGTTTCAGAGGTTGATCGGAACATGCTATGGGAGGATGTTCTGGTAAGCTTTACATTATTATTGTTATCATATAATGCTTTTTAATATTGATTAATTAATTTTAATTTCATGATGTTATTTTGCAGGCAAACTTTGACATTCCTGATGTGGAACCGCTTCGATCAAAGATATTATCCAATATCGCACTTAAATTTCGTACCTTTAAGTCAAGACTGACATCGAGATACATTTTTGGCGACCTTAAAGACGAAAATCCATGTTTAAAGTACCAACATATTGATGAAGAGACATGACGTCTTTTTAGAGAAAGCCGTGAAAATGAGGCTTGGATGGTAAGTGAAGTAACTTTTTTGTTTATATAACATTAATAAGTTTATCTTATTTACTTCAGTTTGTTTATTTCAATTATGACAGGATCGTCGGAAGAAAGCTCAAGAGATAGCTTTGAAGAATCTTACCCCGCACGTTATGTCTCGTTCGGGGTATAGAAAACTTGAGCAAACACTGATGGTGGAAAAGGAGAAATCTCAACAGGGGACGTATTCTGAGAATGTGGAAACAGGGGTCACTTCTCCTCCACCACCTTTTCGCCATGAAAAATGGAAGAGGGCCCGAATTAAAAAGTCCGGTGCACCAAGTTCCGAGCAATCCGGGGTTATAATCGAAAAAATTGTAAGTTATTTTTGTTATTTTCAATTTTTTTAAAGCATTAATTATATTAACGATTGAAAATATGATTTTTGTGTACTCTTGCAAGATTCCTTGGAATCCGACGGTACATTTGTTGTTGAAGGTCGTCACGATATCCTGGTTGAAGCAATTGGACGACCTGAACACTCTGGTCGTGTTCGTGCCGCTGGACAAGGGGTCGGAATTAAACTTTATTTTGGAGTTTCAGAACGACAGCCATCCTCCTCCTCCAAGAAGGAAACTCAAATGAAGACTAAGTTACGTGAAGAAATAATGGAGGAGATGAGAAAGGAGACTGATTTGATGTGGCTGGAGATGAAAAAGGAGAATGATCGAATGCGACAAGAGTTTCTATCGCAACAAGTTTGTGCTGAGCCGATTGAACCCCTTGTTAGTCCCACTCCCAAGAGCACAAAGG
Organism: Phaseolus vulgaris; assembly: GCF_000499845.2. Classification (NCBI taxonomy): domain Eukaryota; kingdom Viridiplantae; phylum Streptophyta; class Magnoliopsida; order Fabales; family Fabaceae; genus Phaseolus; species Phaseolus vulgaris. The sequence goes on along the minus strand of NC_023749.2, from coordinate 10,068,389 downwards.
GGAGTTGTGCGGCTCCTCCAACATCAGGGGATGATATCAATGGGCAGACAGAGGATTGTGAGCTACTGGTAGTGGGCGGCAAACTTCCTCGGGTGGTGGCACTTGGAAAAGTCTATAAAAACGCCACCACCTTACATAACGTTCCTCTCTCCCCTGATGTGGCGAAGGTAACTGTTGAAATAGTATGATTTCCTGATGCTCGTGTTCCACTACCTTCAGATGAGGTAACCACTGTGGCCGATGCATTTCAGACATTCGTTGCCTGGCCCAGAGAGCTCATTCGATCTATGCCCGAACCTCATGTAATAATTTTGTTTCATTATATTATTTTTTATTTATATTTATATATTACATATAATTTAATACAAATGTTGTTTATCTTGTAGGAACCTTTTCAGCCACCAACTCCGAAAAAGAAGCGTGAGGTTCCAGTTTATGATCCTATGGCTTCCCTACGTCTCATTGCTAGTCAGATTGGCAATGATCCTTTTCCAGTTCCGTGGGATAATACATTTTTTCAAATCAACACTGAACTGCCACTGATGATTTACAACACAGATTTATCAGAATTTATATCTGGGAACCAGGAGCTCAATATAAGTATAATTCAATTTTTTATGATGTAAGTATCTTTACCTATTATTCAATTTACTTTATGTTAAATTATTATTGATTATGCTTTAACTAAAAACTTGTAGGTTTTTGCATAGAGTCTGTATCACTGAGGGGAAGGAAAATATGTATGGATTCGTAGATCCTGCATATACTAATCCCGTTGGACCAAACTCAACTGAGACTCAAGCATACATCACTAACATCCTGGAAAAAGAGGGAAAACAAATTTATTTATGCCCTTACATTAATGAGTAAGTTTAATTATATGTCATCAATTATTATTATTTCATGTTTTAAATATTTACTAACTCTTTTCAATGATCATATAGGCATCATTGGCAGTTACTTGTCTTATCAATGGTTGATAAGACTGCTGTGTGGTTCTGTTCCCTACACAAGAAGATGCCCACAAAATTTAAGGATATCATTGATACGTAAGTATAGTATAAACTTAACTTTGTATATGTTACTAATTAACCATCTACTAACGAGGTTTTTTGTATTAACCAGTTCATGGCGTGGATATAACATCCTAAAAGGTCGATCCAGTTCAAATAATTTGAACTACATAAGAGTAAAGGTTTGTAATTTTTTTCTTTCTCTATTATCATTGTTTATCAATATACTAACATATTACTTTTTATTGAATTATATAGTGTAATAAACAACCAGGAAGCTATGAGTGTGACTATTACATTATGCAATGGATGATTACCATTATAAGACTAGGTGTTAAAACTGGTTGGAAGGAGGTATATGTTAAATCATTTTTATAATTCTTGAACATATATATATCTAGAAACTAATTTATGTCAACTTTGCAATGCAGTTATTCACAGAAGAAACACCAATGAGTGAGGAAGGCATTTCATATGTTAGAGATTCTTGGTCCACATACTTCATTAATTTTTATAACTCTAGCATAAGTAAACAACATTAGTGGTTTTATTATATGTAATTTGATCACTTGTAAATGTACATTTTGATGATTTCAATTGGTTACTACATTTTTGTATTTGTCTGGCTGGGTTTAATCATTATGCAGGTTATTTAAATATATGGTTTCTGCACAAAACAGGATGTACCAAAAAAAAAAAGCACTATTTACAAATGCGGTCATTTACCAAGACCGCATTTGTAAATAGTGAATTCGCATTTACAAATGCGGTCTTAGTAAATGACCGCATTTGTAAATAGTGATTTATGAATGCGGTTTTTACCAAGACCGCATTCATAAATCCTAAACCCCAAACCCACTCCCTAATTCAGAATAATATACAAATGCGGTTACCTAAAATGACCGCATTTGTAAATGTGATTTATGAATGCGGTCATAGGACCGCATTTGTAAATTCCAGATTTACAAATGCGTGTTGATCAAATGCGGTTCTATGACCGCATTTGTAAATTTAAAATAGCCGCATTTGTTTAACTTATCTGCACTAGTGGAATAAGAGAAATCAGTCAATCATTTCTTTACCGTAATCTAAGACCAAGTCTTCCTTTGTACTATAGTAAAAACCTCAACTAGATCAACTTGTCCATTCTTAAAAATAACCATATTCCTATGATTTCAAATTTCTCTTATAATACCAACCCAAATTTCCCCAACACCTAATAGTAACATGTTTCAAACCTAAAGGTTTAAACATCTTAAAGCGCATTTGTGCATCACAATGGAATACCGAAGAAAACTCTAACCACTCAAGACACAATCCCTAAATTCTCCAAGAAACTTACACTCAAAGAAGATATGTCTTACCGTCTCTTCATCCACACCGTACAGAGGATAGCGATCACACAACTAAAAAATAACACATCTCGAAAGATTGTCCTTAATTGTATTGATTAACAACTTCCAAATTATAAATTATGATTTTGACGAAGTTTCTGAATGAGTAGAACATATTGAATTCAAACAAAACTTTGATTCAAATATCAAAACTTAGTTTTGTTGTAAAATGAAAAGTTCAAAACTTAGTTGCATCCCATCATTCCATATTAAAACTATTATATTAATATCACTCTTCCAATCATTCCATCTTATTCCTCATATTTAATTATCTTCTTCCAAAAATAAAAATACACAATCATGTATATTATTCTTTGTGTTAATTTTCTTCAAAAGACACAACGAAGTTTAACTACCATTTTTTGTTGGGAAGAAAGTTGCCGGTGGGAGAGAGAAAGATAGACAAATTCTCTCTTCACCTTAGTACCCTCTTCTTGCACCTATATATTAAATGTGAAAAAGTCGATTTTAACATGTACCTGTGTAAGCAGAGGGGCCTAGGCAGTACTTATGATTGGACGTACAATCACTGATGTGTCGCTGGTCTCCTGATTGCTTCAACTCTCCTTTGTCAAATGTTGATGCTCGATCAGTCGGGGGGTTACCTACAAAAGGTACTCTGACGCTCAAGTAAGTTCTCTAGTTTAAGAGTGTATTTTGGTCAGATGAGAAAAATGTACCTCACTCCTCCACAGAGGGTTCTATTTATATAGCCTTGGTTTATGGGCCCTGACCATAATATGGGTCGGACACCAGTTACTAACTGACATGCATTGTGGTCCCCTATTACTTAGGGATGTGTATCTTTCAATTAATTCGTTTTAGCTGGTTTGTCAGAGACATTCCCGTATATTTTGGGATACTCCTTAACTCATTCAACGCTATTGTAACTTACCATTATTTATTGCATGCCTTGAGTTGTTCTTGACTTGGGCGGTTGGTCACCGAGACCAAGACTGGTTCGTCTAGAACAGATCGGTACATAACCTTTTTAAAAATTTAAATATAAATAAAGTATAATCTCACATTTTTAAATAATCTTAGTTGCACTCCTTACCCTTATAGATCCTTTTCAGCTACATACTTCCCTTTTACCCGCATATCAGTCATAGCGTTTGAGAGAATAGTTCCATCATTTGAACATGTGTGAGAGAGTTGGCGAGAAAATTCATTATATTCGACATTCTCCAGTACGAAGATAATTTTTTTTAAGAGTTTTGTACTCCATTATTGCACATCGTTGGTTTTTTTTTGGGTTTATTTGCTTCCATAAAAATGAAAAAAAAAAAAGCAAATGAAAACACATCCACCATTAATAAAAACACCACAAAACTTATCTCAACGACTAACTTTCACCCCAGTCACTACAAACAATACCACGACTTAAAAATGAAGAAGAATGCAACACACTTTTTATTATATTGAGAAAGATATTGTTGATATTAAAAAAAAAGTATGAAAGTGAGGGGAAAGGTATGGAGGCGCAAATAAACTTTTTTGAAAGAAAGAGATGAAAGGAGTTTATTGAGAAAGATGATGACTTGAGAGAAAAAAAAAATAAAAGAGAAGGGAGAAGAATATGTTGGTTTAGGGTTTAGGGTTTATTATACTAGATTCCCCTAGATTATCACGCTCGATGTCCTCGACATGAACACATAACATGAATGAGTGTATTGGAGATTCCACACCGGTTAGAGATAAGAGCAACTGATAGTACATAATTGAGGGCAATCTCACCTAACTCAGCCAATTTTGTGAGGATGAATTAAACTTAAATTTCTTTTATAATATGGCATCAAATTCATTATTAATATACTATCAAGGCCACTAAGAGTCTATCCTAAATTGAGTTTTTTTGGGTCTATCATGTTACCCACTATTGGGTCCCCCTCGATTCCCACGCTAGATGTTCTCGGCGTGAATGCATGATATCCTTGACGTGAGAGGGTGTGTTGGAGATCTGACATCAACTAAAGATATAACCAATTTACAATCTATGAATGGGGTAAAACTCACCTTGTTGGGTTGGTTTTGTGATATTGAGTTAAAATTAAATTCACTACCCTAATATGGTATTAGAGTTTAACACAGAGTGACAAACTATAATGACATTTTGTAAACCAATTTCATCACCCTTCACCATCTTCATGACAAATGTACCATCTAAATTCCCTTCCAGAATATTGCATAAGCCTAACCATAACATTAACCCCTCTAATGTGTGGAGTCTACATTATACTTATTACTTTCCAACACCCAGTTTCAATTTACTACACCACATCCTCTAGACAATTTAATTTCATGAAACACCTTAAGATTTTTATTTTTTCCATGCAGTTCACATTATTAGACACCTTAGAATGTTCCATGCTTGTCTATTTATCCCTTGTAAGAATATTATGTGGCACCTCACAATTATTTATCTTATTAATTGATCAATTACCATATTTATCCTATTATATTATTGGTAATTACTTGATGGACGTAATTACTCTTACCATAAATAATTAGGGTTTCCCCTTAGGTGTATTATAAATAGAGATTACCAGACAACTAAAGAGACACCCTCATATTCTAACATCACACGGCCGAAACTCATTCCCTAAAAGGGATTTTCGAGCCTCTCATCTCTTTGTCTCTCTACTCACATAATTCCATTCTAAGCGATACACCCTAAAGGGGAACCCGATCAAGATCATGTCTTCGTCCCTCAGCCATACGATCACGGGTCTACCAGGTATTATTTAATCATTATTCACGTTTCATTATATGATTAAGGAATCCTAATCCAACATGTGGTATCAGAGCTTATGTTGCTTAATCGATTCTTCTTTCGTTTTCCCTAAATTTGGAATAAACGAGGATTTTGATTCAACCTATTGATTTTCGATGTTTTTATTTTGGTATATTATTGAACCACTTATTTTCGAAAATCCACCTTGATATCATAAAATAAATTTTAATTTTTTCGAGATCCATAATTATTTTAAGATTTCAAAAATTAAAATTTAATATGAATGTTATGTGTTCTTCATAATTTTCGTGAGTATTCCCTTATTTGGAATGGAATTAATTTGGTTCTATGTTCATCATCATTATTTGTTGTTCATATGAATTCTCGAAAATTAGGAATAAAGAATTTTCATAAATTAATTATTCCCTTAATTAGGAAATTTTGAAAATAATATTTTTCCTTAATTAAAATTTTCGAAATACAATTGATTCCCTTAATTAGGAATGGATTTGATTTGATTGTGTTTTCCTAAAAAAAATAAAATTGATATCTTAGTCTCCAAGTTTTCCCTTATTTAGGATAGTATATTCTTGCCTTATTAATTTTCGGGTATTATTATTATTATTATTACTATTTTCGAAAATAGCAGTCGTGTCAAACTTGGAAACATATCAATCTAATTAAAATTTTGAAGACCAAATCTAAAATCAAATCCCTAATATTCCGCTACTCACCTTATCGGGTTTACGAGTAACATTTTTACGCGTTTCCTTTTATTTATCAAATTAAATATGGTAAATCTCATGATACCGTAATTATGTTTAAAAAAATACTTATTTTGTTAAACTCTTAAAAAAATAAAAAAAATATTAAGTTTGACAAAATTTAAATTAAATTTTTTTGCTTAAACTTAATAACAGGAGTCTCCCTTCTGTCCAACGATGATGGGTTATGTCTTGTCATTTGAGTCTAATTAAGCACCTTCACTTACTTGTGAGTACACTTAATTATTAAATATTCACATGACATTTGCCTAAAAACACAATTATTTCTATTCTGTCTAACGATGTTTGTTGCACTTGTGTTTTGCAAACTTAATATGTGCATAAGCTTAAATGTTCACTTCTGTCCAAAGATGATGTGTCACATTCTTATTGTACATACCTTACTTATAATTGTTCATTATGTTTAAATAATTGGTAATTAACCAAAGTGAAAGCTGATTGTTTAAGTAGAACCTAATCTAGTCTATTATTTTGATGTTATAATAGATTTTATCACAGCTTCATTATCATAATGGTTCTTACTTATGTATGCTTTAGATCTAAGTTTCCCTATGTCACTCTAACTTTTTCCTTAGCCTAAGTATCTTAATTCGTCGTCTAACCAGCCCCTAATATGGGCATTGAGACCTTGACTGGTGAAAATCATTCTTCTTGGAAAGATTCCTTAATGCTGACTCTTGGGATTCTGGATTTTGATCATGCACTAATTGAAGCTGCTCCTCTTGCCCTCACTGATAAGAGCACTCCTGAAGATAAGATGGCTTATAAGAAATGGCAAAGGAGTAACAAGATGTGTCTTATGCTTATCAAGAATTCCATCAGCCCAATCATCAGAAGAGGCATTCTTGATTCACCTAACGCTAAGGATTATCTAGCTTCTGTGGAGGAACAATTTCAAGGAACCTCTAAAGCGCATGCTAATACTCTTATCTTGAAGTTGGTGACTACAAAATATGACGGGCGCACCGGCATTCGCGAGCACATCCTGATGATGAGCGACATGGCCCGTAAACTTAAGGGATTAACCATGGAGATCAGTGAAGGTTTCCTAGTCCACTTCATTATGACTTCTCTTCCTTCTGCGTTTGAAGCCTTCAAAGTCAACTATAATACTCAGAAGGACAAATGGTCCGTGAGTGAGTTGATTGCTATGACTGTTCAAGAAGAAGAGCGCCTGAAGCTGGAGAAACCAAATGTTGCTTACCTCATGGCTGCTGAATCGAAGAAGCAGACGGGCAAATTCCATAAAAAGGAATCTAATAAGGTCCTTAAAACTGATGCAAGTGCACCCTCCAGCTCTAACAAATCCACTAGCAAGTCCTACTGCAAGTTCTGCCGCAAGGTAGGACATAAGCAGTTTGACTGCTCAAACTTTAATGAGTGGCTAGCTAAGAAAGGTAATCATCTAAATATGATAATTGAGTCCTTTAATTTAAATGTTCCAACTAATACTTGGTGGTTTGACTCTGGTTCTATGGTTCATGTGACCAATTCAATCCAGGGATTCCTTACAATCCGAAAGTTGGAAAGAAACCAAAGAACACTTAAGATGGGGAATGGACAAGAACTATTTGTCGAAGCTGTGGGAACCTTAGAATTACTTATGAAAACTGGAAAATGTATTAAACTTTATGATACCTTATATATTCCCGAGATTACTCGGAATCTTGTATCAGGACCAAAGTTAGACATTGATGGTTTTTATGTTTCCCATGGTCATGACAAACTTACTATTTCTTTAAATTCTCAATTGTTTGGTACTGGTTTTCTGGATAACGGTCTCTATAAGTTAGAAGTAGATGATAGCTTCTCCAAATCTTTGTTATCATATAATATTAATGAGAACTTAACAAAGACCAAGAGAAAACGAGACTTAGAAACTTCATCAATGTTGTGGCATCAACGTTTAGGCCACATTTCACGAGATCGTTTATCTCGACTTGTGAAGGATGAAGTCTTACCATCTCTCGATTTCACTGATTTTGGAACATGTGTCAAATGCCTCAAAGGCAAAATGACATCCACGACTAAGAAAGGTGCCACTAGGAGTTCAAAATTATTAGAACTTATTCATACTGACATTAGTGGCCCTTACAGCATCGTTGGAATAACAGGACATAATTCATTTATCACTTTTATAGATGATTATTCTCGTTACATGTACTTGTATCTCATTAAGGACAAATCTGAATCACTTACAACTTTTAAAGATTATAAAACTGAAGTTGAAAAACAACTTGATCTTCAAATAAAAGTTGTGCGATCAGATAGAGGAGGTGAATACTATGGTAGACATACTGATTTGGGACAAGCCCCTGGTCCATTTTATGAGTTTTGTAAAAGGCAGGGGATTGTGAATCAATACACCATGCCTGGTACTCCTCTACAAAACGGTGTTGCTGAAAGGAGAAACAAGACCCTAATGAACATGGTGCGTAGTATGTTAGCCAACTCCAATTTGCCCTTATTCCTCTGGACCGAGGCATTAAAAGCAGTAGTTCATATACTCAATAGAGTTCCTTCCAAATCTGTCCCTAGAACTCCTTATGAACTTTAGACTGGAAGGAAACCGAGTCTTAGATATATGAAAGTATGGGGCTGCCTTGCTGAAGCTAAAGTTTATAACCCTTTCTTAAAGAAGCTTGACATGAAAACAGTAACTTGTCACTTCATCGGGTATCTCGATCACTCAAAGGGTTATAGATTTTATTGTCCTTCCCACGTCACCCGCATTGTAGAAACCAAGCATGCTCATTTCCTAGAGGATTTCAAGATCAATGGGAGTAGTGACAATCCTTACCTGGATTTACTAGAAGTACAAGAGACGGGGGGAGATCTACATCGACTACTAATTTGCCTCTGATCACTCCTCTTGTACCCACTCCGCGCGTCACTGCACCACCTACTCCATGCTCAGAACCTGATGCTACTCTGAATCCATCCGAGAATGAAGGCACCCTAAACGAAAAACATCAGTACAATGCAGAACACGCTAATCATCTCAGGAGGTCATCTAGAACTAAAACTACTACTAATTTTGATGATTATGTAACCTACCTGACTGAAGCAGAAATGGATGCTGGATGGTATACTGATCCTACCTCTTACAATGAAGCCATTACTAGTGATCAGTCTTCTGAATGGAATAATGCCATGCTCGATGAGCTTGACTCCATGAAGAAAAACAATGTTTGGGATCTAGTAGAATTACCTGACGGAGTAAAACCCGTAGGATCTAAATGGGTGTTCAAAACCAAGCTAGATCAGAATGGAAACATTGAACGCTTCAAAACAAGATTGGTTGCAAAAGGGTTCACTCAGAAAAAGGGAATTGATTATCAAGAGACTTTTTCACCTGTCTCTCGAAAAGATTCCTTAAGGATCGTAATGGCCCTCGTAGCTCACTTTGATCTAGAGCTACATCAAATGGACGTCAAGATCGCTTTCCTTAACGGTGACTTGTATGAAGACGTGTACATGCAACAACCAGAAGGTTTTAAACCTGAAGGTCAAGAACACTTAGTCTGCAAGCTGAAGAAATCCATTGACGGGCTAAAGCAAGCCTCACGGCAGTGGTACATAAAGTTTGATGAAGTCATGAAGAAATAAGGTTTCCTTAAGAATCAAGTGGATCAATGCACCTACCTCAAGATGAGTGGGAGCAACTTTACTATACTTGCCCTTACGCAGATGATATTCTATTGACAAGTAATAGTATAGACATGTTGCATGAGTCAAAGCGCATACTTTCGCATAATTTTGACATGAAGGATCTCGGAGAGGCCGCTTATGTTATTGGCATCGAAATATACCGAGATAGAGCTAAGGGGATTTTGGGATTATCCCAAAGGGCCTACCTTGATCGTGTCCTCACTCGTTATAACATGCAACATTGCTCTCCTTCTGTGGCTCCAGTAATTAAGGGAGATGTTTTCGGTTCTTTTCAATGTCCGAAAACAGATGCTGAAAAAGAGCAAATGGCGATGATACCTTATGCATCTGTAGTTTGAAGCATTATGTATGCTCAAGTCTGTACTCGTCCGGATATCGCGTACATTGCTGGAATGCTAGGTCGATATCAATCTAATCTTGGTCTAGATCACTGGAAAGCAGCTAAGAAAGTACTTCGATATCTACAAGGCACAAAAGACTATAAGTTGACCTATAGGAGAAGTGACAATTTAGAAGTGGTGGGTTATTCTGACTCTGATTTTGCAAAATGAAAAGATGACAAGAAATCCACTTTTGGGTATATCTTTATGTTAGCAGGCGGGCCTATCTCATGGAAGAGTCATAAGCAGCAATTAACAACAACCTCAACAATGATGGCAGAATATGTTGCAGTGTACAATGCAACTTGTCATGGAATGTTGTTGTGAAATCTTATCGCTGGACTCAAAGTCATTAACTCCATTTCCAGGCCATTGAAGCTTTATTGTGATAACTCAGTTGCCGTTAGTTTTTCAAACAATAACAATTCGAGTGGTGCTGGATTATATCTTGATAGAAAGTACTTGTTCGTACGTGAGCGAGTTGAGGAAAATAAGCTTTGTGTTGAGTATATTAGTACTAAAAATATGCTTGCGGATCCGATGACTATATTCGAAGAACATGTTTCGAAGATGGGATTATCTAAAGACCTTATTTAGCATATTTGTACTTACTTATGTTTAATAAAATTTCCTCATTTACCTTGATTTGTGTGTCCTTAAATATGTTTATGCATGCCTAAATATACATAGCCACTAACTGTACAAATCAAAGTCTAAAGGGTTTACTTATCAATTGATCCTAAAATTTACTTTTAAATTTGTATTGTAGTATGATTAATGGGGGTCTTGAGTTGAATACGGATTCAAAGACTGTATTTCTCTGCTACAATCACGGGTCTACCAGGTATTATTTAATCATTATTCACGTTTCATTATATGATTAAGGAATCCTAATCCAACATCCCTCCATCCATAAATTGGTGTTGTCAAAAGAGGTCCTTGGTTATCTAGTCTAATCGTTGACAAATTATCCAATCATAACATATCTTTCAAAGTCTTTGCAACATATCGATAAAATATGACGAGCAAATTCCTCAACAATACCACAAATAGGACATAATAGTACAACATTCACACATAACACAATTGTTCTCTTTCTTAGCATATCCTTAGTGGGTAAAGTTTCATGGAAAAATCTAGACATAAACATAACCACCTCAAATGGGCCTAACAACTCCATATTGCCTTATACAAACTATCAACTTGACTATCCACCCTTTAATTATGAATACTCTTATATGTAGACTTCACAAAACATACCATATCCTTTTTGCACACCAAAACCACTTATATCATTAATATTTTGCATTGTACTTACTCCCCCAATTTATGTAATTAGGATGCCCAACAATTTTTTTTCTCATTTTAATAGTCTTCTTATGATAAGAAAACATGGGGGACCATTATGATATTCAGTTTGGGAAATGATATTGATGTCACACTTAAAAAAGATGAGAAGGTAAATAATAAGTCATGAGGTTGATCGCCGCAGGTTATCTTGTTAAGATCAAATTTAGGTTATTATAACTTAAAACTCCACAAAGTTTTCACAAAGAAAAAACTAAATTTTCCTTCAAAAATTTATATATTTTCTTATTACATTACATCCTTTTATAGGTCAAATTATGTAAAATCCTCTAAATTCCACATTAATCCTCACTATGTAACCTTTAATAACCACTAGTAATTAACTCCCATTAGTGTTTTCTTTAATTCTCACTATATGCATAACTATGAGAATATGAATGACCATTCAACTACTTAATTAAAAACATAATAAAAATTATAAAAAAAATCTAAAATTATATAGATCCATGAGGATCATATCATTAATACCAGGATCAAAGATCATCATCATTTTATTACTTTTCCATTCCAAAAATATAATCCCTACTAACACTACTAATTATTGATACCAAATGATATGTTGTTGAGACTTCTCATGAAAAATTTCCCCCACATTATTGAATGAACTAAGTAACAATATCTAAATAATCATAAAAGACATTCTTATAATTATGTTTTTCTTCCTATTTGTTGATCACTTCTTTTTCATTTATTTCTCATTTTCTCCTTTAATTATTTATTTTTTCTCTCCAATCATTCTCTTTAATTTATTTTTCTTCACTAATTTTATTTTCCACTGGCTCTATTTTTCTTTTTTTCCATCTCTATCTCCCTCTCATCATAACTATAACATGTCTTTTTCAATACACATCAAACATTCTCTCTTCATCTTTATATATTTGCTCTTCTCTTCTTTACTTCTTTTTCCTCGATGTTCTCCTTTAATTTTCTTTCCATATTTGAAACAAAATTATTAATAAACAATTTGTAACATGCATTAAATTAAAAGTAACTTTGGAGGATGTCTTCAATAAATCAGTGTCAGCTGATTTCTCAAGGTGTCGTCCGAATTTCATAGGACATGACTTGACCATGATTTATATGATGTTTCCTTATCTGTCATGTATTATAATTGTACTTTTAATGTAGTTAATCAACCGGTCGGTCACAAAGACCGAGTAATGTGTCTCACTCGATACTAATAAATACAATACTCAAAACATTTCATTAATAATGATTTATCTATAACTTGTTCTTTGTTAAATTTACATTTTTCTAATTTTTTTGGTTTATGTTACTTTTTTTTTTTGGTACTTTTAATCTTGATTACGGGATGCTATTTTTTTATTAGTTTTCCAACTATTATATTACTCTTAGAATTTTTGCTTACTTATAATAATGAATTTAGTATGATGTTTTTCTTTGAAAAAACTTTTCTCAACAACGAATTATAAGCTAAAAGCTTTTTGATAAATTTTGGTAATAATTTATCGTCATTAATGTATTATTACAGAAACCCAAACACTAAATAACACTTGTCAATGCGTTGTCGGTATGAGAAATACTACACTTACTCTTTTATAAAAAAAAACAAATCAAAGTAAAAACATTAATATGAAATGAAATTGATAAAACTATCATGAAAAAGACTATCAAGCTAAGAAAATAAACTAAAATTTAATATATTAGCAAAAGAATATGTGAGTATTAAGAAGTAAATTTACCTAAATTCAATAAAGTTGAATTGAGATTGTTTAGATAATCTATTTTAAAGTTGAATATTTCGTCTACTACAAATACATTTGCAAAGAACAAATCTCTTCTCCAACTTGTGCTATTGCTATATACCTATTTTATATTTACGTATTTTTATTTTTTTAGAAATGGAAACTAAATATTAGAAAATAGCATTAGAATAATTGAATTAAAATCATGATATACTTTTTTAAGATATAGGTTCTTGCCTTCAATATAGGGTGATATTATGCAAAATTAATATCATAAAGAGTTTATTAGTAAGTTGTTTTGGTTATTTTAAGTTTCGAATAATTGTAATTTATGTTTTATTTGAATTGAGGAGTAAAGAAGGAAAACAAGAAAAATAAAAATTGAATTGTTTCAATTAAGAGAAAAAATATATATTTTTGATTGATGTGATAGAATAAATTTTTACATTAATATATTTATAAAAAATAAATTAAAATTAATTTGATGTAATTTAAAAAAATATAAATTATAATTAAAATAAATTTCAAATTAAAATAAAAAATTATTATAAAATCTTAATAAATAAAATATAAAAATTAACTAAGATTTAAATATTAATGAAATAAAGTATTACATCACACAATTCCTTAACTTCTTTCACCTTTTTCTTCATTTTTGTGTAAAAAGGCACTATTTTTTATTAGCAATAAAAGTTAACTTATATTATAAGACATACCTCAACCTATATATAAAAAATGGCTGTTGTTGATAGTTATTCGAAAATTACACTTTATGTTCTTCTTTCTCCTTTCTTCACCATTTGAGCTGTATAAGTTGACCTACTTTTGTAAACATGTGTAAGGGTGAAATTATGTATAGTAGTATTATAAAACATTGCACGATTTTAGATAGAGTGGTGTATTGGAGTAAAAGTATTTTTAAAAATAATGAAATTTATTATAGTATTTCTTATTTTTATTTATTTACTCATTACACATAGTGAAGCAATGGTGGAAATATTTATTTTTCCATTTTCAATGAAACATTTTAGTATTTATTTCACTTATTTTTACTATGTTACTCTATTTTATTTTTCTTTTGAACCAAATGGAAGCTGTATGTAACTACATATTCTTCCCATCACGGTTCTCGACTTTTCGGAAACTGTATCATAATAATGAGAATGCTTCAGTTCTCTATGTTACCTTTTTTATTCTTTATTTTCTTTCCCTTTCTTAAATCTAAACAACAGTGTATGTTAAGATAGTAAGAGCTGATTTTTTACCTTTTTCTTTCTCAAGTGTTACTAATGCATTTTTTAATGTGTGTAGTTTTAAATCTTTTTATTCTTTCTTTATATTTTCATAATTCTTGGTGAAAATATCAAGATTAAAATTATATTCAGGTCTTGTAAGCTTTCTTGAAATTATACATAATCTGTATCTTGAAACACTTTTAGTTGATTCGTACGACTAATGATTACTCTATTCTCAGTTTTGAAAAGTCTATTTTGTGTGTGTCTCTTCATTTTCTTACTAAACTTCTTTGCTAAGTCATTCCTCAGAACTTTCCTTCTCACTGCAACTCAGGTACGAGTGAATCTTCTTGTGCAGAAAATATCTGTTTTGTTTATTGTTACTTTCTTTCTTTATAAATAACCATGTCATTGAATCAAAACACTAGCTTACCAATGTAACAATGTTACTGATGACCACGTAAAACGAGCATGTGCCATGCCATTTTGAGAACTTGTCTTTACTCAAAAGCGTTTCTCTTTGTCTGTATTTAAGCTATTCATCCATCAGAAACTACTGGGAAAGTAATAGCTATGGGGGTGCCTTCGTTCTATAGATGGTTGACTAACAAATATCCCAAGGTGGTGCAAGATGTAGACGCCGCCATGCAAGACCCAAATGGAGTGAAATATGATAACTTGTATGTTGACATGAATGCCATCATCCATCCTTGCTTTCACCCTGATGATCACAATAACAACGTTCGTTACTCACTTTTGTTCATATATTTCTCATGCTTCCTTTTCTTTATTCTTGTGCTGTTTATTTTTCACTTAATGTGTAAGGCTTAAGCTGTTTAATTTTGTTTTTGATGAAGTTTGTGTTGTCATTTAGATTCCATTTCCAACTACATTCGAAGATGTGTTCAGAAATGTGTTTGACTACATTGATCGACTTGTTGACACTGTTAAGCCTCGCAGGCTCCTTTACATGGCTATTGGTGAGTGAGACACCAGACTTTCACTAATTATCTCATCATTAACCCCTGTTGATACTTGTTATTATTTTCTTGACTTAGCAACTGCATTTTGTCTTAGAAATTGTATCTGCACAAACATCCCTCTGTTTTTAAGTGTCAAGACACCTTCACAAATGCATGCATACTAATACAATAATGATTACTTTTTTAACATTTAGATAAAAATAATATGAAACATAATATTTCTCACCCTTTCTTTGTGAGGATTTTTTATCTTGAAAAGAAAGCTAGTTTAAGAATGGCATATACTTGTTTTAAGAGATATATCTTCATTTTCTTATTTTGTATTTTTCTGTAAGGAGGTCAAGATTTTTAGTTGTTGTAAACTTATGTGCTTTTGTATTTTCTGAGGCTTGTTATCATCATATAAAGTTTATTATAAATCTAGATCATTTGTTATATTACTTTCATTGCATTTCATTGGTGTTTCACTATATGTCTGTGCAATGTTGTGATCATGCTTCATAGGTTTTGTTTTGAGGGCCTTGTTGCATATATGTTCATTACTAGTAGTAGTTGTATGAAGTGAATATTGGCTTAAAGAATTTGCCCCAACCATGCAGAGCTAGATAGTGTTTCAGTATCTTTGCTTGTCTTCTAATGAATAGTTGAACTAAAGAGGCTCTGTATTTCTAATGCATAGATGGGGTTGCCCCACGTGCCAAAATGAACCAGCAGCGATCAAGACGTTTTCGAGCTGCTAAGGACAACGAAATTCATGTGGGTTATTGATCAATTATAATTATCACGGTATAGTTAATGCCTTGAATTTATCTTTCTCTTGTATATGTGTAGGAAGCTGAGGAAGAGAGGCTAAGGAAACAATTTGAAATGGAAGGGAAACAAGTTCTTCCTAAACAAGAAACTGAACTAGCAGATTCCAATATTATAACACCAGGCACTGAGTTCATGCATGAACTCTCAAAGGCACTTAAAAGCTATATCTCTTCAAGGATAATTTGTAACTCATTGTGGAAGGATATTATGGTATGACATGCATAGTCCATATTCCAGAAAGTGCAACTACCACTAAGGATGCTTCATTCACCCATGCTTAATAATATTGTAAATCATTGTTATTGTCTTCTTTTATATCAAGCTAAATATTACTGTTTTTTACCTTGTTAATTTGAACTAGGTAATTCTCTCTGATGCTAGTGTTCCCGGCGAAGGGGAGCATAAGATTATGTCATACATACGCAAACAGCGTAGTCTGGAGGAGTATGATCCAAATACCAGCCACTGCTTATATGGCTCGGTAAGTAAATCATAGTAAAAGTTGTCTGGACAAAGTGATTATTTCTTCTGATGCTCAAAATAAAGATAAGATTTTGCATTTGGAATGCAGGATGCTGATCTTATTATGCTTGCAATGGCAACTCATGAGCCCCATTTTTCAATATTAAGAGAGGTTATTGGTTAAACTCTTGAAGATATACAATTTTACTTTTCTGTATAAAATAATTCCTCACATTCTAGGCATGTACAGGATGTCTCTGTGCAGCAGCACCAGCAGCATCCAAAAGTTGCTTCCAAGCCTTTCAAGGTATAGTAACCGATCTGCATTCTTCAACTACAACTTTGTTGTTTTATATTATCACTAGTCTTATGAATTTAACTGTGCAGTTTTTGCACATTTGGTTATTGAGGGAGTATCTTGAGTTAGACATGAAGATAGAAAATCCTCCCAAAACTTGTAGCATTGAGCTTGAGCGGATAATTGATGATTTCATCTTCATGTGCTTTTTTGCTGGAAATGATTTTCTTCCCCACATGCCATCTTTGGATATTCATGAGGTTTGTAGGATTTTTTTGTTAGATATGATGAATATAAAGTATTAATGCATGGTCAGCTATATCATTACTTGTTTTGCGCAATTTTTTCAGGGGGCTATTGATTTGCTAATGACTGTTTACAAGGAAGAATTCAATACACTTGGAGGATATCTTGTGGACATGAGCAGGGTAGCATGCTA
Source organism: Phaseolus vulgaris (assembly GCF_000499845.2). Taxonomy (NCBI): domain Eukaryota; kingdom Viridiplantae; phylum Streptophyta; class Magnoliopsida; order Fabales; family Fabaceae; genus Phaseolus; species Phaseolus vulgaris. Next base: position 10,051,107 of record NC_023749.2, on the reverse strand, counting down.
CTGTCTCATTCCTTCTTTTGTTTGTTCATATCTTTTTCGTTTTTCTGCTATATTCCATTAATCTATTTTATGAAAAATAGTTGTGTATCTATGCTATGAAAGCAGGTTGGGGAGAAAAATGCTGCTTTTATGAAGTTATCAAGAGTTGAAAAATTTATACTTAAGGTTGGTACATATGAAGAGAAAATCTTTAAGAGAAGATCTGAAGTACGAGAACGTAAATTGAAAAGGCTTATTCAAGATAATCAGGAAGCTGTAAGTTCGTATATATTTGAAAAATGTACATATCTGTTAAGATTCAATGCTTTTCTGTTAGTTTTGAATCTTCTGTTTTTTGTTTTTTCAGTTTTGCATAGTACCTATATAATGCTGGTGCATGTGTTCGTTTTGTAGGCGAAACAAATTGATAAATGTTTTTGTTGTTTTCTTCTTTTTGTGCTTTTCTCTCTCTCTCCATCTACGTTCTTTCATTCTTGCTTGGAGTGTGTGTAGTCTTTCGTTCTTTCCTTCTACAGTGTGCACATTACGAATAACAAAATCCAATGAATAACAAAATCCAATATAGTATCAGAACTGAGGTTAATCCTGCTCTTTCCGCTGGATACTGTTCCTCTTTGCATCTAACAGCAGGAGCCTGGATGTTTCCCAAAACCCATCCAATCCTTATTATCTACATCCTTGAGAAAACCCAGGAATAATTCGGATCAATTCACAATACCATGCATGGAGCAGGGCAATGAGACTGACACTGCCTTCAGAAAATACACACAAGTTCATCTATGGTACTCTTCCTACTCCTCAATCTAGTATGTAGAATCATAAAACCTAGGAAAGATGAAAGATATAACATGATGGTAATATCATGGATAATGGGGACTATGAATGCTCAAATCAAATTGCACAAAGCATTGTGTTTGTTGAAAATGCTAGGGAACTCCCTAAATAGCACAAAAGGAGATCATTTCAAAATATGGGATGTGTTAAACTTAATAAGACCGAGTTCTTCACCGATTTAAAAACGTTGTGGGAGGAACTCGAATCTTTGATACCAACTCCTGACTGCGTGTGTAAGATCAAGTGCAGCTGTAGCCTAACCAAGAACCCTTTTTTTAATTTGAGTATGTTATGTGTTTCTTAAAAGGTCTCAACGATTTGAGACTGGAAATGCTATGATTAATAGCAAGTTTTGCATAGTTCTCCTAGTAACCAAGGGAACTAGAAGACGTTCCATAATGGAAATTGGAAATCCAAGGTAGAGGGAAGAATCAGAATTAAAACAGTGGTAACAAAATTGTATCATATAGTTGATGAGCGCTACTCCAAACATCAATCTCCTCCATGGTACAAACGAAAGGTGAAAGTTATCATTAATACTGTTGCGGATGGAATTATTAAGGGTGAAGAATTTTTTCAGGAGAAACAACAAACTACTGCACATGAAGGTAGTCAATTTACACAGGACAAGGTGAACAACTTTGTAACTTTGTTGGTGAGTCTACTAATGAAAATACTGCAAGAGGTAAGAAAAAGGAAACTTCTGGATTTTAGATATACGGGATAATTTGACTTTTTTCCATGAATAATTTCATAACCTTTCGCAAGATAAATCCAATACATATTAAACTGCCAAATGGATTATATGATGGAACTGTGAAGTTATTTGAAGCATTCTTTATATATAATGTTTTGTACATACCAGATTGAAAATTGTTAAATCACATAACTATTAACTAATTTTTTTCCTTTGAGTACTGTCAGCAGTTTTTTCGAAGATTATTGGACCTGTTAGATTATGCAAAGGATTGTATCTGATGGAAATACCAAAACCTCAGGCTAGAACACCCGGACACCCCTCTGTTAAAGTTTTACAGTATATTAGGAACAGTTTTTCTTGCATTCAGTTCAAAGAAAATAAACCCGTGAAACCTAAATCTTATATAGTAAATGATCATAGTAGATTTACTTGGGTTTTTCAATGAAAGCTAAATCTGAAACCAGGGATGCTTTGTGTAGGTTTCTCATAACATAATCAGTTTAATGTTACTATCAAAACCATACGGACAGGTAATGGAAGTGAGTTTTCATGTACTAATCTTTATGATAGTCCAGGCATTATACAGCAAACTAGCTGTACATAAACTTCTCAAGAAAATTCTATTGTTGAAAGAAAATATCAACACAATGTCCGGAGCTTCTTGTATAAATCTAAACTTCCTATAGTTTTTTGTCCTGTGTTGTGATTCATGCTACAAATCTAATAAACAGGATCCCTTCTGATGTTTTAGAAAAAAACACTCCTTAAGGAACAACCTAATTTACAAAACTTAAAAGGTTTTTGGTTCTTTATGTTTTGCTTCTAGCTTAGAGGGATAGATCTAAACTTGATTCAAGAGCAAGGAAGTGTGTGTTTCTTTGGTTATAAAACCGAGATGAAAGGATATGTGATAGTTCATGATAGAGAAATATTTGTTTCTAGGAAAGTGAGTTTTTATGAGCATGTGTTTCCCTATTCTAAAGATTACAACTGCAATCATGATGCAGAAAATAATCAATTGTCTGATATAGTTTTGACTATTTTTTTGAACTTGTTAACAGTGACAGTGTTAGAAATAACTATGACCATAATCAAGATAATCAATCCGAAGGAAATACTAAAATTATAATAAGACTTCTTAGACAAAGCAGAGCTCCTAGTAATTTGAAGGATTATCATTACCAATTGTCCAACCACATTGATATTGAAATTCTGAATGATTTTGATAAATTTATTCATTCTATATCTGCATATCTTGACTACAATAAGCTGACTACTAAATATCTCAATTTTTCATCTAATCAAGAACCTCAAACTTACAATGAGACTTTTAGAAACCCAAAATGGTGTGAGGCTATGTAGAAAGAAATAAAAGCCTTATAACAGAATGAAACTTGGAGATTAACTGAGCTTCCTCATCAAACATTTAGAAACTGACTGTCATGTTTTTAGTGAAAAACTTAATAGAAACTCTTCGAACCACTTCCCATTTCATCTGTTAGCTGGGGATGTCTTCACTAAACCTTGAACATGGCATTTTTGTCTCCGTTGATGGATATGTACCGCAAAGCCTGTGAGAATGTTAAGATTCAATTCTTTTCTGTTAGTTTTGAATCTTCTGTTTTTTGTTCTTCAGTTTCGCAAAGCGCCTATATAATGCTGGTGCATGTGTTCGTCTTGTATGCGAATAAGATTAATAAAGTTGTCATATTCTTCATTTCTCTCGTTTTGCTTTTCTCTCTCTTCGTTTACGTTCTTTCATTCTTGCATGGGGTGTATGGTTCTGCATGCAGAGTCTTTCGTTCTTTCCTTCTACAGTGTGCACAGTATGAATAACAAAATCCAATAATATCCATTCATATTTTACAGCAAATTTGGGCTCATGTGTTTCCCTGATTTTCCATGCAGAAGCGGGAAGAAACGAATGGAAAATATTTCTCGGATCTTGACAATGAAGATACTTCTGATTGTACTCTTCTGATTAAGAAGGCACCGGATTCAAAGAACTCAATTTTGGTCAATAACGTTTCTGCTACACATGCTGAAGTAAGTTGTATTGTGAATCAGGAGTTTCTGTCTTCATTTATACAGTTTTGTTGACACCTTTCATGAATTTTTTTACAGCAGCATATTGATGTTGAATTGTTAATAATATTTTTTCTCCTCATTATCAGATTGAGCAAAACACAAAGGATTTAAAAGATGAATTGAAGAGAAGTATTAGAAAAAAATGTGACTTACGTTTGAGTGAAGATTTCCTAATTGACAAGGTATGTACTGTGAATTAAATTATAATACATCTACAGTCTAATTAAATTACAGATTTACATGTATAATTACCTCAGAAGTTATTATAAGCATGATCTTTGTTTAGTAAACCATGTATTAAATTATCTTTCCACTTACATTGCTCATGAAAATTAAACTCGTAAACATGCTCTTTTTATTAATTTGACTTTTTCCTCTGATCAATGGACATGAATTGTGCTTATTTTAAAATTGAATACATATTAGTAGATGATATCACCTTTCATTACAGATAAAATTTGGAGCACCTGGTTACAAAGAAAGATATTATAAAGCGAAGTTTTCTGTGGAAACTTCTACTGACATTGAGGGGAAAAGAAAAGAAATAGTATGTGTTTCTACAAACAACTTTTTTCCAACTGCATTGTTTTTGGGTTTGGAAAATTTTTGTTGTTTTACTACCTTCTCAAATAAGTTGCACTAGCAGGGTCACATTTTGCTAGTCAACTTTCAATGGTGGTGGTGGTGATAGATTGCAATTTAATTGTAGGTCGAGAACTACACCGAAGGATTGGTATGGGTTCTTCAATACTATTTTTCAGGAGTTGCTTCCTGGAGATGGTAAGCCAATATGGTTGAATATATAACTTGAATTTTAATGTATAATACATTATACAAGTATGGGAAAATCCAAATATTTGACAGAACATTGCAACATACAGGTTTTACCCGTTCCACTATGGTCCTTTTGCTTCGGACTTAAAGGGCATGGGTCAAGTGAGAGTAAAATTTGAGAAAGGTGTCCCATTCTTACCACTTGATCAACTTTTAAGTGTCCTCCCCCCGGCAAGGTAACGTTCTTATGTTTTCCTATTGGCTAACCCATTTGATTATATATAATATATATTTCCATTACCTTGATTATGTCTAATTTTACTCTTGTACAGTGCTGATGCACTTCCAAAAGCCTATGAACAACTGATGCTAGATGAGCAATCTAGAATACTTGACTTCTATCCTCAGGGTAAGCCAGTCTATCTTGTTTGAAGCATTCTATTCAATTTTTGGTTCTATTTACTTGTTTTCTATTTCTTATCATTGTTTTTTTTTTTTGTAAGATTTTGAAGTTGACACTGAAGGAAAGCCCTTCACGTGGCAGGTTATTTCACTCATGTTTCTTGTATTAGTTAGTATTGTTTTTTGTTCATGCAGTGTAATAAGTACTGATGGATACAAACGTTGTGTCTTTTGTCTAGGGAATTTGCAAACTTCCGTGGATAGATGATGGCCGGCTTGTCGCTGAAACCAAAGAACTCAAAAATGAATTATCTGTGTGAACTACTTACTCAGTGCCATAGCACACCTCACAATTTTAAACACTTCATTTGCTAATGTTTCATGCATCTCAAAATCTCCTTTTGTGTTTTATAGGAAAAGGAGGCCATAAGAAATTCACCCAAGGCTGATAGCTTGCTTGTTAGAAGCTCTAGCAAATTAGCAGAGAAATTCGGTTCTCTATCTGTTGACCCAAATGCGCCTTGCAAGTTAGACACAAGAATAAGGTTCGTCAACACAAACTCTAGCACACAAAATCACAACTGAGACCGACTAAATAAACTTTCTAAATTTCGTGATTTCTTGTAAAATTTTTCGTGTCTTCTGCTTGTTTCTTCTTTGATGGTAATGGCAGCTACATTGCAACCTTGAACGTACTTCTTTGTGTGGGAAATAACGCGTAGTTCAATGTTTCCTTTGTTTGTGTTCTTTATACTTTTAGCAGTGATGGCATTGGGGGTACCATAAGTCTTTGCCATGAGTTTGTTGACAAACCTTGCTCTGACATTTGTGACAGCAAAGAAGATCGTGTCTTGTATGCTATTCAAATTCTGAACACAGTTTTCCTTTTCTTTATTGGCATTCAACTTGTTTGTGAGTCAACTTCCAATAACTATGACATCGTTTATGTTTCAGATGTGTCTATTACGAGCTTCCTACTGGTAGCAATCATATTCCTCGTTTACTATCGGGTGTGAGCCTTCCAGAGAAGGTAAATCTCGGTTGCTTTTTCAAAGAACTTTCTTTTCTTATAAAGAAAATGTATGTATGCGTATATTGTATAACATTACATGCTTAAAAATCTTTTCAAACTTTTATAGACAATCTTTGAAGGTGATATCATGGAAACTGAACTGTGGCATGAACGTCAGAAACATTTTAGCATTTATGGAAGGTACTTTTCTTTCCTTCTACATTAGAGCATGTGGGTGGAAGCATATTTTAGTTTCCTATATATAAATGCTTACAAGCATGTTTGGATTCATATCTCATTTCTTTTTTAGTTCAAGAAAAGCTTGTAATTATATAACCTTCACATCTCAGACAAAATTTCTTATCTTTTATTTGGTTTCCAAAAACATTTAATTGGCCAACTTGATAACTCAGGGTCCAAAATCAAGACAAATCGAGGAGTGAAGACAGAAGCAATACTTCAAGGTTTTCCTCAAATGCACCTTCCTTCATTCACATAAAAGGTGGTGGTGGTGTTGGATGGGGTTTAGGTAGAGGGAGAAAAGTAAATACAGTGAAAAATGAGAGAATTCCATCTCCTAGTCATAAACAACGTAATGATGCAGGCTCTTACCATGTAACAACTACACGTGACACCACATCACAACACTTTGTGAATGACTTTAGACAATTCAGAATATCAGAGTCTGGTCCCTTTCCGAAGTCTACTAGCAGTTTTCAGTCACGACGACCATATCATAATAATAGCCGTAGCATGAATCAGACAAAAAGTGCTCCTAATCAACAAGCTCCAGAATCTGAGAGGCCTTTTGGTCGGGGACGAGGTAAGTAGCAGTTCATTGTAGCCTCAATGGAGTGGTGGAAAGTCTCAGCAAGTGAAAGAAGATCATAATCGTTGTTTAAATATTGTTGCTATATGAAACAGAGGAAAAGAAACTGGTAGTGTGACATCGTTGATTACTTTTTTGGTTTTGGTATAGTTGCATATGACTATTTCAGGGTACAACTTTACAGGGTGTACTAATTCTGTATGTCATGTTCATCACTCTTGCCTTTTTTGTGGTGATAAGGTAACTTTTGCCTTTTTTATGGTTACTCCATTCTTGTCTTTTTTGTGGAAACATGCTTGCTCCCTTTGTCTTACACTCTGCTAGCACATGGCGATTTCTCAATATTATCTGGATTTGTTATTTTGCTGTATCTTTTTTATAATTAGGAAAGACTTGGTGGTGCAACTTTTTCTTGAACCAGAACTTGGACAAGATGCTACTTAAAGAAAATGTATAAACTAATTGTTAATTTGATTAAGAGTCACCACCAAAAAGAAAGTGTAAAAGAACTACTTAATAAACATAATGAAAATTTGAAATTGTATTTATTCTATAATTATAATAATGAATACAATTTTTTGTATGTATTTTATTTTAATTTTACTTCTTATAGTAATTATTTTTTCTGTAATAAAAGTTATATCAAAATTTGTAAAGATATTAATTTTTTTATCTTAGCATAAAAAGAAAATAAAATGTAAACATACAAATGTTAAATATACACTATACCATTTTCTATCTATAGTAACATTTTCATAGTTACATCTATTTAAAAGGTAAGAATATATTAATTTTAATTATTATTTTTTTACATAAGTTGTCACTGTAAATAAAGTAAACTAAATAAATAGTAGTATTTCATAAACAAATGTTATAATTTGTAAATTTAAACTAGCAATATCTTTTAAATTTTTAAACTTAATAATTATTATACATAATCGTAAATTCGTAACTGTTATTATCTTAGTTTTCGTTTCGTTTGTTGTCATTCTTTACTCTCTTACATTCCTCTTCCTCTCTCTTAGTCCTGTTCCTCTCTCTCACTCTATTTCGTTTTATTTTATTTTTCGTGCTTCGTCTCTATCTTCCTTGTTTATTCGGTCTCACTATCATTGCTATTGCTACATGATTGACCACTCTCTCTATATTGTTTTCTCGTTTAATTATAATAAGGGTAATATTTTCTTCTCCACTTTACACTCATAATAAAATATTAATATTTATAATAAAAGATATTTAAAAAAATAAAATAAAAGATATTTAAAAAAATAAAACAATATTCTTAATGAAAATATAGACAAAATACAAAATATTAAAATAATTTTAAAATTAAAAAAATTACAAAAAATTAAAATATTAATATTTAATGGGATGTAGGGTTCAGCAATAGGTGTAAGAAAAATTATTTTCCTTATAATAATGAATACAATTTATTTTTTTATAATTTTTTGTATTGCATTTTATTTTAATTTTACTTCTTAAAGTAATTATTTTTTCTGTAATAAAAGTTATAAAAAATTGTAATGATATTAATTTTTTTATCTTATCATAAAAAGAAAATAAAATGTAAACATACAAATGTTAAATATACACTATACCATTTTCTATCTATAGTAATATTTTCATAGTTACATTTATTTAAAATGTTACAATATATTAATTTTAATTACTAGTAACATTTTTTTACATAAATTGCCACTATAATATAAATGACACTGTAAACAAAATAAATAGTAGTATTTTATAAACAAATGTTATAATTCGTAAATTTAAACTAGTAATATCTTTAAAAAAATTTAAACTTAATAATTATTATACATAATCGTAAATTTTGTAGTCCTGTTTCTCTCCCTCACTCTATTTTGTTTCATTTTTTTTTTCGTCTCGGTCTTGCTTGTTTGTTCAGTCTCATTGTCATTGCTATTGCTACATGATTGACACTCTCTATCTCATTTTTTTTCTCAAACGTTGGTAAGCTTTACTTTCTCTCTTTTACTTTATATATAATACACTTATTGAATAAGTGTATAATACAAATTATTTTAATTAACTAAAATGTGTTTTAAATTAATTAATATTTTATTTTATTTATGCATAAGGGTAAATTTGTTATCTTATAATTTATACCATTGAGAATAATTTAAAATATTTTTAGTATTTCAATAAACTTTTTTCACACATTCACTTTAACATATCCCAATCCAAAGACACTCAACTTTCTTCACACTTTCTTCTCAAATCCTCACACTCTCGTTTCCCCCCACCCTCAACTTTCCACTCTCCAATCCAAACAAAACATTAATGTACTGGAGATTCCAAATTCGTTCTATTAGAAGTTTTACTTAGTCATAAACAGCAACAACAAAAACACACAAAAATATCTTCCAACTACCTTCAAATCAATCAAAATTTGTAACTTCATTTTCCTACTGTGGGACTTAGCATATTAAATCTCATAAAGAAGGGAACAAATATCAAGTTATTATTGATTACTATAATCAATTTGCTTACATTTCTATTTATTACGAAATAGAACATAGATGAATAAAACACAAAGACAAAATAAAGGCTATTCATATCTATAAAGAGAAACAACTAATAATTAGAAAAGACACTAAATTATTCTCTTCTATACAAAGAAACAACGTATAATTAGAAAAGACACCCAATTAATATTAGGATCCTTCTATAACTCTGGTATCAGTATCCTTTAATACCCCGCCACAAGCTGGGGAGCAAATATTGATGAGACCCAGCTTGGTATAAATATCAGTCAGTTGCTTTGTGGTGGAAATGGGAAGCAAATGGATGAGACCCTTTTTTAATTTTTCCCAGACCACAAACCACGTGACAATCTATTTCTATATGTTTTGTACCCTCGTGAAACACTGGATTTGCTGCAATGTATATCTTGCTGAGTCATTGTCACAGTATAAAAGAGATGGTTGCTCAAAAGGAACTTTGAAATCTTGAAGAAGATAAGTTAGCCATTGAATTTCACATGTAACAGTGGCCATTGTCCTATATTCAGCTTCACAAGAACTCTTTGATATTGTTCCTTGCTTCTTTGATTTCCAAGATATGAGAGAATTCCCAAGATACACACTAAAACCAATCACTGATTGTCTTGCATCACTGCAGGTGCCCCAATCACTATCACAAAAGGCTTTGAGATGAACAGAGGTACTGGAAGAGAAAAATAGACCAAGACTTGGAGCCCCTTTGATATATTTGAGAATTCTAATCGCTGCATTATAGTGAGCAATTGTAGGCTTAACAAGAAACTGAGAAAGTTGTTGCACAAAAAATGTTATGTCAGGTCAGGTATTAGTGAGATACATAAGCCTTCCAATCAATCTTCTGTAGGCTTGAATATCTCATGACTATCAATAGGAGTGGGTGCAGGTTTGCAGGCTAAAAGATCTGCATCTGTTAATAATTTCAATGCATATTTCCTTTGATTTACCATTATTTTTGTCTTACTTCTTGCTACTTCTAAACCAAGAAAATATCTTAAATTTACAAGATCTTAAATATTGAATGTCTGATTCAAGCAATCTCTTCTTTATCATCTCCTGTCAATATTATATCATTCACATATACCAATAATGTTGTAAAAGATCCTTCAGAAAAATTAATGAACAAGGAATGATCATTCATAGATTGAGTATATCTCATAGAAAGCAAAAATGATGACAGTTTGGCAAACCATTCTCTGTTGGCTTGCTTAAGGCCATATAAAGCCTTTTTTAGTTTACAAACTTTTCCTGGTGGAATAGAAGTCAATCCAGGAGGAGCAACCATGTATACATCTTCTTTCAAATCTCCATGTAAAAAGGCATTGTTTATGCCTAATTGTTTCAATTCCCAATTATAAATAGAAGTTAAAGAAAGAAGCAACCTTATGGTGGTCATCTTTGCTACTGGAGAGAAAGTATCAAGGTAGTCAATGCCTTGTGTATATCCCTTTGCCACTAACCTTGCTTTATACATTTCAATTGTCCCATCAGCCTTATATTTTATTTTGAATACCCATTTGCAACCTATGACAACTTTGTTCTTAGGCAGTGAATGACTGCTAGTGTCATTCCCATGATACATGAATTGATTGTGAGACTATAGTTGTAGTACATGATAGAAATCTTACTTTTACTACATAGTAAACAAAAATGACAATTTATTGACAAGACATGTCTAAATTCACTCTCAAATATTAAAAATTCATTTAAATACTATTAGCGTTTATGTTGATAGATTTTTATTAGTAACTTGTTTATAGAATAAAAGCATCCAAACTAAAGTAATTTGTATAATTTTTTAATCAAACAATTTACTAAAAATTTTAATAACATTTTTGTAGTGTTACCTTTTTATTAAAAAATATTATTAAAAAGATTTAGTAATATTTTTTAAATGTCACTTCTTTATTAAAAAAAATTATTACAAATCTTTAGTAACATTTTTATATTGTCATAACATTTTTATATTGTCATAACATTTTTCAAATGTCATTTTTTTTTTAAATAAATTACAAAAAAAATTAATAACAATTTTATAATGTTATTCTCTTTTTAAAACATATTACTAAAAAGATTTAGTAATATTTTTAAAATGTTACTTATTTATTAAAAAAAAGTTACTAAATAATTTTAGTAACATTTTTATAATTTTATTTTTTTATTAAAAAGATATTGCTAAAAAGATTTAGAAATATTTTTAAAATGATAAAAAATAATTAATAAAAAATTTAAAATTATTTTTTATTAATAAATGTTATAAAAAATATTTAATAGTATTTTTATAAATATTACTATTGATATTTAAAAATATTATTAAAAATATTTAGTAATATTGACTATAAGTAAGATATAATAAAATATTACTAAATGATATTAGTAATATTTTTTATTTAATTTAGTAAAAAAAAATTATGTTACTAATTCTCTCATATATAGTAAGATATGAATCTAACATAAATATCCTTTAGCTCCTGTTTGGATTGGGGGAGTGGCACTGTAGCCGCAGACGGATGTGGAGTGTCACCCCATTTGGATCCGGTCATGGTTTAGGGTGTGGGTGAGGGTGAGGTGAAAGTTGGGCCAAATGAGAGAGTATTCAGAAGTGAAGAGAAAGGAGAGGGTGAGGGAGTGAGTGCCAAGTAGGATGAGTGAAATATCATTTGTGTCCTCACTTTATTTTTGGACGTATGTGGGCATTGTACGTGAAGCATGCATGCGCGCATCTGTGAAGAGAAGCTTTTCAGCAGCAAACGAGATTCCTGACCATTGTTCAGGAATCTGTTTGACCAAGTTCAAAGCTCAATGAATGCATAGGCAAGTTGGTGAGAGGGTGGATGAGCGTAATAAAGAACTCCAACAATATATATGTGGTTCCCAAGCTCACAAACCTCACAAAGAAGAGGCAATTCGGTTGTTCACAAAGCACATACATAGAGAGCTTGGAGAGGGTCGTGAGTGCGCTTGGTTCTTCGTTTGTGACCTCAGGTGAGCTGTGTGTGAGTTTAGTTTCATTCCTAATCGATTATCACTGAAAATGAGCGTATGCCATAATCGATTATGTTCATGACATAATCGATTATCTGTAAAAAAAATAATTCGTGAGATAATCGATTATGGTCGTTTTTGCACTGGAAGCATAAACGATTATGTGCCATAAACATTTGGATAATCGATTATGTCCTATTTTACACTGGGGTGATAACCGATTATGGTTCTAATTTTCCAGATTTATGATTTTATGTTTTTTGAACTAATTTTTAAATGATTTTTTTCAGGCACAGTTTGATCAATCTTAGACTTGCATTGTGTTGTGGTTTTGTTATGATCTCTAGAGTTATGTGTTTTTTTTTTAAAATTGTGTTTGGATGTTTAGTTTTATTTTGAATTTATTTTGTTTAAATTATTTTAAAGTAGTTGTTAATTAGTTTTTAATTTTAGATGTGAATGTTTAGGAAAATTGATTATCTAAGATTGTATATTGTTAATGTAAAAATTTCATGAAATTTAAATATGTTATTTTTGTGATATGAATTGAATTGAATTTATTGATTGAAATTAGAGATCAATATGTTATTTTAAAATATTTATTAAAAAGATTATAAATTTTTTTTACAGTAATTTAAAAATAGAAAAACTAAATATACAGAAGATTTTTTTAATATTTTACAATGTTAATAAATAAATTTATGAATGTATAGATAGTAATTTTTTTTTAACTTTGAAGCTGTTAATAAATAATTTTTTTGATTTAAATTTACAGAATAAACTATTGTTTAGAAATTATTATTTTTACTTAATGTACATATAATTTTTTAAAACAAATATTGTATTAATTAAAAAAACAGAAAAAGATTACATAATAAATTAGAACTTTTAATAATATGTGTACATAGTTACATAAATTGTTAATGTTATTATGAAAAAATTAAAACAAATATTATAGTAATTAAAAAGAACATTACATAATAAATTCGATTTTTTAATAATATGTGTAGATAGTTAATATTTTTTTTAACATTTAATTCTTTATAAAAAAACATTTATTTATTTAAAATGATTATTTTTATACAATGGAAATATAAATTTTGAATGTTATATTTATAATTTTTTTTCATTTAATGTTCTGAAAATATATATAATTTATATTTTTTATTATTATTATTATTTAAAAATTAATCAAATATTTTAGTAATTTAAAAATAAAATAGAAAAAGGTTACGTAATAAATTAATTTTTTTACTAATATGTGTACATAGTTAATATTTTTTGAACATCAAATTGTTTATAAAAAATAGATTTATTTATTTGAAATTTACTTTTACAGAATAGAAATAGAAATTTGGATTTTTTATAATATTTTTTAAAATTAAATTCTTTATAAATAATACATTTATTTATTTATAGTTAATATTTTAACATAATGCATTAATGCAAATTTGACATGTTCTAAATAATAAATGTTAACAGAAGTTTTTATAGAAATTATAATGTTATAGTATATAAATTATAATGTTATAGAAAATTTTATTGTTACATACTGGAAATGTAATTAAAAAAATTAATAATGTTATAAATTTTTTATTTTTTTATTGTTACAGAATGTGAATGTAATTTAAAATATTAAAGTACTAAAACTCTAAACCAAAAAAAGTTAAGAGAACATATATTTATTTCTTGATGGATTAAATTATAATTTTGTTGGTTTATATTTATTTTGTTATATTAGATAAATTAAATGATAGAGTCATTTACAATATAATATTTATTATAATTATTTAAAATTATATATTAGAGTTAGTGTATTGGTGTAGTTTTACACTGAAACGGTAACCACATTCGGTATGTTTTATTGACACTTATACATAATCATAGTTCTTGATCAAAGTTCTACATTTCGTGGATAACATTATGAATTCGGGTAGCCATTACAACAAGGCAGAGATGGTACATTTTGAGGAAACGGTTGCAATTTATGATGACCTTGTTGCGGTGAACATGAATTTAATTTCACAAATACAAGAACAACTTTAAAAAAATACGAAGGTGCTTCAGTGATGATCCTTTGTATGATTGGTTTTGGATTGAATTTGTTACGTACGGTGTGTACTACGAGGAACTGTATTAGTGAGTTCCAACCACAAAAAGAGCGTCGCAGACAAGAATTGATGGAGTACTTGGTTCACACTGAACAATGTCGTGATATTATTCACATGGGACCAGAAGCTTTCCTTCAATTATGTCAATGAATACGAGGAACTGGACTTGTTAAAGATGCATATCGATCAACTGTGGAAGAACAAGTTGCAAAATTTTTGCACATTATTGGGCATAATGTGAAGAATCAAAGTGTGTCATTCTTTTTTCATCGGCCTGGAGAAACAGTTTCCTGTCACTTTCATAATGTTTTGAGTGCAATATTAAGGTTGGAGGGGGAATTCTTAATTCAACCAAATGGAACGGTTGTAGAACCGCACATCCTTAACAACAATCGATTTTACCCCTACTTTAAGGTTTGCTTATGATAATATTATTTTAAATCACGTATAATCTTATATTTATTTTGTGTTTAATAAAACTTATCAAATTTGGTTTACATTAGCATTGTTTAGGGGCAATAGATGGGACTCATGTACGTGTTAAGGTTTCACGTGGTGATGCACCTCGTTTTCGAGGGAGAAAAGATTGACCAACTTAAAACATATTTGCAGCGTGTGACTTTGACATAAAGTTCACATATGTTTTGGCCGGTTGGGAAGGAACAACCTCGAATTCAAGGATATTAAAAGACGCTTTGGTACGAGACGATCATTTGGTTATTCCAAAAGGTTAGTTTTAGGGGATTGGGTGTGCAGAAGAATAAATAGGTTATAGTGGTATATACTAACGCAACTTTCCAATATCTTTGCAGGAAAATACTATCTTGGTAGGTCTCAAGTGGAGGACGAAGGAGATGATGAAGAAGATCAATTGCCAGAACAACATCTTCAAGGTGCTCAACCTCAACCCGCAATCCTCAGTCAAACTGAAATGTTAACCCAAATTTGGGCGGGGATGCAAGACATGAAAGAAAGCATGAGGAACGTTAACATTCGTTTTGACAGGCTTGATGAAATGATGGAGCAGAATGATCAAAGGATGGACAAAATGGAGGATACTCTGAATCAAATTCATCGTCATCAAGGCCATTGATTGTCTATTTGCATTATGTTATTGTCATTTATTTTATTTCTATTTTTCACCTTGAACATTGAGAAATTGATATTTAACATTAAGCTTCATATTATTTTAAATGCAAGTTCTTTAAGATTTGAATTCTATTATGATTAAAGTAAATATTTCGGGTTCATTATCTAAATTGGAAAATGAATAATATTCATTACGTAGCCTTCAATGTCTGCGCATGACATGACATCATCCTCTAGTTGCACTGGTTGTGGTGCAAAATCACGTGGTACTTTTACCCATGCTGTTGGGAGCACAAGTGCGTTCGTTGCTCCTATTTGTGATTGTGGACACTTTGTTGTTTTAAGAACAACAACAACTGAAAAAAATGTCGGAAAACGATTTTGGGGTTGTCCCGAGTACAAGGTAAATTTAATTCAATTCGATTTCATGTAAATTCGATTTTTCATTGTTGAATTTTATTCTTTTCTTCAAAACAAATTACAAGTGACATTGTTCTAGGTTGTAATTTTTTCAAATGGTACAATAAAGACGTTGCCGATGACAAAGATGCAATCATTATCAGACAACAAAATAAGATATGCCTTCTAGAAACACGTTTGAAGGTTTCCACCAGAAGGGTTAGAATGTTATTAGTCTTTTCTTTTTCTAATTAACATTATTATGTTTTTAAATTTTGCATAATTTCAAATTAACATGTATTTATCTCTCTCTACATCAAATGTATTGACTTTATATATTTTTGCAACTAATTAATGTTCATAACATCTTTTCTTAAATTATATTAATGTTATTATTAATAGTAATCAAAACCATAATTAATAACAATTATATATTTATATAACATAACATTTATTAAATAATCATTAATAATATTAAAATTATCTACAAACAAAAATTTAACTAATACAAATTTTTTCAATTAATAAAATTAGAAATGAAGAAATCATACTTCATTTCTATATTCTATTTTTTAATTCCTTTCAATTTTATATTATTTTTTAAATTATAATTCAAACTTACAATTATTTTAATTATCAAAATTATATACAAAATTAATAATTTTTTATTTTTTTTATACACATGGACAAAAGTATACTTTATTATTATATATAATATAACAATGTAATAGAAATTAAATAATATAATACTAATTATTTTAATTAACTTATATGTCCTTTAAACTAATTAATATTTCATTTTTCTATTTATTTATATATAAGGGTAAATTTGTAATCTTATAATTTACACTATTTAAATTATATTAAAATACTCTTACAACTATCACATCATTCACACTTTCTAATAAACTTTCTTCATATATCCCTTCTAACATCTCCTAATCCAAACATCCTCGACTTTCTCCACACTTTCACTCTCTCACACCCTCAACTTTTCACTCACCCACAACCTCTAATATAAACAAAACATTAGAAAAGAAAATGCAATTTATTACCAATTTCATGTGAAAAATAATAACACTGGCTAATGGTTTATGTAACTTAAAAGAAAACTTGATTTTCTTAATTTCCTTTTTAATTAGTCGAGCAAAACAAATATCCAAACATAAATTAAATACCTTGAAAAACTCCTGTAAGCTTAATGTTGGTTTGACATAGGAAAAAGATAAAAGGAATAAAAAAAAAAAATCAATGAAACATACAGAAAATGAGTAAAAAAAAATATTGTTTGGTTAAAGAAAAAGATGAGAAGTTTTTTTGCTATTTTATTAATTTATTTCAACTTTTATTATTTATTTATTAATATTAACACTATTTTAGTCATTTATTATATATGAAAAAAATAAAAAAAAATCTTATAATCCATTATAAAGTTGTTTTACAAATATAAAAACTTAATTATGATACACATAATTGATAATACTACCATGCTATAACATTTTTTTGTTTTTTTTAAGGAAAGTTATATCTTCTTTTATGCGATGCTTTCTACCTTTTATTTTTCTTCTTTTCAATTTTATTTTTCTTTCTCTTTCTATAGTTATTACGTGAAACAAACAAAACATTAAAAAAAGTGTCATTATCATAAATTTCCTGGTATTTAAAATAAGTATTAGATACATTTTTGAATCATTCTTTACTTTGATTAAAAAGTCAACTCCACAAATTTAATTTTAGTTAGTTGCATAATCATCCTTTAATTATTTGCTATCTAACACAAGCTTCCATGTACTTAATGTTTTATCCGAAAGAAGTGGGAGGTGATATTTAATTTGTCTCATTAAACAATAATTAATTTAATCTAATAGGTGGGAAAGTTTTGAAGAATTATTGAAAACTGCTTAAGGAGATAACAAATTTCTTGCTCTTTTTAATTAAAGATAATTAAGAGAAAAAATAGAATTTACTTTAAACTGGATCATTCAGTGAATATAAAGATTATTTTTAATTATACTTAATGATGATATTAATTTTTATTGTAATAGTTCTAAAAATGTACAAATGGAATTTTTTTATTGGTATATACCATATAAAACAATTTTACACTACTAATATTAATATATAATGGTTGAACTTGATTTTTAATTCATTAATTGTCCAAATTTTTACGTTAATAATACATAGACATAATCTCTAAGAGAAACATTACTTATAAAAAGTATAACAATATATACAAAATAATATTTATTTGAGACTAGGTAATTTTGTCCAACCTGAATACATTCTCTTACTTATTGATATAATATAGTTATATATTATTTTTTCCTTAAAATTTTTTATGCGTTTATTTTATTTTTAATTTAAGAAAATAATGCATTGATTTATCTTGCATGGTATTATATTCAATTGTACATTTTATTACATTTTTAAAAATGAAAATCAATTACTTTGGAAGTTTAAAACAGTTATAAATAAAGAAAAGGTTTGCAAAAAGTTGCATTTCAATCATTCAATTCTATTTTAAATTGGTTTATACAATGATTTTGTTAAATTTTATAATGATTATTTAAAAAATATTATTAGTTGATGATGATGAAGATGAATTGAGAAATCACAGTATTAATGATAACAATAATAATTGATGGTGTTTTTTCTCTCTCGGTGAAAGCAAATAAAAATAATTATAATAATACATAGTTTATTTATTTAGGAATTTATTGTAGCAAGTGCTTCCCTCCACATCTATATCCGAACCAAATTCCCTCCCTTCTCTTCTTCTTCTTTCTCTTCTCTCTCTTTTTTTTTTGTTCTTCTCTTTCCCTCGTTTTCCTCTCCCTTTCTCTCTCCCGCTTTTTTATTTTCCGAAACCAACAAACGCTCAGATCTCTGTTTCCCTCCCATTCCTTCGGATTCCCCCAATTCCCACTCTCAAACCCCGCCGATTCCCCTTCCGCGCGGCGGATGTCGGCCCCGCGCGCTCCCTCCGCCGCAGCCGCCACCGCCTCCTCCAATCCGCCCGATCAGATCATGCACTCCATGAAACGCCAACTACCCTTCTCCTCCATGAAACCGCCCTTCGCAGCCGCAGGAGACTACCACCGTTTCGCTCCTGACCACCGCCCCAGCCTCGACGCCGAAGCCGTGGTCGTCAAGACTCCCGTCAGTGCTTCCCTAATTTCGTTTTTTATGTTTTTGTTTTTTTTTATTATTTTGGTGGCTGTTGAGTTGTTAGAGTGGGATTTGTGGTTCAGTGTTTGTGGCTAGGAGGATTTGTGGAGAACTAGAGATCTGCTCAATTAAAGGGTTTAATTAGTTACTGAGTTGTTAATTTGTTGGTGTTAGTGGCTGAATTAGTTTGTAGGTGACACTGGAGCTAGATTGTAACTTGGGGTTTGTTAAGTGGTAGTTGTGATTGAATTTTGATTTCCCAAGTTAAGGTGTTTGAGAATTGGAAATATAATGTGTATGTGATTTGTTTGTATACAGGGTATGAATTAATTGGTTGAGTATAGAAGGTGATAAACTGTTCCTTCTGTTTACCCTGTTTGGTGATATTAAGTTTTTGGGTTTGTGACTAGAGCAATGAGGAACTTGAGAGGATGTGCTTGTTGATGGTGTGATTGTAAATTGGTCAATTTCAGGAGGAAAGGAGGAAGTGGGAGGGGGAAATTTATTTGTTGTATTAGCTGCTTTGAAGTACTTGTGGACAGCCCCCATTGACTTCATATGTAATTATGTATACTTTTTTTACTTTTGGCCTGCTTATTTCTAATTTGAATCATTTTACTCAACCTGAGATTGGAGTTGGAGCCTGCCAATTGCATAGGTTATTGGGCATTTGATTTGACCACATATTAGTCACTTCATCCATATCTTCTTCAGTTAAGGATTATGATTTTTCTAGGACACATTCCTTTGGGGTGCCTTTCATACTTTCAGATGAAAGCAATTGTACATATTTGTGCATGTGCCATGCCTAGTCCTCTTGTCCTTGGGGCTCTGGAAAAAAAGATTTTCAACTGAATGATTACGAACTAGCAATAGATTTGATAGTGATCATGTTAAAGAATGAATTATGCATAATCTTGTGATGGACATCTCCACAAGTATTGAGTTATTCTTTTGTTTTCCTTTATGAACATTCTAATTAAATATTGTTTTGCAATTACTTCTTTCAATGTTTTGGACCCAAATATAGATTGTCCATGGTCAGATGATTATAGTATGTGAATTATTTGTGAAAATGTAATTTTTACTATTCTAGTTTGTCCTGTTTGTTTTCATTTCTATTGATTGCAATGTTTGTATTTTCACATTTCAGCAATTGAAGCGAAAGAGTGAAGCGGCTGATTTTGAAGCTGATTCTGGTGACAGGATGACTCCTGGAACCACTGAACCAGCTAATAGTCCTTTTCGTACACCTGTATCAGGAAAAACAGGGAAGGGTGGCAAATCCTCTAGGATGACAAAATGCAACAGACTTGGAACTCAAACTCCAGGCTCAAATATTGGTGAATATCATCTTCCAAACATTGTATTTTGTATACTAGGTTTATATGTTTTTTTATTTTGAATAGATTTCAGAAGAAAATTCAGGTAAATAATATTTTGGTTGCCTGTCAACTAACATACACCATCAAATACTTTACTTGTGTTTCTGCATGCAAAAAATTTAGATAATTTTGTTTTCTGTAAACTTGACAGGCTCTCCTTCTGGCAATAATCTCACTCCTGCTGGTCCATGTCGTTATGACAGCTCTTTAGGTATTATAGCTTTTGGTAGTTCATTGTTGATCTTCAAGGTTTTATTGTTATTCAATTCTGTATGGTGTATATTTCCCTTTGATCCCTTGTAGTTTCATCCTTCCTCGTTTAGTGGCCTCAACTTTCATTGTGTATTAAACCCTCCCAACAACTTGTAGTTTATACACACAAGATATTTTAAGTTGAAAACAATGATTTTTTCAATTAATATTTACACTGGTTGTCTATTTTACTCATTATTTCATTCTAGTTTAATATTTTCACCACCTATCCTCTAAAATTGTTTAGTTTATGCATTACCCTCTAGAAATAAAAGACACTTTAGTGGGTCCAAAGGGATGGGTAAAGAACCACTCAACCAAACTGAATTGCAAACTTAAACTAAACCCCATCTAGAAGATCCAAATTGTAAATAGCTTTCTAATAGCCTAACCAATTCTATCTAAAAAGCTGTTTAGATTAATCAATTTCTATCGAATAGCCTAACCAACTGAATTCAGTTCACCAGATTTAACTAAACTAAATTACAGCAAATGTTATCTCTCACACCCCACCCATCTAAAAGCTGACTGACTCCTTGTCGTTGTCCATACTTTCAATCTCTGTCACTTTAGCAAAACCTCCTAAAATGCCTTATTCCTCTGCCACTACCAAGTACCAACAGAGGCACAACCTTCTCTGTAATCCTCCCTGTCACTGCTATCCTCCATATTACATTACATTTAATACCATGCAGATCCAACAACATGATTGTTTTGATGCAGCATAAAGTATCACACCCACGGTTAGTTGATGAACTGGTTAACGAAATGACAGAAGTGGTTTTAATTACAGTTTGAAGAGCTGGTTTCTAAAAGTGGTGTCGTTCATAAACTGATTCTTTAATTAGTTTTGATTACAGTTTGGTTCAGTTTTTATAATCAAACCAACAACCCATACCTTAGATGGATAGGACAAGTAAATGTTGAATTGCCATTGAAGTTAGCTGAAGCTAATGTTTTCAAGTTAAACTAAAGTTGAGGAGATTTCAGTTACAAAAAACAGTTTGGTGGGTTTATCTGAAAGTGGGGAAACTACTGGCAGATAAAGTGTAATTTTTCATTTATTCAATATGTTTTACTTACAAAAGAAAGTTGCCATACTTTTTTTTTTAATTTACTACATATATCATTTTCATAAAAAAATAGGTCTGTTGACCAAGAAGTTCATCAATTTGATCAAACAAGCTGAGGATGGTATCCTTGATCTGAATAAAGCTGCAGACACGTTAGAGGTTAATATATTTTCATATGCTCTAATGATTCCATGCTGTAAAGTTTGGTAATTTGATGTTCATTTTTTTTATATCTATAGGTGCAAAAGAGGAGGATATATGATATAACTAACGTTCTTGAAGGGATTGGCCTTATAGAAAAGAAACTCAAGAACCGAATTCAATGGAAGTAGGAATTTCTATTCATCTGTCCTTGTCATAATTGTTTTCTGAGGTATTGAAGTTTGAAACTATTTTACTGACCCGTTTGATGATTATTGGTCAGGGGACTGGATGTTTCAAGACCGGGAGAGGCTGATGATAATTTTGCTAGTTTACAGGTTAGAAAGGATTCATTTTTCTGCTTGGGATTCACATGGAGATGGTTTCTTTGGATTGAAACATTTAAAGCCTGATTATTATGTATTCAATTTATGGTTTCCTGTCAAGAAACTTTCATATTCTAACTGGAGGTAGCTGTTGTCAAATCAATTTATGCGAGATTGCCTGTGAAACATTTATTTTGATTGAGACAAATTACAGACGTTTGAATTTCAGATTTTTCTTTGCAATGGTATTGGGATTGAATTTTTGTATAATTTATCTTATATTATACTTCACAGATAATATTGATTCCTGAAATTCCGTTCGCATTTGATTTCTTTCTGTTTCTCATCTTCAGGCAGAAGTTGAAAATTTAACAATGGATGAACGCCGGTTAGATGAACAAATAAGGTTTGGGGACCATGCCTTGGCATATTCATCTTCATTGGCTTATTCATCTATACTGTTTGGGAACCATGCCTTGACTAGTTATGTTATCTAATTAATTATTGCAGGGAGATGCAAGAAAGACTGCGGGAGCTCAGTGAAGATGAAAATAATGAGAGGTAATATTCATTTTGCCTTTATCGTCTTTGTGTTATTTGGCCGCCATTTTGTTTGCATAACTATATTTGATGTGTTTCTTTAATCTATTTCCACATTCATAGGATGCTTTTTGTTACTGAGGAAGATATAAAAAATTTGCCCTGCTTCCAGGTAAATTTCTTCATCTATGTTCTTTGCGTCACAATATAAATTTTTGTTTTGGATGTTTACTGAACTCTTAGTCTTTACTGCCAGAATGAGACCTTGATAGCAATTAAAGCTCCTCATGGCACCACTTTGGAGGTCCCTGATCCTGACGAGGTAATTTGAGAGGGCTTGAAGAGTTAGTAGAAGTTAAATAATAAATATCAATTGCATTTTTCTCAACGTAAATCCCCCTTTTTCTTTTAGGCTGTTGATTATCCACAGCGGAGATACAGGATAGTCCTCAGAAGCACAATGGGCCCCATAGATGTTTACCTTGTTAGGTATTTTTTTATGATTCTAAAACTAGTTACCTCAAGGGTTTATTGCAATGGCCTGGTCAGATGACAGTGCCTGATATGAGGCAATAATGCTTCTCATGCAACATGTAATACAGTTAGATTCCTGACCTCCCCTTCTTTCTCTCTGTCATTTTAGTCAATTTGAAGAGAAGTTTGAAGATATTAATGGTGTTGATGTTGCACCCAAACTTCCATCTAGTCCAGATGTTAACAAACATCAATCAACAGTGGTCCCGGAGGATAGAGGGAAAGGAATAGATGTTCAGGGACCAGATTTTCACGGGCCTAGTTCAGAGTTTACTACCTCTCAGGATTTCGTGAGTGGGATCATGAAGATTGTTCCTTCAGATGTTGCTGTGAGTATCACCTCATTCTGTGAGACATTTGTTTTACATATTACGATTCTAATGCGAGAATACATCTATGGCAACACGGTCTCAAAGCTGTGGGGGATTATCTTTCAAATATTGTGCACACATCTATTTGCACATTTTGTATGAATTTTTGTAATGTTTCCTTGTTGTAACTTGTAAGCACGGAGTCAATATCGTTTCTGATAGAAGAAATGAAAGCGCAAGTGTTGGAGCTTATTTGAAATAAATTTCTCTGTGCAGAGTGAAGCTGATTACTGGCTTTTATCAGATGCTGATGTTAGCATAACTGACATGTGGAGAACAGAACGTATCCCCCTAAACTTCTTAGCCTCCATTTGATTCTTTAGATACGTCATGCACCCACACACACCTGGAGGGGGAGGGGTTTAGGAGTTTCACAAAAAATTAGGAATCCGGGCTTGGTGATATTCTAAATCTTCCTTGTTACATTTACAGCTGGAGTTGAATGGAATGAACTGGATCCGCTTCAAGAAGATTACTGCATCACTCGCGAGAACACTTCGACCCCAAGTCATCCTTCAAATGTAGGTGAAGTGTTGTCTTCTGCATCTAAACCTACTGGAGGTTGAAGCTTCCAAAGGATGCATTGTGAATATAAAAGTGAACGTGGTGTCATTTTCCTGCTGAGAACCTATGACATCCATCCATCATCCTTTTGTATCCTCTCTACATTGCCCTGGTGGTTGGATTGAAGGTTCCATGAAGATGTTTTCTCATGTTTCTCCAAGAAGCTTAGTCCGAGGAACTGAGTGACCTATCAATTGGCTCATTGTATAGTAAATATTACATAACCCATGGGACCTTAGTTCAAGAAAAAAGATCTTGATACTTTGCTGAAACCATCTTTGTATATTATTTTAAATCTTGGCTTTCTAGTACTTAGTTCAATGCCTTATGTTTTGCAAGCAATAAAAAAACTTAGGAATGCAAATTAGAAGAGTTAAGCTTCTAGGCTTTATCAGCTTTAACCATTCGTCCATTTCAATATTTGCTATGCCTGCAATTCAGCACACTGATGGTGAAACGACAAATTTCATCTGGGATTTTAGGATCATTCCGTTTCTTTGTAACTACTGTTCCTCCCTCGATTATCCAATGATTGATTGACTATAACCAAAATCTTATTAGTGGGCTATATTATAGCGATTCTACTAAAATGGTGGATGCATTCATGCAAGCGAATTATGACGTTAGTGCCATACAGAACTTATATCATTAAACATAATTTTCATTATAGTTAAGAAATAATAAGAATGTACATGCCCATAAGTGTGGAAACTAATGTTCATCTGGCTATAAAAATGGAGATACTATAAAGAGAAGCATGTTCAGGGGCACATTGTTTGGCATTTTGAAGGTATCACTACAACCTACTTATCTTTCTCCACTTTCTTTCCAATCCAACCGGCCACAATCGGGGTAAGAGCCACTGTGGGTGGAAACCTAATTGGAGATGCAGCTTTATGTGCAGCATATGCCAAAGCAAAGGTACCAACTTTTTCGCCATTCTCATCAGCTGAGATTCCAATCTGAAGATAAACACGAAATTTATTAATCCGAAGCAATTATTTTGTTTTGAATTAAACTGCAATCTACATTAGGTTTTGTTTTAGTGTTGCACCTTCTGCAGCACAGCTTGGACATCAACTCCAGCACTAATTAGTGCATAACAAAGTGCGAAAGATATCAATGACAGTGTAATTGAGGTGGCCAGGTATGCTCCTCCATATTTTGTTAGCAAATCCTTGGCTTGATCAGCCTTTGAGTTCTGTTGATCAGAATTATCCTTTCCTTCCTCTTTTGACGTGAAAATCTGCAAGAGACCATTTTTTTTTTTCATTTTAGATAAGAGTACAAAAAGGTACTGAATATTGGTTCATTACTTAACATTCTTTAAAGTAAAAAATTCACCCACAACCCATTATTTGCTCCCCAAAAAGTGGAGAAAATTAAAACGAGGCCAAAGGAAGAATGGAAAGAAAGTCTACAATTCAGGGATAAACACAGAAGCTTCACAGGCTATGACTAAATAGTTAAAAATTTGATCAACTGACACATCTTTTGTAGTTAAGGCAATCAAGGAAGCAACCCGAATTCAATTTAGACAAGCAAAACTAGTCCTTTTTGCCTCACTGTTTTGAAACTATTTCTTTTCAAGGTTTCTGTTTCCTTTGTCGCAAAATGTCAGCAACAAAATCATATCATGGCATATCCTTCGATTATACTTTTGACTTTCTCTAAGTTCAATCCAAATTGTGCTTCTTTTCTGCCACACATTCAATTGAGTGGGAACCAATACATACTTAGCACTGAAGCCAAGAAAAAGAAGCAGCTTATCAACAATTACACACAAACAAGAAACCACCCAAAAACAAGAAACCTACGATTCACGAAACTGGAATCTATTAGCAACCTTAAACTCCTAGATAAGCCAAAATAGACGAGAAAAAGAAAAGGGCACCTTCCAAAGTCCTGCTTCAAGGCCATACTTCTGTGCAACTTCCTCAGGTGAAGATGCCTGTGAAGGGTTTTCAATTTCCTCTGTTTTCTCTCTAAGAGCTCGCACTCTGAAGCCCTTTACATGAGACTTAAGTGTGTGAAATGAAGCAGGAGTGGAAATTCGATTAGTCCCTCTACTGAGTATAGAAGAAGCACAAGAGGGTGATGGGAGTAGCAGTGATGTGGTCATCATTGGCTCCTCACAAACTTACCTAATGCTCAAACAATTTTGCTGTTTGATGATCAAAATTGAAAGCAGGAAAAAAAAATGAGACAGAAAGTTTTATGTTATGTGAGCTCACTTGAACCAGAAAGGAGAAAAGATAGTAAATGATAACGATGAGACAAAATATCAGTTTGTTGAACTCAGTGGCATAATTCTTCTGTGTTCATTGCAATGGGCTTCCAAAAATAAGCCCAAGAGAAGGACACGTAGCAGGCAATACAAGCACAAGTTTTTCACCCTCCTCATCGTCTTCCTCAATTTGTGCACCTTCTTTTTTTCATTGGTTTTTCTTTTAATATTTATAAATGGGTTTTGTTAACGTGTATTTTCTTTTTCTTTTTTAAATTAATTTTATGGACTTTAATTGTAATTTACACCCCGCATGAAGAGAAATGTACAATTGCTTTTTACACCTCATGTTTCTTCTTGAATATTTATCTAGGTGTTGAAAAAGTTTAATATGTACATATTTTAGTTTTTTAGATTATAGAATTAAGTAATATGTTATATATTTCAAAAATTCAAACTATATTTTTAGATCTAAAAATATATTTTAATTTTTTGGACTATACACTCTATTTTTGGATTTATACAATTAAAATCTAAAATTGTATTTTGAATTATATATTTTTGGGTTACGTAAGGTAGAATACATTTTTGGATTGAGAAATATATTTTAAATGTTGCAATTTTGAAGATATTTTTTTTTATCAAGCTATTAGGAACTAAATAAATTTTTGGTTTCTAAATTAGTTTTTATTATTGTTAAATGGTTTCTAAATTGATATCTAATTAGATTTTTGCTACCAAATTTAAAATCTAAATAATTGATAGTTAAACATTGGTTGTTAATTAGATATCAATTTAAAAACTATTTAACAATAATAGAAACTAATTTAGAAACCATTTTTTTTAAGTTTCTAAAATGGTTTCTAATTTAGTTACTATTGTAACTAATTATTTTGGTTTCCAAAAATTGGTTTCTGTTACATTATCCAACCAAACTTAGCATAGAAAACCTTTCAAGGAAATCCCTTACCCAATTTTTAAAATTTAAATTAGTCTAATCCTATTATAAAAACTATTTTAAGAATAATATTGAGATGGATTTTATTGATTAATAATGTAAACAAAATATAAGCATAAAAATAGTATGAGAACTTTTGATTTTAACGATTTTGAGAATATTTTCAGAAAATACTTTTTTGTTTCAAATTTCAATTTTTATTTTAAAAAACTATAAAAAAACATAGTGAAAATAAATTATTATCATTTTATTTTTTTGACTAAAATTTATATAAAAAAAAAGAAAACATTTTTTTCAAATCAAACAATCCATTACAAGTTAATGACTTCGTAGTTATTTAAATTTTGCCGAACATAGCCTCTTTATAGGAGTACTACCATGACTTAGACTATTGCATTCTTTATTATATGAGTTGTGTAGCTATACCTTTTTATAATTAAAGACGTAAACATTATTATCAAATCTGTATTTAACATTTTTTTAAAATTTTTATTTATTGTTAATACTATTCCACTAAACTATTTGATTGATTTTAATTGATGGAAAAAAACAAGTGCAAGCAACACACATAATCACGAATCAAGATTTAACGTGATTCGATCGTCAACTGCAATCTACATCCACACGGGCAACTATTAGGTTTTCATTCTATTTTGTTGCACACCAATTACAAGTACAATGATATCTTTAAATAGAGATTATAGAAGAGATATAATGATTAAGCTCACTCAGTAAACAT
Source organism: Phaseolus vulgaris (assembly GCF_000499845.2). Lineage (NCBI taxonomy): Eukaryota > Viridiplantae > Streptophyta > Magnoliopsida > Fabales > Fabaceae > Phaseolus > Phaseolus vulgaris. Next base: position 10,023,087 of record NC_023749.2, on the reverse strand, counting down.
GATGTCTAATCAGCCTAATCCAATTGGTCTTGGCTTCATACCCAACATTAATTACGTGTTTTTCCTAAAATATTCATTTTTACATAATGCTACTAGTACACACCTACATGAAATATCTTCGTTAAAAACTTATCTAAAATCTAAATATTTATCACTATTTTCAATCCAAAATCTTAAAACATCGAGAGTGATTTTTTTTTTCATATTCGATCTTCTAGACTTCTTCTTACTCAACCTAACACCAATTGAAAAGATTTGATTAACTCCTAGCATGTAGACTTTTATGTATGTATGTACACCAACTTGGATTTTATTTTGGTGTAAAATGATAGAATTTAAAAAAAAAATACATGTAAGGATTTAGGTTTTATTAACATCTTTTTTAGTTAGAATGACAACACGTAGTTATTGCATTTATGTATTATATCCATAACAGTACACATAAAATTAAAAAAAAAATTAGGCAAAGAGATGCAGTAGCACATGGGTGAGGTAAGTACAAGTACAAATTGACCATCACATCTTAATTCCTCCAAAGAGTTAGCTTAAGCCATGTGAAATTAATATAATAGTGTAAAAAGTTCACACAACTCTATTATCTTTTCTTTTTATACTTTTGTTTTCAAAATATACTTTAGGGTTTAAGATACACAATTATGAGAAAATTTAGCATTTTTAGGTTTGGTCGTGTAACTTTTTTGTAGTAATCTTTCTTTGATTTTAATTTAGGCTGATTCATTAAAATTATGATGGTAAAGAAACAATCATAATTAACATTTTTAACACTATGAAAAATGTCATAATTGATAAACTAGACTAAATTGAAACTTAAGCAAAAAGATAGAAAGTCAAAATTAAAGAGAAAAAAAAGTTAGAAGACCAAATAGAAAAAAGTTAAATGACTATAATAATAATTTTTGCCATCGTTTTATGGTTAGGATATACCAATGCACTGCCTTAATATTTTGAAATTAGGAACATCGTTAGGTTGATATTTAATATAATAAAATGGTTATTTTCGATCTTATTATAACTAAACATTAGTTTTTTTTTATATAAATGATCTTTTATTTAGTTTTCCAATGTTGCGGATAGGAAAAAAATAATAAAATATTTTTTTAAAATAATAATCAATTAAGATTTTTAATAAAATTAGGTTGACAAAATTAATAAATATTTTATATTAATAATATAGTCATTAAAAAAAATTCGATGTCTTTGTGATTTTAAAGATTAAATAAGATTTTTGGGTTGGTTTGTGGTAATACTCATCTATCCTGAAATTTACAAGTCATAGATGATTTTGCAAGGATTTCTACAAGAAAGGAAATATCAAATATCAAAGTTATAGAATGGGGAAATTTTGTAGCAATATTTATATATTTTGGAAAATATAGAAATCTAGTGAGAACCTATCTTACTAATGTTAATGTCATTAGTATTGTTCTATGATTATGTCTAACGACTTTCATGATAAGAAGGCAAAGACAATGAGTGGGTCCCAAAAATTATATTGAAATTGCTAATTTTTAACAAAGTGTTATTTCTAAATTATCTATTAGGTTAAAATAAATAATAACTTAAAACTAAAACATATTTTTTTCACTTACATTTATCAATAATTTTTAAAGCGTTAAAAAAAATCTCAAATTTTTTAATTCGTGGTAAATACAAATAGTGGAGAGGTTGTTTTAAATAATTTTGTTCCGATACATCGAATATAATCACATATCATTTAGGAGTTGAAACCAAAAATTTATCTTTAATAATTTGAAGTATCTTTTAAAGATAAAATTATGACTGGATTCTAAACTTGAAAACAGACAGTATTTCAAATGCGATGATTGATTCTATCAATACCATCTACCGAATCAATTTTTTTTTTTCAAATTATAATTTTTTTATTTTTTAAAATGAGATAATTAATTAATAAAAATGTCCCATTGAAAAATTGTTTAAAATCTCTCTATATATATTGTTCTGAAATTGCTAGACTAGGTCCAAGGGATTAAATCTAAAAGCTTAACATTAAAGATAAAGTTGGTGGCATAATTGAGATTGAGCTTTGCTGTCTAAGTTCCATGAACAAATGCTACATCATATGGTTTAGAAAGTTGATCTTCCAACAAGCACAATAAGCTCTTTGCATGACCAAATTGATTAATTTATTGACCCACCAATTCAATTTTGAGATTTTAGTGTGGTAAATCTTCAATATGCATGCACATCATATATAGGTGTTATGGAATGATGTTATGCACATCATATGTTATGAAATTTGGAATGATTTAGCCCTAATGGCATAGTCAATGAACTAGATGTTCATGCATCTAATAAACAAGTAAGGAGAAGTTAGTGAAACTTTAATGTCAAAACTCAAAGCTAATTATGGATAAGACGGCAACACCTATTATTTCTCCACAAAAAAAAGAGAGCAAACGATGGAAGAAGGGCCACATGTAAACTTACCATTATGTTGACCAACAAATAATCATCTTGGAAATTTAATATCAAACTCAACTTTTTTTAGTAATGGAAAAGTAAAAATTCTGAATTTGGCTTTGAAAGTGTACTCTAATTTTAAGTTGATTCTTAAATGAATTTGTTTAAAAAAGGTCTAAAAGTATTTTTTTTTTATATTTATTTATCGTTTAAGATAGCGATTATTAACATATAATTTAATCCTTGAATAAAGTTTAATATTTATACACACTGCAATATTGGGTTGGCTAACCCACGATAAAAGAGACAGAGCAAGTTGAATATTTTAGCCTACACAGGTTTAGGATTTAACCCTGCTATCTACACAAGTTTTTTTTTCTTTTAATATTTTATTATTGTGGACAATTATTTATAATTTGACTAGACATTTTTATTTATTATTTAATTACTGATACATATTTTTACAAATTTAAATTATATTTTTTATTGTACTTCAATGTTTTTATAGTATGTTACACTAAATAATAAAATAATAAATAAATAATTTTATAATTTTTATTTTTAATAAATCTTTAATTTTATGAGAAACTCAAATTTAGGATAATAATTTTCTCAATTTTTTTCTCATATACGTTGACTAGACATAATAGCCCACAAATTTTATATGAGTTAATCCTCCTTTAACTTATTTTTAATAGGCTAATTAAATGCAATTGCCACTCCTAATATATGGTTATACTATATATCTTGTTTATTATTTATTCACAATGTTTTACTCATTTTTTTTCTAAGACTACAACTAAAACTAAATTCATTACTAATATATATATATATATATATATATATATATTTAGTTTGAAGATCATTAAAAATAGAATTTAATTTATGATATTATTAAATGTAAATACAAATATCAAATTACATGTTAGTGATAACATAAAAATAATTATTTGAAACAATAAATAAACGTGAAAAATAGAAACTGTTTTTAGAGAATTTTTATAGTTTATTGAAATGTAGGGGTTATAAACTATTTCAATTTAATTCCTAAATGTCAATAATTTAAAATGGATTATTTTGGGATGTTCTTCTTTAAAGGGTCGTTTTGGTATAAAAAAAGAAGGGGATAAACCTATAAAAAGTAATTCAAAGCTAAAATTAGTTTAATGAATTTAAGTAATAAACACTATTAAATATATGACTTACCTGTTCAATGTTAATTTATTTATAGGTATACTGAATTTCTGTACGAATGAATCTAGATAAGTACAGATGAAAGTTTAACTTCGTATTAATATAACAGTATAAACGGTTTTACATGTTTGATTTTGATTAAGAGTTAACATCGTATTTATTTAGGAGTTAATAATATCATATCTTATCGATTTTCGACACATCTTCAATAATGATTCCTAAATTATTTTGGTTGTACAACACCTATTCCTACTTCTTCTTGAAAACTTACATAAAAAAAATTCTACATGAATAAGTTATGAAAAATTTATATACAAAATTATAACACTATCTTTAATTTAAAATATTAAGATAGTAAATTTATATATCTTTTTCTTATATATTGCTCATTTATCTTTTTATTTAATGCAAACTTAAATTCTTAACAGTGAATCTACTCAAGTGCTCAGGTCCTCTGAATTGGTAGTGAGAATCCTATTTGGTTGCTTTCATTCTCTTTTATGTGCACCAAAAAAATTGAAAAGAATCGACAAAATAACTTCAATCTTTTATATTCACCTTTAATTTTAAATAGGTCTTCCTATCATTAAAGTTTAGTTTATAACTTTAAAATAAAACTATTTGGATTTTTTTTATATTTAACTATGATTTAGAAGTTAATTTAAAATTGTTATACAGGAAGTAAATTGATATTTTTTTATCCTAGGAACAATGGGTTATTTGAGTATGCTGTAGTAGCTGACGTATAGCTGGCACAGAATAATACAGCAGCAAGGGGCATGTAGTTGAATAAATGATGTCACAATAAAAAAAGACCTTTTATAATGTTATCCCATGTTACAACAAGCTATATCTATCTCCACTTCATTCTATCAGATAATTATTTTATAATAAATTATTATTTTATTATAAGATAAAGTTTAAAATATAGTTTATTCAATGTAATAATATTTACAAGTTATCTAGTTTGAGAATATTGGGACTCTAGGTTACTCATATATAAGCTATGAGAATTTTAAGAAGTTAGGTGAATAATTATTACGAAGTAGATTTTAAGCCTAACTCAACCCTATAAAACCGGTTTACGGATTGAGGTTTGCACTCACTTATATATAATAAAATACTCTAATCTCTAGTCGATGTGGGACTTCTAACAGTAATTTCTAGATTATCTCTCTCTTGTTCATTTTTTATAGAAATTTTTGTCTTTTATCTTTAGTCTTTTTATCTTTAGTCGTGTGTCTCTTGTAGTTTGAGTATGTTATTTTTATTATCTAGAATTATATTTTGTATTTCTTAAAGTGTCTTATTGAATTACTAATGATATATAATTTTCTTTTGATATCAAGGTAATTGTAACTAATCATTATAAAATTTCTATCCTCAAGACCACAACCTAATCGAGACGTTCTCCCAATGACCGTCCCCCAATCATGTGCATAGTCGCCCCACATATGGAATGATTCACAACCCTTCAACCTTGAGCCGAGGAGTGCAAAGGCTTAAACAACGATGTGTCATTACTACCATGGACATGTAGCTGCCCCACATCCAGGACGATTTACAACCCCAGCCTCAAGCCAAATAGGTGAAGAAGTTTATGTAACAAAAATAAATTATGCAAATCTTTTGAATAATTCTTCTTAATGTTCAACCAATTGAGTTTCCTAATTCATATTGACTCTAAGCTATTTTTATCAAGACTTGAATCCAATAGTTAATAAAAGAAATTGATTCATACTCATATTCTTAACAACCGTTCTTCACTTGTGGTTACTAGTGACTAAAAATCTTAATATCGTTATCAAACTTCTGGAAAATATTACGTCGTAATCAAATACTTTTATGTCCATGCAAAAGGATCAGTCTTAATACTAAAGTCTCATGTGACTATTATGGCCGCCACATAGGCGGTTTTACACTTTGCGACCACCATGTAGATGGACTTATGCTTTGTATGTGGTCGCCATGTAAACGGACTTATACTTTTGTATGTGTGCGACCGCCATGTAGACGGACTTACGCTTTTGTATGTGTACGACCACCATGTAGGCGGACTTACTCTTTTGTATGTGTGCAGCCGCCATGTAGACGGACTTACGATTTGTATGTGTGCGACCACCATGTAGACGAGCTTACGTTTTATATATATGTGATCGCCTTAAGGATAGACTTACACTTTGTATATGACCGCCATGTCAATAAACTTAAGCTTTGTATATATGTGGCCACCTTGAGGAAGGACTATGAGTTAGTTATTAGTAACTTATTAACTATTAATTAGCTTATTTTTATGCTCCACAATATGAGACAAGATATAAAGACAAAACTTGAGCGGCAAAACATATTTTGGAAGAAGCATGTTTGTTTCCTTAGAAGGCAACTTTATTAAGAAAACAATGTTCCTTTTCAGTATAAGGTAATTTTCCTATTTTTATGACGCAAGAAGTTTATTGTAAATTGAAGAACGTAAGGACGGCACCATTACCATTTCAAATTTAGAGTTGTCGTTGAATTATTTCTCATATATTTAACAATTTTGTGCCTCAAAGATTCATCAAATGATTAATCTCCTACACTCCTACGTCAAGTTAAATACCTTGATAAATCCTCTCTTTAAACTCCTTAAACTCCACCCCATTTTTTCACCAAACATTTCCGAAAGAGACTCACACTTCCAATCCCACCTTCCTCTGCAAGGACACTACTTTAATTCACCACTTTATCTGCTTTGTACCTCAATCTGCTAACTCTCACCACAACCTTAGTTTGAAAAGCAATCCTACCAACACCCCCATTTACCTTCTCCACTTTTGTCCATTCTCATACTCATACCTCAAACAAAGCAAAAACATACTCCTCTCTTCTCTTTTCTCCCTCTATATATTTTACCCCTCTTTCTTTATCTTAACTAACTTTCCATGTTCATGTCTTCCACCAAGAAAAGTCTTCTTAGAACCGTGTTCACAGCAAACGGAAGCTGTGGTTGCAGCAAAACAAAAGCCTCTGAAGTGCATGACCCAACCCCAAAACCCAAAACCTCCCACTCTCACCAAAACCCAAACAACCTTAGCAGCATGGCCTCTTCCACCACTTCAATGGAACCCCTAGATGAAGAAGAGTTCACCTCTACCACAGTATCCGAATCCGAGACTTTTCATGATCCCAACAATACCAACAACGTTGTACTCAAACGAAGCCCTCTTGTGGATAGTGTGGCCGTTGAGAAGGACTCTTCCAACCCATATCATGATTTCAGACACTCCATGCTCCAAATGATCTTTGAGAAAGAGATCGAGTCAGAGGACGATCTTCAAGATCTTCTGCAATGCTTTCTTCACCTGAATGCACCATGTAACCACCACGTCATCGTCAAAGCCTTCAACGCCATCTGCGAAGAAGCCTTTCCTCGCAAGGTTAGTACCACTCCGGCTGCGTCTGAACCTTCTCCCTCGTGGTTCAAAAGAGCAAGTGATCGTGGCCAAGAGTAAATCCAGACCATATACAATCATATGGATTCAATCAAAACTGTTTCTGCAAGTTACTCTCAAACACTTTCCACTTTGTATCCAATAGACTTCATACTTGCTTAAGAAAGTTACATGATTTGAGATTTAATCGCAACCTTTTATGATTTGATTTAACAATGATGATTTATTCTTCTCACTTTTTCATGTGTTGATATTGATATTGCATTGTTTTCATTGGTGGTGTCTATGGAGCTTGTTTGTGGTTACACAAGTACTCCTTCATCACCATGGAAGCTGATGCTGATAGGCCACACATGTGTCTAGGCCATGTGCAGGCATTGAATTCACACGTGGGAAGAAGATGCATGTACACATCATGGTTTTTAATTTGGCTTCCTTCTTCATTCTTTCATAAGTAATGCAGAAATAAGTATGTGGGGTTGAAGTTGGGGACTTGGTTGATGAGTATAAAAGCTTGAGGAGCTTCAGAATCGCAAGTGGTTGTATCACTTTTCTCTATGATACTTTTAATTCAAATGATTAATATATATATATTGAAAGTTGATACTTTATACCTAATGCTTGAGAAAGTGAAAAATATTAATAGTATTAAGAGTGTTAGATACGTTCACAATCTTATATTAAAATTGAAAAATATTTTTTATTAATAATTAATGTCTTTCAATAATCAGTGAAAGTAATATTTTTTTCTATTTTTTTAAAGTTTTCAAAATAACATTTTTATCATGGAATGAAATTAATTAGTACCTAAATAATTGTAAATTACGACCTAAAATAGTTGTAGAGTGCAAATTTGTTAGAACATTTAACAATGCTGTACTGATAACAAAACCTGATTCATATATTATAATTGTGGTAGATATATTTGAAAAGTAATTAATAGTTAGTTAAAGTATCTAATCTAATAGCGTAAGAGGACGGATATGGGGCTTAGAATTGAAAGTTTGAAATGGAAAGTGTTAATTATAGTTACCCAAACTTAAGAAACACTGTACCTTTAATTTGATCTTTTGAGTGAAGAAAGCATTATTAGCAGATGGGTTGATGCAATTAGGACAACAATTCTTATCCAATAAGGACGCTCATCAATTTTATTAAGGGACCGAAGCTTCCTCTTTTCCTCCATCTAACACTTTTCTGAAACTTGGATTCTGAAAGCTCATAAATTTAGATTGTCTTTTTTATTTTATATTTAAAATAGCTTTGAAAGATGTTTTATTTAAAAATTAAGAAACTTCTCTAAAAGTTAAAGTTTACCAAACATTTACATAATCACAACATCGAAATGGGTCATGGCAAAGCATTTCATTTCTCCACATTGGTATAGTTTTCATCTAGAGAAATTGAACTATTAATTTTCACACTGTGAATCTATAAAAATAGCATGATATATTATACTAAGAAATAATTTTGTTGGAACGTATAAAAATTAATATACTAGAAATTGTAAAGTTTCCTTAAAATTCAGGGATAGTTACTCTATTTTTTCAGTTATGCTTTTTTTTTTAAAAAATTAGTCTTCCAAAAATTTGTTCATGTGGGTTTATTCTCCTTAGGGATAACAATCTGGGGTGAATCATGCGGGTCAGTTCACAGCCCACTATAAAAAATGTGGGGTGGGCTCACTAGTTTAGTCCCCTAACTTGCGGATAATTCACAACTCGCGCGAGTCAACCGTCGGGTGGGACAGGACGTGTTGATCCGCATAAATAAAAAAATAATTATTTTATTTTTTATTAAAAAAAAATCATATCCTACTCATCTATTATTGTAGAGTGATCTTTATTTTATCATTAAAAAATTAAATTTAATGTAAAAAAAATGAATGTTTTGTTATAATAATCTAAAAGAGTTAATATAGAGTGACGGTGAACTTAATTTTAAGTAAAATTTTATATTTAAAATTTATTAATAAAAAAATAATATAAAGAAAAGATTTCAATAAGATACTTGTTAACAAATTAGTTATTTTCATTAAAATATTTTTATAACAAAACTTTGATTTGATAGGTATTCTGATATATATATATATATATATATATATATATATATATATATATATATATATATATATATATAAAAAGGGAAAATAGATACAAAACAAAACTTAATTATTTGTAATCAAACCTTATAATCACCCTCATACTTGAATTCATATTTTTTTATCTTAATTAATAAATTAAAACAAGGATAAAATTTTAATTTTTCAGCAGCAAAAATATGTTATTTTATAATTAATGAAAAATTAATTTTTTTAAAAATATTTTCCTTATGGAATGGATCGCAAGCCCACAGACTACCTCTTATAAGGGATGAATTAGTGAAATTAGCCCACATTCCTTATACGGAATATATTAATCAGACCCATACTTTATGGACTAAACACGGGACGGAACAACCCGCATTGCAATCCCTAATAATTCTCCTATTCAACTTTTTTTAAACTTGGATTTCCTAATAAATAATGACATGACTAACATAAGCTAGAAAATTGTTCTGATATTGTAATCGAAGAGTAAGTTTTAAATAAAAACTAATACAAAGGAAAATAAGATTTTTTTTAATATTTTTTTGGAATAAGGAAAATGAGTTATTTTTCCTATCTTATCCATAATTAAAAAAGTGAAGGAATTAAAAGGAAAATACTACATAGTATGAATCAACCATTTAATTACGAATTATATATTATACGTATTGGTATTGGTCGGGTGTTGAACGAATCACGTCACTCGATTTCGGTGACCGACCAACCGGTCAAAAATATATTTAAAGCATAATTGTAATAAACAATAGTTAAGGTAGTTGTGGAAACTCCCTAAGAATTAGGATCACATCCCATCAAACTTGGATAATGTCTCGAGAAATCAGGGTAACTGACCTAGAAATCAGCTAACACTGATACAAGCTAAATTTGACCCATGTTATAAATAAACCTTCTACAATGGAGTAAGTCACGCTTTTGATTAGTTCTCACTATATACTCCTCACGCAGAGTACTTACTTGATCGTCAGAGTACCTTTTGCAGGTCAATCCTAACCGAATGTTAAGGAATTAAGGAAAAGGAGTCCTGAAGTCTGAAGTGGAGTATTGAAGAACAAGGGAGCGACCAAGCGACTGACACCGCAAATTGTTATAGCTCTGATATCAAATACTATTTAGGTCCACTTTGTCCATACAAACATTATACTTTTATAATAATATTTTTTCAATATTTTTTTTTTATTTGTGAGGACCATAGCAACTTTAATCCGATTATATCTTAAAAAAATATTTTGGTGGGACAAAAAGGAATTTAAATATAAATTATTATTAATCTCTACTTCTAACTATGCAATATAAAACTTTTTAAATATAAAAAATAAATCCTTAATATAGACCAAAGGAGTGGAGTGACCTGAACTTTCTCATTTAAAATGCCACAAACCAAACGACAAATATTTTAGGTTTAATTACCTTTTTCGTCCCTATATTTATAGTGAATTTGGTACAGTGGTTTTTAAAAAATTCAATTTGGTCCTTAATTTTTTTAAAATGTATTCAAAATGGTCCTTTCTGTTAAATATCACCAAACGACGTTAAGTGGTGCTTATGTGGCAGACACGTGTAAGTTACGTGGATGGTGCTTATGTGGCAGACACCATTCGGAGGTGTGCTCCCCTCATTCGATTCTGTGGTGTGATCGTGAGTTACGATGGTGAGTTGCGTTCCCATGGTCGATTTGGAGGAGCGATTATGTGGTGCGGTCCAGAGGTGGTGAAGGGGCAGCAATTGCAATCCAGACCGTGGTGTCGTTTTGTGGTTGCTCCTTTATAAGGTTAGTAATTTTTGACTTAATTTCAGAGTGGTTCTGTTTTTTATTACTTTTAGAGAACATATACAGAGTTGTTTATGATGTAGGGGATCACAGAATCGAATGAGGGGAGCACACCTCCGAATGGAATCAAAGCAGGGAAGCGCACCATAGAATCCAACCAGGGGAGCAATCCTCATATCAGAAACCCTAAATCAGAAATTCGAAATCCCCAATTTGAATAACCTAAACCCTAATTCAATATTCACCAAAGTAATGTAAGCACAATCCACGTAACTTACACGTGTCTGCCACATAAACACCACTTAACGCCGTTTGGTGATATTTAACAGAAAGGACCATTTTGAATACATTTTAAAAAACTTAGGGACCAAATTGAATTTTTTAAAAACCACTGTACCAAATTGACTATTGGCTATAAATATAAGGACGAAAAAGGTAATTAAACCAATATTTTATTCTAAAATATTATATGCTTTATAACTTAAACTCGACTTTTTTTATAGTCTTTAACGACTCAATTAATTAAAAGATAAGGGGTATATAAAATACCTTTTAACTTCTACATTTATGAAAATTTTAAACGTAAGTGCATTTACCACCATAGGGTTCAGGAAAACTTAAAGACACCATAAACTTAAAACAAAAACATAAAATATATTTTGTAACAAATGAAAGTGAATTATAAAAGTAAATGAAAGCCAGACAAAAATTATAAAACTACTATTAAATTACTACCGGACACACGTTATCATAAAGTGTATCCACAATTTTTAAATATTTATACTATAATATTCTAAACATATGTACAAAAATATAATACATTTATTAAAACAAAATTGGAAAAAAATTAGAAAAAAAATTAAATTTAATAAAAAAAATATTTTTGCAGAGGGATTAATCAAAATATTGAAAGAGAAATAGAAAAAAAAAATGAGAATAAGAGAGTGTGTATATGTAAAAAAGAGAATAAAAAATTAGTGAAAATGAGAGTTGTCTTCATATAGTAGAAAAGTTAGAAAGATAAAGAAGTCGAGCTTGAAACAAGTTATTTAATAATGTTGTAATTGATAGTTTTAAAGAAAAGATAAATGATTAAACTGATAAAAGAAATTATTAAATTGATAACCATAATCCTTCAACAATAAAATTAGAAAAAAAATTATTATACTGATATATTAAACTAATTATTATTTTTTATAGATAAAATTAAGAGAAAAAATTGAGTATACAAAACATCTGTTGTGAAAAAGAATTTTTGTTATGGACTGTAGTGGGAATACTGAAGCTAAGCCTTTTGACATGTGTTTTGAGCCTCTGAAAGGTCAACGACGGTGACTGATTCAATGAACTTTCATATGATTTAGCTGGTTTGAATGTTCAAACATGCCACTGGAATTAAGAAGCACGTGAAACATGGACATGTCGGATAATATATTTAGGATTGTCTTACTTCACTAAAATAAGGTTAAATTGTGTCTGGCTGCCACTAAATAAATATTATATCCAGCATCCACATATACTCATTTTTTGTTTTCAGACTCCGAGGTCAAACATTCCACACTTTGGAAGATGACTGTTATTCCCGGATATAACCATGGTTCTCCACAACAGTTGATAATTAACTATTTTCATTATTAAAAATAACTTCATTTTATAATATTCTTTCAGTATACTTTCAATTTGGGGTTTCAGGTTACCAGTATTAGGCTATGATAATAAAGAGTCATTCACTTCTAAATGCTTGCCTGCAAGTAGCAACAGCTTCAAAACTAATTATGCAACAATGGTCTTTACTAATTAGTCACCTCTCTTTCATTGAAGACTATTTTCGATACACTTTCAAATACAGTTCCTTAGGTCATATGCCACTAACGTTACACTTAAGTCAAATGCTAACACCTACACAAAAGCCAATTCAGAATTCAAAACTAAAAGAAAATGCATTTTAAATGCTGCAAGGAATCTCCAAATATTAGTTGCATTTTTATCAAAGCTTTTTAACTCCATATATACAAAAGGGGTGGGGTTGTGGATTGTAAGAACACAGACACCTAACCAATTTGACCACCAAACTCATGGCCTGAATGGAAATTATGATTCAATTCCCCTGTCATGAACAGCAAGTATAAGTATCAAAAGCGAATAACAAATGGAAGAGCAATACCTCTTCGCACCACTCCTTACAACACAAGTAAAGAGAAAATGCCTTGAGAATGACACTGGAAACCAGACTAATCAGTGACTAATTTTCCAAACATCTGCAATAAATATCTGCAGCCAAATCACCAGAGAGATCCCAGAATCCGTTATGTGGATATCAGAAAAGGAAGCAAAACTGACAGTATTACATTAAGAAAATAGGAGAGAATAAAATCCAATTAAAAATAAACCGAAGTTAGAAGTTGCAAAGTTCAAGAGGACCACCATAAGCATTACACAAAAGCTCATAACTATTATGCATATTATGCCACATTTTCTCATATCTTAGTCCATGAAACTAGGAATTCTTTAAAGGAAGCTTAAAAGTAACTTCAGAGCCCGCTTTTGCAATCGGCAGATTCTTTGGCTCATAAGCATAAATATCCTTAAGATCATAAAACAAACACAAGTATATTTGCGCAGTGCCACAACCATTTGGAAATAAGGGGATAATCAAATAAACGATTAGATAACTGCAGGTATGAACAACACAATCGTAAATACATAACATATTTTGAAAATAGCGACAGATAATAAACTTTTAATCTAATTTAACTTAACCAATAGCTAAATACCATACCAGTTTGAAAAATCGACATATTTAAAAAACATATTGTGGGTCTAACATTCAATTTTAACATTTATGTCTTATAAACAGATTACGTTCCAGAAAAATGGCATGTTGGTAGAATTTGTTTGCAAAATCTGTATCCAGAATAAAGTGCCAAAAAAATCAGTATCTGTAAAATGAATGGAGTTTACACACTATCATTCTACATTGAGAATATTTAACTGTTTATATCTATCAAGTAATGAGAAGAATTGCACTAAAAATGTAAGAACCTATGAACAAAAAACTCAGCACAATCTACTTACAGCCGCAGGCACCCTTGGATTCTGCGAACTCTACTAAGCAACACCAACTCGCAATTATGTCTCTGGCAATAGCCAATAGTAGGCTGAAACCAATGAAACAAATAAAAACAATTTCCATTAGCAGAAGCAGAGTTTTGTTCAGTTTATGGTCTGAAACATCATAAAAAGTTGAGCATAAACTCACTTTCAATCACAATGATTGTGTTCATGCATTGAATATATGATCATGCTGATAAATGAAAATCAACCCCTTAGAGAATCATAATATTCACCACTTTGCGTAACACTGTAAAGTACTTAATTGCTAAGTTTTCATTTTTTTGACAACTTCCCACATGCAATTATGCCACTGACAATACCTTGCTTCGCGCTGTAATTTGCTTAATTGTAAAGTTTTAATTTGCATTCAAACCACATGTTAGACATTCGACAACAACAAACGAATAACTAATCAATCAATTGAATCTTTATTATTTATGATTTATAAATTTGTAATTAACACAGAACTTCTAATCCAAACAACACACCAGCATGCTTTTGGTGTTCACCCTTAACAAAATAAATATCCACAATCTTCTGGAAGGCGTGCCAGGTCAGCAAGCTGTCTGACCCAGCCTGGTGGCACTTCCCTACAGCACGGTCCACGTTAAGCGTCCGAGCAACCCGGTCCAAACCACCGTAGAGTGTATCACAGAACCTCATCACGTGCTTCACATCATACACGTTATCTCCGAATAACACTTTCACAATATTTAAAAAATCCTCCAACCGGGTCGGTAAATCCTGTCGGGTAAGGATCTTAACCAAATACCCGAAATCGTAAGCGCTGTGGAACGTGACCCAGCTTACCGCGTCGTTGCACACGAGTCCTGAAGACATCAACAGCTCCGCGAAGCGCGTGGAGTCCACACCGTCAGCGGCGTTGCGCTCGAAGTCGATCCCCTGGCGGCGGAGGAGCGCGATGGAATCCGGCGCGTAGGCGTCACGCGCCACGTCGAAGTCGCAGAAGTTGAACTCCCAGATGAAGCGATTTCCGGCGTCGCTGGGGAGGTTTCCGGCAGAGTCAGTGAGAGTGAGGCCGACCTGGATGAGGTTGAGCGCGTCAACGTTGGACTTGAGGAGGCGGTAGTGGTCAGCAGGGCGGCGCGTGCGGTGGTTGTAGGGTTTGTTGGAGTCCACATGAGGCCGGAAAATCACACCAGGAAACTCAGTATCCATCGAGATGAAAGGGTAGTCATCGATGAGTTCGCGGATGAATTCGAATTCGGAATCTATATTGGAAGCCCATACTTCACGGATCACAATTGGATTCTGGTCTTCGCTGAACACGCCCATAGTTCGATGCCGTTTCAGAAAATTGAGAAGGTGACCTTTGGAAGTGGATCTTGAGTTTTGATTTTCGGTTAATGGGTTTGGATAAAGAGAGAGTGATGAGTGAGGTTTTATATGAGATGGGAGAAGGATGTGAAGATGTTGCTTGGAAAGTGGTTTTTGGATTAAAGAAAGAAGAGTGTGTGTAAGTTGAGTGTAAAAATGCGTGAATGTGGAAGAAAAGCGTCAAGATTCAACGCGTGAGAAACCTTGACCCAACAAACCAATGCTGAATGAATCAATGCCAGACTCGGTCAGATTAGGCACCTTATTTTATATTGTTTTTTTCTTTATTCTCTTTGGATTACAGCTAAAACTCATTATCTTGTCAACCAATAAAATCACTCTTTTTATTTAACAGTTTCCTTCTTTATTACTTTATAATGTTTTTTTCCTCAAATAAAATTCTTATATCATTCCTGATTTTATTTATAATTTTTACTCCTTTCCATAAATGCATAGATATTGAAGTGTACAGAATATTTTATAGATAATATATAAATAAAATCTTGAAAAGAAAATTGAAGGAACTAGATTTTATTTTATATACAGTACATAGATTTTCTCTTAGATATAGACTTATCACTTCCGCTAAAATCCAAAAATATGCATCTTTCTAGGCTACGAGGGTGGTGGCTATTAAAACGTGTGATTAATATTTACTTTATTGATCCAGAGGAAGACAAATATTAGGATAAGGCTTTTAGAATTATAATATCATATAATAATTGAGTATGAAGATGATAATTGCTGTCAAATTGAGAGAGAGATACCATGGGCTCTGCAACCTCTGATTTTTTTATCCTACATATATTTTTGGGTTTCTGGGTCAGTTTATAATATTGTTTCAAACTGATTTCTGTGATGAATTAATTAAATACATTCCAAAAAGTAATTTTTTAATGGTACATACAAAAGTTGTTTTATGAAAATAGTATATATATATATATATATAAATGGTTAAGATGTTTCATGAGAAGAATATATATACAGTTAGAAAATTAATTACGAGAATAATATATACCATAAACTTTAAGTCACTTTAAGAATAATAATATATTTTCTTTTGTGTGCACAAAAACTAAAAGGTTGCTGTAATAAACTTATTATATTATAAAATTAATACATATTATTTTCTAATGAATCATGCCAATTCAAATATTCATAATAAAATTATATATGTATTTATATTTAATTACATAAATATTTAATGATAAATGAAAAAAAATCAAATGAGGACTTTATTTTTTAAGATTACATAAATATAATCATACAAATTCAAATATTTAAAAAGTTATAATATTTTAACAATAAATTAAGCATACAAATTCAATATTCAGGAATGGAATTAATAAAATTATTTATTCACTAAAAAAAATATAAAATAAAAATTAATTTTAAAGGTAAAAAATAATTAATTTCTATATAGACTATTTTAGAGACTAAAAATTATTGGTATTTAAATTAGTTTCTATTATTGATAAATAGTTTTAATTTGATATCTAATTAGGTACCTAGATTTTAACTATCAATTATTTAGATTCTAAAGTTGATATTTTGATAGCTAATTTGATACCAATTTAGATATTATTTATCAATAATATAGACTAATTTAGATATTAATAATGTTTTTAGTCTATAAAATAGTATATAATTTAATCAATATAACAATTAATTATTTATCTCTAAAATTGGATTTTATTTAATCTATTTTATAGTAGTAATTCCATACAAATAAAAGTATAAAATATTTTATATATTGGAATTTATACTATTTGTTGAATTATATAGTGATTAATAGAACTTGAGAAATAAGAGAATTAAGGAAAAGATATGTTAGTCTCTGAGATGGGAAATTGCTTCATAAATAAGTCAAAAATCTTTTAATGCATAAAATATTAGAATTCTAATTTTTTATTTAAAATGGATAATTTCTAATGTGTTAGGAAAAAAATAATTAAAGACTTTATTTTGATAAAAAAAAACATATATATAAAAATAAATAATTTTAAGACATAGTACAAATTATCATTCAACAATTAGCAGTATATTTAGATATAATTTAGATGATAATTTCTCTAATATTGATGATGTATCTTGAAGATGGTTGTTATATTTTCTACATCACAAGACTTATGAGTCCATATTTAGATACTAGGATATTTTTCCATTTGAATAAAACAAGACTTGTAAACAAAGTACGTGAAGAATGTAACACTGATAGCTAGTTCTATATGACAACACAATGTGATGTTGGAGCTGGGAATGTGTTTAGGTTATGGGAGGATAAATGAATAGACAATTCTAATCTTACAACTAGATTTCCTAAACTATATTGTATATTTGAATGTCATAGTAGAACTATAGAGGAAGTTGGGTTTTGGTCTGACAAGGGATGAAATTGGCACTTGCAGTGGAAAAGATCTTTGTTTGATTGGGAGTCAGAACAAGTGTAATAGATGATGCCTGAAATAGTTTTAATCTATATACATAAAAATAAGTTAGACTCATGGAGATGATTACATGAAGACGATGAGATGTTTTCTGTGAAGTCAGCTTATGATGCCATACACAATAATACTCATACTGGATTAACAGTTTCTTTAAGATTTTTTAGGAGGTGAAGGCCTCACCATCGGCTTAAGTGCTTGCATGGAGGGTGATTCTTGATGGAGTACCCACTAGATTAAGCCTGATCAGGGGAGGGGTTAATATTACCAATACAGTGTCCATTGTGCCAAAGGTGTACAAAATCAACACAACACTTATTTTTACTTTGTAAGGTGGCACTTTCAATCTAAATTTCTTGCCTCACCTAGGTGGGCATTTAGTCAGTTCAACAAAACAACATATATGCTCATTTTGAGCAGTTTCATTTACTTCTGTTAAATAAAAAAACAAAAACAGACATGGAAAACTATGTGGATAACACTCGTATGGAGTATATGGAATCAAAGAAATTCAGCGTTGTTTAGAAACGAGAAAGTTGATTTTGGCTAAAATTCAAAGTACCTGCGATTTTATTTTCCTTTTCGGATTGGATTTTGTGTTATATTCAATGTCTTAAATCAATCTAACACTAAGAGGTGGTGGCATGGGGTCCTCATGTTCTTATACACTTTTTGGTGTGAAGTTGCTATATGCATTTCACAACTTTTATAAGAGTTATTTGTTCTGTTTGATTATGGTATTACGGTTTATTCCTTGATCAAGGCAAAGAGAGTTTTCTTGACTTTTATAACATGGAGTGTAGAACTTTATGGAAGTTGGGGTTCAGAGTAGGTGGAACACCATTGTAGGTGCAACAATGGTTTTTATTTGTATTAACATGTTCTATTTTTGAGGTTGTATTCCCAGGATGTCATACACACTTATTGTAGTGGATTCTACGGGGTTATGGTGATCACCATAGTGCATTTATAGCTATGTGTCACTAAGTAGTTTTCTCTGTTTTTTTAGACTAATAGTTCGGTGTAGTACACCCAAATTATATTCTTTGTTTTTTTGATTAATAGTTTGGTGTAGTACACCTAAACTATATACAGGGTGTCTAGATGGTCATAGTTTTTTATTCAATTGCTAATTTGTAGGTTATTCAAGATTGGTTTTGAGGTAATAGCCTCCTTGTAAAGGGTTAGATCATCCCTCTAATGCTCACTTATATTTTATTTATTTTTTGTCAAAAAAAACAAGACTTGTAAGTCTAATGTCTAAATTATTCAAAGTAGGGTTTATATTACAAAGTGTCATAATGTTTCTATAATTATAAATGTTATTTAATATTATTTTTTAAATTTTTTAACATTACTATTACATATATAACAATTAGTAACATAAAAAAATATTACTAAATCAAACAAAATGTTACTAAAATGATTTAGTAACATTTTATCATATATTACTTATAGTCAATGATACTAAAAACTTTTAATAACATTTTTAAATATCAATAATAACATTTATAAAATTATCACCATATATTTTTGGTAATATTTATTTAATAAAATAAAATTTTAAAATATTACTAAATATTTTTAGTAATATATTTTGTTAAAAAAGTAACATTATTAAAATTTTACTATAACATTTTATTAACTTTTTTTAATTAAAATATGATATTTTAAAAATATTATTAAATATTTTCTAATAAAATAATAACATTACAAATATTAGTAACTATTTTTTAATAAAAAGATGACATTTTAAAAATATTACTATATCTTTATTGTGAAACAGTAACATTATAAAAACTGTTACTTAATTCTTTTTAATAAAAATGTAATATTTTAAAATTGTTATTAAAAGTCTCTAATAATATTTTTTTCAATAAAAATAACATTATAAAAAAATTACTAAAATTTAAAACGATATTGCAACTAATATATTATATAAATTATGTTATCTTCATATATAACTAACTTTCATTTTTAGTTCTCTCCATATAATTTGTTTAATTAAGTTATCCATATGAAATATTTATCAATTTTTTTATAATTACTTTTTTTGGATGAATTTGTGGTCTCTCTGCTGTATAGGCTAAGAAACCATTGCAACACTAAAAACTAATTGAGAGGCAACAGAAATCATAAATTGAGAAATGAGAATAAAAAATGGATCAATTATCTTAACTTTGTGTAGATAAAGTTCTTTTGCTTATAATAAAATAAGAAAATAAAAGTAAGCCAAATTCTTTTATGAATATCAGCTTATAGACATCCAACCTCTGTTTAGGGTAGACAGAATTCAGCCAGAACATCACTTTGTATGAACGTGTAGCCTTCTTCATCTTCTAAAACAACTGAAATAATAACAAAATAACAAATAAATAAATAACCATTCACCATATAGCAAAGAAAACAGATCAAACATCATTATTATTACAATCTAACTGCTAATCAGAGAAAGAATAACTAGCATATTTTTTTATCATTCATGTCAAAAACTAAAGTAAAAAACTAAAGCAAAATAAAATTTAATTTAGCATAAAAAATTGGAAGTAATATGAGAAATAAAACATAAGAAACATCATCATAATAACAATAAAATACAGAGATGAATCCAAATATTATGTAATCAAAGAAAGCGTAACTAACATTTTGTTTTACGATTCGATTTGTATAAAATGTAAAGCAGAACATAAATGTTTACTTATTGAGCATTATCAATGGAAATTGAAAGGAGCAGAACGATGTGACATTTTAGATCGGTTTATCATTGACATAATACTGGAGGTACTATTAGGAAGAGTGTTAATGGAGATATAGTTCGATAGAAAAGATAGTTATAAGAAGAAGATTGAGAGAAAAGGAAAATGAGCGGTTCAACACCTAAGTCATTGAAGAAAAATGATTTTAGAAAAATGATTTTGCATAGATGAGCTTTGAAGGCATGAGTTTTGAAGGCCCGAGGATGAGTTTTGCAGATGTGCTTCATCTGCTGGTAAATCACAGCAGTTCTAAAATCACGGTCACTGAATCCTAAAAAAGCCCCAAATCGAACCTCATTCACTGAAATCGCGCCGCTCACACCCATCCCACTTGCGTCTCCGTCGCGCGCTGCTCATGTTCTCCTCGTCGTCAGCGACGCTGCTTCTGTTCTCGCTGATCGCGTTTGGCACTGTTGCGCCTTTGTTCAAGATCGCGCACACCGCTTGTCATAGTAATCGTCGTTGTCGTCGCCGCTAACACTATTCTGAAATCCCACGAACACCACAAAAATAGCTCTTCTTACTGCTGATTTGAAAATCTTAGCAGCCACAACACCAAAACCCTAGAGAGAAGAACCTGCATCTTCCCACTTTTTTTTACAAATTACAGATTTCTTGTCAATTTAATTAAAATACAATTTCTTACAAATTGTTATTAATAGCAAAATTTATAAATGTTTTCTAAAACAAATTTCCTAAAAATATAGACAAATTGTATTATTTTATTTAATTAATTAAAAAATTGTCTTTTAATAACATTTTAAAAAAGTTACTATACATTATCTTAATCTTATTTATAATAACATTTATTGACAAAATGTCACAATATTATGTTAATGTTATTTATAATGACATTTATATAAAAAAATGTTACTAAAATAGTTAAAATTTATATACACAGTAAATATTTTAAATAAGTGTAACTAAAAAATGTTACTAAAAATAATAAATGGTGTAGTGATTTACAAAGAAAGATATATTATATTGTCAATTAAACTTTAATATTTTGAGGATCATGAAATTCTTCTTACTTTGTCCAAAAATATAATCCATATCATACACAATTATAAGTTTCTCTATCAATCATATTCTTAATTTCACTTAAGGTCTCAAAACTCAACTTGACGAATTTTGGAAAACAAGTATTGAACACATTTATTAGTCTTGGATGAGTTCCTTAGCCTTCTTTTCTCTGGGCTTCATTCTACCTTTTTTGGTTGACTGTTTCTTCCTGCACCTCCATATCTTTTTCTGACACCTCCATACACAACATGAAAATACATTTTTATCCTTCTTGTGCCACCCCCATAGAATAACTTTCGGATTATGTAATCTGGAAACGCATTTGGAAAAAGACTTCCGGATTACATAATCCAGAAGTAATCATGCATCTGAAAAAAGACTTCTGGATTATATAATCCAGAAGCTAATTACAAATTTAAAAAATGACTTTCGGATTATGTAATCCAGAATATTACAGAGGGGTATTTTTGGAAATACAAAAATCTATGGAGGTGAGAAAAAAAAGGTATGGAGGTGCAGGAAGAAGCAGCCTTTTTGGTTCCTTCCTATTCATATATGAGATTTGGAGGCAAAGGGAGAGTATTTTGTAAGTGACTTGCTAAGCCAAAACTTGGACTTGTTGGTTGAGGTCTGTAAACAATGTTTTCATGCTATCTGCTTATAAAACTCATTGGGCTAGACTTAGTTCTTATTGGGCGAGACTTGATGTTCAAAACATGTTGCTATTTGGTTCATGTTTGGTTGAGCAAGGAAAAGGCTTACTTCGTGCAGAGTCAATTCTTCTCTAATCCTTTATTTTCTAAACTTTTATTCTTCACTATAAATCCTAACGAAAGAGTTTTATAATATTAGATATATCAATAGAAAAGTATATAACTCATCTCTTTTTTCATATAATTGTAAAAATTAAAAAGAAAACTATTAAAATCATCTTAAAGTGTTTAAAATAAAGGAAATAAGTGAATAGTATGCTTAATAAATTGAGCATAAAGAACATTTATCAATTGTATAGTCCATTCACCTTGAATAGTTTTGACTTTTACTCTAGTTGTGAATAGTTCTGACTTTTACTCTAGTTGAGATAAAAGTAATTTGACCTAGGCTCAAATAAACTGTATTAAGTACCATTACATTCCTTCAAATGGAAGTATGCAATTGTGTATGGAAAACAATTAATGTAATATGAGGAGAGACATCGCTAAAGAAAAAACAACTTCTCTTTGTCTCACAACAACAAAGGATTTGAAATGACTCTTTCATAAATCTCTATATATAGAAGATGCATTCGAAAAAAAGTGTCTACAACAATCAAGATGAACTTACAAAAACAATTGTATAGATATAAAATCTTACGCTTGCAAATCTAGCTCGTTGATAAACACTACTCTTTTCTTTAACTATCTATAAAAGTGAACTTTATGTTGTATATGTCGTAAAACACAACACCTCTTTTAGTGAGCGGTCCTATGATCATATATTCCTATAACCAAGAATGTTAGTTAGGATTGACGACATTCTAAACAATACTCAATTTTAGTTAGGAGTGTTGTTGCTCAAGCAATACTGAAATTTAACCAAGAGTGGTTGAGGTCCAAATTGTAAGACCCCCATCTGTAAAAGAAAATAAAGAAGAGAGAAAATTGTCTTTGTCTCCTTTCTTTGTCATTCTTCCTTTTCACTTCATTTTCTTTCTCATACCTCATCTATTCCAAAATCTGATCACATCATGAAATAGATGAGGAATCATGGTACATTTCTATTCGATCATATTTTTAAGTAAAGTTTATTTTTACTTTGAAGACCCTTATTCTTCCATTTTCCTTATGATTTAGCCATAGATCTTGATGGGAACAATTGAGAAAAATGTATATTCCAACTTGTTTTACATTAGACTAAAATTTGTTGATGTTTGGATAACATGCTTTAGGTCCTTAGATTCTGGAATAGTTTTCCTACTAGAGCTTAAATTTCCACTGGAATAAAGAATTTAAGGTAAGGGAAGCTAACTTTAGCTTTTTAATAACATCCTAGGCTAAAAGATCTAGAGGGAACATGGTCCCAAGCTTTAATTTTTCTTACAGGAATGTTATTTGATTATATGTTGTTTGAACTTGTAGAAATATTAGATTTTCATAGTTTACTATTTAAGTATTTTTTTTATGTTAAATAGGTTTGTAAATGTTGTGAATCGTGTTATAATAATTTGGAGTGTTAATTTTGGATTAAGTTCTACGGTTTTTGTAGGAACTAATTGAAGGAAATAAGAGAAGACAAAAAGTTGTAGCAACTCATATAATGTAATTGCACAAAATTGCAAAACTGATCTTATTCATTTTGATTTACTCAATCATATATATAATAAAATTACAATTACTGGAAGCTATAAAATAGAAATACTAACAGGCCTGTAAACTGACCATTAATGCAATATAACGGTAAAATAGTTTAAGGGTAATAAAATTAGAATTAATAATAATAAAATCTGAATAACCAACATCCTCCCTTAATTCTAATTTGGAACAACCTTCCCAATTTGAGTCATGATATTGTTTTTCTCAATCGTCATCAATTCTTCATTCATAGCCTTTTGCCATTTGGGGTGTTGAATGGCATTGACAAGTCTCACAGGTTCTGATTCTGCAAGAAAAGCAAAGTGAATCAAATCTCCATTGTCATCAACTTCATCATCAAGATTTACTTCGCAATCTTGAAGGTGTACAGGTTGTCGCTGCTGCCTTCTTGGTCGCTCCATCATAGTTGCAATTGGAGTTGCAACTTCAGATTGAATTACAACTTCAGGTTGAACTGCAGGTGCTTCAAGAGTGACTCCATCTCCCACATCATCGTTCAAAACGTAAATATATCGTTTTTTCGAATCCATTTCAGTTGCTGCATTCCATTGTCATTCCTCATCTTCGGCAAATGTAACATCACAACTAATAATCACCTTCTTTGTCATTGGATTGTACAATTTGTATCCTCCATGCTTATATCCAATGAAAATGGTCTTTGCTGCCTTACCATCCAACTTCGATCTTGTTGACTTGGGGACATGAGCATAAGTAATTGACCCAAATACCTTCAAGTGTTGCACATTGGGTTTGAATCCACTCCATGCCTCAATCGGAGTTGTGTTAGGAACACTCCGAGTGGGTGATCTGTTTATCAAATATACCGCACATGTTACGGCCTCAGCCCAAAAATAATTTGGCATACCTTTCGCTTTAAGCATGCTCCTCGCCATGCCCATGATTGTTCTATTCTTTCTCTCAGCAACTCCGTTGTGTTGAGGTGTGTAGAGGAAAGTTATGTTATGTTGCAATCCAAGTTCTTCACAATGCCTCTTGAATTCATTAGACTTGTACTCACCTCCTCCATCACTACGCACCATCTTAATTTGTCTGCCACTCTCTCTTTCAACAAATGCTTTAAATATTTTAAAGCAGTGGAATACCTCATCCTTGCTTTTCAATACATAAATCCAGGTTTTTTTTTTTTTGAAAAATCATCAATAAAGGTTAAAAAATACTTACTACCTCCAATTGATGATATGTTCATCAGGCCACAAACATCTATATCAACAAGCTCCAAAGGAAATTTTGCACGCCAAGGCTCCTTAACAAATGGTATCCTGTGATTCTTTCAAAAAATGCAAGCCTCACACAATTGATCAGGGTGATGAATATGGGGTAAACCATTCACTAAATTTCTTTTGGAAAGATTTTCCAAACTCTGAAAATTTAAGTGTCCAAAGCGTAAATGCCATAACCACGATTCATTATTCACTATTGCATTCAAGCACTTGAAATCACCCATATGAATATCTACTGGAAACATGCGGTTTTTTGATAAAAAGGTTTTAAGAATCAAATAACCTTTTTTTTATCAAAAAGTGAGAATTTATTTTCAACTATATGCATCCCGTAACCCTTTCCGGCCAATTGTCCCACACTCAACATATTACTTTTCATGTCAGGTACATAGAAAACATCATAGATGTATCTGTGATCACCATTCTTCAATGTAATAAGAATTCGCCCTTTTCCAGTCACCGGAACGAACCTTCCATCACCGAATTTCACTTTTGTGTGAAATGAGTCATCCAAATTTGCAAACAGCTCCTTCTGACCACACATATGATTCGTGCAACCTGTATCCAAATACCAAGTCTGGTTGTTTGGAGTTTCATTTGATGTGGTTGTCATTAATACTTCATGATCATTTTCATCTTGTTCGTGATTACTATCTTCTTGAGCATAATTGGAAGCATGATTATCACCTTTTGATTTGCACTTATTTGCATAATGGCCACGTTTATGGAAATTATAACACTCAACATTTGATTTATTATAAATGCCTTCTCGTCCTCTGCGACCACGTTCCCCGCGCCAAGCGCCTCCATGATTCTGGCCACCACGGCCTTTGCTGAAATAACTACCATGTTTATGATAGGAGCTACCAATTGAGGCTTGTGCTTGTAAAGCCTGTCAAT
Source organism: Phaseolus vulgaris (assembly GCF_000499845.2). NCBI lineage: Eukaryota > Viridiplantae > Streptophyta > Magnoliopsida > Fabales > Fabaceae > Phaseolus > Phaseolus vulgaris. The sequence goes on along the minus strand of NC_023749.2, from coordinate 9,996,978 downwards.
TGGTTTTTCAATCTTATTGTCATTCATTCGCTGCTCATGCGTTCGTAGAGAACCAGACAATAACCTTACTGTCATTTTTGAAATGTCATTGGCCTCTTCAGTTGCGGCAAAAACATGTTCAAATCTGGGAGTTAAAGATCTCAAAATCTTCTCCTGCTTTGCCTGCTCCGAATGTGTTTCACCATTGGTCTTCATCTAATTTATCAAGGAAAGAACTTTATTTATATAGACATCAATAGTCTCTGTGGTTTCCATCTGCAACAGTTCATATTGGCGTCTTAGGGTTTGAAGACACACCTTTTTGATCTTGTCATCACCTTTATAATTGGTTGACAAAATTGTCCAAGCCTCATTGGCAGTTGTTGCTCATTCTATCTGCTCAAACGTCTCGTCATTCATTCCTTGATGGATGAGATACAAAGCCTTATTGTCCTTCTTCTTCTGATCACGATGTGCTACTCGTTGCGCCTCAGATGCATTAGCAGCTAATGCAAACACTTCACTCTCAACGACATCCCATAACTCATGATAATCAAACAAAACTCTCATTTGCACACACCACCGATTGTAATTTTTTCCATCAAAGAAAAGGAATGATAATTGGGTAGAGTTCATGATAAAAGACTAGCTCTTGATACCAGTTGTAGGAACTAATTGAAGGAAATAAGAGAAGACAAAAGGTTGTAACAACTGATATAACGTAATTGCACAAAATTGCAAAACTGATCTTATTTATTTTGATTTACTCAATCATATGTATAATAAAATTACAATTACTAGAAGCTATAAAATAGGAATACTAACAGGCCTATAAACTGACCATTAATGCAATATAACGGTAAAATAGTTTAAGGGTAATAAAATTAGAATTAATAATAATAAAATCTGAATAACCAACCGTTTTCGCTCAAGTGATAGAATTTTGTTCAAGCGAATTATGACTGAAAATCTACCCTACTTTCAAATTTATTTTTTCTAAAGTGAGAATTTTTTTGCTCAAGCGAACCTATTCTCACTTAAGCTAAAAAAATTTCTTTAGAAAACCTATTCTCGTTTAAGCTAAAAATTCTTGATTGAGCTAAAAAAATTTCTTCTTTCATTTTTTCTTTTCTTTTCTTCTTTTTCTTTTCAATTATTTGAATTATATATGAATATAACATTTTAATGCAAAAATGGATATTAATTTGTATGATAAATTGGATTATGAAATTTCTTTTCTTTTCTTTTCTTCTTTTGCTTTTCAATTATTTGAATTATATATGAACATAACATTTTAATGCAAAAATGGATATTAATTTGTATGATAAATTGGATTGTGAAATTTATGAATGGTATGAAATATATATATATATATATTTTTATATGAGGAAATTACGAAATTGTATGATCAATTAAATTATGAAATTTATAAATGATATGTTTTATATGAGGAAAACTTGTATGAATTTAATGTCATACATTTGAGATAATGTATGAGATGTGATGTAATAGTACATTATGTTTGAAAAACATATGTTTTAATAAAGATCATCTATTTTTACTGATCATCTAAGTCACGTAAACTAAGGTATTATGTGGTGAGAAGCTTAATAGAGAGTTCATACACATAGAGTCCCGTTGTAGACACTCAATATTAAATGACTTATCCTTTTCCTAGATGTGTGGATTAGATGTTAGTCTCTGGTAGGGGCATATACTTAATGAGACTTCTAGAAGACGATATATCCATTTGCAATCTATGATTGAAATGAAATAAAAGTAATGGGATTGAAAGGAAATCAAGTTAATGTGAGGCAAATGGATCTATGAGTAGTCAATATGAATGAGATAAAAATGATTGTTATTGATAATTTGATCCATATGGTTGTTGATGACGATATTGGAATGTAGTTGGATTGTGGTGATTTGTATTGAGTATTATATAACTCTGATTGATGGAAAAATAAAAATGGAATTGTCTATTTGAATGATTAAGCTAATTGATTCATTTTACTTATATTTTTATATGTTAGTGTTTTATTTTCATTAGTTTATCTTTGCATGTGTTATTTGTGTATGAACTACGAACACTATACTATATACACAAGCAAATATATGTCTAGGTGCAGGAGAAACTTTGAAAAAAATAGTGGAGAAAATTACTTTATTTTATTCCCTTTTGTAAAATGTTTGAATATTTAAGGATATTACACAAATAGTAATAATACTCGTTTTGTATTTGTAGTGATAATCTACCTAGTGAAACTTGATCAACAAACTAAATATAGTCTTAATTAAGAGACAAACTAGTATAAAAACATCAAGTGTACATTTTCCTTTCCTCTCAACACTTTTAAATAACATGTTATTGAATTGTTATTTAACTATAAAAAAAAATTCTTTTAAATTAGATTTACAAAAATATTTTGTCCACTTAAAACTCCATCTAATTATTATAATCATATGTTAATATCAAGAAATCTGCTAAAAGAAATATTAATATATAATTCAAACATTCATTATTCTCGTGTATTTTACCTATTTTCATATTCTAATTAAAAAAAGAAAAAAACTTAGAGCTAATTTTTTTTTATAAAAAAGTGATAAAATTTTAAATTTTAAAAGTATCAAATGTTTTACAAAAATGAATAATGATTTTTTTTTATATTACATACAACCTTTATAACTTTTAAATAATAAAAATATTTTTTTTTATATTTAAGTTAAACTTTATGTTTTAAACTTGAAAAACATGTCCTTACATATGCCATCTTTTTGTTCTACTCAAGGAATAGACTATACCACATAAAAAATCTCTCAATGATAATTTTTCAGAAGACTCATACATAAAACACTCTACAAGCAAGAAGAAAAACATTTCAAATATTTATATGCAAATCTTTATGAGTTTTATTGAACTTGGTAAAATTTGTTCTATATCATCTACTTTAAGTGTTTGATTAAGAAATCTATATAAAGATCAAAGATATTACTATATGTAAAATATTTATTTGGTCTCCTTCTCTGTTTTTACCTTTTTAATAATACAAATCCTTAAAAGATATCTTTTCAAAAGAAAAGTAAGTCTTTAAGTATATTTTTTTAAAAAAAAAACACGATTGTATCTTCTTACTCAGATCATGCAAAATAACAAATAAATGAATACTCAAATTTAAATTTCATTAACGAAACATTAAAACCTTATTATTGTTGATTTTGGCTTAATCCCAAGTCCCACATCGGTGGGTTCATTGTTTGGGAAGGAGGTTTGAGGGTTATAAATTAAACTCTCCCCTTCTTCACTGTTAAATATCCCAATTTGTAATATCTTCTCCCATAATAATAAAAGTGAGTTGTTTATGCTGTGCTCGGAGATTAGGTTAAATTGGTCGAACTCCGTTAACAATTTTCTGGTGTGTTTTTTTCCTCTTTATCTCTTTTATTATTCCGCTATGTTTATTCAATATTATTTGTCGGGTAGCTCTGTTAGGGTTCTGTTTTAGTGGGGAAATTACCCGTTTTTCCCAACAAGTGGTATCAAGAGCCGAAGGTTCGCCTTGGGTTGTTTGAAATTATTTGTAATATTGAATACTATATTTTGATTTTGTAATGGCAAATCAAGAAGAAGAAGCGAATGATGTATCTAGAGTGTTGGGCTCCTCGTCATCATGGTCGAGGTTCTCGGTGTCCACTTTGAAATTGGCAGTGGAAATTTTTGATGACACTCGACATTTTGGCATGCGGCAAGGAGAGGTCTTTGACTCTCTTTTTCAGCAGGGTCTTGATATTGCTATTGAAGGAGAGAAACCAGAAGAGGTAGAGGAGAAAGACTGAAGCATCATCAACCGGTTGGCATGCGGAACTATTCGATCCTGCCTGTCCAAAGAGCAGAAGTATGCTGTAAAAAATGAGACTTATGCACACAAACTGTGGAAGGCATTGGAGGACAAGTTTCTGAAGAAGAGTGGTCAGAACAAGCTCCTGATGAAGAAAAGGTTGTTCCGATTTGACTACCAACAAGGTACTACTATGAATGCACACATCACTATGTTTAATCAATTAGTAGCAGACCTGTTGAATTTAGATGTGAAGTTTGAGGATGAGGATTTGGCTTTGATGTTGTTATCATCTCTTCCTGATGAATTTGAACATTTGGAGACTACGCTCCTTCATGGGAAGGAGAATGTGTCGTTAGATGTTGTTTGTTCTACTTTATATAGTCATGAATTGAGAAAGCAGGATAAGATGAAAACCAAATCAACGACATCAGAAGAAGCATTGGTGGCAAGAGGTCGTCAACAAAGCCAGACAAAGGGGAGAAGAGGGAGGTCTAAGTCTAAAGGTCGAGCCGTTGCCAAAGATAAGTGTGCTTTCTGTCATGAGAAAGGACACTGGAAGAAAGACTGTCCAAAATGCAGAAGAAAGGGAAGACTCCACAAGATGCAAATGTTGCAGAATGCAAAAGTGATGTGGAATCAGATATCTCTTTAATTGTCTCGCTTTCAGTATCGTCGTATCCAGATGAGTGGATATTGGATTCAGGTTGTACCTATCATATGTGTCCCATTCGGGATTGGTTCTTTGAATTTCAAGAACTTGATGGCGGGGTTGTTTACATGGGTAATGATAATCCATGTAAGACAGCTAGGATAAGTTCAATCAAGTTGCGGAATCATGATGGATCCACCAGAATTTTGCAGAATGTACGGTACGTGCCAAAGTTGAAGAAGAATCTCATCTCATTGGGGGCTTTAGAATCTAAAGGTCTAGTTGTGACGATGCGAGATGGAATTCTTAAAGCAACTTCAGGAGCACTGGTGATGTTGAAAGGCGTGAGGAAGAACAATTTGTATTACTACCAAGGTAGTACAATGGTGGGGACAGTAACGGCAACAACTTCTAGCTCAAAGAAGGATGTTGAGGCAACGAAGTTGTGGCATATGAGGTTGGGACATGCTGAAGAGAAATCCTTGCAAATTCTTACCAAGCAGGGATTGTTGAAAGGTACGAAGGCTTGCAAACTTAAATTTTGTGAGCATTGTGTTATGGGAAAACAACGAAGAGTGAAGTTTGGCACTGCAATTCACAATACCAAGGGTATTCTGGATTATGTGCATTCAGATGTGTGGGGACCTGCCAAGACTCCGTCAATCGGAGGTAGGCATTATTTTGTCACTTTTGTGGATGATTTTTCCAGGAGAGTTTGGGTGTTTACTATGAAGAACAAAAATGATGTGCTTGAAATTTTCCTTAAGTGGAAAACTCAAGTTGAAAACCAGACAGGAAGGAAGATTAAGGTTCTCCGAACAGACAATGGAGGAGAATACAAGAGTGATATGTTCCTGAAGGTATGTCAAGATTGTGGCATAGTTCGACACTTCACTGTTAGAAAAACACCACAGCAAAATGGGGTGTCGGAGCGTATGAACAAGACACTTGTGGAGAAAGTTTGTTGTATGTTGTCTAATGCTGAATTAGGCAGAGAGTTTTGGGCTGAGGCTGTGACATACGCTCAACATCTCGTCAATCGTTTGCCATCATCTGCTATAGATGGAAAAACCCCGTTAGAGGTATGGTCTGGAAAACCTGCAATTGATTATGATTCTTTGCATGTTTTTGGTTCTATTGCATATTATCATGTGATTGAATCAAAGTTAGATCCACGGGCAAAGAAGGTTCTTTTCATGGGCTTTAGTCCTGGAGTGAAGGGATACCGTTTGTGGTGTCTAGAGGCAAAGAAGTCGATTATCAGCAGGGATGTTGTTACCTTTGATGAATCTTCCATGTTAAAGAAGGTAAATCCAGAAGGAGCTGATAGTAATCCACAACAGGTGGAGTGTGCCCGGAAGCAGGTGGAGTTTGAGCCGACAGTGGTGATCCCAACACGAAATACCACAAGTGACTCTCCTATGGCAGAAGAAGAGTCAGATGAGGAAGAGGTTCCTACCCAAGAATCTCAACAACAATCAACGTCAACTGCAGTTAGAAGACAGAGACGAGATATTCAGAAACCTGCTCGTTTCATGGATATGGTTGCATATGCACTTCCAGTTGTTGATGACATTCCATTCACTTACCCCAGAAGCCATTCTGAGTTCAGAGAGTGGTAATTGGGCAGGTGCGATGGAAGAGGAGATGCAGTCTTTGAAGAAGAACAAGACGTGGAAGCTGGCACAATTACCAAAAGGTAAGAAGGCAATTGGGTGCAAATGGGTATTTGCAAAGAAAGAAGGATTTCCTAATAAAGAAGATGTTTGCTACAAGGCAAGGTTGGTTGCTAAAGGCTTTGCTCAGAGGGAGGGAATTTATTATAATGATGTATTTTCTCCAGTTGTTAAACATTCCTCCATTCGAATTTTGTTGGCCTTGGTAGCACAGTTGAATTTGGAGCTAGCTCAACCTGATGTAAAGACCGCGTTCCTACACGATGATTTGAAGGAGGAAATCTATATGACTCAACCAGAAGGATACAAGGTTGATGGAAAAGAATATTGGGTTTGTAAACTTAGCAAATCGTTGTACGGACTGAAACAATCTCCGAGACAGTGGTACAAACGATTTGATAAGTTCATGAAGGATCAGAAGTACAAAAGAAGCAAATATGATCACTGTGTGTATTTGCACAGACTTGAATATGGTTCCTACATTTACTTACTCTTATATGTTGATGATATGCTGATTGCAGCAAAGAGCCAAGTTGAGATTGACAGGTTAAAGGCTCAGTTGAGTAAAGAGTTCGAGATGAAGGATTTGGGGGAAGCCAAGAAGATTCTCAGCATGGAGACAAACAGGGACAGGGAGAGGGGAAAACTTTGGCTGTCACAGAAGCAGTATTTGCAGAAGGTACTACAACGTTTTGGTATACACGAAGATACAAAACCTGTAATGATGAGAATCAAATAAAGGAGGCTTTTATTAATGGAGGAAGAGGACATCCACCCTCACATTTGAAGTTCTTCCTTCTAGTCTTCTCAAAATTAAAAGAAGACATAAAATAAAGATGAGGCCCAAGCCCAAAGCCCAAGCCCAAGCCCAAGAAGGCCAAAGCCCAAAGAGCCCAAGTCCATCCCATGAGGGGCAAGGCCAAGCTTTGAAATACTCTTGTATAGTTTTAGGAGGTGTGGTTATTAAATAAAGGAGTGTGAAAATGTAAAATAAAGTCACATTACTCATGTAACTTAGGAGAGTGGTGTAAGTGTAGTTTTTGGGAGGTGTCATAGTAGAAAAAGGTCACACCTCCCATGTGACTTGTTTTTGGTGGGAATTTCAAATGAGTTTATTTGAAATTTCCCACCTATTTTTCAGCACCTTAGGCTATAAATAGAGGTGCTTCCTTTGTAAAATTCAGATTGGAATTAATCTAAGAAAACTCTACTCAAATTCTGAGTGAACTTTGGAGAGCTTTGAGCCTTCTTCTCTAGTCTTATCTTGATGGATCAATGGAGTCCTCAAGTGGCGGCATCACTCTCATCTAGGAGCATTCCACACTTCTAGTGGCGAGATCATCCATCCTCCTTCCATCTTCATGAGCATTTCTTCTCTCCTTCCTTTCTCCTCTTTCTATTGTTTGTGTTAGCTTGTGTTCTTGAGTTTTGGTTAGATGTTCTTGCTGTTTTTATGAGTTTTTGGTTCGGCAGTTTTATATTTCTGTCCATTCATCTTGTTCCTTTGCTTTTCTTGCTCATTTGTTCGGTTCAATTTGACTACAATTGGTTCATCCAAATGAGTTTGGGATTTGGTACTAGTTTTTGGTGAGTTCTTGTCTTAGAACAATGATCCAACTCTAAGAAAAGTGCCTCTATAATGTCCAACTCAAGGTGATTCCTAAGAAGGTCAAGAACCTTTCTCTATATGGCTAGTGGAATCACATCATGTGGTATCATGAGTCTTAGGTTCTTCTTGTTTAATTGTTGAGTTGTGTGCACTTTAATTTCAAGAGCTCTTTAATTTTCTTGCAATTTAAGTTTCTGTTTTAGGTGTTAATTGAGTTTTCTTGCTGTTTTTCTTTTGTTACACCAAGTGCTTGTGAAAAGGTTTATGGCACTCATTATTCATATGAGTATGGTTGCTCTTTTGGAATGGCATTCTCCTTCCTAGAGTTTACCTTAAGCTTCCTTTCACTTGTTGTTATTTTTTGTCATATGTCTTTTAATTTTGTAATCATGTCAAGTTTTGTCTTAGTCATGTTATTCCATAATTGTCATTACTTCTAGTAGTACTTTTATTGTTTTTGATTGTTTCTTGCTTTAGTGTCATATAATTTTCTGAATTGATATTGATCCTTTGTGCATTTTCTTTTTAGAATTGAGTTCATACTTGTATTCTAGACCTATACAAGTTCCAATACATCATTTTCCATTATGTCTTTGCTAGTTCATAATTCTGTTTTTTGTTCCTATTAGGATTCCTCTGTTTCTGAAAAAAAGTGCTTACTTTTTTCCTTATTGCAATTGATTTAATCACTAGAAAATTCTGAAATTCTGGATTTGTGATATTCAAAGTGTTAGAAAAGAGTAGAAAAAAGAATCATTCAAAAATTCAAAGTACACAAAAAATGATAAATAAAATAAAAAAAGTGTACAATTCTGCCGAAAAGAATACGGTAATCTGGCAGCGATTTTTAAAAATTTATTTCTCTCAATTGACTTACTGTTTTTACTTCGTTCCAGTTCCATTATTGAGTTGAGACATTGAAGTTTCTGTGGTTAATTTTTCACATTCCAGTTCGCTTTCAATCGTTCCAGTTAAATCTGTAAACATAGGACGGTTTGCATAAAAAAAAATATTTTCCGGTAGCTTGTTTTTTTGTTTCTTAAATCTACTCTAGTACTTTTCTCTAGGACTCTTTTGGTGTGCCTTCTTTCTTCATTGAGTTCTTTATTTTCTTGCTTGTCTTTCATTCATTAATCTTTGAGTTTGTCTTACATATAGTATTCCTTTTGCAATTACCTTTCTTTGCTTATACCTTTTCTTGTTTGTCTTTATTGTTTCATTGGTTTTGTGGTGGTTGCTTTTGAGATTGGTGTGCTTGCTTTGACATCTTTCATTTGAGGATTCCAAGGCCTCAAGATCAGATTGGTGCAAGGACATTATTTCTTTGAGAGTGACCTCTTTTTTCTGCCTCCATTCACTTCGGCAATTTCATTGCCAAGCTCACTGTTTTTGCTAATTTTGTTTCTTAACTTGTTTGCTGTTTTTGTGTGTTTGCTGTTTTTTATTTGCAAAATGGCTGGCTATTCAAGTGGTGCATCTTACAAACAGCATTCTCCTTCCAAAGCTTCAGTCCTCGGTGAAGAAGAACATAGAAGAAGGAGGCATCACCATCATTCTCATGAAGAGAGCTATAACCGTGACCAAAGATATCACCAAGTGTTCAACATTGCTTGTAAAAAAGTCCCTAGTTTTAATGGTGATAGTGATCCTAATGTGTATTTAGATTGGGAGACTAAGGTTGACCATTATTTTCATGTGTATAGGGTCCAAGATGACGATAAACTTAGGATAGTTTCTTCATCCTTTTTGGGCTATGCCAAAGAATGGTGGCATAAAATTGTAATGGACATTATATATCGCAAGAAACCTCCCGTGGTTTCTTGGAATGCTTTGAAAGAGTGTATGCGCGCGAGGTTTGTTCCTCCTTCTAGGAAGGAACATTCCAAAGGCTTCCTCAAGAACATAGGATGGTAGAAGAATACATTAAAGATTTTGAAACAACTTTGACTAAAATGAATATGCATGCTAATGAAGAGTCAAAGCTAAAATGGTTTGTACGTGGTTTGAGAAGAGATATTAGAGAAATTGTAGAATTAAATGAGTACTCTTCTTTAAAGAAAGTGTTTCGCCAAGCCATCAAGGTAGAATCCTATCTTTTGAAAACAACTTTCAAAAATACTCATGATTATAATTTCTACAACTCTTCTAGGAAGGATGCCAACAAAATGTCTACTCAAAATTGTCCTTCCAATTTTTCCAAACAAACCATGTTTCCAAAGAAAGTTTCTACTACAAATCCTTCTAATCCTAAGTCACCTACCCAACCTTCAAATATCAAATGTTTTAAATGTTTAGGTTTTGGGCACATAGCTCTTCATTGTCCACAAAAGCAAATCTTAATGATAAAAAAGGTAAAACAAGACCTACCTCACCCACCTACCACAAGTAAAAAAGAAAAAGACAAAGAAGGCCAAGTTGACATGGATCTAATCCTTTCACCTCCAAGGTGTTTTCCTTCCTTATCTTTTTCCTTACCCAAGCTTCCTATTTCACCACCATCTTGGTTAAAAACTGTTAGGGATAATTTGTTCATACCTCCTAATGGTTGTCACCATTTAAGAGCTCTTTTTCCAAAACATCACATCATTCCCAAACAAATTTTTCCAACTTGGTCGATTTATAGAACCTCCTTTTCTGAAATCCCATTATTTACAAATGCTAAGTCATGTTTACATTTTTCTTCCACTTTTAATTGTAAAACTAAACTGACTTTGTTATATGCAGGGATTCAGAATTCGTGGAGGAATTCTCTCCAACTCGAGGAGTATGATGAGAATCAAATAAAGGAGACTTTTATGAATGGAGGAAGAGGACATCCACCCTCACATTTGAAGTTCTTCCTTCTAGTCTTCTCAAAATTAAAAGAAGACATAAAATAAAGATGAGGCACAAGCCCAAAGCCCAAGCCCAAGCCCAAGAAGGCCAAAGCCCAAAGAGCCCAAGTCCATCCCATGAGGGGCAAGGCCAAGCTTTGAAATACTCTTGTATAGTTTTAGGAGGTATGGTTATTAAATAAAGGAGTGTGAAAATGTAAAATAAAGTCACATTACCCATGTAACTTAGGAGAGTGGTGTAGGTGTAGTTTTTGGGAGGTGTCATAGTAGAAAAAGGTCACACCTCCCATGTGACTTGTTTTTTGTGGGAATTTCAAATGAGTTTATTTGAAATTTCCCACCTATTTTTCAGCACCTTAGGCTATAAATAGATGTGCTTCCTTTGTAAAATTCAGATTGGAATTAATCTAAGAAAACTCTACTCAAATTCTGAGTGAACTTTGGAGAGCTTTGAGCCTTCTTCTCTAGTCTTATCTTGATGGATCAATGGAGTCCTCAAGTGGCGGCATCACTCTCATCTAGGAGCATTCCACACTTCTAGTGGCGAGATCATCCATCCTCCTTCCATCTTCATGAGCATTTCTTCTCTCCTTCCTTTCTCCTCTTTCTATTGTTTGTGTTAGCTTGTGTTCTTGAGTTTTGGTTAGATGTTCTTGCTGTTTTTATGAGTTTTTGGTTCGGCAGTTTTATATTTCTGTCCATTCATCTTGTTCCTTTGCTTTTCTTGCTCATTTGTTCGGTTCAATTTGACTACAATTGGTTCATCCAAATGAGTTTGGGATTTGGTACTAGTTTTTGGTGAGTTCTTGTCTTAGAACAATGATCCAACTCTAAGAAAAGTGCCTCTATAATGTCCAACTCAAGGTGATTCCTAAGAAGGTCAAGAACCTTTCTCTATATGGCTAGTGGAATCACATCATGTAAGTACCCCACTTGCTCCTCATTTGAAATTGAGTAGCCGTTTATCTCCGACGACTGATGAAGAACGAGAATACATGGCGAAAGTCCCATATACAAATGCAGTTGGAAGCTTGATGTATGCAATGGTGTGTACAAGACCAGATATTTCACAGGCTGTGAGTGTTGTTAGCAGGTACATGCATAATCCGGGCAAGGGACATTGGCAAGCTGTGAGATGGATTCTACGGTACCTCCAAAATACCTTAGATGTAGGATTGACATTTGAGTAAGATGAATCACTTGGTCAATGCATAGTTGGATATTGTGATTCTGATTATGCAGGTGATTTGGATAAGCGACGGTCTACAACTGGCTATTTGTTCACTTTATCAAAAGCGCCAGTTAGTTGGAAGTCTACCTTGCAGTCTACGGTGGCTGTGAAGGAAGCAATTTGGCTTCATGGGTTGCTTAAAGACTTGGGAGTTGGTCAGAAACAACTTGAGTTATATTCTGACAGTCAGAGTGCTATTCATTTAGCAAAGAATCAAGTCTTTCATTCACGGACGAAGCACATTGATGTTCATTATCACTTTGTGCGTGAGATTCTCGAAGAAGAGGAGATCGTTCTCCAAAAGATTCACACTACGGAGAATCCTGCAGATATGCTCACCAAGGTGGTTGAAAGGACCAAGTTTGAACACTGTTTAGACTTGGTTAATATCTTGCACATTTGAAGTTGGCGCCCGAAGGCGCAAATTTGAAGCACTGCAAAGTTTGTTTTTGTTATGTTTTTAGAAGATTTGTTTTAGGTGGGACTTGAAATTAAGCCAAGGTGGAGATTTGTTGATTTTGGCTTAATCCCAAGTCCCACATCGATGGGTTCATTGTTTGGGAAGGAGGTTTGAGGGTTATAAATTAAACTCCCATTCTTCACTGTTAAATATCCCAATTTGTAATATTTTCTCCAATAATAATAAAAGTGAGTTGTTTTTTCTGTGCTCAGAGATTAGGCTAAATTAGCCGAATTCCGTTAACAATTTTCTGGTGTGTTTTTTCCTCTTTATCTCTTTTATTATTCCGCTCTGTTAGGGTTCTGTTTTAGTGGGGAAATTACCCGTTTTTTCCAACAATTATCTCTAATTATAAAGTGCGCACATAAGAAAAGCTAATATTTAATTATAATTTTATATTAATTAATAATTTATTACATAAATAAGAAATTAAAAAAATGTGTAAATTATTCTTAAATTGGGTTGAAAAATTTACAAAAGAACTAGTCTTTCATCGTTTATTTATTATGTACCGGTGTCATATAAGAAAAAAGAAAAAAAAACAATTCACTCATTAAAAGTATTAGTGAACATCATTTAAGAAAAAAATATTTTCCTAAAGTAATCTTAATTAGAATTAGAATTGGAACTTGGTATAAGAATGAAAAAGGTCATGAAATAAGATCATCATAAATTAGTTGACATTTGTATATGTTTAAAATCAACACAATATTTTAGTTCTATTCGAGACGGGAGGAAGTAAAATATAGTTAACAATAATATTTTATAAACACCTATACTTTTTTTTAAGTTAAAACGGAGCTATATAGCTTAATTTGTAGTTTTGGTTTAGTAGCTTTTTTAAAAGATATTTTTTAATTTATATTTAAATTATTTTTAACTTAATTGTGAGAGAAATATTAAATTTTATTTTATTTTAGTTATTTTTATCTAGATGTTTAGAGAAAAATTACGTAAATAATTAGATTTATGTTCTATTCAATTTGTGGACATAAAAAAGACTTTTTTATGTGGGATATTTAGGATAATTACTTTAGTTAATAGTCTAAAATTATATCAATCACTATGGTCTGATGTAAATTTTGGACATTTTTTAAAATTGAATTGTTTTTTCTTCAAACTAAAACTTGAAATACTGAAAAAAATTCTCGGTTCGAATTAAATATAACATAAGCAAAACATTTCAACAAAAAGGTTATGTACAAAATGTCTAATCTAATCCAACTTTTGTGAACAAGAAAATATAACTATACTATCTACGCTGGATAGGAAGGTTGATCATTGTTCTCTTACTTATTGAATGTCATGCTAGGATAATGAAAATTGACCATTGAAGACCTTAAACATTTCACTCATGTTATTATGTTCTACTCATAAAAGTAGAATATACATGATCAAATGTTGAAATGTGTCACCTCTATCCTGGTGTGAGTAATACATGCCCAAATGATGACTCTCATGTAGTACATGATGTAGTAGTTACATTCAAATGAATCAAATTTCCTATTATACTAAAATGAGAAATAAGTGACAAAAATTTATTTCATGCAAATTGTACATAAAATAATTATTGTATACATTAAAAATTGTCTAACCTTAGGGTAAATGAATTGGAATGACTTTATTCTACTCTTTCTACTTAAAATATTTGTGTCAACACTAATTATAGTAAGAATATATATGTTAGCCAGAATAAAATTATACTTGTTTAATATAATGAATAAAATTTAAATTTATCCTATATTCTTGTTTAATATAATGAATAAAATTTAAATTTATCCTTGTAATAAGCTTTACATTTTCTGGTTGGATTTTATTTGAAGCGAACAAAATCACACTATTATGTAATCATTAGGCATAATTACAACTAATTGCCAATGAGACATACATTGAATGATAAAAAAATAGTTATATAATTACCATAATTTAAGAAAATGCAAGTTAGAAAACTAACATTTCAATGTATGAAGCCAAGTAAATATGTCTTAATGAGTCACTCATCTATGTTTGCAAGTATTGTTGGATTTGGACCTTTGTGTTCTCAAACTTCTGGATGGATTAAGGCTTAAGAAATTTTTATCTTTCTAATTTGTCTTGCTCTACGATCAATTTGTTCATGTACCTAACACAATGAATAACAGGTTAAATGTAATTATTATAATATGGAAAACATTAACATAATATGACTTACATGACCCATAATTGTATAACTGAAATGTTTAATATGGAGGTTTCTTCAACAATCTCCAATACGTATGCTAAGAAAATGTACAGAGGAACAACGGTCCCATCGACTCCAAATACTCAGTTGTCTCACTATATTTGCAATAGAGTTTCTTCCTAAACTTGGGTAATATGGTCATAATCTAATATAAAGATCATCCACAACTTTTTCCATGTCATCATCATCATCACCATCATCATCAATAACAATTTTGCTTATAGCTTGCTAATTGTGATGGACAGAATCCTAAACAAAGGGAAAACATTAGTTCAATATTGACAGAAATTATAACAATAATAACTAAATAAGAAATAATGTAATACCTCTAACACTAGTGTGACCAAATGTGTAGGCAAAGCAAAAAAACTGTTCCTAAATCCTCCCCTGTCAATTAAACCTCTATATTGGGTAGAGGTTCTAAGCAACAACAGCTCAAGCTTCATCAACCACTACCTACATCTAGTTGGATTGTAGAAGGACACCATGGATGATTAACCCTCCCTCTCTTTGTTGTCCAATTGCGACTAGACGCGGGAGATTATCTTCAATATATGACTCACTAATTTGGTACATCAATATGAGTATGATTTGTTGATGAAGGATTTACAACAACACAACAACCTTTTATGCTTACTCAAACAACTTTAAGAAGTGTATAATGTGTTCCTTAAGTAAGTTGCCAAGAATGAGCAAGAGACCCTAACTTCTCATCAAACTTTTATTGCAAAAACTACTAGATTTGATTAAGTTTTTATAAAAAAAATACATCGTTATCTTATGCAAGATATCTTGACTGCAAGAGTCCGCACTTCTTCGTGGCGGTGGACCAAAGTTATCATGGATTCCCTAAGAATCACCAATATCACGCACATGTCATGGCACTACAAAATAATATTGAATTACCGACAAAAATTTACTGATAAATTTATGTTTTTTCGGTAATTTTTCTATTACATGTAAAAAAATCTTGTGTATTCTCTTGATTTATAAATCGAAATTCAAAATAAACTTAGTTCTAAAATCAAAATCAAAATCATTAATATTATAATTTTTTTTAATAATATTAATATTACTATTATTATTATTATCATTAATAATATTAATAATTACAATAACAATATATTTTTATTATTCATAATAATAGTTATATATTAATTCAATAAAATTATAATTATTATAAATTTATAATGCAATATCTATTGTAAAGAGAACATAATAAACTTTTAAAAACATTTAAAAAATATGTACACACAGATGCGATAATGCTTGTGTTTCTACTAGTAATAAAAAAATTAATAATAATAATAACATTAATCATAATAAGAATAATGATAATAAAAGGAAATGAATCACTACAGTTAAAAAAAATGTGGCCTAAACGTAAATATAATAGTTAAAAACTGTTGTCTTTGAACTACACCCACGACAGAATACTCAATGGGTTGAAAAATGTGGTCAAAGCAATATTTTTTTACACTTTAGGCCACAGTTTTATTGATATTTCCTAAAGTGGTATTTGTTGTAGTGTTTTCATCAATGATTTGTGTAGACTATGAAGTCATCTGTCTATTTGATTTAATGTAAATAACCTTCCAAATTTATTGTAGGGAGGTGGAGATACAAGGGCTCAAGCCTTCATGAGACGTTTATCTAACAATGCATATTCCCCGTCCCCTCTCACTGTGATAGTAGATGGGTGCATCATTTAACTTTTTGTTGTTACTAGGCACGTATTCTTTTTTTTATAATGCAAATAAGAAAATGAGACAACAAAATATTACAAGTACAAATTTGTGTAGTTATACGACCCGTTAACAACTAACACAAATCATTAGATAAAGACTAATTTAAAAAAAAAAAATTAGTTATTATATTAACTAAATTAGGTACTATTTAAAAAAAATTATCGGTATTTAAAATAATTTTATTATTAATAAATAGTTTCTAAATTTTGATCTAATTAGTTACCAAAATTTTAGTTACCAACTCATTTCAAACAACTTTCTTTTTTTAGGCAGAGAACTATCCAAAAAATCTAATTAAAGAAAAGAACTCTAATTAAACAAGCGATAAAAAAAGAATTCCTATGACAAAAATTAGATTTCAAAAAGACCAACAATAAAGCTTAAGTTGCTATAGATAATTGAATTAAAAAAAATTATTGAACAAAAATCTCAAAATTCATTGTGAAATCACAAAATAATGAATCCAAAAAACTCTAGCATTCCATTCGAAAGGCCACACTAAAGAAATACAACGAAGAAAATAAGAAAACTAAGGAAGATATATTGTTCTATTTTTTGAACACATTTTGTTGTCGAGACTTCCTTCGTTCTCCTTGAAGCGTACATATTTTTTATAGGATTCCTTGCTCCAAGGATTTCAGAAATATATTTTGTCTCTGATATTATTCACATTTTTTCAATTTTCAACTTTTTAGAATTTTCGAATTTTGTTTTTATCTTTAAGGCAAACTCAGTTTTTTCGTATTTTTGCAAATTATTTTTTCTTTCAATTCTATTTTTGAGATTTTATTCTTTTGTTCTTATACTCAGGTTTGGTTTCCACTTTGATTAAAAAAAGACTTAAATTTTTGTTTAATCGAGTCATCCATAATAGTAGACGCAATAGTAGACGCTTCGTTCAGACTGTCTTTTTCTTCATATGAACCTTTATAGATATGTTGTTAGACCATCTACTTTATGTAACCACTAGATCATCTAGTGAAATCATTTTGAGTATTAGATTATCTACTATGCTTAAAAATACAATAAACAAAAATAATCAATTAGGTGAATCCTAATTAAAATAGTAAATTGATTTAAGATTAAAATAATAAATCTTACCTCAAAGATCAATATAAATTACATTTTTCCTTATAATTTTCCTACAATGTATTTATAAATTTTCTATTAATCTCTAAAATTATAAAATAAATAAATAATTAGTCACTGAGAAAGACTAAAATAATTAATTAGTGCTTATAGTTGTAACTATTTCTAAATTTTAAATTTTAATTTTAAACATCTAATAACTTTAATAATTTATATTAAATTAATTTTAATAATTAAATTCAATATTTAAAATTTAAACACCAAAATAATACGATTTTAATATAAAGAGTAACCATAACACGGTTTTAATATAAAGAGTAGTCAACAATTATTATATAATAGTATCTGTTAATAACTTTCATCATTTGTATTAAATTAATTTTAACAATTAAATTTAATATTTTAAATTTAAACACCAAAATAACACAATTTTAATTTATACGTATATATATATATATATATATATATATATAGAGAGAGAGAGAGGATTTCTCCTCGTAACCATTTTTTTTTCATTTTACTCTTATAACAACCTTTCATTCTATTATATTATTCTGGGCATTTCGTAGTTTCATAAAGAACCGTTTTCAAATAGATTTAAGAAGCGATTTTTAATTCCTCTTTACTTGGTCCCTATTGAATTTGAATATCTCTACTAAGCATAAACCCACGTACTCACCCTACTTCCCACTTTATTTTTTGTACCCTACTTCTCATTTTCTTTTCTTTTTTTCTTTCCTCTTTCATGCAAAAACATATTTTCAATAAAGTAACAGTTTTGGTAGTTTTGATAAATAAAGAAGTGTCTGATTTAGTTGCAGAGAAACCAAAGGAAAGGAGAGTTTGACTTAGCTTATGGAACCACGAACGTGGTGCTTGTTTAAGACCATATATTGCTTTGTGAAGTTTGCAAACTAGAGTGGGAACATTGTTGAAACCTGGAGGTTGAAGCATATAAACGGATTCTTGGAGGTCACCATAGAAGAACGCATTGTTGATGTCAATTTGATGGATGGGCCATTGTTTGGAGAGAGTTATGGTTAAGATGATGTGGATGGTTGTCGACTTGACTACAGGACTGAACGTTTCTGAGTAATCTATTCCTGCATGTTGATGAAAGCCTTTAGCAACTAGGCGAGCTTTGTGACGTTGAAAGGAGCCATCAACATTGTACTTGTTTTTAAAAACCCATTTACAACCAATTGGTTGAATGCCTTGTGGTGGCTGAGTGAGAGTCCAAGTATGATTAGCGTGCATCATACTCTTCCTTCATAGCAACAACCCAGTTAGGAAGTTTTAGGGCTTCTTTGACTGTGGAAGGAACAACCTCGATACCAACAGTAGATGAAAATACCCATGGTTTAGAGATACCAGACTTTCCTCTTGTGATCATGGGGTGAATATTTTGAGTAATAGGTGGATGCTCGGGTGGTGTGTCAATAGGAGATGGAGAAGAAATATGGGATGGTGATGCAAAAGAATGAGAAGAAATAATGTCTAAAGAAGGAGATGATGATGGAGATGCAGGGGAAGCAAAATCCAAGACAGTTAATGAGGGTAGAGATGAAGAGTTGTGCAAGGGTGTGGGGTTAGTATCGGGTAAGGTAAATAATTATGAATATGGAAAAAGAGATTTGTTGAAAACAACATGCCGTGTGATATATGTCTTACCTTCGTTGGAGACACATACATACCCTTTCTATTGAGGGCTATAACTAAGAAATAAGCAGATAGCAGAGCGAAAATTTAATTTATTTTAGGAAAATGGGCTCATTAAAGGATAACATGCACAACCAAAAATCTTAAAAAAGGAGTAATCAGGTTGTTTGTTAAAAAGCAAGTGATAAGGATTATCAAATTTAAGAATTGGTGATGGTAAAACATTTATGATGCATTATTTACAATTTAATTTGGAAAATATATTTATTTTTAAAAATTAAATTTATTTTAAAGAAATCATTTTATTTAAGTTTAATTATATAGTGTAATCTATTTTTTTTAAAGGATTAATTTTATTAATAATAATATTGTGTTATATAATTTTATTTAGAATTTTTATTTGAGCTGCTATTATAAAAACAATATTTAATAAATTTTATTTAAATTTAAGAAATTACAAATAGAATAGACACATATTTTTTAAATAGAAAAAGAAATTAGTAATACAACTAATTATTTTTTAAAGGGATGAGTACGCATTAATATTCAAAGTGTATGTGATCCTTCTATAATTTTTTAAATATAAAAATGAATTATTATTATTACTATTATTATTATTATTATTATTATTAATAGTACTAGTAAAATAAACAATTATATTTAGCGACCAAAAGAAATTCGGTGGCTAAAAAATAAACGTATTTGGTGGCTAATTCAAGGGTAAAAATAAACAATTATATTTAGCGACCGAAGCAAAATCGGTGGCTAAAACATAAATAAATTTGGTGGCTGATTCGGTGGCAAAAATAAACATTTATATTTAGCGACCAAAAGAAAATCGGTGGCTAAAAAGTAAGAATATTCGGTGGCTAATTCGGTGGCAGAAAAAAGCAATAAAATTTAGCGACCGAAATAACAGCGGTGGCTAAAAAATAAACATATTCGGTCGCTAATTCGGTCGCAGATATATTTTTCCTAAGTTATTCGAAACAGCCACCACTTTAGCGACCAATGGTTTTGTCACTCTCATGTTCGGTCGCGGATTTGGTCGCAAAACTAACTAACATAATAAATAATTCATTCGGTCGCTATTTCGGTCGCAGATTTGACACTACAGTTATTCGGTGGCTATTTCAGTTGCAAATTGCGACCACTAATTTTCGGTCGCTAAATTCGGTGACTAAATTGTTATTTCCTTGTAGTGATGGTTATGACAGTGGTGAAGGCTTCACCCCAATATTTAATAGGAAGAGATGCATGAGCAAGAAGAGTCAAACCAACCCCAGTAATGTGACGATGCTTTCCTTCAATTGAACCGTTTTGCTCATGGGTGTAGGGACAAGTTAAACGGTGATGGATGCCATGTTCAACAGGATATGGTTTAGTGCATAAAAATTCTTTTGCATTATTTGTTTGAATAGCTTTAAGTTAATACCCGATTTGTTTTTCAGCAAAAGTTTTGAAAGATTTAAAAATAGGTGCAGCTTGGGATTTACGTTGTAAAAGATAAAACCAAGTATATTTTGTGTAAGCATCAAGAAAGGCAATGTAGTAACATGATCCATTAGAAGGTGTAGTGGGAGATGGTACCCAAATGTCAATATATATAAGTTGTAAGGGGGCAGTGTAAATAGTGTGAGAATCCGAAAAAGGTAATTGACGAGCTTTACCAAGAATGCATGAATCACAGAAACCAGTTTTTGCAGAAAATGGAATTTTACAGTGTTTGATAATACGATGAATAATAGTGTCATTAGCATGACCGAAACGTGCATGCCATAGAGTGTAAGTGTCAGTAGTAGATGAAATAGTAGTGTTTCGGCTGGCTGACCGGGATCGTCTTCGTACGTGGCTTGTCCTCGCGGGCCAGGGCACCTTCGTTTTGCTCTATCTGTGAGTACCTGAAAAGAAATGAACAAAGGGGTGCCCTCGCGGCCGTTTGCACTCCGACGATCAAGTCAGCTAGCGAGAAACATAAAAAACTGCACTGAATGACTGAAATTGTGTTGCCCTAATTGCCTTGTGCTCACAGTGGGTGCGCAGCGAAAACAACTAGGGTTTGTGCTTTGTATCACTACGAGAATTAGGTCAAAACTCGGATCCCCTTTCAAATGTCCCAAGGTTCCTTTTTATACACATCCAGCATTTAAAGCGCACTAAAGCGCATTCAAAGTGTATAAAAATGCCCCTTGAAACATTTGATACATAATCTTAAATTAGCGCGTACCTTAAAAAACTTTCACTGAAACCTTTAATGGGCACGTGTGCATTACCACGTGGCCTTCTGACTTGACCGTTTATTCTGTGCAGAGGGTCCCACAGTGCCGCAACCCAACTTAGGGTTATTCTATTGCGTGAGCTTTCCTTCGAAGTACTCTCTGGCACGTGGGTTGACTTTCTGGGTGTCAACTCATGCGTCCCAGTCACTAGTCATCACCCTGGGGGACGTATCTACCTTGCTCTCGTGCCATGCATGTGGTTCTTCCCTGGTCATGGCCCTCTCATGGGTCGTATCTGTCCCAGGGTCTCCCAGCAGTGGCGTGGGTACTTCACGAGTCAGGTTGCCCCCTACTGGTACTAGAACCCATGGCCTTGAAGCCACCTTTCTCTTCTCCTCACTACTGCTCTGTATGGTCGAGGCCCGAAGCCTCTCTGGCGATGTCTTCACTCGGCGATGCCTCTCTCGGGCGACGCCTCTCTTAAGCGATGCCTCTCTTGGGGACGCCTCACTTGGGCAACACCTCAGCGAGGCGATGACTCGAGCGGTCAACCTGTTGACTTCTCTTCCTTGGGTCCCTTGAGGGGTCCCACCATGCGTTGACTCTGACCTTTGGTCAATGCCCAGAGATGGGACGGTACAAGTAGTATTATAAGCAGATGATGGAGAGTAAGGAACAAAATATGAGAAAACATAGAGACCATTTCTAAGCCTTCCTTGAAGAAGTATCTCCTTGGTGTCCTGCTTTTTGATAAGACAATGGTGAGGATGAAATTCAAAGAAAACAGCATTATCATGAGCAAATTGAGAGATGCTAAGAAGGTTTTTATTGATATGAGGAACATGTAATAGTTTATTCAGAGAGAATATATGATTATTTGTTGGATTAATGAAATCTGCAGAACCAGTATGTTTGATATATAAGCCAGAACCATTACCTATTTTGACAGTTTCGGATCCAATATAAGGGATTTTGTCATGGAGAGTGGAAGCATCATGCGTAAAGTGATGAGATGCACCATTGTTAGGGTACCAAAGAGATTCATGGGTAGAGGGAGGAGAACCAGAATGGATGGTTCATCATTGTCACGTAATGGAGGAGCAAACTGTGAATGGTTAGCAAAAAAAGAAGATGAAGGTTTTCTGTCATACCTATGCCAACAATCAGACGCATAATGGCTAGTTTTCCAGCAATTTTGACATTGAATCTTGGTGGAAGAAGTGAAGTTGGAAGAAGATGAAGAAGAGAGCTATGATGGTTTTGGTGTTGATCTGTCACCGGCAAACCGAGAAGACTTTGAACTGAACTTGGATCTTGAGAAGCCACGAGTGTTTCTGTGCGCATTTGGAGAAGATTTAGCATGATTAAAAGAAGTGGCATTAACTTGATAAAGAAGATCGTTGTTGTTGCGATATCTTTCTAAGCGTTCTTCTTGGGCCAAAAGGAGAGCCTCAACTTCTTCTACCGTGTACGGGTCTGTGCGAGATGTGACAGAGGTAATGAAGGCATCGTACTCTTCGGGCAAGCCATCAAGAATTATTTCAATGTGTTCTTCTATGGAGATGGGTGATCCAGCGACAGCCAGGGAATCAACAGATTTCTTGATGTCTTGAAGATAAACAGAGATGGAACGCTCTCTTTGGGAGTGCGTACAAGCATGCGTAATTTCTTGACACAGACTCGGGTCTTTGATGCATAGTGAATCTGAAGATTGGACCAGATTTGATGTTAGGAAGAGAATCCCACCATGTTGGTAAGAAGAGGGGGAGAAATGGAAGAAAGGAGTCAGGTTACAATGGCCTGATCTTGGCGTTCAAAAGAAAGAAAAGCAAGAGAGAAGGTGGAGGTAGATTCATCTGCGACGGAGGAAAATCGAGGAGGAGTAGATGCAGCATTCAAGAATTTGGTGAGATTGAGGCTTCGAAAAGTGGCCATGACTTGTTGTTGTCAAATGAGATAGTTACCTTCTTCTAATTTGAAGTGAATAGGAGTGGTAAAGATGTGTGGAAAAGGAGTGGGAGCAGAAAAAATTTGGGTTGTGGTGTTGGTTGAAGATGCAGCGGCAACGGTGGGTGTTTCATCAGCCATATTGGCTCTGGATACCATGTGAGTAAAAGGGGAGAGAGAGAAAAAAATATAGTGAAAGAATAAGTGGGAAGAGAGAAGCTCTGTATTATTTCTTTATGTAAAACCAATTACACCAACACTGCCATGCATAGTTATATGGGTATAACAGAGTAACAGAAGCTATTACAGAGACTAAGTAACATGGAGGGAAAATGGACTTAACAAAAGGAGTTGCATTTCAATTTGTGAAACACTAATTTGATATTTTTCTTATGAAATTGTGATTGAAACATGTAACTAGAAAAATAAGAAAGACTCGACAAGAGGAGGCAAAGGATACACGATAAAAGTCATTGATCATAAGAAGTTTTTTGGGAAAAATTTTATGGACTTAAATAAAATCATACATAACAATGACTAAAATATATTCTCACTTTCTCATGTTTTACGCAAAAGTTACTTCTAATCCGATTTTCTGATTTTTTTTATCATCACCATTTATCTCTCCTGTTATTCCTCTATATTTTTCTTCTTTTAAGTTTTGCTTTTCGATAGTATAATCATCTTAACTTATTTTTGTGAATTTGGTCACCAGATAACATTATGTAGGGAAACTGATGTTTTGTTTGTTCTTTATTTGTTAATTATAGATGGTTAAATTTCAAAACAAAATAAATAAAAATTTTCAAAGCTAATAAGAGTTCGTTTGCTTCTCACGAGATTATCTTTTTCTATTTTTTTTATTTTGAAAACTGTTTTTCTATTTTAAATAGATTTTTTTTCTCTATTTTTAAAATTAAAGATATTTATAAATTTATCATATATAATTAATATGTTGGTCATGTTTAGTGATAATTCCCAAGGTGTATTTCATATTTATTAAAATATACTATAATAATATTAATATTATTTATTTAAATTTTAATATTAAAAATAAATAAACATAAATAATAAAAATAAAAAATGCCATACAATGTTCCGGTATATAAAGAATAAGCGGTAGTATAAAGAATAAGCATAACTCGGTTTTAACATAAAGAGTATAGTCAACAATTATTTAATAGAGTCTATTAATAGAATCATTCATGCATTTTTACCTTATGATTGAGATGTTCAAAAACTACCACAGTATTAATTTTAAGAACAAAATGAAAGTTTATTACACCAATAAATTCAGTGAACAACGTTAACCCATAATTCAATCGAATAGAGACGTCTACCAGAATAAATAGTCTCAGAAACGGAAGATAAACAAGATTTGGTCCCAGAATATAAATACACCCTCGCTGCAACCACAGAAACGCAACCACCATATAAATTAAATTTGTATACCCAATCCTAGAGCGGTTCCACGTAAAACTTGATTTTAAATGGTCCCTCTTATTTTTTTAAATGTCACTGCTTTTTTACGTTATGTACATGTATACGGAACATCAAATGTTGCTCTTTTTTCTACTACCGATTATTCTCAAAACTTCTTTTTATGTCATATATCAAATCCCAAACCAAAATAACTATATTTGTTTGGATAAAATTGTCAATAAATATTAATAAGAGAAAATAAAATGATGAAGTTCTGAAGTTAATTTATACATAAAATAAAGCAAGTTTCTGAGAAGTTAAATAAGAACTATTAGTGCATGTTATAGAAAATCTTATTCAAAGCTCAAATCTATGACAAGAAGAACAAAAATGAAAAAGAAAAGGAAAGGAAATCTTCCCTGCATACCTCAAACTTAATTTCTCTTCCCATAGTTAGTCTTATAACGGGAATAGCAGCACAAAAAATTCACAAGAAAACTGACAGGAAAAAGCCGAATCTGTTTGTTTAACAAACAAAGAAAACCTAACAACAACAAAATCCTCTTTTGGTACCAGGTGAAGTCGTTAATGATTCTTCTTACTGTTCTCTTTGTTTTTGAGGAAGTCAAGCAGCACAGTACTCTTGCACTTGGGGCATTTGGGATCAACCTCCGACAACATAACATACATGAGACACCGAGGACAACCTACGAGAAGCATGGCCCTTGTTTCTTCAACTTCACAAGACACGCATGAGCTCTCCAACGATTGGACAGAAACCTGCGACGAAGTGGAAGATTCCGAGGACGGGTCGGAAGATGATACTGGTGTCCTTGGAGGGGACAGGCTGAGCCTCACTTCTAACCTTGGACTCCTTGCTCTCTTCTTCATCTTTCTTCACAAATCACACAGTTTCTAACTATTTAACCTAAAAACAGAAGTGGGGTTTTATTCCTCAGTTTGGCACATATATATATACTACAGAGTGAAGTTAAAGGGATAGGAGGGAATTGAAGAGAGGAGAAGCGAGCAGAGGGAGGTGATTGATGGTAATTGAATGACAAATTTAATGGTGTGTTGAAGTGGAATAGCATAGAACAGTAGAGATGAAAGAGGAGACATGTATAACAGGGAAAGACATCTCCAGTGTCATCATATATGGATGACACATGCACCCTACACTGCACCCTACACACCCTACACACACTGTACCCTGCGTATGAGTTAACTTCTGAAGTTGTATCTATGGCTATTCTCCAAATCCACACTATTTTTTATTATTATAAATTATACCTACACGTGTGAAAGTTTTGTTTTACATTGTCTTTTTTATATACTGTTGTGCATTATAAATTTATTGACTTTTATAATAATTATTTTAAAGATTATGTTAGTAATAACTTCTTTTATAATAATTATTTTAAAGATTATGTTAGTAATAACTTCTTTTATACCATAAAATCTTAACAATGATAATAGGTGTTATTAAACTTTGAATGTGTAATGCAAGCAATAGAGTTCTAACTTAGGAATTGTGTCTAAGTAGTTTATGAACCGAGAGAAATTAAAGGGTTAAATATATATTTTGTCAAATTGATTTTTATCTTTAATTTAAATTTTAAACCATTTAAGTATTTGCAGTGTGAAAATGATTGTAGTACAAAAATTATTTAATATACAAAATGACTTTTTCTAATATTTTCATATTATAAGCAGGTTTTTTAGTTTTAATATATTTGTGGATATTGGTTGGGATAATTAGAATTAATAATGATTGGTCTGCATATTAGGCTATAGAAAGATATGGATACATGATGATTTTGGTTTTTGGTGTGATTGGTTAAGTAGGAGGTTGATTAAACTTTTAAAATTGTAGGGTTGAACTATATAAGGTAGTCTATATTTATTAATTTTTTATTACTGATAAAAAAAAATATCTGGATAATCTAAAGTTTGGACAGGACGAAAAACATATTTAATCCAAAATTAAAATAATTCTCAAAATTGAAAATTGATAATTTCGTATTATAAAATTTGTGTAATTTAAGTTTTTTTTTATCAGCAAAAAATAAATATGGATCATTTCAGGGGGTGATCCAATACAAAATAAAAAGAAAAAAATGATAAACCCTTACATTCCAACCTAAACCAGTCTCCCAACAAAATATGTCAACTAATCCAAAATCCAATAATATCGCCTAAGTGTGACTTAAGTGATACTATATATATTTTTTTAAAAATTATATAAATAAATTTTATTAAAAACTTATTTTAAAGTTTAAAGTTTTGTAATGAACCAAATAAATGTTTTAAAAAAAATTTACCATGTGAAGGCTAAGGAGTAAATTTACTCATTACAACTTTAATTTATAAAGATTCAAGTTGAATTTGAAATAAGTAAGTCTGAACACTACAATAAAATCATGAAATAGAAACCAATTTTAGAGACAAAAAATAATTAGTTGTTATAATGACTAAATTAGAGACCATTTTAGAAACTAAAAAAAAAATGGTTTCTAAATTAATTTTTAT
Organism: Phaseolus vulgaris; assembly: GCF_000499845.2. Classification (NCBI taxonomy): domain Eukaryota; kingdom Viridiplantae; phylum Streptophyta; class Magnoliopsida; order Fabales; family Fabaceae; genus Phaseolus; species Phaseolus vulgaris. The sequence goes on along the minus strand of NC_023749.2, from coordinate 9,969,864 downwards.
TATGATTAAATAGTTTTTAAATTGGTATCTAATTAGCTACCAAGGTTTTAACTATCAATTATTTAGATTCTAAATTTGGTAGCAAAAACTTTGGTGACTAATTAAATACCAATTTAGAAACCATTTAATAATAATAGAAACTAATTTAGAAACCAAAAATATTTTTACTCTCTAAAATGATCTCTAATTTAGTCACTATAACAATTAATTATTTTTTATGTCTAAAATTGGTTTCTATTTCATGATTTTCTTATAGTAGAAGTAATTCATCCTATCTAAACTAAAGAAAGAATCAAAAAGTTATTCATAACAATTTTTTTATCAACTAAGAATAAATCAATTATTTGGAGTATTTAAGCGATGTTCCAACCTTATACACAATGAACACCAACGCCTCTAAAAAAACATCAAATATGTGACTCATATAAGGATAATGTGACTATCAAAAGTAATGTCATACCCAAAATAACAACATAAAACATATCTCCTTAATCAAATAAAGTTGTTCATTAGAGTAATACTAAAATTGATATTCTTAAACAATATTTTGAGTTGGAGTTTTATAAATGAAAAAGTATTATAATTGAACGTTTATTAAAGATAATTAGTCGAGGTTCTTGATAGATATTAGTTATTAATAGTTAATACTTTATTTCAATAATATGATTAAAAAATCTTTAAAAGGTGGGTGAAGGATGGGCATGGAACCTCAAAAGTGTGAAACTCTCGGAAATAAAGAAAAACTATACCTAACAATTGGCACCAACTCATGAAGAAAAGAATTATGGTTCATTAAAACTGATGAGAAACCAAGGTACGTACTTAACTGTCTCCAGCAGATTCCATAATAAGGTGATCTAGATGCATAGAAACCAAACATAACCCAACCCAAAAATACCATATATATGGTGAAGAGTTCACCTTCATATTTTATTTAGTTGAAGATTTTCAAAATCAGTAGGTCTTCGTTATATTTATTAATGATATGGATAACATTGTTTTGCATAACAAATTCAGCCAAGATCATAAATAGGTACTTTATTGTGTTGTAACTAATTTGTACAAATTTTTACATGAAATGAAATTGAATATTTGTCATGAAAGTTTAAAACTGCCCTCTGTAATGCAATCAGAATGGTTAAAATTTAGTTAAAATTTATTGAAATTTATCAGAATGGTTATCCATTACAGGAGACATGTGCAGAAAAAATGAGTATTTTTAATTAATAATGAGTGTATTAAAAAAAGAGTGTAACTATATAATTTATCTATATATTTTGTTTGATTTAATTTAATTTATTAAAAAATTATTAAATATAAATTAATTTTAAAATAAAAAATAATTATTTGTTATATTGACTAAATTAAATACTATTTTAAAGATTAAAAATTATTAATATATAAATTAATTTTTATTATTGATATATAATTTCTAAATTAATATCTAATTAGCTACTAAGATTTTAGTTATCAACTTTAAAATTTAAATAATTGGTAATTAAAAAATTATATATCAATTTAAAAATTATTTATCAATAATAATCAACAAATTTTTATTTTTAGAATAATATTTAATTTAATTAATATAATAATTATTTATTATTTATTTTTAAAATTAATTTCTATTTAACCATTTTTTAGTAGTATTTTGGATGTTTTACTTTATTTGCATTATGAAAAGGTAAATACTAACTAATATTTAAGAACATTGGTTAAAGAACTAAAAATATTTTATTTCAATTGGGATATGTAAAAATGCTTCTTCTATAATTTTTAATGCGTATCCAAATCATTTCCTATAAAAGTGGCATTCTTTTTAATTTTGTAAGTATCTTGAGCATTTGGCTACACAAACCTAAACAAAATGCTTTATTATTTTATGAAAGAAGTTTTTAGCAAATGCTAATTAATTCTCTAGAGACATATAGCATTTTTCTTGGCAGGTTTAAATGAGGGCAAAATATAATATGTAAAGTTTTTTTTATTGTAAGTGCAATAAAAGAAAATACAAAAACTTAAATAGTTAACATGAATTTTACATATAAAAAGAATATAAAAACAAAATATAAGGCAAATTAAAAAAAAATGAGAGCATTTCCACGGCATCATCACAATCATTGACTCTTCTAAAAAAAACTAAGTAAGCTGGAATTAGACCAATACAAAATAATAATACTTCTATTAATTGCAATATATGGATTAACCCAAGATGAATTAATATTCATTGATACCGATCTAGCATGAGAGTAATGTTATGCTAATTACAGCAATTCTTGTATGATTCTTAATATAGGTGAAATGTACAATATTAATTTAATATTTAAATGTGAAAACTAACTAATTTTGATTTTGATTATTATATAGGTTCTAAAACTTCTGATTGTATCTACTTTGGTTATGTGAAATATAATGTTACCTATATGTTTTTTGTTTTTAACAGTGATATAATTGAGCATAACATTATAGTATAGACGAAAATGTCGAGTTTTTTGAATATATGTTTTCATTAAAGAGTAGTGGTATATTTTAACAACCTGTTGACACTGCTAGTGATGTTGTGTGTGAGGATGTTGAGAGAAGTAAAAGACAGAGAAAAGAAACCTCCTTTAGAGATTTTTTTTTTCACTTATCTAGTTGAAAATGATCCAACATGCTTTTTAAAAGCTAATGATGTTCTTGATGCTAAATATTGGGATAAAGCCATTAGGATTGAAATTGATTCAATTAAGCAAAATAATACTTGGACCATAGTAGATATGTCTAAAGGAGCAAAACTCATTGGTTGTAAGTGGATCTTTAATAAAAAAATATCATCCTAATGAATCCATAGAAAAATATAAGACAAGATTAGTAGCGAAATGTTTTACTCCCATATATTACTTTGATACTTTTGCCCCAATTACTAGGATTTCCTTTATCTGAGTGTTGGTAGCTCTAATAACATCTATCCATAAGTTAGTCGTTCACCAAATGAATGTTAAAACAACTTTTCTAAATGGTGAGCTAGAGGAAAAAATTTATATAACTCAACTTGAAGGATGTGTAGTTCCAGGTCAAGAGAAAAAAATGTGCAAACTCTTAAAATCTATGTATGGAGGAAACAAACACCAAAACAATGTCATGAAAAAGTTGATAATGTTTTACTTTGTGATGATTTTTCTACTAATGATGCTGATAAATGTGTGTACACCAAATCTTAAAATGGTGAATGTATCATTATATGTTTATATGTGGATGACATGTTGATGTTTGGTACATACAATGATATAGTTTTTAAAACAATTTTTTCTTGTATCTAAGTTTGAGATGAAAGACATGAGTGAAATAAGTGTTATTCTAGAAGTTAAAGTCATAAAGAAGGAAAATAATATATTATTATCCCAACAATAATGACAACTGTCGTTTTGTTGTCAAATTAATATGATTCTAGCGTAGACTTGTCTAACACTAGAGAGATGATAGTATAATTGTGGTCAGATGACCCCAAGTCATCTCCCAACGAATCCAATAGTAAAATCAATAAATCAATATTTAGAATCTATCTGCAAGCAATAAAAGTTAACAATAACAATAAAGATAAAAAAAAGGGGGTTTGAGATAGTTGTGCAGAAAATATAAAAGAGATTAAAATAACAATTAAAAAGCGGTTGATCCCCAAGTTCTTCCACCATTGAATTCTTCACAGGTTTTCTAAAGATTAATTTTTTCTCAATCCTCCAACAGAGTTAAACTAGATTGAACATGTGTCAATCTAATTCAACTGAAATTCACCAGTAAAGCATGTGTCTATTGATTTAATCAATACCCACTTTGTTCCATGCGTATACTCCATGAGAATGCTTATCTCCTCTCTCTTGAATCATTCGTCCAAGAAATTAATTAGAACAATGCGAACTAACTAAGAAACCAAAGTTTAAGATAAGGAAGACTCTCAATCATGCGTTCAAGTACAACCTCTCACAAAAACTAGTTTTCCAGGAGATTAGACAATAAAAACAATTGTTATAAAGAATTAAAAATCGAAACTTTTATTGAACAAAACCTCATAACTCAATGGGGAATTACAAAAGAATCAACAAAAAAGGTTTAGCCTTCCATGCGAAGGAAAAATAAAAGAATTACAAAGAAGAAAATAAATTAAGAAAACCCTATGAAGCTCCCTTTTTCTCCTTGATGTTTGTGTCCTTTTATAGGCCTTTCTGCTCCAAGATCTCGGGAAAATATTGTACTTTAAATTTTGTTAACAGTTTCCAAGTTTCTAACTTTCCAGAATTCTTGTATTTTGCATAAGATTTGCTTCCAATTCTTTTTCTAAGATATTGTAGATTTTATTTTCTCTTTCCTCTCATCAGAATTTTTTTTTTCTGTTTTGGTTCAAGAAGCAACTTGGACTTTTGCATATTTGGCCATTCACAAGTAGATGCTTCCTCCGGATAATTTACTCTAAAAACACAAAATTAACAAAAATAATAGTTAAGGCCCAAATAAACCCAATTATAACAATATTAATTAAAACAATGGATTTATTTATTATTATAGTCCAATAATCTATAATTAAGGCTATTGAGTGTTAATAAATATGGGTGAAACAAGTGTTATTCTAGAAGTTAAAGTCATAAAGAAGGGAGATAATATATTATTATCCCAACAATAATACACGGAGAAACTTCTTAGGAAGTTTGGTTATTATGACTTTAAGTTAGTGAGCACCCCTTATGATGCTTCTCTAAATTAAAGAAGAACAAATAATTATTTATTTCTCAAACTCAGTATTCCCAGATAATTGGTAGCTTATTTCTTTTAATGACCTTTTCTAAACCAGACATTGTTTATGGAGTAAGTAGACCAAGTAGGTACACTCAATGTCCAAGTTAAGATCATTGGAATGTACTTACAATAATCATGAAATACTTAAAGAGGTACAATGGATTACGTCATTGAATATCGTGGATTTCTCGTTGTGCTAAAAGAGTACAATGATGCTAACGAGACCCCTGATTAAGATGAGACAAAATCTACAAGTGGTTATGTGTTTACACTTGAGGGTGGTGTAGTTACATGGAGATCAGTCAAGCAAACAAACATTGCAAGATCAACAATGGAATATGAGTTTGTTTCTCTCAGAATGGTTGGTAGTGAAGCTGCGTGGTTGAAAATCTTCTTAGCAAACATTCTATTAGGAATGAAATCAACCTCATCTCTATCAATGCATTGTGATTACCAATTGGCAATAGCTATATTTAAAAATAAAACTTACAATAGAAAGAACAAACATATATAATTGAGACATAATTTGGTAAAGCAGTTGTTAAAGAGTGAAACAATTTCCATTGATTATGTCAAGTCAAAGCAAATTTGGAAGATCCTCTAACAAAGTCCCTAGGGAGAAACATGATTTTAGAAACATCGAGGGGAATAGGACTCAAGGCACTTCTAAACAAACAACTGATGGAAACCCAACATTTATGATTGGAGATCTCATGAATAAGGTTCATATGGATAAAAAAATAAGTCACTTGTTAGTTCTGCTAGCACCATAATGGATTTTAATATCAAATTTGTCCATTCTTATGATGTGTAAAAGTGATAGATACCGCATTATGGAGAGAGTAAACTTTGTAGTTGAAATTCTATAAGGTATAAGAGTTTTGACTTCTAATAAAGTTTTTAATGTTTTTCATATCCCTTATGGATGATGTATGATTTACAATATAAACTTGATGAAATCACTTATATGAGTGTCAAGTGGGGCTTGCATAAGATCTTGGCAAGATTTATAGAGCATTCATGAATATCGAGCATATGCATGACCTATTAAGCGCAACATAGTGATAACAATAAGAATTGTGAGGTTGTATTGTGATTGGTAAACCGCTAACACATATTAAGTGTCTTGGTTCATATAGCTTGCTATATCAACTACAATTTGTGTTAAGTTTATTAATCTAGGAATGATTCATATAGCTTGTTATACCAACTATAATGTGTGTTTCATCAATCTAGGTCTGATTTATATAGCTCATTATACCAATTTTGAGGCACTATATCTTATACGAACTCAAAATTTTCTTCTTTCTTTTGCAATATATGGGGGATTGTTGTAAATCGAACGCATACGAAGATATTTCAAAAGTTGAAGTCAAAGAAGTTTTTGAAGATATCAGAACGTTGCTCTCAAATGCATCCAATGCCACCCACTGCCATCGAATTCACCCAAGCTCGATACTACCACAGTCGGGAAAATGCATGCATTTTTCTGCTCCCTTTTCTCCTCTACATTATAAATATGCGCCTCTAGTTTGCTCCAGAGACCCACATCTCACAAGTTTCTTCTCTCTTTTTCCACTTTTTATTTTCTTTCTCTTTTTATCTATTTTTATAGTCTTGGTTTTAAACTCTTAGGATTTTACTTGCTAGTTCTTATCCTCAGTTTTATCCGAAAAATTTTTATTGTATCATGGAAGACTTACACAATACATTAAAGATAAGTTATTATACATAGTAATCACTCACAAGAAATTAACTTTTTTTCATTGTTTTCCACTATTATTTACTAGAAGCTTTAATTCAATAATAATTTATAATAAATTAAAATTTCATAAAATACTTAACACACTGTTTACAGAAATTTAAAATTATGATTTTGACAAAGTATAGACAAAAAAGAAACAATTTCATATTTTACATTTTAAGAGATTAAAAATCAAATTTTCAATAGTTAGAAGTACTTGAAAAATAAATAATTAATATACATAAGTGTGTGACGGTTTTATACAGTAGACAACGAACAACCAGATTGTTATATGGGGAATAAAACTACCAAACGAACCTAACGACAGATTTGATCAACAAAATTTCCATCATCCGAGGAACAATGTGCAGCCACATAGAAATGGAAATATTACAGTGACAGCTATATTAATTGCAGTATAGATTAAGTGAAAGTAGTTACCAATATATTAATGTTGTCTTCATTGATGATAAATAGTATAACTTGCAGTTTTAGGCCCTCTCAATATCTACCACATATTAAAGAACAAACAGAAAGGAAGAGGATCTCAGTGTCATTGAATTTTGAGAGTAGATCCAACGGCTATTTGTTGTAGATGACAGAAATGCACACAATTATGCAGATATTAATTGTGTTGAATTAAAAAAAATAGTAAGTTCATTTTTATTTTTTATATTAATTATCCTTTTACAATATTTTATTATGTCTTTTAATTATTATTATTATTAATAATCATTAATTATATCCTTTTACAAATTTATTTTTTTATTTTATTATGTCTTCTAATTATTATTATTAGTCATTAATTATCATTTATTTAATTTTATTAGGAATCGAAATTTTTCACACACTATTAAATGTTAAATTATATCATATATTCTTTTATTTTTTTAAAATTAAATTTATATAATAAATAAATGTTAAGTAATTATATCATATATATTATTTAAATTATTTTTATTAATTTAATTTTTTTTAAATTAGATTTATATAATAATCTAATCGTTTGACATAATTTATTTTTTATTTTTTACATGTTTTGTTAATTTAACTTTTACCTATATCATTTCAACTATCATTGTTACATCTAATTTTTATTTTTTCTGACTAATTTTTTTATTAACTGGATAACTGATATTGTATTTTATAACAACAGTTATAATTTAAAAAAATGAATACTTTTTTAAAATTGTAATTCAAATTTCATAGATCACGTGCGCGTTGCACGGGTAAATAGTAGTTAAAGAACAAAGAGAAAGGGAGAGTATCTATTGAATTCTGAGAGTAGATCCAACGGCTATTTGTTGTAGATGATAGAAATGTACTTAATTATGCAGATATTAATTGTGTTGTTGGTGTTTGTGCCATAAAATTTAGCTAATAATAGCACAACCATACAACGTATATTGGTTGGAAAACAATTGTATATGCAACCGTCATCCATCTGCTGTAACTGCAAGTTTAAGATTTCGATACATATAACTTCTGTCATAATAAAATACTTTTTTTTTCAGATAAAGTTGTATTATTTTTGTAATTTATTATTATTATTTTATTGGTTCGTATTTATCTTTGATTTTTTATTTTTTAATTCATAAAAATGATTTTTTTTCTTATTGAAGTTATATATCACAAACACAAATACTATTTTTTTTTAAAAAAAAATTATTAATAATTGTGTTGATAATAAAAGACTTTTTTTATTGAGGTTGTGCATAAAATTATGACTTTTGTATATCTACTCTTTTTATAACTTTTTATGTTCTTTTTATAGTTTTAAAAATATTATTAAAGAATAATTAATTACTATATTAACTAAATTATTATATTAATTAAATTCTATATTATTTTATAGATTTAAAAATTATTAGTATAAAAATATTTTTTATCATTAAGAGATTTATAAATTATTTTTTAAATTAATATCTAGTTAACTATTATTTTTTTTGTCAATTTTAAAATTTAAAATAATTAATATAAAGAAACACATAAAAAGTTTAGTTAAATTCCTATATTAAACCTCCTTATTAATAAGCATACAATTATTAACAATATTTTAGAAAATTAAAGATTTAATAGGAGAATTAAACTTATCCAAATCAATCTAATCTAGTCACAAGAAGACGGAGAATTAAAAAAGAAACTCTTGTTATTTTCTGAGTCAACATTCTAAAATATTCCAAAGAACAATTAAATAATATGTATTTGAAAACTCAACAGAAATCAAATTTCTCTATATTATCGAGACTAGACATATAAGATGAAAGATGAAATAAAGACCAACTATTATCATCCCAAACCCGACAACGTTAATACTTTATTTTTTTTTATTAATATTTATTTTAAGGTTTTATGCATGCATATTTTTGTTTGTTTTGTTTTAATCTATTATACCCTTATATTGCGGAAAAAACAAAAGATTCCACAAAATGAAAGTGAAGCCGGAAATATATATATAAATAAATTATTAAAAATTTCATTCTTTTTAAAACCATAAAACCATTAAACAAAAATAACTACATATGCAGCTGTCCCATGCCGACAAAATTTACAGAAAATAAAAGAAAATAGAAATAATATTTGTTATGCTCAACTTTTTTAAAAAAATAGAATTAATTTACCATCCATTATTTTAGTTAAAAAAAATGTGATATTCATGCATAATTTCAATAAAAATAATTAAAAATTGTATTATAACATTGAAAAATAATAATAAATTATATAAATCAAAATCGAGTATGACTAACTTTGATAAGAAAAAAAAAATCATTCATGTCAGGTACGATTTCTTCACAGTTGAAAAAATGTTTCAACTCATTTATAAAAACGCAACGTTTTTTTTATAAAACACAACTTTGTTGAATATGAAATCATGTTTTATAACAATGGCTTACCTACTCTCATAATAAATTTAAATTTTTTCCATTTAATAATTTTTGTAAGAAGTTATAATGATAAAATTCACGTGATATATATAAATTCAGCTATTTTTACATATTTTTCGTTTTCTTTGAACTATATACATGTTGTTTAATAATTTTTAAATTTATTTGTCACAATAAGATTATCTTGTTTAAATTTGATTAAAATGATAATGAAATAGAAGATATACCTTGTGTGAAAAGTATTAACAAAAAATAGTATAATTTATTTAGGAAAATTTGAGGTAGTCATTTTGATTTATTCTTTTACATATTTTTTCACAAGAAAAACAAAATTAAGAATTAGGGGTTTGTTTCTAAAAATTAAAAGTTTTCTTTTAATTGTCAAAAGAACTTAACAACTTTAACTCTTAAAAAATAAGAGAGAGATAAAATATAAAAGAAGAAATATATTCATTGAGAACTTGAAATATCTCCCCTTGATTTAAAATGAATTAAAGTATAAAGATATTTAATTCAACTAAAAAAAAACCTTCATCGCTTTATAAGAATAAATCCATTTAATAGAAACTAGAAATGTGTGATTATTTCCTTGTAAATTTTAGTTTGAATGTATAGTATAAATAATTATCAAACACAATTTTTAATATCTTGGTGTTACAAAACATTCCAAACAAAAACAAGTTAATCATAGTGATAGAATCCCTCCTTAATTATTAATTAATGAGAAATTATAATTAATAAATTATGATAATTAATCTATTTAGTATATTTAATTATAAAAAAATGTAAAAGTTTGTAATTATATATTTCTTGAATTCTATATGAAGTTTAACCTAAAAAATTAGTATTTTCAAGATATTTTGAAAATGTGATAATATTATTTTTTATTTTTTTTATGAATAGACTTTCTCTCCATATAAAAAGAATTTGTGAGAAAATTAATATCATGATAGTGTAGCGAGAAAATAGAAAAATATTTATTTTTCATTCAGAAAAAGAAACATCGTAATCATACTTATATAATATAATGCCTAAATTTTTACTTATCAAGTTAAAAAAGTTTTTCATTTAAATATTCTCTGTATTATTATTTTATTTTGTTATATTTTTTTACTTATTTATTACTTTTGTAAGTAGCCATTTTATCTGTACAAAGAGGAATAACTAGTTCTCAATTTTTTTTAACAAGTGGGAAGAAAATTAAATGGTGCTGTACTCACTATATATAACAATTTGCACCAATTTGGCTCCTTTAGCAGAAGGACTTTTATATGTATGAGAATGGACAAACTTCACACTTAAAGGTTAAAGATATCAATGACAAAGACTAGAATGCAGATCCATTCTCAGCTTTAATCAGAGAAACCGAATACCTGCTAAATACAGTTTTATCATTAATACCAACAATAGAATCTGTGTCCGTTGATCCTTCACAGGATTTTAAGGGATAAGATTCAAATTTTCTTTCCGCAATTAACTCATTTCAATTTCTTTTTACAAAATATTTTGGCCCTTTCCAATGTTAGGCACCATTTTTTTTTTGTAGTGGAATTCGACTTCCTAAATTTCGACTTATTTTTTATATCCAACAATATTGTTTGTAGTTGAAAATTCAACTTTCCAAAAATCGAATTTCGATCAAAATAATGTTATTATATTACGTTATAAATTTAACTTCTCAAAAATCGAATTTTTAACATGAATATTGGACATATTGAACATATCTATTTTAATAAATAGTGTTTGCATAAGAATTTTTTAAAATGAAGTTATTGAGAAAACTGTGAGTTGAAGTCATACGGTGTATAAAACAAGTTAAATGTACAATTATTACTAAAAGATATTTTGCATAGAAAACTTACTATTTTGTGGTCATGATGGTTTATGAGCTAAGCTTGAAGCTTAGGGATGCACAAATTTTGAGGCTAGTATAGTATCTCTGCCTGTACTTCTGGTTTAACTCATTATCATCAGGGAACAAAACGATGCCTCCCCTTTACGTCTTCTGTCCCTTCACGTGGGAGTATCACTTTATACAGAATATTACAATCAGTTATGAAGTCACCAAAATATACATATTTATTATTAATTTATTTTAAATTTAATTTAATTTTATAAAATTAATTTATAAATTAAAATTGTAAATATTTATATATTATAAATATTTTTATTTTAATTAAAGAAAGATTTTCAACAATTTTTTCTATTGAGTCTTATTAACTTGTTTTTGATATATATTTATGAAAAATCTGATAAGAGTACAATAGTATGTGATGGTGTGATGAATCTAACTTTTGTTAAAATATATATTAGTTCATAAAATAAATTTTTGTTGAGAATTCTTTCTTAATATAATGGAAATCATGACTAATGAATTTTAATATAATTGATTCATTGAATATAATGATGGTCTTTATAAAGGTTTGAAATTATATTTCTATTGAATACTATGAAGTTCAACCTATAAAGTTGAAGACAGTATTTTTAAGGTTTAGGGTTTATGATAAATATGATAAATATTTATTATCCATTATCGCTTTATGAAGAATTTTTTTTTCTCATTTTCTATATAAAAAGAACTTGTGAAGGAAATACATACAAGTGAAAAGAGCAACATAGAAAATAAATGTGAGAGTTGATATCCGTTATAATATGAAATTAGAAATCTTACTGAAATGGAAGAGAGATATTATATTTCATCATTGTTAGATGAGATTAACGGTTATCCTTAGAGTAAGAACCAAGTATTGTAATCTTACTTTTACAATTAAGACATTTTCTGAATTAGATCTTGTAAATTTTTATTTATTGATATCATAATCCTATTTTATTTTTTATTATTTATTTATTGTTTTCACAAATATCCATTTTATATTTATGTTAAAAAAGAAAAATTAATTCTGACTTTTTCAACAACTTTAAATATAATTTAATTTTACAAAACCAGATGTTAAAAGGTAAAACTGATTTCCACTTATGAAAAATCATTATCTTCAACACTTTTTTAGGTGGGATCTCAAACAATGTTACCTTTAAGAAGATGCAGGGCACTTAGGTTTATAAGTTAGTTCAGAAACATTGTCTAAAAGCACCCACCCTGTCAAATTTTGATTCAACCACTTTTAGTTTAATGCTGACCTTGATAAGTGCAGTTGACCGAAACCATTATCCCCTTTTGAATTCTTTTAGTGTTAGTGATATAAAAAAGAAAAAGTCAAGAAAAATAACATGTGGTGAATAATATGAAGAAAATGTATTTTTACTTTTACATGAAATAAAAAAATATTTCATACATAATTATTACATCAATTTTTACTTTAGATAATAATAAATTAGTCCACATGTATACATACGTTGCTCAAACGTAGAAAAAACAACAATTTTATAAGTGTTCCTTAAAAATTATCGTTAATTAAGTATTGATTATTTATGGCACATTTTTATAGTTGTGGCCTTTAATATGTATGGTTAAACAAGAAAAAAGGTGACTTGATATAAGTTAAAAAAAATAAATATTTTAGAGAAATAAAATTATGCTAACCTCTAACCATAAGTGGAAAAGAGTTTACGTCCTTCCTTAGTACATATTTTCGATATTTCATTACCTTAACTTTTTACTGTTCATAATCCACACCTCATATAGTCTTTTCTCGGCATCGTTTACATTTTTGCTTCCATGGTCTCCCTTTTATCATTGTCTATATTTTTATTCTCCTACATCTCTCACACCTACCATCGATCATGTTGTCCCACTATTTGAATCTCAACATCTCACTAGTATATTGTTTTTGAAAATTAGATTGCTCTATTATTATTTTTTTCGATTCTTTTACGATGAATAAACATTATTATCATTACAGAAAAAATAACTTTAACAATGATTAATCATTTAAATACATTTTTATAATCATCGTTGATGCAAACGTTGTTAAAAAGTAAGTAATTTTAATGATAATTTTAAAGTCGTTAAACAAAAAATTATGACACATAAATTAAAATCGTCATAAATTTAGAAATCAAGAAAAAAAATCATTTTTAACAATGATTTTTAACAAATAATCATCATTAAAAGTGTTTTTAAATGGTTTTTAAATATGATATTAGGTCATAACTTTCATTAAAAGTATCATCAAAAGAGTATTTTGAAGATGGTTCTAGACCAGAACCGTCGTTAACCATCAAAAGAGGATTTTGAAGATGTTTTATACTAGAATCATAGTTAAAAGTACAATTAAAAGAGAATTTATAGTCTAGGTCATAACTGTCGTTAAAAGTACTAGAGTTTTTTTTTTGTATTTTTTCAAATATTGCTACTTTTACCTCCTTCATAATATACACAATTTTTCAAACAAAAGCATGCGTTGTAACAAAATTATGGCTACATATAATATCATAATTTAAACAAGAAATTGTATAGATAAAAAAAACCAACAATAAACTTATAATGTCATTTTAATCATTCATGTAGACTAAGGAGGTTGATAAGTGTCATAATTTAATAATATTTCATGCAAAAAGATAGCCACTGATGGACTTTAATTGTTAAATAGAGTTATAATTCGACCTCTAAATTAGGAATTTGAATTTTTTTACATATTTTTGGATTATGAGATGAATAAGAATGATTTATTCTCAATTTTGTGTTAGTTTTAGGAATTTAAGGAAAGATGAAGAGAAAGGACTAAAGGAGGATGAACATGTTGAAGATAAGGAGAAAAGATAAAGTTGGAGCATTGAAAACTTGCCCAGGGCTCACTCACTCAAATAAAGTTGTTTTTTTTTTGTAAAACTAAGCAAGTAATATCTCACTTAAGCGAAATGTCACTTAACTTAAGTCCAATTAGGTAAAATAGAAGGCGTAAAGCAGAGAGAAAAGTGTGACCCAGAAGAGGAACCAAAGTAAAGAAACCCTAGAGAAGGTAGTCGTCAGGGAGAAACGCTCTGGATATTCTTTTCTTGTTTTCAATGCTTGTAATGACCACCATGAACGGCTAATTCTTTCCTTTGGAATTGAGAGTAATCTGTTCGAACTCTTATGTAGATGATATTTATTTATTTTTGTATGAGAGTAGTCTGTTTTTGATTGACGATTAGTATTATCATTTTATTCTCAAAACTTGAAACTTTATTCATAATTCTGATCCTTAAATTTAACTGGAAAGTACTTATAAGTGTCTGACCTAAATGATAATGCTTAACATATTTCAAATGTTAGGAATAAATTAGAAATGTTAATTACTTTATAACACCTATTTGTAATGATGAAAAGTTTTTATAAATATGTGATGAATAGATATTTAGGAGACAATCTTAATAGTTTTGTATGAGAGGAATTGATATGAATGATTTTTATATGTGCATCAATGTCAATCAAGATGAAATATTATATATTTTTTATTCATTAAAACTACATATGAGTAAGAAGGATTAACTTCATTCCCAATTTCTTAATTGATTTCTTTTACTCATTTATTTTTGTTTTCATTTAATTTTCATGCAAACTTATGTCAATATCTTTGAAATCAAATTATTGCACATATTCTTATACTTAGTGAATGCTACTATTAAGATTTTAAATATTTGTTTCTTGTAGATTTGATATCTGTCCTTAGGGACAAATTATTACTTTCACTCAGTACACTTGACGTAAAATATTCAATAATGTTATACATTGTTTCAAAATATTTTGACCATGTTGTCTTAACATACTCCAGTGCTTCTGAGTCTAACGGTTGTGAGTCATTGAAAAATTGTAACATTTAAAAATTGTTTGAATTAGTCCATAATTAATAAACACAAAATTTTAATTTAGTTGTGTATTGATGTGTTACCTAATCTAAACCTCTATCAATTTCAGCTCGCACAATGGTTGACATGCACTGCATCACATAGTAACCGCACTTATAATTTCTAGATTACTTATTGCACTACAAGTCAAACTAAATGTTATTAAATGAATCAATGACACACATTGAAGTGAGTGAACAAATTTACTTTAAATATCTTAAGGTGCATCCAAGTAAGCTTTTATGCTTTTGCACTTGCCCTCCCACTCAACATATTATATCCATGATAAGCACTGAAATAATAAGATTTCATGTTAAAATGCACAACATTATGTAATGTAAAAGTAATAATAGATGTTAAATGAAATTTTCTAACCTATTTATAATGTGTTTAAAATATTTATGAGGTTTCTTATGCAAGGAGCGAAACCATGCAACGATATAATTTTGAACAAATATGATTAGTAGTTGCCAATGATGCTTACATAAAAAATTAGTTAGTCTTTTTTATTTCAATAATTTAGTGTAACTTATTTACTGAATAAGGACTTACTTGTTGATATACGGAGCAATATATTTTTTTTCCTCTATTCTTTAAGGCAGTGGTGATGTATGTTTGTGTTTCTATTTTTTTGTTACCCATTGATTAAATGAGTTGAGGGTCTAAAAATCCACATGTATCTTGTTTTCCCTCATTGAAGCATAACCATAAATATAGATAAATTTCAATAATATATATAATAAATAAAAAGTATAAATGTTTTCATAATTGAAGTTACATCATCCATAATTGCATAACTGCTATGTTAATCTCCTTATCTCCGGATGCAATGTCCAACAAATTAGACATGTGAAAGTACAATGGTTCATCATTGTCCTTGCAAAAAATATTGGCATCCCGTGGAACCTTTACGATAGTTGTATCTAAAGTCGTAGCAACTTCCTCCAATGTTGCCACAGGATCATTAGTGAAGAATGTTTCTTCTCATCAACAAACAAATAATTAAATTAATTAGCATATAACATATTTTATATGTAATCATATTAGTGCAAAGATATACTATAGATTTTGATATAGGTCTCACGAGATGTCTAGGTTTGGCAATGAAGGTATATAGTGCGTTTACTACAATTGTTACCTTTGATGTCGACACAAAAACTAGAACATCACCACAAAGAACCTTCTTTACCAATCAGGAGGAAGAATCATAATTAATATACAACTCATAATGACTAGTTGAGCCAAAGTCACCCCCGATGGATCAACCGTTGAACAACTCCCTTTAGAGTTGACTCTCTTAATAGGAGGCGACTCGTGCTGCATCATAGCAAGTGGCTGGTGCGAGAGTCCTAAATCCTTCAACTGCTTATCAAACTCCATAACCATCCGCTTATCAAACTCCTGCATTAAGCTTTCTTTAATCTCTTTAGTGACCTCAACCTTTATTCGTTTTCCTAATTCTAGCAAATATTCTTAGCTAGGTTCACCGAAGGTTGCGTTGTGTTGAGGGTCCAAAGTATGAGCATATCCCCACACGATATCCAGCAACACAAATACGTCCAAATATATAATGTTTTTAATAAACCAAAAACACATACAAATATATATTCCTTCGTCATGATCATTTCGAGTTGCATGTACAACATCGACAACATCCTCATACTCTTTATTGATCGTCATTCTTGTATGTGATTCAATCTCATAAATGTCATTATTTGGTTATTCATCTTCTAGGTAATTATGTTGTGTTTTTTTTCATGTAGCACAACATACCAGTTTTCAGACGTAGGGTCTTGGATATAAAAAAAACTTGGGAAGCTTGATATGTCATTATGAATGGTAACCTATCTTTCAAAAGTCAGCCAAAGTCATTCCTGATCCTCAACTTTCACACTAGTCTTATTGTCAACTCACTTGCATTTGAAAATAGGTACAAAAAAATTGGTATAATTAACCTCCCAATTCTTTACTATGACACCATAATAAGGCATTAATCCCACAACATGATTTTGATCTTTTAAAGTTGAAAATTGCATGGACTCTGCCTCAAAAGTGACTCCACTATTTTTCACTGTACTTTTATCATCTTGAGACTTTGTGTAAAACAAACAATTGTTTACTTTAGAGTTAGAACAACATAAAACATCAAACTTTAGACCGTTTGCAAGTCATGTTAATGTTTTAGATGTTGATGGATCATTCATGATTTGTTGCTTAAATTGTGGTATGAAAAATTTGTTATACTCGATTAACACCCATTTTTATGATTGCCTTGGATTCTTGTATTTAACAACGTATTTGTGTGCAACTAAGTATGGTAACACCTCATCAGTGTTAATAAGGAAATACAAATGTGCATACATAACCTTTTCTCTAGATTTTTCTTATTACATGTACACATTTTGAAGATTTACTTATTAATCTAAGAGAGAGACAACAATTTTTAGAAACTTCTATAGATTTTTCTTTTGACATGTACTTGGAATAAAACTCAATAGCTTCTTCTAAAATGTATCTTTCAATAATGGAAGCTTCCGGACAACACTGATTTTTCACATATCCCTTCAAAATCTTCTTGTATCATTCAAACTGCAACACAATATGATTTCTCGTACAAGATGAACAACCAAATACACTATGAATATAGTTAAGTTATTGTATGCCTACATTTTTTGGTAAAATTCTGTGAATACCCACCGATAGTAAGTATTGCATTAAAACGTGACAATCATGAGACTTTAAGTCAATTAGTTTCAAATCATGCATATGTACATGATTGTTAACATTTGAAAAGTAGTCTTATGGTACCTTAACACCTTTAAGACATTCACATAAACTTATTTTCTCCTTCTTCAACAAAGTGTATCACGCTGCATGCAAGTATATACATTTACCAACTTCTCACGTGCCAATCCTCTCAAATATTCATCTCAATCAAATTCAGACGTGCATTTACACCATCCTTCGTTTTTCCTTTAATGTTTAAAATTGTTCTGATTAAGCTGTCACACACATTATTTTCTACGTGCATTACATTTATACAATGTCTCACATCTAACTTACACCAATACGAAAGATAAAAAAAAAGATTGATCTCTTCTTCCATATTCCAGTCACAGTTTGATTCTTCTTCCTCTTTTCACAAGCCACATTAACATTTTTTACATTTTCATAAATTTGAAGGTCACTTAATGGAGTGGTGCAAATGTTATATTCTTGGTATCCGCTGAAAGTTTTTTTCAATCTACGATACGGGTGATATTTCGTTAGAAATCTATAATGTCGAAGATACAATGTCTTCCTTCCATGTTTTAACTGCTCATATGACATGTTTTCTTCATGTATTGGACATGCTTTATGACATTTCACACTATAACCTGATAAGTTTCCATATGCAGGGAAATCTTTGATATTACAAAATAAAATTGCATGTGATTAGAAAGATTCATTGTCAAATGCATCAAACACATCAATCCCTTTATCCCACAAAAATTTTAAATCTTCAAATAATGGATTAACATAAACATCTATGTCATTTTCAGGTTGTTTTGGACAAGAGATCATCATAGAAAACATCATGTATTTGCGCTTCATAAACAAAGTAGGAGGTAATTTGTAAATCACTAACCAAACAGGCCATGAACTATGATTACTAGTTAAATTTCCAAAAGGATCCATTCCATCAGTAGTGAGTCTAAGTCTTAAGTTTCTTGATTATTTTCCTAATTCATTAAATTATTTATCAATCTTCTTCCACTGCAAAGGATCAGTTGGTTGATGAAGTAGTCCATCATATTTTCCATTATCTACATGCGACCTAAGGTTTTTAGCGACATCTGTATTTGCAAACAAACGCTTAAGCCTTTAAATTATTGGAAGATGCCAAATGACCTTATCAGGAGGACCTTCATTTGTGACTTTATCATTGTATTCTTTTTCACTGGCTTTAACCTCATAACATGACAAACCACAAATGGGACATCTTCTTAAATCTTCAAACTCATTTTTGTATAAAATACAACCATTAGGACATGAATGTATCTTTCTATATTGCATACTCATTGAACAAAGTATCTTTTTTGCCTCATAATTTCGATTAGGTAATGTATTTCTTTTTGGAAGCATGTCCTTCAACAATTGAAGCAATCAAGTAAAACTTTTGTTTGATGGAAAAACGCTCTTCTTCTATTAGTGATCTTTGTAATTTCTTCTTTAGATGAATGATGAAGGAGATATGATGAGCGGAACCATTAAAGAAACTCAAAAGGAGTTTCCATGGATTGAATTGGAGTTAGGAATTTGTGAGAGTGAGAGGTGAGGCCAACTCACTAGGAAAGAGTCTAGGTTAAGTCTTGAAGGAGACTAACCTAGGGAGAACTTAAGAACAAGTAGAATGGCAAAAATTAGGCAACATTTCATTACTCCAAGTTAAAAAAAGATACATGTATAAGAGACTCCTATTTATAGGAGAAAGTCTCTCAAAAACTCTCAAATGAGAGTGTGACAAGTGTCACCACCTTATTGGTGCAAATTCTCTCTATTTAGGAGAAGACATGTGGAGCCTCATGTCTTCCTTGCCTATATTTCTATTTGCACCCCTCTTTTACTATTTTACACTTTACTTTGTTTTCTATTTACATATTTCTCTACTTTGGCCCAAAATACAAGGCCCAAATCTTCCTAACTACTCTATACAATTTTTACAAGGCTAAGAAGAAGAAAAAAACTCTACAAACTCTTCATTAAAGCTCGATCTTCGTTTATCTTCTTGGCCGAAAGTTTTGAGGCTGGACGGTTTCCATCATCCCCTCCCTCTTGAAAAGGATATGTCCTTAGATCTGAATGATGCTTAATGACAACATCCTCTGTTTATTTGATGTTTTCCTCCTGGGTCAAATGTCAATCTACAATAAGCATCAAACAAACATGAGATAAATTTCTTTTTTAAAAGAAAATTAAAACAAAAGAAAACTAAACAAAAATAAGGCCTTTTATCTTTAAATTTCTTTTTAAAGAAAAACATAAGGCCCCTTTCAAAAATATTTTTATTCACTTTGTGTTGTTTATTGCCCAAGCTAGGCAACAACATCACAAAGTTTGTTTTTTTAGATTTTTGTAAAGAAGAATGAACATTATATAATTAAAAAAAAGAGTTCAAAGTATTGTAATCCCCTTTAAGGATTCTTTCTCAGCCATGCTTTCAAGGGGTGTCATAAAAGACTCTTCTTCTTTGTGGGTTTCCTCTTCATCTTCCTTTTCAACCAAACATTCTTCTGTATTTTCTATGAAGGAAACATTTATATCTATATGTGGCTCAGCTCCAAACATAGATTTTTCTGCAAGCACATCCTCACAAGGGTTTTCTAGAGAAGATTAAATTTTATCGATATCTGATTCAACTCCAGAAAAAGAGATTTTGGTATTTTCCTTTTCTATCATCACTTTTTCTCTCTTTTCTTTCTCTTCTCTATCTTTCCTTTCATCCTTCTCTCTTTTCTCCTTCTTTTCTTTCTTTCTTACAAGAACTTGAAATTTTTCTTTAAACTCTTTTTCTCTTCTAATATATTCTTTTTCTCCGTATATAAAGTTTCTTCCTTTTTCTACAAGTTCTTTTATTTCTTCTTTAAGCTTCTTCTTTTTTTACATATGAAATTGGAACAAACTTTCTTCTCATACACATTTTTAATTCATCCCAATTGCGTATTTCTGATTTTCTGCTAATTTTAACATTAGTTTCCCTTTATGTCCACCAAGACCTAGCATATTCTTGAAAACTGAGGATGGCTAAGGGTACTTTTCTACCCTAACATCTTTTGGGCTTTCTTTTCTTTCTTTTCTAACTCTTCTAGGTGGGGGTTGATAGTATTCATTAATTCTAAGACTCTTTTCCTCAAAAGAATCATTCACCCTAGAGCTAGATGCATGAGAACTTCTTTTTGATTTGACGTATTCATCCCTTTCTTTAACCGTTTTCAACTCTTTTTGTAACAAAGCAAGTTGAGTATCCATTTCTTTGAGTTGGACCTCATGTTGCAATTGTCTATATGAAAATGATTGAAAGTCTTGAGTTAACTGTTTCAAAAGAGATTTAATAGACTATCTATCATTTTCACTAACATGATGAGAATGAGAAGACATGGTTAAAGTTATGTGTTAAAAGAAATTTACCAAAAAAAAAATAAGTGGAGTAATGTAGGTAGATTACTAGAAAAGGGAGGTGGATCACTTAAGTACCAAGCCTTTCCTAGCCAGATTCTATCCTTCAAGACATTCACAAACATTATTTTTTAAGTAATTCACTTAGAGCACAATCAAGAATGAAAACACAATTTTATGCAAGAAAACAAGAATGCAAAAACAATTAAACACAATTGAAATTAATTCTAACTAGAAAGTTTTAAACTAGTCGAATTTCTAATGGTGAGGCTTGTTGGCACTTGTGAACCTTCAAGACACATTCACCGTCTAAAGCGTGTATATAATAAGAAAATCAAAGAAAACTTGTAGGAGATGAAAGAACACCAAAGGCTCTTCCAAGACACCTAAAGTAAAGATAATGACCAAATTACAAAACAATTGAAATCACACAAAATTTTAAAAAAATAATCTTCAAAGTTCTCTTCTCTTCTCTCATAAGTGTTTCTCTCCAAGCCTCTACTTGGTTGTCCTCCAAATGTGAGTACCCCTTGCAAAGTCCTTTGCCTTCTCTTAGGATCCTACCTAGAAGTTAGCTCAATTCTCACAAAGAACAAATTCAAGGTATATTCCACTTCAAGAGGTCAATAATAAAAACAATAAAAACTCAATTTGAAGAGTGAAACTCAAGGGAGATTAGAGATGACAAACACAAAGATTATCCATAAAATCAAGACAAACAAGAAATTAAAGGTTTTCAAAAAATAGGCACACAAATGAATTATGGTTCTAGAATGGATTATAAAAACAAAAGTTAAAGAATTATAACCAATGTAGCATTACTGCATTGCCATCCTCCAGAAGTTTGACCATTCACCGCCTGATTGCAAATATTCCAGCAGCTTAATATTTTTTTATTTTATTTTTTTCAATTGCAGCTATACATCCGAATTGACTCAAAGTGGAAATCAAGTATTGGGTCCCACATGTGCAATTAAGTGCTAAAATAAATCAAACCCGAATTTAGTCCATTGTCACACAAATACAATTTCTCTCTCATGACTTTGGTTGTCTCGTGGAATGTTGCTATTTGTTTCAATTATTTTTCTGAAATTTTGTTGTGTTACCACCTCTTGAACCGTGAACTACTGAACCACCAACACACTGATTGCAATTGCCAAGGACCACCAATTACAAATCATTTTAGCTTCAAATTCTCCAAATTGCTCTTAATCTAATTAGCACCAAATCAAACTACCGAGAGTGTAATTCACCAATTCCACCTCAAGCAAGGTTGTATCTTAACGTTCTTATTCTGTTGTTGCATCTAAGACATTCCAATGTGATTAAAATGCAACAAGCACTACACCAAGATAGAAAACTGCACCAGCTGCAACCAAATTATATAGTATTCACTCTTTTACTTTTTGCTTTGTGCTGCACGTCATATGAATGCACCAATGCTTTCCGCACGAATTTCGGAAATCACCAGCTAAGTTCCCAATTCCAGTTGTACTAAATCACAGCTGATGTTTGTGCTCACCAAATTCTCATCAAATTCATGCTTCCATTTCAAACAGTTTCTTCCACCAAGAACACCAAAGATCAAATGAAATTCAGAGGCACAGTTTTAATTAGAAACTGCAACAGCAAAAAACAGAAAACAAAAAGTTTGATTCCAAATAAACTGCACTAAAACAGTTTATCAAACACTTTCTAGCAGCTGTCTAAAACTGTTAAACCAGAAAATTCTGCACCCAAATCTTCACTCAATCAGAACACCAATTTAACTTTTGCACTAGGAATCACAATTTCAAATTCAAGTGATTAACGCCATGAAATCTGCAGTAAAAATTTTCACCAAAGTTCATTAAACAACACTGAAACAACCAGCCGAAAATCAACAACTTTAAAATTCTGCACCAAAACAGCCAAAGGTGCATCAATTCTAGAATTGGAGTCAAATTATCAAACAGATGGTGTACTGAGAAATAAAAATCTGCACCAATTCTAAATCACCAATGTTTCTGCTTTGGTTTAAAATCAGATCAAATTAATGCACAAAACAATTCATTCCACCACGAACTCTAACATCTCCCTAAAAAAATACTTGTTCCAACTTGAATCTGTAGCTGCTTCCAGCAATTCCACCGAATGGTTTCGAAAATGAATTTTGGAGAGAATGATAATGGAAACCTAACTCAAAGAAAATTGCTAATGATTTAGTAGCAATTTATTAACTCAAAAATGAAAATCAAGACTCTAATCTATGAAGAATTTTGAAAAAATTTCAAAAAAGTTTAACTAATGGATTTTATGATAAATTTGGAGTAAACATGACTCTGGACACAAAATGACTCAAATATAAGAAAATTTCACAGAATAAATTTGAAGAAAACTCAAAAAATTCAAAAGTACACATGAACACAAACACAAGAACACCTAAAAGCACATACATGAAGGGGTTCAAATAAGAACAATTAATTTGAACCGAACAAAAAGACAAACAACACAAAATCAATCGGTAAACATTCAAGAAAATTATGAACAACACGGAAATTAAAAAAAAATAGAAGAAAATCTTACAAAAATAGCTCTGAATACCAAATGATGGAAAAACGCTCTTCTTCTATTGGTGATATTTGTAATTTCTTCTTTGGATGAATGATGAAGAAGATATGATGAGCGGAAGAATTAAAGAAACTCAAGAGGAGTTTCCATGGATTGAATTGGAGTTAGGAATTTGTGAGAGTGAGAGGTGAGATCAACTCACTAGGAAAGAGTCTAGGTTAAGTCTTGAAGGAGACTAACCTAGGGAGAACTTGAGAACAAGTAGAATGACCAAAATTAGGCAGCATTTCATTACTAATTCCAAGTTAAAAAAATACATGTATAAGAGGCTCCTATTTATAGGAGAAAGTCTCTCAAAAACTCTCAAATGAGAGTGTGACAAGTGTCACCACCTTATCGATGCAAATTCTCTCTATTTAGGAGAAGACATGTGAAGCCTCGTGTCTTCCTTGCCTACATTTCTATTTGCACCCTTCTTTTACTATTTTACCCTTTACTTTGTTTTCTATTTACATATTTTTCTATTTGACCCAAAATACAAGGTCCAAAACTTCTTAACTACTCTATACAGTTTTTACAAGGCTAAGACAGTTTTTACAAGGCTAAGAAGAAGAAAAAGACTCTACAAACTCTTCATTAAAGCTCGATCTTCGTCTATTTTCTTGTAAAAAATCAACATACAATACAAATTTAGTTTAGGAAACAAATAAATAGACCTCCAATGCAATGCTAACATCCACTCAAGACTTTTATTATAAGGATTAAATATCCATGTACTATAATACGTAATTGGTTTTCGTCCCCGATTCAAACTTTAGAGCATCTGAATACCTATAGGGTAGAAATGATTGGAATGGGTTCTTCTGTATATGTTAAATGATTATTAGTTTTTTTTCAAAGATTGTTAGTTTGTTTCAAAATTCGTTGTAGTTTTGATTACATACTGATGTCCACTATAGCTTCTTCCACTGAATTGATGAAGTAGAACCTCAAACTGAATCAATTTTACATACAAAAGTACATATTCTAACATTTTCATATAACAAGTACCTGAATGGTCTAAAGTTTAGATAAAAAACAAAAATCATATTTATGTTATAGTGCACGGAAATATATTTAACCCTTATTATAATTAACTAAAAAATTAAAAGAATAATAAATTAAATCACATTGGAGTTTTTGAAAATAATGAATGGTGTGTGAGTTGTGAATTATTGCTAATTTGTTTTATTCACCATTCATACTTTCGTTCTACCATATAATAAACAATATAAAAGCCATATATGGTGACACTAGAATAAAAGATATGTTAAACAATAAGGAAATGAAAGTTTGATGTATAGAAAAGATATCTATCTAATGCTTTATTTTAATAATGTAGTAATATATATTAGTATTTTAAGTTAAAAATTTAAAAATATTAATATTTTGATCATAAAGTGGATGTATGTTTTTTTTGTTATAAACATTAGCCCACTTAACCACATGTGGTGGTAATAAAAAATTATATATTGATAATCCATTTATTTTTTTACATTCATCTTAAAACTCCTAATATTATTATATTAATTATTTTTCACATCATTTAATTATAAATTTATGTTTCTATTATGTATTTTTTTTTAACTGTCAAGAAAAAATGTATACAATTTGATATGTGAAACTATAACTTTTCAAATCAAAAGACCCAAATTTATTGTTTGCGATTGTAAAAAGTCATAAGACAAAATGCAATCACTTTGTGCCCATTACAACCACAGCTTTAGAAGTAGGGTGGTGAATTATTCAACACAGAAACTGAAACCACGAAAACGACAAGCTACTGCCCAAACGAACACATACCAGCATTGACTACAGTGAAGCCTCCATCCACAACAAGGTCATGCCCACTAACATACTTTGACTCATCACTGCCCAAGTAAACCACAGCTTCAGCCACATCTTGGGGCTTAAGAGTAACTCCTTTCAGATTGGAATAAAGTGCAGCAATCCCTTCATCATCAGTGTTCAGAAAACTCTTACTCATCGGCGTAGGAACCGCGTATGGAGACACACAATTCACTCGTATCCCCAAGGGTCCAAGCTCCACTGCTGCGTTTCGCACGAGCCCCACAATACCATGCTTGGAGCACGTGTAAGCGTGCGAAGCCATGCCGCCTATGCGTCCACACGTGCTTGCGGTTGCGATTATGCTGCCGCGTCGAGAAGGGGCCATTACCCTCGCCGCATGCTTCATTCCCAGGAACACACCGACCAAGTTTGTTCTAATCACTTCCTCGAAATCGGATTTCTTGTTGTGAATAATGTTGGGGTTCCACACTCCGATGATTCCTGCGTTGTTGTGCATGATGTCTAGTTTCCCGAACCTAGAAACAGCAGTGTTGACGGCACGTTCCACGTGTTCCTCTTTTGTGACGTCGCAGTGGACGTAGAAGGAGGAGTCTATGTCCTTGCAAACTGAGTGACCTAACTCGTCTTGGATATCAGCGATCACTACTTTGGCTCCATGCTTCGCAAACAGTCTCGCCGTGCACTCCCCTATGCCACTTGCTCCCCCTGTGATCAACGCCACCTTCCCTTCTAATCTGTTTTTCAAATTGTGTTTAACAAATCAAATCACAGTTATGATGAATACTTGTTTTTCAAATTAGAAAAAAGTAAAAGGTTCCCATGATTAGATACCTTCTGGCAACTGCAGAGGAGACTCCTGAAATACTTCCCATGATTCTCTCTATCTCCTGCTGAAGCTCGCTATAGCTTCTACTCTTCTTTGTTTTTCAGCCACTTATGGCTATTATGAACTGTCTGTACCCCATTTCGTTGGACAAGTTTACACTCCTTTTATCTTCAGAGACTTCTACTTTACAGTTTTTTTTAATAATAAAATATTCAAATATGTTATTTTTATAATTGCAGTGGGAAAAATAATATTAGCTGACATAATGCAATTTGAAAATTTATTCTAGCTTTTTATGTAAGTTTCAGTAAAAGATTCTTTTTTTCTTAGTTATAATTATTTAGGATTATCAACACATCGTCATTTTAAAATATTTTATTTAATCAATAGAAAAATATAAATAAAATAATAATATTATTAGTTGTGATAGTGTAAAAAAATTAGAATATCAAAGTATTATTTTCCAGTAATATAACATGGAATCATCTAAAAAATCTTAAAGTTTATAAAATTAATAAACATTACTTATCTATGAATAATAGAGATTAAAAATAATTATTTATTTATTTTGAATAAAAATTAAATAAAAATACTTAATATACATATTTTTATATGAATTAAAAAATTGATTTCAAATTTTACAAGAATACAAAATATTTTCGTATAATGATTAAAATTAAAATTCATAAGGAAATTACAAAATATACTTAAATTTTTATATAAATCCCGTCTGGCTGTTAAAAAAAGTTTGCCCTACTGGTTGGTAGTTCTTAGATTACAGGTGAGAACTCAAAAGATGAATATGTGTACGATTTATTGGCGACAGCTCATTGATTATGTACAGGAAAAGTCATATTGGTATATGCTTTTCCCACTGCAATATTGTCTTCATATTTTTTTATTTAAACAATCACTTAAATGTGTTTTTTTCCTCTGGAATAGTATAATTTTTCCTTTGATTCTTAATAATTCTTTTGTCTTTTGATAAAATAACTGTAATTTTGAGCCTTTTATTTGGGCTTTTGTTTTTCTATTTGTTATTTGTGTTTTTGCTGTTTGAATTGTACATATATATATACTCTTTTGAATTCAATGAGATTATTTTTGAAGTGTCATTCAGTTTTACAATTCAGACTCCTTTCGTTTCTCTATGTTATCTCTCCTTCTCTGTTTAGGGTTTCATCCCTTGTTGGTTGGTTGGTGCCTTGTTACCTCTTCACCATGCCGGTTAATCGTATTATGGTATCATAGCTCTTCAATTGAAGAGCTCTGTTGCGCGCTCTGAAATTTTCCCTATTTTCTTTCTTCTCCTTGATTTTCCTTTTCTTGATTTTCTATTGTAGCATTGGCAGAAGAACGCATCGTAGCATCGTCTCAAGCCGATCCGGCGAACAGCTACCTCTACCTTCATCCTAGCGAGAACCCCGCGGCGCTGCTCGTCTCGCCGGTGTTGGACGCTTCCAATTATCATTCCTGGAGTCGCTCGATCTTGACGACACTAAACGCGAAAAACAAAGTGGAGTTCGTTCTTGGAACGCTTCCTTGCCCAGCGAAAGATCATCAAAATTTCCCAATTTGGAACAGATGCAATAATATGGTAGTCTCATGGTTAGTACACTCCGTCTCTTTACCTATTCGACAAAGCATTATTTGGATGGATAGTGCCCAGAACATCTGGAATGATTTGAAAACCAGATACTCTCAGGGTGACCTATCTAGAATTTCTGATCTTCAACTAGAAGTAGCTTCTTTAAATCAGGGGGATTTATCTGTGACTGGGTAATTTACAAAATTAAGGATCATTTGGGACGAGCTGGACAATTTTAGGCCTATCCCCATTTGCACATGTTCTGTCAAATGTTCTTGTTTAGTTAATTCTATCATAAGTCAAAGAAAATGCGATGACCATGCTATGCAATTTTTGAGAGGGTTAAATGACCAATATAGTAATATTAGATCACACGTTCTACTCATGGAACCCATCCCACCTATATCAAAGATTTTTTCTCTCATTGCCCAACAAGAAAGACAATTAGCAAATCACATTTCTATTAGCATCTCTAGTATTAACAGTGTTGATTCCACTAGGACATCTTCATCTACTCTGTGCACTTTTTGTGGTAAGCATGTGCATACTGAAAATGTTTGTTTTAGAAAGGTTGGGTTCCCTAATCAAGACAATATGAACTCAAAATCCAACACTAGAAAAGTTTGTACTTACTGTAACAGAAATGGTCATACTGTGGATACTTGTTACAAGAAACATGGCTACCCACCTGGGTACAAATCCTATAACAGCAATAGGACTAATCAGATTAACAGTCTTATTACCACTGATGGTGTTTTCTCTGAGCCTTGTCTAAAAGAACAGGAAAAACGTGATTACCAACTCACTGCTCATCAAATACAAATTATCAATGATGTTTTGAGGCAGAACAACAATGACACTCCACCAAATCCTATTCAAGTGAATCAAGTGGACTCCTTTTCTGCAGACCCCAACGCACATGAGTTGTCTTCAATGGGTAATTCCTGGATTGTTGACTCTGGTGCCACTGATCACGTTTGTACTGTATTGTCTGCTTTCACCTCTTATAAAACCATCAAACCTGTCCTGATAAATTTACCAAATGGCCAACATGTTTTTGCAAACTATTCTGGGACAGTTGTTTTTACAAATAAACTTTATCTTCTTGATGTGTTGTACATCCCTCAATTTACATGCAACCTTATATCTGCTTCTAAATTGTCTCTACACTTAAAATGTAACTTGATTTTCTCCCCCCCACACTGTCTTATACAGGACAACCTCTCCAAAGAGCATATTGGTTTAGCTAATGCCAAGGCTGGCTTGTACATCTTTAACTCTTCTATTTTCACACTGCCACACACCACTTTATTCCTTCTGTCTCATGCACTGTTAAGGAAAATAATTTGTGGCATTATAGAATGGGACATCCCTCTGATGAAAGGTTGCATGTCTTGAAAAGTAAATACCCTTTTGTTTTTGCTGATAAAACACATATGTGTGATGTTTGTAATCGTGCAAAACAAAGAAAACTTCTCTTTACTCTAAGCACTTCTCACACTACTGTTATCTTTGACATCATTCATGTAGATATTTGGGGACCCTGTTCTACTACATCTATGCAAGGTTTTCGTTATTTTTTGACCATTGTGGATGATTTTTCTCGTTATACATGGACTATATTGTTGCATGCTAAATCTGAAGTTCGCACCCATCTCATAAATTTTTTTGCTTATGTTGAAAATCAATTTAAAACGACTATCAAATGCATTCGTTCTGATAATGGCGCTGAATTTGCAATGAAAACTTTTTTTGCTTCCAAAGGCACAATTCATCAAACTACTTGCATCGAAACCCCTCAACAAAACGGTATAGCTGAACGTAAACACCAACACATTTTAAACATCACTCGCGCTTTACTGTTTCAAGCTAATTTACCTCATATTTTTTGGGACTTCGTTGTCCAACATGCTGTTTTCCTCATAAATTGCACACCTACTCCCCTTTTACAAGATATTGCTCCATATGAAAAACTTTTTGGAAAATCTTGTGATATCTCTTCCTTACGTGTTTTTGGCTGCTCTTGTTATTCTACTACCATTCATGCTAATAGAAAGAAACTAGATACTAGATCTGTTCATGGCATCTTTCTCGATTTTCCACATAATACCAAAGGTTACATCATCTTAAATTTAAAGTTTCATCGCATTGAAGTTTCAAGACATGTGATCTTTCATGAACATCATTTTCCATATATATTGAATCATGATGACACACGAAGCCCCGACACTTTATCTTTACCCATTCCTGCTAATTATAATACATTTTGTGATGATATATTCTTGGATTATAATTGTCACAATCATGAGCACGAGACTCCTATGACTCACACTGAAGACAACATCATTCCACTAAGACACTCCAGCAGACAAAGACGACTCCCTACCTACTTAGAGGACTTCCAGACTTGTTTACCTGCTGCCAACACTGTAAGTAATCGGTATCCCATTCATAAATTTCTTTCCTACACTACTCTTTCACCATCTTTCAAAAAGACTATATTTTCTATATCTTCTAACACTAAACCTAGCTCCTACACTGAGGCTTCTAAGCATTCTTGCTGGAAACAAGTAATGCTAGAAGAGCTTAATGCTCTTAATGCTAAAAACACATGGCAAATAACTACTCTTCCTCCAGGAAAGCAAACCATTGGCTGCAAATGTGTTTTTAAGGTAAAACACAAATTTGATGGCACCATTGATCGCCACAAAGCACGGTTGGTAGCAAAAGGCTACACACAATTAGAAGGTCTTGATTTTTTAGATACTTTTGCTCCTGTTGCAAAACTAACCACTTTAAGACTTTTACTTGTTGTTGCCACTTCTCAAAACTGGATTCTTAAACAACTTGATGTGAACAACGCTTTCCTCCACGGGGACCTCCTTGAGGAAGTCTACATGCAACCACCGCCAGGCCTCAAACTTCCATCTCCTCAACATGTTTGCAAATTACAAAGATCACTCTATGGACTTCGCCAGGCCAACCGCCAATGGTATGCAAAACTGTCTCAATTTTTACTTTCACATAAATACACTTCATCCTCCGCTGATCACTCTCTATTTTTACACTGTAACGGTCCTAACATCACCATTATTTTTGTGTACGTTGATGATTTAGTGCTTACTGGAAACGATCATGAGGAAATTGCCCATATCACTTCTCTGCTGGACACTCAATTCAAGATCAAGAATCTAGGAGACCTCACATATTTTTTGGGCCTGGAGGTGGCCAAAAATAACCAAGGGCTCCACATCTGTCAACGAAAATACCTGATAGACCTTCTTCATGACACTGGCATGATCAACTCTACTCCTATGCCTACACTCATGGTTCACTCATCTCGCCTTTCCTCCTCCGCTGGCACACAACTCACTAACATTGAAACCTCTTCATATAGAAGACTAGTTGGCAAGCTCATATACCTTACAAACACACGGTCTGACATTGCATTTGTTGTCAACAACCTCAGCCAATTTATTTCATCTCATACCAACCTTCATCAACAAGCTGCTTTTCGTCTTCTTCGGTACTTGAAAGGCAACCCTGGCAACGGAATTTTCTTTCCCTGCAACAACACTGTCCAACTTCGTTGTTTCAGTGATTCAGATTGGGCTACCTTTCCTGAAACCTGAAAATCTGTAACCGGTTACTGCATTTTCTTGGGTGATTCTCTTGTCTCATGGAAATCTAAGAAACAATAAACACTTTCCAAGAGCTCTTCTGAAGTCGAATATAGAGCATTAGCCACAACCACCTACGAGATTCAATGGCTAACCTATATCCTGCAAGACCTTGGACTTCCCTATATTCAACCAGCAACTATCTTCTGTGATAACCAATCTGCAATACACATTGCCTCAAATCAAGTGTTTCATGAGCGTACCAAGCACATCGAAATTGACTGTCACATCGTCCGAAACAAGATCACCACTGGGCTTCTCAAATTGCTTCCTATTTCTTCTTTTATGCAGATTGCGGATATCCTTACCAAACCCTTGCTCCAACAGTATACAAAGAGCTACAGTCCAAGCTGGGAATGAGAAACATATATTCCCAACTTGAGGGGGGCTGATAAAATAACTGTACTCTTTATTTTGGGCCTTTTATTTGGGTTTTTGTTTTTCTATTTGTCATCTGTGTTTTTGTTGTTTGCACTGTACATATATATACTCTTTTGAATTCAATAAGATTATTTTTGAAGTGTCATTCAGTTTTACAATTCAAACTCCCTTCGTTTCTCTCCGTTATCCCTTCCTTTTCCCTGTTGGTTGGTTGGTGCTTCGGGTGATTGTTACCCCTTCACCATGCCCGTTAATCGTATTATCTTTTGATACCTGAGTTTTTTTTATTTACTTGTATTCCATTCCTATTATTAGTTTAACTTTTTTAGCTTTAATGTAACCATTAAGAAAAAAATGTGATAATTATTTTAATGAAAAAAAATCAAAGCATTACTAGGTGTTATTCTCACAAATTGAATGTTTTGGAACCTTTTCTGTTCTAATATTTACAAAAAGTTTAGGAACGGAACTTATTATCATTTTATTTTGGTAAGAAGTCATTTCACAGTTTTTTCAGTTTCTAACTAGTTAAAGTTTTATTTATAGTTTAAAAATATAATTATTTCTATTTTAAAATATTATTTGAAAATACTTAAAAACTTTTTAATAGAGTATTATCATTCCCATACTTTTCATAAGAATATATATTATATATTTTAACTTTTAGAATTTTAAACATCAGACTTTACCTTAAAATGTTTCAACAACGATAACCAATTTTTAATTAATAGTATATTATATTTATTTCTGTTTTTTTCTCTAAATTTTATTTTTTAGAATTTTAAACATCAAACTTAGACTAAAATTTTTTAACAACGATAACTATTTTTTATTGAAAATAATTATAATTTAAACTTAAATAAAAATATTTTAATTAATTAGGAAATCATTTTTTAATACAAAATTTATATTAAATATTATTATAAATCCTCACATCTCAACAACGTTAATATTTTAAAATCCATCACCATCTACTATCACATAACCAAATCTAATAAGAAAATAAAATAAAATACACAAACCTATGTTAAATAAACAATACACTAAACTAATAATTAAAAATTTAATTATATTACAATAGCTTCAACCACTACCACTATAAAAATATAATTGTATCAAAATCCTTAAAATTTTAAATGGTACGATAGAATTTCTAAATATGTATTTTACATATCACTTCATAAATTAAAAATATTTTGGAAATGAAATATAAAATCAAAATATTTTAGGACCTAAAACCAAGAAAATTTGTTCAAGATAAAATTTCTGACAACATTTGAGAAACGAAAACATTTAAATCTTGATAATTTTTATTTTTTTTATATTCTAGCGTGAATTGTTACGGAATAGTGAGAAAAAGGAAATCTAAGATATCTACATCTATAATTAAAATGGCAAGGAACTTGATATATAAATATTATATTCTTGCACGATTTACTCATTATTTGTGTGCCATTTGAGACAGAATATTATTAAGTTAAAGTAATTAAGAAATGTTACATTATTTTTCACGTGTTCCTTTTCCAGGGATTATTTTAACATGTAGCTAGTGACAAATGGTTAAATGTGTCGGCCAATAGAAATATTAAAAGAGACATATATGGTATTAGTTGTTTCGAGTGGGTCAACCACAAACACATGTAAACAAGAAATGAAATATTATAATCAAAATATGATAATATTTTACTTTTAATTTATGATAATATTTTAATTTTAATTATGATAATGTTTTTCTTGCTTTTGAGATAAATATTTATTATATTTTAATTTATATGAAGTAAAAGTGTTTTTAAAAAATATATTAAGAGGTGAATTTTAAGTCTAATTATAAAATTGATTTATAAGGTGAGGTTTGTATCTATTTATATATATTATGAAATATTCTTATATCTACTCGATGTGGGATTACCAACACACCTCTCACGCCAAGACCTGACAACTCGTGCGTAAGACTACTATATATGTATATTATAACTCTAAATGACTCTGATAACATATATAATCTCACACACGAATTGTCAGGTCACGACAGGAGGATTGTCTGTTGGTGATCCCACGTCAACTAGAAATAAAAACATTTCATAGTATATAAATGGATACAAATTTCACCTTATAAGCAAATTTTATAAAGTTGTGTTACACTTAAATTCCCTTTAATGACATATAATTTTACTTGCCTGAAAAACAAAATCAGAATTACTTCCGATTAAAATTTTTAGAAAATACTATAGATATGTGGTTAAAATTTTCTTACTGATAAAACCCATATAGTAACATTTAGACACAAATTTTAAAATTCATAGATAAATTTATAAAGCACAAGATGCAATCGTTATGTAGTCATGCATAGATGAATTTTGTAGGTAATTACGTATGACTAAGATTCACATATAATTATATATTAATATTATCCATATATAAATTAGATTCGTACTTAAAAATTTGATCAATTTGTACTTTATAAATGAGGTTATCATTCAATTTAAATTACAATGTCACCTTTAAAAAAAATAATTTATGAAATAAAAAAAAATATGATGGAAAAAGTTAAACATTACTTTATATATAAAGTTGTTAATAATATATTATCTTAATAATATATTGTCTAAATCACTGTAAAATTCAAATTTCCTACCATAATATATGTTATGAGTAATTCATAATAAAGATAGTTTAAAGACTACTTGTATTTGCTATAGTAGGCGAATTATGATCTCGGTTTTTATCTTGTAATTGTTGATTATCTTGTTTTTGATGTAGTTGTTGGAAAGTATTTTTCTATTAATGTTGAAAATTATTTTGTGATGCAGTTGCTACCACAACTAGTCAATATTGTAGGACCAAACCAAAAAATTAATAAATGGATTGAAATTCATTTAGTGAATTTATTACTCACTAGATGATAATCACTCATCACTAGTTGTTAAATGTTCTTCACTAGTTGTTAATTATTGTCTTAGTTGGATAATCTCTTGTGAATCAACTTGTTGACTAGAACATACTTGTGTCTATTGTAAAAAAATATGAACACAGTCATCCTAAGGATCAACATATCCGACCCTATACACCTGACCCCCTATTCCTTCTATTTGCAACTTCTAACCAACCTCAATTCCTAAGCTTCTCTTCCTCAGCAGGGTCTATGGGAGTGTATTCTGATAGGCAGGTGTTATATTCAAAATGAGATTTTGATTTGGAATTAAAATGGATTAGTAGGTGTTTTTTTTATCAACAATAAATAATATATACATGTGAACCACTTCAGGAGTAATCCAACCCATATACAAAGAAACGAAAACAACTTAACAACACAACACCTTCTAGACAACTACTAAAAAACGAATCCTACCAAAAACAACTGCTGACAACAAACTAAAGCGAAGAAAGATAGACCAAAGGATCAAGATAGTAGGGGTGGTCCAACCCTTATTACAAGGGGACTTACTTTGCATAAATCTAAGATCAAACATTTACCTTCAGTGATCAAGAAAACATTAACCACTAGATCAGACAAGTTTTTTTTATCATATTATCATTTTTATTATACTTATTATTATTAATATAATTTATATATATTATTATTAATAATAACAATATGAATATAATTTATATTCATATTATTCATATTATAAATATTTATTAATATTATTCATATTATTAATATTATTAATATTGTTAATATTGTTGTTATTAATATTGTTAATATTAATAATAATAATAATAATAATAATAGAAATCATAATAATACTAAGAAATTTGTTTGGGGTAGTGGTTAAATTTTTTTTAGTTACAAGAATTTCCATGTAACTAAAACAAGAAAATTCAATATCCTTCTTGAAACACACTTCAAGAATAAATAAATAAGGTATTGAAACACTTAAATATCTGCAAGACTGATGTATACAACAAAGAAAACTACAAAAAGACAAAGAAAGATATCACCTACAACGATAAAATTCCTCAAAAAAATCACAGTAAAAGACCTATAACATTTTCAATTTTGATTCAATGATCTTGAACAATGATATTTCTTCGAATGTAAAAGATGATTCTTCAATTGAAAAAAATTCATTAGGAAAAACCACTTCAAAACTTTCGTAAATATTTGAAAAAATTGTTAATTTTGAAAATAATATAATGTTTTCCTTTAAAAAAGTTTGAAAATATTTTCTATTAATGATTGAAATAATCAATTATAATTATACATAATACGATTATTATGATTCACATAATTCATAAAATATTTTAAACCAGTAATTCGATTATCATTTAAGTATAATTGATTATATATGGAAGTGTATAGTTTTTCAAAATTCATAATATAATCCATTATTTCTCAGAATAATTGATTGTTTACAAAACTAATGAAAACCAATTTTTGATTAGAATAACCGATTAATATTTTAGATAATTAATTATATAATCAAATATATATTTAACATAATTAATTGTTATGTTTAAAAAACCATTTTTTAAATGTAAAAATTCTCAAAATTGTCTTAAAATTGAGTAGTATTTTACATTTAATCGTTTTAAGATAATTGAAGGTGAAATTATCATTAAAAAAATATAATCATAATCACTTTAAGACAATTTTGAAGGTGCAATAATTGAAGTTATATTAGGTTGTGTTTGAATTGGAGGGGGGTTGTGGTATTAAAAGCGTGGTATAAACAGTAGAAATGCTGGGCAAGCGTATAGGCCTAGGCCTAAATGGCTGTCACTGACAGGGTGTACGTGTGAAAAGAGCAAATCACAAATAGCATGTGAATGCTGGACCAGCGTTAGGCCCAGGCTTTAAAAGGCTGGCTGGATCTATGTATGAAAACTAAAGTGACAAATAGTATAAAGTCTGAGCCTCGTTTAGGCCCATGCTTAAAAGGCTGGCGGTGAAAATATTAACATGGAGGGCCCAAAAAGCAATTGATACATGAAGAAAAAATATTAAAATAATGTGGGCCCCAATTCTTTAGTTATCGGTTTTTTTGTTAGGTGGCCTCCCTGGCATTCCTTCAATTATAATTCTCATACACATTTAAACTTTCGAAATAAAAAATCCGCACTCACCCTAAAAGCAACAACGAAAAAAAAAAGAAAAAATTGCGGGTACTTTCTTGGAGTGTAGTAGTGTGAGAGAAACAGTGAAGGTGGGCTAAGGAGTGAGGTGTGAGCAGAAAAAACCCTGAAAATGAGTTGGGTTGAGAACAAAGAAAATCTGAAACTGTGGAAAGAATAAGACTTTTTTTAATTAGATAAAGAAAGAAGATTTTTTTTTTGTTTTTTCTTTTTCTTTTGCAAATTTTAATTAATGTAAACCCAAACGAAATCGCTTCTTGACAGAGTTAATTCAAATTTCTAAATTATTTTTGAAAAAAAATATA
Organism: Phaseolus vulgaris; assembly: GCF_000499845.2. Lineage (NCBI taxonomy): Eukaryota > Viridiplantae > Streptophyta > Magnoliopsida > Fabales > Fabaceae > Phaseolus > Phaseolus vulgaris. Next base: position 9,932,268 of record NC_023749.2, on the reverse strand, counting down.
CTGAAACATAAAAACTGTCGCAAAATTATACTATCTAAGCAAAACCAGATTAACCGTTATATTTAAAATTTATTTATTTGTGTATTTTAATTATTTTTAATTAAAATGATAATTTTTGGAATTATGTAGGAATCGACTTTTGAATAATTTCAAATTATGTAAATTTTTGAAAACATAAAAAATTGTCAAAAAATAGTTCTGTTTTATATATAAAAAAATTTAATATTCATAATCGTAAACAAAATTAGATGAAATATTATCAATATGTAAAAATTAGAAATTATAAAATAGAAATAAAAAATTTAAATACTCCTGATTTTAAAAATAATAATTAAAAAATAATTTGTATTAAATTTAATTATTAATTTTATAATACTTTTATAATAACAATTATACAATTTATTTATTATAGATAATTATATATATTATAATTTTATTATTATTTTTTTTACTATTTTCATTAATAATATTATTTTTACATAAATTTAAATATATGTCAGTATAAAAATATAAATTATCAAATTATAAAAAGGTTATTAAAATTAAATTTTGATAAAAATAAATAATATTTAAATATTTATAGTTACAAAAAATTTAATAAAAATATTTTCATATTAAATAATAATATTATTTTAATAATTATTTTTTATAATTAATACTATTATTATATAATTTTTTATTATAATTAATTATTTTTACTTTTATTATTATACAATTATAATTTTATTATGATTTATTTTTATTAATAATGTTATTAAATATTTTCATAACATAAGTTTATTTAATATTTTTTTTTAATTTTTAAATATTACTTTATTCTTATTACATTATATTATATTACTCTTTATTTTATTATATTATATTTAATTATACAATATGTTATATTATAATATATACAATATAATCGATAATCGATTATAAATTATAATATAACTAGGAGAACTTCGTAATCTTTCCTTCTTATCTTGTTTTGAGATAACCTTTCAAGGAGGATGTTATACGACGGGTTGTTGTTGATGATAAGGTTGTTGTCGACGATAAGGTGACAAAACTTGGTAGTTTTGTATCTTTGGTTGTCCTTCCTGAATTTTGTTTACAGATTGATGTATCCTTAATGTTTATTTGTTCAACCAAAAACCCCACTATCTACTTGTCGTAGGGGGATATTGACATTATGAGAGAGTTCTAAACACTTGAAGGTTTTCTAGTAGAGGATGTCCACCGATATGTCCTAGTCCACCATTGTTTTCATCATTGCAAAATTAGCTACTTTTATCGTAACTACCGTAGGGTCGTCATGGTCGGGGTCAATAGCCCTGAAATTATTAGGGGCATGTGTCTTCGGGCCCTTCTAACAATTGCATTGATAGATTGTATGGCTCGTAAATGCATTTTTTATGAGGAGTATGTCGTCCTCCTCTAGAAAATCTACTAGATATTATGTAGATGACTCCTCTCAAGGGCTTGTGGTGGCTGTGTTCCTGGCTTCGGTGTGGTTCCTGATTGTGACCTCGATTTCGACTTCAATCGTTTCATCTCACCTTTTTGGGTATCAAATGTTCTTGCGTTGTGCTACGGGTCATCTGCTCTTATAAACCGAATGAGGTGTCATGTTCTTATGCACTCTTTGGTCGTGTGGCCAAAGTAAGAATAGTGTTTTGTTTGGTCGACATTGGGAGGGGTGCTCATTTTCCTCAGTGCCAATATCAAATTGGCGTTTATGGCTTCTACAAAGACCTGTGCTTGGTTGACATTTAGCTGCATGTAATGCACAAAGCGATGTGGTTGGGGGAATTCTTTACAGTTCTTCGGGGACAATGGTATCTTGCGATTTTAGTCGGATGCCTTTTTGTTTGACTACTCATCAGGTCCTCACATCTTGTTACAAAATTCCCCCAGTCTCTAGCTACATGAACTTGGTGACCTTTTGTCAAAACTCATTCGAGTTCTTAGCCGATTTCTTGTAGAGACTGTTTGAGAATTGGTATGGCTTGAGGTTGTTACCATGTCTTGGATGGCCATGTTAGGGTGTGGGTTTCGGATGCTAAGGCAACCTTCCCAAAATGTTCCATGAACATGTGTAGTGACTCTAACTTCTCCTATCTTATGTTGAAGGGTGGATATGAAGTCAGGTGGTGAGACCTATTTATCGCGAGTTGCGCTCTGAACAAGCTTACTACAGTGTCAAAACAATCAATATACTGTGGTGGGAGCCGTGTGAACCAAGTTAGAGTGACACCTTTTAGGGAGGTGGGAAACACTCGACAAAAAAATGTATCTTTCACTGTGTACATGTTGATCTATGTGATGTAAGCGTCGACGTGCTTGTCGTGGTCAATGGTATCGTTGCATTTATTTATTGCGAGGCTTTTCTAGTTGCTTGGGAGGGATACCTCTATTATGGCCTGGTGAAGGGGCTACGACGGGAGGATGACCTGAGTGTGCCTATTGAGGCAGGTAGGTTGGTTCTCAAGATGTGCAAGTTGTTGGTCTCCTCTATTCTTGACTTGGTATTTCGATCCAGTTCGGTGAGATCTCGACTCCTGTCTTGGGAGATCAAGATTGTCATGTTGTCCAGTTTCTGTTTCATATGGGCGTTTTCCTTTTTTAGAGTCCCTATTTCTTGCTTACTTTTCTTCTGGGTATTGATGAACACAATTTTTTTCACATTTCAAAGTTGTAATCATAAACTCTTGGATTAAAATCATGAATGAATTCACTTTTTAATTGGGATTCATCTAATTGGATTAATTTTGACCTTAATTGTTATTTTTTTGTTTTAAGACGTAGCCGACGATCCAATATTTTACAAGGCAAATGATCTAGTATTTCATAGAGCAAACAATTTGACTAGATGATCTAATGAGAGCATCTACTGGACAATCTCCTTGAAGCGCCTACAGATGGATGTTTTTTTATGGAAAAAAGAAGATATTGATTTGATGATTCAATTACGTTCTAATGAAGCAATAATCAAAATTAATTCAATCTTATGCGAGGAGAATGTCTCAAAATCCTACAATTAAAACTCATGCAAAACGCGTCAAAAGTAGAGAAATATCCTATGAAGATATTATTCAAGAAAATATTTTGCAATATCTCTCGCAAAATGCTAAAATCAATTACAATTAATACACAAATATGAAGAAAGTTTGGAAATAATATATTTGGAAGAGAAGCGAGAATAACATGTGAGACTGGTTGAGAATGAAGATATTTGCTTAATAATTTGAAATATATAAATGAAATATTTGATAATTGTAAAGCAATATCATGAGGCAGATTTCGAATTCGATAATTCGATTTTATGCAAGGGAAAGAAGATTATAAAAAAGACTTCATAGGAAGAATGAGTAGGGATTTTTTGGGATCACGTTTCATGGCCGCATCTAAACTTAGTTTTATTTCCTTTTTGTATTTTTCTTGTTTTTGTCTCCCATGGAAGGTTAAAATCCTTTGAGTTGATTCCCTTGTAATTTTCCATTGAATTCTGAGGGTATGTTTAATAAAGTTTTGTTCTTCAATTTTCTGTAGCAGATTATGCTTTAATTTTTATCTTTTTGAAATCAAGTTTCTGACTAAAGAAATATTTTTGAATGCTTGTTGAGAATTCAATTCTTTTCTTTAATTGGATAACTTGGTTAGTTTGCTTAGTTCTACTCAATCTCTTGTTTACTTAGTTCGAGAGGTAGAAGATAAACATACGTAGACACTTGTTTTGCTAAGATTTTATTGAATTTGATTGGCACTTGCTTGATTAAGTTTGACATCTATGTGAGAATTAAAGGATGATAACCTTAAGAAAATCAATGTGAAACTCGTGGTAAATAAAATTAGGAGTCAACCTACGTTCTCTAGTGCTTTAATAATCTCTTATATTTTCTTGTTGAACAATCATAACCCCCTTTCCTTTCATTGATTGTAGAAAAGTCTTAATATGGATATCTCTAGATTCGCTTTATAGTGGATTCGTTGGGAGATGACTTAAGATTATCTGACCTTGTCTATACTATGATCTTTTTGGCGTTAGACGATTATCACCTCGTTAGGCGATTTACACTAGAATCTTTTTCATTTGATTACTAAACCACAACTATCAAGTATCTATTTCTTTTTCACTCCTTCTCCTAAGAATTTCTAGCTCCTTCCTCATCTCCCTTATCATTGTTATTGGGTCTTTCTGGTTGTTTCTATCTCCTTCATCGCATGTCTGTTGTTGCTCGTGATATTCCTAGTGGTTACCATATGCATTTTCAGTAAGGTTTTCTTTCGACTCCACGGTGGACACCAAAATGTTCTTGTAGGGTCAAAGTTATACTTACTATCACTGTCTTGGGTCTTTGTAGTCTTTAGTTTTTCAACCTTCTCGGCACGAATTTGTGTAATGTCACTCTGACGTTCAAGTCAATTTAAGGTTTAAATTGAAAGATAATTTTCTGAATACAGGTTTTAGGTACTTATTTATAATAATGGAGTTTCACCTTCTAATATACGAGTGGTTATGTTGGGTCAATTGCCTCTTGATTGTGCTTTTTCATATGTTTATCTATCACATAATGATTCTTAATTATACTATTAATTATTCTATCGTACGTGAAAATCCGTTAGAGATGCCGACTACCAAGTGGTGATTGATCAACACCCAATATCGAAATCTCGGTAATACAATTATAATATCCGTTAACTATGGATAATGATACATTGACAACCCACATTTTTTATACAATCACGTTACAACTCCCAATACTATTATTTTAATATTTTTTCATATAATTTAATTACAAATTTATCTTTTATTTATTTATATATATATATATATATATATATATTATATCTAAACTCATACTATCAAGAATTATATACAATAGCATCATTCTCCCAATCTATTCTCTTCTTTCTTGAAATATGCTTACACCTAAAGTTTCTTAACTCTCCCCGGAGCCAAAATACCAACAATATAATTTCTTAAAGACAATATTTTTACTCAGATTTCCCAAACATTCAACACATCTTTATTTTTTCATAAACTAATGCGAAAATAACTATATTAGAGTGAGGGTTATAATTCCCACTAATCTATAATCTTTTGCCTTATTTCTTCACACATGTTGAGAGGTAAGTTTCTGAACTATCCGCTGAGCCAAAACACCAACAATATAATTAAAGACACAAAATATTTTTACTCAGACCGGCCAACAGAAAAGCCTGCATTTGTAGTGGTGAAGCCTCCATCTATCACAAGATTGTGACCACTAACAAACTTTGACTCATCACCTGCCAAGTAAAGAGCAGCTTCGGCCACATCGTTGGGCACTAGATAAGAACCTTTTAGGTTGGAATAAGCCTCACGAACTCCTTCTTCATCAAGATTGAAATACTTATTCAACAACGGTGTGGCAACCACATAAGGAGACACACAGTTCACCCGAATACCGAACTGTCCAAGCTCCACCGCTGTGTTTTTCGTCAGTCCCACTAGGCCATGCTTTGAGATGGTGTAGGCATGTGGAGCCCCTCCACCAATGCATCCAGCAACACTAGATGTGTTAATTATGCAGCCCCTTTTAGCAGGAATCATTACCCTTGCTGCGTGCTTTGTTCCCAGAAATGGACCAACCAAGTTCACATTGATCACTCTCTCAAAATCACACTTGCTGTTCTCCACTATGCTTCGTTTGAACTCATCGCATGTACCAGCGTTATTCAGCACGATGTCCAGCTTCCCATACTTGGAAACTGCTACGTTCACGCACTTTTCAACGTCTTCTTCCTTTGTCACATCACAATGAACATACACAGCAGATTCCAATTCGTTGCAAAGAGAAAGACCCAAATCGTCTTGAATATCAGCTATCACCACATGAGCTCCATGCTCGGAGAAGAGTCTTGCAGTGGCCTCACCAATACCGCTGGCACCACCAGTGATAATGGCCACTTTCCCCTCAAGCCTGCATTGCATCTTATGTTAGCAAGCTAATAATTCTATGATAGATTATTAAAATAAATGGGGAGGATTTGTGTGTGTTTGATAGGTTAGAGGTTCCTTACCTTTTAACAGCAGCTGAGACAACAGAAACATGTGCCATGAGCGAGGCTTTGGGTTATATATATAAGACACAGAAAAGGTGTTTTAAAGTGTTCAACTTAATTCTTCTTCTCAGGGTGAAGAACCGTGCTTTCTCCGAACATGGCTTGATCTTATATAGAGTTAGCTCCCATGGAAGAGACGTACAAAAAGTGAAAATGGGAATGGATAAGATTCTGGTTCAAATCCTCATAACTAAGCTCATGGATTGGATTGGTAATACAATGTGGATATCCACATCTAATATTTAGATTGGATTTTAAATAAAAAGTTCATATTTTTATAAAAAAAATTGTATTTTAAATAAAAAATCATATTTTCTTAAAAAATTAACATAATATTAATATAATAATATATATAAAAAGTTAGAATATTATATAAATTAAGAAAATATAATAAAGTTATAATTTAATAAAATTAAAAAAATTAAAGATAACATAATATATAAATTTTTAACATTAAAATATACCTACCTATAATACTTTAATTAAACTTTGAAAATATTATATTCATTTATTATATACAAAATATTGGAACAAATAAAATTATAAAGAAAATGTATAAAACTTGATTGCATAATAATGTAATTAGTGTGTGAGGCACTAACTAAAATTAAAAAAGTGAATAAGAGGTGGAACCAAGAGGTACAGGCTATGAAGTTCGGACAGTCCTCTTAAATGACGTGTCGGTGTCTGATACTCGTATCGGACACCGACACTCGTATGACACCTGTAGGACACGTATCCGTGAAGTGTCCAATTCAAAAAGTATTTGTTAGATTTGTGATAATTCTAGTACGTTCTAACACAATTTTAAAAAACAAAAATACATTAATTTTCTCAAAATTCAAACTTTATTGTATAAATTTTTTATTATGATTATAAAAATAAGAAACAAATCCTTGTGAACTAGTCATGAAAAACATCTTTCTACTCTAAAAAATAATCTAAAACATACTTGTGCACATAAATCTTTATTGTCAATTTATATAATATATAGATTTGTGTCCCCGTATCCTATATTTTAGAGATTTTACGTATCTCCATATCCGTGTCCGTGTCGTATCAGTGTTTGTGCTACATAGGGTACAGGAGAGAGAGAGGTGGAACCAAGAGAGAGAGCAACTAAAATTTTAAAAGGAAAATGATTATTTGACACTCATTGCTCCACCCTACACCCCACTAAATATTAATGAATAAGAGGTGCAGGAGAGAGAGAAAGAGAGAGAAAAAACCACAAATGAGAGAAAATATAGAAAGATGGTTTGGGTAGAATAGAGAATTTGGATTGGAAATCTAGATTTTCTAATTTTGAAGATCCTTATAAACAAAATGGATATCTGCTAAGAAAATGTCATCAAGAATACTTGCACCTGTCTAAAATGGCAAGAGATCATGGTAGAGGAGAAGAGGCAAGGTGGAGGGGGAAGAGGGAAGAAGTCTGGAGAAGAGAGGTGGATCTCAAGATAGCATCGTCGGTGAATAACTCTGGGGAAGGGATCTCAACAACTTTTTTTTTCTCCAACTTCCCTGACAGTCATGGAAAGTATGATATGTATAGAATTTTCAGAAAATGGGCCAGAGTGAAAGAGGTATTTATTTCTAGGCGGCTGAATAGGTGGGGAAGAAGATATGACTTTGTGAGATTTTACCCAGTCCCTAATGAGGCCAAACTGGAAAAGAAACTGGACCAGATTTATATTGGCAACCTGAAACTACACGTTAACTTCCCGAAATATAGGAGAGCAGAGGTCGAAGTTCAGAAGGGAAAACCAAGCACATCTAGGCATGTTGCCTCGCGAGCAAGGAGCTCTAAGGGTAAGATGAAGGAGAAGGAGGTCTGGCGCGGATACAGAACAGTCCGAAAGGAGGAGATCCAAAAACCTAAACAATCCTATGCTGAGATTGTACGTAAACACTCAAAAGGTAGATGGACTGGCCCTGCTTTTGAAATAATATCTAATACACCAGCGTGGTTGGCTTCGAGTGCAGTTGGATGGATGTCCTCTGCTATGTCCTTCGATACTTTGAATGAAGAATTTGTTAAGGGGGGTATGAGCAGAATTGAGCTTAGATTTATGGGTGATAACCTTGTGCTTCTAACGCCCAAAGACGGTGATAGAATGGAGGATATCATTAAGCTCAATAATGAATGGTTTGTCTCCCTTTTTGATGACATCAAACCCTGGTCTGAATCTCATGTAGCAGAGCATAAAATAGTCTGTGTAAGGTGTTATGGGACCCCTTTAACTTTGTGGAGTGAATAGTGTTTCAAGAAGGTGGTTGGAGAAGTAGCATCCATGGTACAGATTGATGAGTCTACTAGACAATGGGAAAACTTGGAGTTTGCCCGTTTGTAGGTTAGAGTACGCAAAGCATGCAAAGTGGATATGGTGAAGGAGTATAGGATCAACGGGCAGGTCTGTAATGTTGTCATTACAGAGGAGATATCTAGTAGAGAACGAGGAGAATGTTTGTGTCACGATGATCACTACGAATCCTCCGATAATATATCGTCATCGGATACCGTGGTGGAGGAAACATACCACTCTGAAAGGTTGTCCGATGAAGGGGAAGAGTGCGAAGATGGTGGTGTGCGGCGGGATGAGGACCCCGAGGTGATGGGGTTGACCCAAACCTCGATACCAACAAACCGGAAGTTTTTAGAGAATAAGGTTGCGAGTGATACTGGGTGTCAGTCTAAAGGTGGGTTCTCTTTCCTTAAAATGGTAAAACGTGTGCAAGGAGCGTCTGAAGGAGGAGCAGCTTTAGCTGTTGTGAGCCAAGTCAACGAGGCATGCAAGGTATTCCAGGACTCGTTGGTTAACCTAATAGAAGGGGCTTATGGGTGCAATCTCCTAACAAATGGGTCGAAGCAAGGTCAGGCCCAATCAACAATGAGAGGGGCCCAATGTCAGGAAGCAATGGGGGAAAAACGGTTAGTCGCAATGGGAAGGAAGGGCTTGCCACCATGGCTGCGTCAAATCCTCATCGTACGAAGGAAGAGGGAGATCACTGTGCAGAGATGCAAACACGAGTGAATGATTCTGATGTTAACCCATGCCAAGTTGTCCATTGTAGTAGCGAGAGAGAGAGCTCATCTACGGGGAGCTCAGACCCCCAATCAAGCGGAAGTGTTAAGTGGTGCAAGACGACCAACAGTGTAGAATCAATTGCGGAACACGACGCTTTGTCTAAAGGAGAAGTTGGCTGTAAGTCATCACCGGAATTTCCCAGATTGAGGTCTACGGGAGGGCTGGGAACGCAAAATGCACAACCAAAGTGGAGGTCGAATGGGGGAGTAGGAACACTCCATCATGGGGTAAACCCTGTTTCTAGGCTTAGCCACTGTTCCTTGGCGGAATCGAGTACAGACATTCATCATTGCAACGATCGGTTGAAGTTGGATGTCAAGGATGCGGAATCAGTGCGAATCTGGGAGTTGGGACGCAATCTCGGACTGGAGTGTTCAAGGGGCGAGGGGAATCTAGTTGAAGAATTGGATTGGCTAGAGGAAAGGGATAAGGATGATAAAGAGGTTTCTTGGGTGGGAAGTGTGAAGGAGTTACCATGATTATAATCAGTCTCAATATTAGAGGGTTGGGAGGGGGGACAAAAGCAAGGTATTTGAGTCACCTTGTGTCTAAGGAGGGTGTTGTTTTCCTCTGTCTCCAGGAAACAAAAACTTCCTCTTTCTCAGATGCCAGATGTTTTCTGTTGTGGAAGAGCAGTAACATTGGATGGATCCATCATGAAGGGATTAATGGGGCAGGAAGTATGTTAACAATGTGGAATAAGGAAGTGATCCTGCCGGTAACTTGAACGTGGGTGAATCGCTTCGTAACACTTTCTGCCCTGTCTTCGCGACTGTGTCTCCTGAAGAATCACCTTCCTAACTCTCTCTCTCTCAGATGTCTTCAAAATGTGACCTGCAAAATACACAGACGGCGCCTCTAGCGGCCGTTTGCACTCCGACGATCAAGTTAGTTCAACAGAACCACCAGAAACTGGAAACTTAGTAAAATGTGTGTGTGAGAAAAAACTTGCACTCTGTTTTTCTTCTATCCCCCCTCCACTCTCCCTCTGATTCTTCCTTTTATCTCTCTTTCCCTGCTTCTGGGCATAACAGAATTCTGTTATGCTTTTCTGGCATGTGTCAGAACCCTGTCGTGCTTTTCAGAGAAAGCGTACCTTCAGAATCAGCAATGGGGAGCGTGAGAGTCTGCGCTTGGCTGCGCCTGTCTGTACCTTTAGCGGTACGGAGTGCTCTTTTGTCTGGACCGCGCCCCTCTCAGATGGTGACACGTGGAGGCCTGCAACTCACATCTAACCACACACGTGTCACTTACTGGAAGGGCTCTAGCGCCTCTCTTTGTCTGCCTAAGTTACGCACTTGCGGAGTAACTTAGGATGCTTCTCTTATCTGGGTAAATTGCATACTCTTAGGAGAGCGTCGGGTGTGGCTGGTCTAGGCGCACTCACCAAACGTTACTCTCTGCGTAGGCGACTTACCCTTCAGGATGACACGCACGTAATGGGTTGAGGGAATCACCAATCACCGACTGGCTTACTAGTTCCCTCAGGCCACTCTCGTGCATGATTCCTTGAGGTGTGCTCATGCGAGGTCCATGCGTAACGCTCTCGCTGGGAACCTTAGTCCCAGTTCAACTGCGTGTAACACGAGACCCCGATGACAATACACCCGATGACTGATCAGTGTTTATTCGCTACTCGCGCTCTGCCTCCAGGCGCGAGTCTGGGAACTGGTCTGTTGGTGGTCACTTGGCTACTGACCACCGATCACCATTCTGGGTGATCTGTCCCCCGACCTCTCTGCCGCCTGATCTGTCGGTGGTAACTTGGTTACTGACCACCGATCACCTCTCTTGGCGATCGTCCCCCTACCTCTCTGCCACCTGGTCCACGTGTCACCCTGTGAGTGGTCCACGTGGTTCTCTGATGTTGATGTCATCGACTACCGATGACCGATCGGATCAGGAAGCATTCGAGTGTGGAAGCCACGCTGTCGGGACTGGCTTTATCGCTATAGCTGGCTATCATCTTGAAACAAAATGTCATTGTGTGGTGGTAAATGTTTATGCAGCATGTAACTTACAGGATAAAACTCTCTTGTGGGAAGCATTAATGACTCTCAAGCAATCCTACCAGAATTTGGCTTGGTGTCTATGTGGTGACTTCAATGCTGTTAGGAGGCCCGAGGAGAGGAAAGGGATTAGAGGTCATTCAAGTCAAAAGAAGGAGATTGCAGGTTTTAATAACTTTATTCAAAATAATGGTTGTGTGGTAATAAGTGTCTAATTTCAGTAATATTTCATATTAAAATACAAGCACTTATGAGGATTTATTGCTAATTTACATATAAAATAGTCTCTAATTTATGAATTTATACCTTTTTACATTTTTTATGATCTTTATTTAAATAAGAGTATTTTATTCCCAAATTTGGTGTTAATTGCAGATTTCTAAGGAAGATTGGAGATTTGGATTAAAGATGAATGATTTGAGCTAAAAAGATAAAGATAGAAGGTCCCATAATGGAAAAAGATGCAAAGAAAGATTGGGCTTTTTTTATGTTTTATCATTTAGCCCATTAGCGCGACACAATAAACAACCTAACCCTAGAAAACTAGGATAAATAGAGGGCTAGAGGCTCAATCTTGGTGTGCCAGATTGAGAGGAAAACACCATAGAGTGAATTGTAACCTAATTGGGAGAATGGAAGGTGCTAGAAGTATGCGTGGCTAATTCTATCCTTTGGGATTGAGAGTAATCTGCTCAAACTCTTATGTATTGAGGTGATATCTTATATATTAATATTAAGTTCTTGATTGATTATTGGTATTGTTGTTTTACTTTTAATTTTCCGTGACAAATTGAGAATCTTAAATCTGACCGGGAGGTATTTTTAGGGTTCGGACCTAAACAACAATACTTAACATATTTGAGTGTTAGGAATAAACTTGAAATGTTAATTGCTATTAAACGTCTGAGCTTTGTTCTAAGTTGTTCTTATAATTATGCGAGGAATCGATAGTTAGGGGACATTCTTAAGGATTTTATATGCGAGGAATCGATATAAATGATTTTTATACGAGCATCAATTTCAATCAAAGAACTTAATATTGACATGCTAATCAAAATACTTGAGAGTGAGAGAGATGAAACTAATCCTTATTTTTCCAATTGAAACAACTAATTCTTTGTTTGTTTTCTTATTTATCAGTGCCAACACAATTAATTCAAAACTCTTTTAATTGTTCTGTTTTTATATTTAGCGATTATTGTACTCGATAATTCACTGTTCCTTGTGGGATCAATATCCGTCCTTAGGAACAATTATTACTTTTGACAAACGCGGTGCACTTGCCGTAAAAAGTCATCAGGTGGACATTTCTGGTGTAGGGAAAAGGTTTACATGGTTTAAAGCGAATGGCACAGCAAAGAGTAGATTGGATAGATTTCTGGTCTCTGAAGAGTGGCTCCAAATTTGGCCGGCATCCAAACAATATGTGCAACAGAGAGTCGTCTCGGATCACTGTGCTCTAATCTTAAAATCATGTGTTAAAGATTGGGGGCCTAAACCTTTTCGAACCCTCGATGTATGGCTGAAGGAACCGGGGTTCATTGCAATGATAAAGGTTAAATGGGAATCATATCAGGTGAAAGGTAATCGCATTTCCGCTCTGAAAGAAATGTTGAAACTATTAAAGGCTGATCTTAAAGAGTGGAACATAAGGGTTTTTGGTTGTGTGGAATCTGATAAAAGACGCATTGAGATGGAAATTGAGAATTTAGACGGGGAGGATGACATTGATGCTCTAGAGGACAAGGGAAGGCAGATAAGGCTGGATCTGCTCAGTCAACTGGGGTTGGTTAATAGAAAGCTAGATTCCATTTATAGGCAAAAAGCAAGGGTGAATTGGCTAAAGCATGGGGACTCTAACTCCAATTTTTTCCATTCCGCGATTCGATGGAGAAGGTTAAAAAATGAGGTCAAAGGAGTTGTGGTGAACTCTCAGTGGTGTGAGGAACTGGAAGTTGTAAGGAAGGAAGCAAAGTCTCTCTTTGAGAAAAGATTCATGGCTACGCAGGACTTTGGTGTACATTTGGGTTCGGTGGAATTCAGGTCGTTGCCCTTGGAGGTAAGCAGAAATATGGTTGTCAGCTTCACCGAGGAAGAAGTGAAGAATGCCGTATGGGAATGTGCTTCAAAAAGCCCGGGGCCGGACGGGTTCAACTTCAATTACATTAAGAGTTGTTGGGAAGTGCTTAAGGCGGATGTTATGGCAGCAGTGCAACTTTTTCATACCACTACTTCTCTTCCGAAAGGCTGCAATGCTTATTGCGCTCATCCCCAAAGTAAGAGATTCATCCTCGCTCGATCAATTCAGACCCATCTCTCTTGTTGGTGTAATATACAAGATTATCACTAAAGTCTTGTCAAGCCGTATGAAGAATATTATGCCGCTTATCATTGATGAATGTCAGTCAGCCTTTATTAGTGGAAGAGGATTATTGGACAGTGTCGTTATGGCTAATGAGGTCCTTGAGGATATAAAGAGAAATGGTAAAAGTGGGGTGTGCTTCAAGGTGGATTTTGAAAAGGCATACGACTCGGTGAGATGGAGTTTTTTGTTCGATATGCTACATAGGCTAGGCTTCCATGATAAGTGGATTTCGTGGGTTAAAGGATGCTTGGCTTCATCGTCAGTATCTGTGTTGGTTAATGGGAGCCCTACGAAGGAATTCAAACCTTCTAGGGGGTTGAGACAGGGCGATCCAATGGCTCCATTCCTTTTCTTAGTGGTTGTTGAAGGTTTAGCAGGTTTGGTCAGACAAGCGCTGAGAACGAATGTCATTAGGGGGATCAAGGTGGGAAGAAATAATGTTGAGTGCTGTTTGCTACAGTTCGCAAATGACACACTTTTTTTGTGTGAGGATTCCTTTGATAGCATTTTTGCAATTAAGGCTATCCTTCGGTGCTATGAGATTGCATCGGGTCTGAAAGTCAACTTCCATAAGTCCAAGTTGTCCGGTATTAAAGTGGACGAGTTTGCCATGAGCACGTATGCTAAAACTCTAAATTGTAATACGATGAAGCTTCCGTTCCAATATTTGGGGGTTGAGGTGGGTGGTAACCCGAGGAGGATACAGTTATGGGATCCGATAGTTAAAAAGGTCGAAGCCAAACTTAGCTCTTGGAAGGGGAGATTTCTTTCAATGGCAGGACGAATCTGTTTGTTGAAATCAGTGTTCATAGCTATTCCTCTGTTCTATCTCTCCATTTTCAAAGCTCCTGTAGCAGTGTACAATAAAATCAGTAGCATTCAGCGAAAGTTCCTATGGGCGTGGGGAAAACAGAGTAAGTCGATATCCTGGGTAAGCTGGGATAATGTGTGTAAGCCTCTAGAGTTAGGAGGCTTGGGGGTGAAGGATATGAAAAACTTTAATGTGGCACTACTGGCTAAATGGAGATGGAGGCTCATGAGTAGTGAAGGAGGTAAGTGGAAAGAGATTATATCATCGAAATACGGTACAGGAGCAGAAAATATGAATCTGAGGTCAAAGCACCAATCATGGTGGTGGAAGGATCTCACTAAAATATGCGGTGAAGGTGTTGAAGACGGTTGGTTCCAAAAGGCCATTGGGTGGAAAGTAGGTAATGGAGCCAGAGTGAGATTCTGGGAGGGTGTGTGGCTTGGGAATGAATGTCTTAGATCGGTTTACCCTAGACTTTTTTCCTTGTCTCTTGATCAAGGTAAAAGGGTGGGGGAGGTAGGAGTATGGGAAGAGACTACCTGGCAGTGGAATCTGAACTGGAGGAGGGGCAGGTTCCAATGGGAGACGGATATGGAGGAAGATCTCTTGTCCAGACTTAGTACGGGCGCTGTGTGGAAGGATTCCCTTGACCAACTCCTATGGAAGGGGGACCAGAAGGGTATGTTTTCTGTTAAATCAGCGTACTCTATGTTGGATAATCACCAATGCTCAGCTGTAAGAGAAAGTGTGTTTAGTCTCCTATGGCAAGCTAAAGCCATGCCCAAGGTACTTACAACAGCTTGGAGAATTCTCATCGATAGAATTCCTAATAGAGTTAATTTGTTGAGAAGAGGTGTGCAGGTAACATCAACTCGTTGTGCTCTTTGCAATCTGTCGGAGGAAAACTCTCAACAAGTGTGGTCTCGGTGTTATAGGTGGATTGGTATTCTAGTTGTCCAAAATAAAGATATCATGAACCACTTTATGAATTTTCATCTAACTCATTTGTCCAGTCAACAGAATCAAGTATGGCTAGGTTTTTGGGCGGCCATTGTTAGCTGTATTTGGGAGCACAGGAACATAGTGGCTTTTAGACAAGGGGTGCCTGACTCTGATGAGATTTTCCAGAACGCTCAGCTGCAGTCCTGGTTGTGGTTAAAGCACAAAACATCAGATTTTTCGTACGCTTTCTCGGACTAGCTTTTGTATCTGAACCAGTGTCTCCTCTTGGTTCGCTGAGTGGTTGAAGTAAGGGCTGGAACATGTATGGCGTAGTAAGGAAGTGAGGGTGGTTTTTTAGCAAGTATAAGGTGTTCGCGTCTTTGCTATTGGTAGTAGCCGGTTTCGGGAGTTTTATCCCTGAAAGTGGACATGGAACCCCCCTGGGTTAGGCCTGTGTTGTTCTTGTTTATCTCTAGATGGATCTTTTTTGCTGTGTTTGTTACTGTGGTAGAGTAAATCTGAGGGATAGGTGGGGGTGTGGAAGGAATGTGTGTTATAATTTTCTGAATTCTGCAGCCTTCAGTGGTGATCCATAGTTTTCTGGTGTTCCTTGGAAGAAATATGTCAGAAACAGAGCTTGTTTAGTATCAGGGCGGTACAGAATGGGGTATTCTTATAGTGTTGACAAAATTCCATGTTCAGAAACCACTGAAGGCAAAAACCCCACAAACTTTGGTGGACCATGCTCAAAAACTCCATGGCTTAGTTGGAAATGCAATCACTGAAGGTAATTTCTTTGTTTTGGAAGTGGCCTATTTAATTGTGGTAGTTTATGTCGTGCCTTTCGGTACATCTGTACTATCACCAGCAATAGAACTAGCTTTATGTTAGAAGTTTTAGTTCTGAAGGCAGCTCATTCTCACGGATAATAAGGCCGATAGTTAATCCAATTTCATTGAGTTCTGCTTCACCAAGCAATATTGATGGAAAGTTGGCAAAGGGAGTTCTTGGAGCTCGTAGGTCATGCTGGGAGCAGATGTTAGGTGGACGGGCATTTTCTTAGGTGGTAATAGTATATGAAAAGGAGCTGATATATCTCGATACGAACATCATGTGTGTACCGTGGGGTTCAGCTGAGAGCTTTTACGCTTCTAGAAGGTGTTTGTGATGGACATGATGGATAACAGATCTCCACTTTTGATTTTTTTTTTAACTATGAGGCATTGTTGGAGCAAGGAACCATTCCCATTTTCGCAAAGCTTTCCTTTGTAGAAACTGATTTTCAAAACTGAACTATCAGTTAATGCATGGCTGAAGTGGGAGAGAGCAGAAGACAAGAATTGCTATGCAGCCTTTGAAGCAGCGGGCACCAATGGTTGTATAGGAAGTATATATCTTGATGCTGGCCTCTATGTGCGTCTTAATCTGCTTAGATGCCAGGATGAATGCCAGCCCCGGGAAGCCGCTTTTGGCCACACTTCTGCAATGGTGAGTCAACACAGATGAATAGCAAAAACAAGGGATTGGCTGGTGGAGATTGCTCAAATAACACAAAACTCTGAATTATGCAGCTTTAGCCTATGCTCTCTGTTGCTAGGCTATATAGAATGAGAGGAGGAAGGAGGTGTTGTGGTATGTGGGGATGCCTGATGACGTTGTTGCTTCTGAGTGTTCTTGTTTTCTTAGTGTTATTAGAGGTAGGGTGTTGTTTTAATGCTAGCTTTTGCAGCGTTTTATTGAAAACAGTTCAACCCCTTTTTTCTATGAGGGCGTTTTATGTAAAAGGGTTGAGATACCCCTTTGTATCTCCTCTAATTTTAATTCCATTCTTTGCTGATAAAAAAAAAAAAATCCGCTAAGAAAATATAATAAAATATGGATCAAACTAAAAACTGGATTTAAATAAATATATTTTTAATGGATTAGTGCAGTGCAGAAATGAAGCAATTTGACAAAAGTGGATTTGTTACCCAGCCTTACTCATAACAAAGAAAAATAGAAAAAATGATACTTTCACAAACCTTATAATTATAATTGTATACATGATGAATTTAGAAATAAATATATATAATAAAAAATAAATTTTAAATTAAATGATATAAAAAAATATTAAAATAATAATATTGAGAGTTGTAATGTAGTTGTATAAAAAATGTGAGTCGTTAATGTATCATTACCCATAACAAAATACTCAACATATTTACGATTGGAAAATATTATTTGACAACCTCTTCCCATCAACGGGCTCTACATTACCATTATGATGTGAAATTTTATAAAAAAAATATTTTTATGAGAATTAAAAAAATTATTTTGATAATTTTTTTTATTGATTATTTTGAACTAATAAATAGTCATATATATCACCATTTTCAATACTTACCAAGTATATATAATAAAATATATCAAACTTCAATTAAAAAAACTAAAAATATAATCAAAATTTTGATATTATTAATTGTTAAATAATTAATTTTTTAAAATATTAAAATCTCTTTATTTCATTTAAAGTAGACAAATGTTTGGTAGAAAGAAAATTTAAATTTTTCAAAAAAATTAAAATTAAAAAAAAATCTCATAATTAGTATATTTAAGAAAGTAAAATTTTCAAGAACTAACTTTTTGAATTTTTATGTTATGATTCCAAAAACATCAATTATATATAGAGTATATGAATATCTATTTTTTCTCAAAATAAAATAAAAATTTAAATAATAAAAATCATATATTATTATTAATAATATATTTTAGCAATTCAATTATTTATTTATAATTTATGAAATTCATAATTTTTAAGAATAAAAAATTACCCACCCAATATCTCTTTAAAATAATTCAAAAATTTAAAATATTTAACTTTAAAATGTTATTACGCAATCTTCATATCACTACTACAAAAGTGGCTTATAACAACGGTTAAAAATAATATATGAAGACAGTTTTATAATCATCGTTAAAGGAGATGTGGTTATAAATCAATGATTTTTAATGACGATTATATAACCGTTGTAATAAAAAATATTTATAACACTTATTTAAAATGTCGTTAATAAAGTAAAATAAAAATATTTTTTTAACGACGGTTTTACCTATGAACGTTAAAAGTAACTTTAAAAAAAAATCAAATGTTATTATATAGGCATTCATTCTGCATAATGCTCAAATTTCCAGAAAAATCATGCATTGTAACAAAATTTTGGATACATATAACATTATAATTTAATATAAGTACAACAAAAAGTTCGACAAGTAATTATATATGAAAAAATTCAACAAATTTTTTTTATAAACTTCGATCCATAGAATTAGTAAATTAAGAAAATATAAATTAAAATTGTCAAAGATCGGACACCCCAAAACTCAAAATGAGCGACAGAAAAGCATTGCAGCAGTGCGCAAAAACAAGCAAGACAACGCTTGATAAAGGAGTGGAACGGTGGTAGAGGCGGATCGAGCGGCAAAAATGCATGGCGACAACACTTGGAAACGAGCAAGACGGCACTTGGCAAAGGAGCAGGGCGATGGTGGAGGCAAAGCAAAAGGGAGGAGCGGAGCAATGGTGGAGGCAGAGCGAAAATAAAGAGCAGAGCATTGGTGAGGAGGGACGCGTGGAGGCAAAGCGAGCAGTGGTAAGGAGCGAGGCACGGTGGTGGAGGAGTAGGGGCGTGAGCAATAGTGTTTGGTGGTGCAGAAACAAGTGAAGATAGAAGAAGAGTAAAGAGGGGGCACGCAAAGTGAAAAGTGAGAGTGAATAGTGAATAGTGAAAGGGCACGGGATATGATTTTCAACATCACTTTCAACGAGGGTTCACAGTAGAACTGTCGTTATATATGTCTCCTCACCACTTTTAACAACAATTGGATTAGGAACTGTCGTTAAAAAGTTTGAAAAATTATAAAACTGTCACCGCTTTTTCTTTTATGACAGTTTTGCAATAAGTGTCGTTATTTGGAATTGTTGTTTTGATATTTTGTGCTAGTGTAAACTTTTTCTAAATTATTGCGAGAAATTCACAAAGTTTGACCTCGTAACCTAATTAATATAGTACATACGCATAATAATATACAATGATTATATGCAATATAACAAAATACAATGAGCAAAAGAATCATAGAATTTAAAAAAAATAAAAGAAGTATTAAAAAATAACAAAATGATGATATGGAATATGAATTTCATAATCATTTATTCAAGAAGTTTTGTGTGCATTCATTTGTATTTGACAACCTTTTTGCAGGGTTTACATTCTATGTCAGCACCACCACAAACCACTCTTGGCTAAATATAAGTTATATATAGCCTATTCTACTCACTACAAGAAAAACATGAATTATATATGAATTTTTCCGTATGTAAACAACACATAATTATTATGTAACTTTGGCACCATAAAATAAAATTTGCAGTGGATAGGATTCAAAACCATGTTCCTTCAGTGACCAAAGAAACTTTAACCACTACACTAAACAAATTCTTTAGTATTATTATGATTTTTATTATACTTATTATTATTAGTAATATTAATAATATTGATAATATTAATAATAATAATAATAATAATAATAATAATAATATGAATAATAATAATATTATTAATATTAATAATATGAATAATATAACAATATTAATAATATTAATAATATTATTAATATGAATATAATATTAATAATATGAATAATATGAATATAATTTATATTATTATTATTAATATGATTTATATTATTATTAATATAATTTATATTATTATTGATATAATTTATATTCTTATTATTATTATAATTATTATTATTAATAATAAGTATAAATTATATTAATAATAATATAATAAGTATAATAAAAATCATAATATGACCAAAGAACTTGTCTGGTCTAGTGGTTAATTCTTCTTTGGTCACTGAAAGGACTTGGGTTCGGTTGTTCTTGTGTAGGGTGGTGCAGTGAATGAGGTATGTGTAAAAGTAGACCAAGGTCAAGTTTTGTAATCTCAATGTCAATGTATATAGTGACAAACACATTAAGTGGTGATCTAGGTAGGAATAAATGATGATCACATAACTACCAAGATTCTGCATAATGAAGTAATTTTTTAGAAATTTTGAGCTATGTATTTTTCTTCGGTGGGGTGGTACATGAAGTGTTTGTAAAGTGACCTCAGTGGAGGACACTGAGAAAAAGTTATCTAATCTCATTATCAATGTAATTAGTCACAGCAAGTGGTGACCTGATATCAACTTTCTGCACACTAACAAATATTTGACAGTTTGAGCTTATTGTTGTTATTTGATAGGGTGGTGCATGAGGTATGTGTGAAGTGACCCCAGTGGAGGAAACCGAGGTAATTTTGTCTAATGTCTATCAGTGTACAGTTATTGTAGTAGACTAGTCGAACTTGTGGTTGTGTATAATATTTATAATTTATGATTTAGGTTGGAAAATTTTATTAGTTAGTGGGTTTGTATTACCAACGTTACATTGTTCAAAATGTTTAAAGTAATTGATTTCATTTTTCATGTGATAAATAAATTTCATGTATGATAAACAAACTCACCTTATTCATCATCATCCCTTACTAGTGTGCAAATACTTAGACCAGGTCACCACTTCCCAAACCATTTTTCTGAGTGATCAACGCATTAACCTCATCTATACTCGAGTACAATTCTCCAGTACTTCAATAAATAAAATCATTCATACTAAATTTAATCACAATATGCATTTAAGCATACAAAAAATCATTTTGAATAAAATTATGGCAATGATGTCAAGAAAGTCCAATTAAAAAATATGCTTGCGATAAATATTTATTTTATTCAAGAACATATTTGACTAGGATAAATTGAAATTATAAGAATATGAAAATAAATAGATAGCACTAAGTAAGTTGGAAAAATATTATTATAATTACTATCAATATTATTATTATTATTGTAATTAATAGTAATATTAATAATATTAATATTATTTTAATTATTATTAATATTAAAATTATTATTATTCTTGATATTATTATTTAAGTTATTATTATTATTAATAATTTTAATAATAATAATAATAATAATAATAATAATAAACCAAAAGAACCGGAATCAAATACAAAACAACAAAAGAGAAAAAACAGATCTTACACTGTAAGAAGAAAAAATTTCAAATATAAATAAAAGTTAAAAAAAAAACCCAAAAGATTAGAAAAACACTCCAACATATCATAGTGGGTTTACAAATTATTAAAATATTAATATTTTTTATGATATACGTTGTGAAAATATCCGGACCTTTTACGATTATTGTCTCTCAAGTTCAAAAATATTTAATATATAATTGATTTTATAATTTAAACTTGTAATAATTTTTTCTAAATTAAATATATAATAAATTTAACATTATTATTAATTCTTTAAATTAGCCGTGTTAGTTTAGTTTCAACTTATATAATAGAAGTTAGAGTGTTGACAATAATATGAATTAAGTCCTTTCTATTATTTATAAGATAAAAAATATATATATTTACTGTTACGATAAAAACTTAATTAAAATCTAAAAATGAAATCTAAAAATATTTTGAAAAACAATTAAAAGGGAAACATAATATTAAAAATAAAATATATACAAATAAAACTAAACTAAAATTTTATAATTTTTATATATTTAATTTTAAAAATAGGATTTTAGGTACTTAAAAAAAGTAATATATTAAACATTACACGTTTTTGTTAGATATTTTTATAAGAAAACGTACATGCGGGATGCCACATTACATCACCGGAAGATGATTAAGAGTGTCCTGAACAAAATCATTCACGAATTCTCAATTGCTCCGTGCCGTGTTATACATTCAATCATTGTGTTCCGTAATACATTGCATTCAAATAATGTCGGCAAAAATAAAAACAAAAATGAACAAACAGTACAATGCTAACTATCAGCATTCATTGCGTTAGTTGAAAAATCGATTCTCTAATACTATGACTTTTTTTATCCGTTCCCAACACGTTAACCTATTACAAAATTAATATGTTAAAAAAAAGGAGGTCCTATTACTAAATTAATATGTTAAAAAAAAAATTACATTGAAAAACTTTCTTGTCCAAAGCTAGTCTAGGTATGTTTACTCTAAGAAAATTGGATTTTTTTTTCTTGTTAAATTCGACCAAGCAAGAAGTTACTTGGTCCAAATCCAACTAGGTTAAATATGAGGAGTGCATAACCCTAAACATCATTGGAAGAATAGAAAGAGATAGAAAATCCTAGAGGAGACAATCATCAAGAAGAAACATCTTAGATCTTCTTTTCTTGTTTTCCATGCTTGTAATGACCAACACGAGTAGCCTTTTGAGATTGAGAGTAATATGTTCAAACTCTTATGTATTGAGGATATATCTAAACATAATATTTTGTTCTTGATTGATGATTGAT
Source organism: Phaseolus vulgaris (assembly GCF_000499845.2). Classification (NCBI taxonomy): domain Eukaryota; kingdom Viridiplantae; phylum Streptophyta; class Magnoliopsida; order Fabales; family Fabaceae; genus Phaseolus; species Phaseolus vulgaris. Next base: position 9,909,548 of record NC_023749.2, on the reverse strand, counting down.
ATTGTCATTTATTCTTAACACTTGAATTATTATGATTTTGAACTTTAGATTTGACTGAAAAACACTTCTAAGTATCTAACCTAAATGATAATGCTTAACATATTTGAATGTTAAGAATAAATTTGAAATGTTAATTGCTATCAACATATGTTCGTAACAATAAAAAGTTTTTATAAATATGCGAGGAATCAATATTTAAGAGACTATCTTAATAATTTTATATGCGAGGAATTGATATAAATGAATTTTACATGGACATCAATATCAATCAAAGATACAATATTACATGCTTTTTAAAATACAAAAGAGTGGAAAGGATGAACCTCAATCCCAATTATCCCAATTGAGTCCAAACAACTCTTTACGTTGCTTTATTTACATTCTTGCAATCTCATACATAACAAACTTCCAACAAACTTATATATATATATATATATATATATATATTATTTTCTATTTAATGAATATTATACTTGAAATTTCAATTATTTTTTGTGAGTTCGATATTTGTCCTTAATTACAAATTTATTACTTCTGACACGTTACACTTGCTATAAAATAACCATCAAGCTTTTTACGTCGTTGTCGAAAAACGGTGTAGGTTTTAAGTACAAATACCTAAATTTTGTGAATATTTTAATTTTGTTTTGTTTTTTTTTTATATTTGTTTTTAATTTTTAATTTTATGTATAAAAGTTTATTTTTTTATTGCTAGTTACTTCTTGATTTAATCTTTGTGTGAGTTGTCTTATATGATATTAAGAGGTTAAGTTTCCAAAGATCAATTACTACTTGAATCCACTACAAAAAAAAAAATATAAAAATTTACTAACGGATTATTATTATCCACAAATATGAATCCGTAGGTAAATTCAACATTACCTATGAATATTACTCACATATATGAATTTGTAGGTAAATTTAGCATTATCTACTAAATATTACCCAGAAATCTAAATCTATAGGTAAATTCAGCATTATCCATAGATTATTACCCACACATCTTTATTCGTAGGTAAATTTTCCATTATCAACAAATTTTACCTACAAATATATATTCGTAAGTAAATTAAATATTATTATTAATATAAATATTTTTTTAACATTATTAATACTATTAGTATTTTTATTTAAATTATTATTATAATATTACAAATATTAATAATATTTACAATATAAATAATATAAATAATATAAATAATCTTTATAATTTTAATAATATGAATAATATTAATCATATTAATTACATGCATAATATGAATAATTATAAATAATAATCATAACTAATATTTATAAATAATAATCATAACTAATATTTATAAATAATAATCATAACTAATATTTATAAATAATAATCATAAATAATACCAAAAGATAAAAAAATAATTTAAAAAATTAAAGAAAGATATGCGAGATTACTTTTGAATTTATCCACGGATTGAAGTGGATAGATAACCTACTACCTCAAGTTGGTGGATATTACCTATAGACTCAAGTTGATGAATATTACCTACACATTGAAGTTAGTGGTATTACCTACGTAATAGAGTTAGTGGGTATTACCGACAAACTGAAGTGGGTAAATATTATCTACGAACTAGAGTTGGTAGGTATGCATATTATTAATTAAATAATAATAACAATAATAATAATGTGAATAATATGAATAATAATATTAATAATATTAGTAATATTAATATTATTATTAGAATAATAATATTATTAATATTAATATTATTATTATTATTATTAATATTACTAATAATGGTATTGATAAAATTAATAGTATTAATAATATTAGTAATAATAATAATATCAATAATATTAATGATATTAATATTTTTATTAGTATAATCATAATAATATTAATAATTATTATAATAATATTATTAATATTTAATATTGTAAATAATATTATTATTTAAATTAATAATATTATTAATTTAAATAATATTAATAAATTAATAATATGAAATATATTAATAATATAAATAATAGTAATAATATTTATATTACTAATAATATTAATATTAACAATCATAATTATAATAATAATAATCATAATTATTATAATAAATATAATAATAATCATAATCACAACGATAAAAATAATAATGAAAAAATTAAAAATAAAATATGTGGATCATGTATTTATCTACATATTAGGTTGGTAGATATTACTTACGAACTGAGGTTGCTGGATAATTTACTGTCTCCGACAAACACATTGTTCGTAGGTAAATTACCTATGAATTTTGTTTGGTAGATAATCCATAGGTAATACTGATTTACCTACGAATTTTGGTTGTTACCTTTGGATTTTTTTCCTAAGTAAATTGAATTTTTCTTGTACTAATCAGAGATTCAGTATCCATTGATTTACAGTTATGGACCATAAAGATCCATATACACATTTGTCTACATTTTATGAATTGGTGTATTTTATTTTTTTGTTTGGATTTTCCTTTTTTAGGGTGCCTGAGTTTGTAATTTTTTAAAAAAAAATATTTTACAATACCTTTGACAATTTATTTTTCTATCACTTCATACATTTTATCGCTCTTCTCATCTTTATTTACTTTTGCTGTAAAAAGCATAAAAAATACTTAAAATATAGTATTTACTCTCATTATAAGACAGATTAATCACCGTCATATAATTCAATTAACTTACTAAAAAACATTGATTAGGAATAGTAAACAAACTTAGAACACGATTAGGGAAGTTGAAATCTGCTACTGTTGCCCTATCATGCATAGTTTTCCTTTACTTCCATTGGTTACAAATAAAGGTTTGTGTGATAATAATTGTTTGGTTACGAATAAAGGTAAAGGTGTGATAGTAATTATGAGAAATTTAAGTGTAATCTAGAATTTTATACTGGGTAGAGATGAGTTAATAAGAAAAATAAATCACAAATTTTAAATATCTTTTGGTTCAACATGGTGTCATGTCTTTTATATATATGGGGTTGACACATGGTTTCGAACTCATCAAATATATTTTTTCTCAGTTTTATAATGATTTATTGTAATCCAATGAAAAGTAAAGGTGTAGTTTATATTTAAATTATATAAATAAAAAATAAAAGATAACATATACATACATTATATTTGTGGGTAAGCTTTTGAAGTATTACAAATTTACTAGTGTGAAAACTCTATTATATAATCATATATTGACATTTGTTATCAACAATTTTGATATATGGAACAAGGGTAAAGGTACTTTATTAAAATATTTTTGTATTCATATTTTATGAGAGGGTGAGAACATAGTGATAAGTGTGTATTAAACATGTAACTCTTTAAGATGCTTTTATGTCTCGAAAAAAATTAATCAGAAAATCACAATATAGTTTGTAACTAAATATATAATAATATTTATTATTTTCTATTGTTAATAAATTAGAATAAGAAAATCACAATATATTTTGGAACTAAATATATAGCAATATTTATATTATTTGTTGCCGCATACAATTTTCAACAGAATTTGAAAATTACCATATATTTTTAACTAAGTTTATAATAATAATTTTTTATTTTCTATTGCTAAGAATAAAAAAAATCACAATATAATTTGTATCTTAAAATATAACAACGTTCGTTATCTTCTCTTGCATATAACAGCTCTCTCCAGCAAAATTATATTAAATATATTTCAAGTGTTAACAAATAATATAATAACAATTTATTTAAAATTAGTAATTTATTTAATTACATTATCAAAATTTAATATAAATCTTAACTTTTTTTTTTATCAACAAAAAATTAAATAAATTAAAAAAAATACACTTCAGAATTATTCCAATCATATACAAAACTCGCAACTCGCAACGCAATTACCATCTTAGACAATTTCTACTAAAACATACCTATTATGCTTACAATTAAACTAACCAACAAAACCAACAAAATTGACCTAAAGTTGGCCTGTGCCCGACTAAAAAATACAAATCTTAACTTAACTTATTAATAAATATTTGAACACTAGTTTAAGTATGATTATGTAGATTCAAAACTAACTCAATAATATATTAATATACTTTTTAATATCTAGATAGAATGAAGTAATATTATTTTTACTTTCAAGAACTATTAAAAAAATTAATATAGTAATTTTTTCACCCTTTACAACTATTAATTAACTCTAGTGTATGTATAAAATCCAAATCCCAATAAGTTAACTTACCATAAATGACTTAAGATTTTTTTTTTCTTCTTTGATACCCTAACCAATGTTTTAATTTATTTTGAGTCAAAACATTAGGCAGTGTTGACGATCTCTTCTTAAATAATTACTAATCCCACGAGTCACTAATCATATGCAAAGAATAAAAATGCAAAGCAAACACTATATATTTTGAAATTGAATAGTATTTGATGATGTTTTGAGCTTGTTTCATATAAAAAGGTATTGAGATTTGGAGTAAACAATCATACCATTGGTAGATTCTCAGCAATCTTAAATTATAGTGATGAGTCTCTCACTTATATACCTGGGAATGCCATAAGAGGTAACCCTAGGAAATATTCCTCTTGGAAAGGTATCAAGGAGAAAATCTAAAAGAAAATTAAAAAAGAGAAAGAAAGACACTTATCATTTTTCCAAGAAGACTATGTCTAACATTACCATGTGTACATGTGATTTTATAAGATACTTGTGAAATAAGTGGATTGAGCTAACTAGAATAAGTAATCACCCTAAACACTATACTCAAAAAGTTAATCAACTATCCAACAAAGAAGAACACTCAAACATGTGAAAGAAACTATTACAAAAAGATTTGTGTTAAGATCATAGTAGTTCAACAAACCTACACATCCACTAAACTAACACTTTCCCAGATGTTTTAGCACAGAACTGCATAACCAAAATGTTCCAAGATAGAAGGCTTGGATGGTAATACTGCTAATCATTGATCTCTATGATGAGTGATTGCCCTCCAGAAAATATTGAGGTGACAGATCCATCTCAGCAGAGCAGAATTGTAGATGAAGCAGCATGTGCGTTGCTGCAGGGTTCTGATGCTGCAGAATTTCATTCTTGCTTTGACTTTAATCACTTAACAGAAATAATAGAGTCCTTTCCTCCCACCTCATCATTAGAACTTTGCTTCTTCAGATGCCCTTCAACTAGACTCTTCCTCCATCACTTGAATTATAGAGAAAACAAAATTTGAAAATACATGTGGGTCATTGTCTAGAACATATGATAGCAAAGGAACAAAATTATTTTTAAAACTGAGAAGATTGGAGATATTTACACTAGCTCGCGTGAATTCTGATAACGAATAAGTTTCCTAAATTAGAGTTCACATATTTTGAATAATATCTGTCCAATAATATGCATAAAATCTATATGACGGTAGCCCTTAATTTGAAGGGGAGAAATAGGAGGGCCAATCAAAGCGCCTGATCAGTATGCAAAACATGCAGAGGCATATCAATATCTATGATAAGTCTGCAAAACATGCACATGCATGACAATATTTGGTAGCAATATAGGCCAAACCAGAGTGATGTGGTGAATGTATTCATAGGCTTATAGTTAATTGACTGAGCTACTGCTAAAACATTAAAGATCATGATTGAGACGAACTAATTGTATCATTGAATTGAGAGAGTAGATCCACTGTAGATGATACAGATAATTATGCAGATATTAATTGTGTTGTTGGTGTTTGTGACCATAAAATTTAGCTAATAATAGTACAACCATACAACGCATAATGATTTCTTGACGAGAATCAAAACCAGTTAAAGTCTAATTTTTCTTCAATATTAATATTAGCAAGTTTAGGGTTTTTCACCATAGGATTTTTGATCATGATGGGGTTATTTTTTTTGCTTTTTACCCAAATGGAATCCGTTTAAAAAATATTACAAATAAGGCAAGTCGTGCCAATTCGGCACGAATTCATATGCACAAATCGTCCCAATTAGACACGACTTCTGCCTTGTCATTTTCAAGTTGTGTCAACTTGGCACGACTTCATGTCATACTGAAGTCGTGCTAACTTGACACAACTTCTGCCACGTCATAATTTTTTAATTTTATTGTTTATATATTGGGTAGTAAGTTATGTAATGTTAAAAATTAATTTGATACATAATTTTCTAAGAGTGTTAGTTTTAAGGAACAAAAAATTGGATAATCGTGTATGGATCATGGATCATGGTTGATGGTAATGTAATACAATAACTTGATTATTTGATTAATTAAAAAATGAAGAAAATTGTTATTGAATTTGCAAATAAATAGATAAATGAAAATTTATTGTATTTGGAAAATAAATAGAGAATTATTGTTGTGAATTTGCAAAATAAATAGCTTGAGAAGTAATGACTTTACAGAACACGTAATGATGAGAAGAGATTAATTAGAACTAAACAAATTATGACGTGACAGAAGTCGTGCCAAGTTGGCACGACTTCAGTATGACAGGGCATAAGTCGTGTAAAGTTGGCACGACTTCAATATGACAGGACAGAAGTCGTGCCTAATTGGAACGATTTATGCATATGAAGTTGTGCCGAATTGACACGACTTGCCTAAATTTGTAATTCTTTTTAAATGGACCCCATTTTGGTAAAAAACAAAAAAAATAACCCCCGTGATAATCAAAAACCCACAAGTTTATTTGTATAATGATTTTCTTCACGAAAAATAAAAAAAAAAACTTTACTCCAAAAATACAAAGATGCAAACAGAAAGCCACATCTATTGCTTTTCTTGCTTTACCCAAAAACAAAAATCTGTTAATTTTTTTTCTAACTTTTAAAATATAACCAATTTTCAAAGATAAAAAATAAAGAAATTTACAAAATTTTCAATTTAAAAAAATAAATTTGTTAATATCAAAATATAAATATTTAATTATTATGTTTTATTTACATATTTGATTAACAATCATACATGATAAAAAAACAATTAAAGTCATTTGAAAAAAGGTTTTCCAGAACATATTAATTATATTACAAAATAAAAATATTAAATATATTTATGATAAAAATAAAAATATTATATATATTTATTATAAAATAAAAATATTGTATATATTTATATATTAATAAAACAAAAAATTAATTATAATATAAAATTTATATTATTTATAATATATAATTGATTATGTATGTAAATTTAATAATATAATTAATTATATAAATAAAATAAAATATAATATAATAATATAAATATAATAAAATAATATAAATATATTTATATATCTATAATAATAATAAAATATTATTAATACTAATAATATAAAAATTAAAATAATAACCTTTTTAAAATTAATTTATAATCTTAAATTTTATTAATTAAAAAAAATCAATTATTGTAATCACATTAGTCATAAACTTATTTTTATGAAAAATTTTAATGTTCCAAAAATGATAAAAAAGTCGTGTTTTTTTAATAATTGTTCAATTATACTGAGAATAATTTGCAAAATTTTTAATTAGCTCAAATCCACACAAAAATACATCATATTTCCTTTTCTCACAACCATCACATCACTTACAAATTTAAATATTTTTTTCTCACAAATCTATTATAATATACTCCAAACCAAACAACTTCACTTTTTTTTCACATTTTCCTCTCAAATCACTCTAAATTTACTTCTTTAAATTTCTTACGCATCTCTTCGTTAATCCAAACATACTTTAATGACGTCTTCAAATCAAATAATGAACTATTATCGAAGACGGAAAAATGAGTGAATACGTGTTTTGATCCGTTGAGAAATACATTTTTGTCCCCCCTTTTCCTTACTAGTTTTTGCACCGTTTAAACGTAGATGTGAGCTTTTGCAGCGTAATATGTAGGTTAATCGATTATGTGTGGAATTTGGCACATACCTTAATCGATTATATACGGTGTAAACACAAGCGTTGGTTTGTTTTTCTGAGCTTAATCGATTTTCCTGGTTGTTCCATGTGCCCTATAATCGATTAGCTTAGTCTTTTGTTTTTAGCTTAATCGATTTCCTTCATTCTTACACGTGACTCATAATTGATTTTCCTGTTATTTTGTTACATACTTAATCTATTAACCCCTTTTTGTATGCCATGAATAATGGATTTTATTTGCTTTGTAGGTGATTTGTAGTTGGTTTGAGATTCTTTCTGGTGGTAGATCGTTAGGTGCTTTGGTGTTGAAATTTTATTTAAAAATAAATAAATTAAATATTCAATTATTTTAAAATATATTCATTTTTCCATAATAATAATAATAGTAATATTTATTATAATATTATAATATATATCAAATATATATTATGTTATATATAACATAATATAATATAATATAAATTAAATATTATTTTTTTAAAAAAATAAACTAAATATTAATTATTATATCAAATTAACTAAATAAAATATTTATTGATATTATTAACAAAATTAAATATTCACAATTACAAATATTTAATAATAAAATAAAATTTTTATAGAAGGCAAACATATGTAATTATTTATAACAAACAAACTATATAATTATTATTATTATTATTACTATTATTATTGTTATGTGTGGGAAAGGTCAGTATGGCGATGGACATTAAGCTGGAGGCGTGACAGATTCGAATGGGAATCGGAGTTAGTGAAAGAGCTTGCAACTCACATATCAAGGGCCACTGTTAACAGGGAGGAGCCAGACCTACGGGTGTGGGGAAATGAAGAAAATGGGTGTTTCACGGTGAAATCAGCATATTTGTGCTTAACCAAGAGTGGTAGAGGGCCCTAGAGTGAAGTGTTTAAGCTTTTATGGAAGGCAAAGGCCTTTCCCAATGTCATAATCACTGCATGGAGAGCTCTTCTGGACAGACTACCAACTAGAGAGTGCTTGAATAGGAGAGGGGTGGCGCTGGAATCTACCTTACGTGTGCTATGCCAAGACAAGATCGAATCCAGCCAACATCTTTTTATGGAGTGTGGGTTGGCTATGCGCGTATGAGGCCTGTGTTTTAGGTGGATTGGTATTTTGTCTGTACAACATAATGTCCTAAAGAGCCACTTTGAGAGCTTCCAGTTAATCCAGGCCAATAACAAACAAAACATGGTATGGAAAGGTATTTGGGCAGCTATAATAAGGTGCATATGGGAGCACAAAAACTCGGTGGTGTTCAAGCAAGAAATAGTGGATGCAGAAGAGGTGTTCCAAAAAGCCCAACTAAAATCGTGGCTATGGATGAAGCATAAGGTACAAAGGTTTGATTACTCCTTATCAAGAGTTATAAGTAAAGGGGACCAAGAGGATGTCTTGTTGGTGTTCTTGTGAGGGGACCAGGGAGAAGTGGGGTTTGTTTTGTTGTAAAGGGATGGTATTGGTGTGGGTGTGGTTGCATAAGGAAAACACCCTGTATTCTGGTTTTGGCATTCTAGCCCAAATGCCTCTGTCAGTGTCTCGGGAGGTAAGTATTTGGGTGTACTCTGTCTTTGTGGATGCTGTGAGGGGTGATGTTCTGATGCATGTGATGTGGATGAGGTACGGGCTGATCTGCTGGTGCATGTGGCTGTGTCGGGTTGGTTACTGTTGTGAGGATTAGGCAGAACACATGATAAACCCTAAACCCTAAACCCTAAACCCTAAACCCTAAATTCTACAATTTTGAATACAAATTTGTATTATGAATTGTACAATCTAAAATATTATACCATCTAAAACATAAATTTTAACTTTCAGATACTATAACCTAGGGAGTCTCTGAATTTCACATTCTGTGAATTAAAGAAACAACATTCAGTGAAAAATATCACAAAATTCGATAATTATTTTTTTAGTATGTAATAGTGTTTTTTTGTCTTTCTAAAATGCATAGATTATTTAAGTTTCAATACTCGTCAAATACTAAATGCAGTAGTCAAACCTTAGTTTTTTTTATAATAAAATTGAAATATAATATTATTATATATATAATATTTTATATTATTTTTTAAATTAGAAAAGTAATAAGCATGGACTACCTTTAAAAAGTTTATATATTTAATGAAATATTTTATTAGTCAATTTATAAGTACCTATCTAGGACAAGCTTATACAGGATGGACTAGCTTGCATTATCATTTCTAATTTCTTCAATACATATAACACTATAACAAAATAAAATATAAATATAAATACATAAGAAAATATTTATTAATATAAAACAAATAAAATATTTAAACCAACTATTAAATATTTCATTCTTCTTAAAACCATAAAAGCACTACTTATTCAGTTGTATTTTCATGCTGATAATTTTAAAAAAATAAATATAAGTCATGTTTATTATAATTTTTGGTTTAAAATTTATAAATTGTGTTATTAATATATAACTTAATAAAAAATTAGAAAAATATATTATCATGCACAACTTTAAAATAATAATAATAATAGTAAATTATATAAATCAAAATTGTGTATAATAAACTTGACTTTAATAAATAAAAAAAATCATTCATCTCAGACACAATTTTTTCACAGTTAAGAAAAAATTAAACTTACATTTATAAAACACAACATTTTTTAATATGAAATCATGTTTTATAAGTGACTTACCTACTCTGATAATATGAAAGTAAAATGCTTTTGGAGTCACTATATACATAACAGTTTGCACCAATTTGGGTTCTCTTATACGTCCCACTAAGAGCAGAATGCAAGACCCATTCTCAGCTTTAATATCAGAAATCGAATACCTGCTAAATGTAATTTTTGTTGGGAAAAACAGGTAATTTTCCCACTAAAACAAAACTCTAATAGAGCTACCCGACAAATAATATTGAATAAACAGAGCGGAATAATAAAAGAGATAAAGAGGAAAAACACACCCGGAACTTGTTAACGGAGTTTGGCCTGTTTAGCCTAATCTCCGAGCACAGCTCAAATAGCCCGCTTTTATTATTATGGGAGAAGATATTACAAATTGGGATATATCACAGTGAAGGAGGAGAGTTTAATTTATAACCCTCAAACCTCCTTCTCAAACAATGAACTCACCGATGTGAGACTTGGGATTAAGCCAAAATCAACAAATCTCCACCTTGGCTTAATTTCAAGTCTCACCTAAAACAAATCTTCTCAAAACATAACAAAAAACAAACTTTGCAGTGCTTCAAATTTGCGCCTCCAGGCGCCAACTTCAAATGTGCAAGATATTAACCAAGTCTAAACAGTGTTCAAACTTGGTCCTTGTAACCACCTTGGTGAGCATATCTGCAGGATTCTCCGTAGTGTGAATCTTCTGGAGAACAATCTCCTCTTCTTCGAGAATCTCACGCACAAAGTGATAACGAACATCAATGTGCTTCGTCCGTGCATGAAAGACTTGATTCTTTGCTAAATGAATAGCACTCTGACTGTCAGAATATAACTCAAGTTGTTTCTGACCAACTCCCAAGTCTTTAAGCAACCCATGAAGCCAAATTGCTTCCTTCACAGCCTCTGTAATCGCCATATACTCTGCCTCTGTCGTAGACAAAGTCACCGTAGACTGCAAGGTAGACTTCCAACTAACTGGCGCTTTTGCTAAAGTGAACAAATAGCCAGTTGTAGACTGCCGCTTATCCAAATCACCTGCATAATCAGAATCACAATATCCAACTATGCATTGACCAAGTGATTCATCTTGCTCAAATGCCAATCCAACATCTAAGGTATTTTGGAGGTACCGTAGAATCCATCTCACAGCTTGCCAATGACCCTTGCCCGGATTATGCATGTACCTGCTAACAACACTCATAGCCTGTGAAATATCCGGTCTTGTACACACCATTGCATACATCAAGCTTCCAACTGCATTTGCATATGTTACTTTCGCCATGTATTCTCGTTCTTCATCAGTCGTCGGAGATAAACGACTACTCAATTTCAAATGAGGAGCAAGTGGGGTACTTACAGGTTTTGTATCTTCGTGTATACCAAAACGTTGTAGTACCTTCTGCAAATACTGCTTTTGTGACAGCCAAAGTTTTCCCCTCTCTCTGTCCCTGTTTATCTCCATGCCGAGAATCTTCTTGGCTTCCCCCAAATCCTTCATCTCAAACTCTTTACTCAACTGAGCCTTTAACCTGTCCATCTCAACTTGGCTCTTTGCTGCAATCAGCATATCATCAACATATAAGAGTAAGTAAATGTAGGAACCATCTTCAAGTCTGCGCAAATACACACAGTGATCATATTTGCTTCTCTTGTACTTCTGATCCTTCATGAACTTATCAAATTGTTTGTACCACTGTCTCGGAGATTGTTTCAGTCCGTACAACGATTTGCTAAGTTTACAAACCCAATCTTCTTTACCATCAACCTTGTATCCTCCTGGTTGAGTCATATAGATTTCCTCCTCCAAATCACCGTGTAGGAACGCGGTCTTTACATCAAGTTGAGCAAGCTCCAAATTCAACTGTGCTACCAAGGCCAACAAAATTCGAATGGAGGAATGTTTAACAACTGGAGAAAATACCTCATTATAATCAATTCCCTCCCTCTGAGCAAAGCCTTTAGCAACCAACCTTGCCTTGTAGCGAACATCTTCTTTATTAGGAAATCCTTCTTTCTTTGCAAATACCCATTTGCACCCAATTGCCTTCTTACTTTTTGGTAATTGTGCCAGCTTCCACGTCTTGTTCTTCTTCAAAGACTGCATCTCCTCTTCCATCGCACCTGCCCAATTACCACTCTCTGAACTCAGAATGGCTTCTGGGTAAGTGGATGGAATGTCATCAACAACTGGAAGTGCATAGGCAACCATATCCATGAAACGAGCAGGCTTCTGAATATCTCGTCTTTGTCTTCTAACTGCAATTGGTGTTGATTGTTGTTGAGATTCTTGGGTAGGAACCTCTTCCTCATTTGACACTTCTTCTGCCATAGGAGAGTCACTTGTGGTATTTCGTGTTGGGATCACCATTGTCGGCTCAAACTCCACCTGCTTCCGGGCACACTCCACCTGTTGCAGAGTACTATCAGCTCCTTCTGGATTTACCTTCTTTAACATGGTAGATTCATCAAAGGTAACATCCCTGCTGATAATCGTCTTCTTTGCCTCTAGACACCACAAACGGTATCCCTTCTCTCCAGAACTAAAGCCCATGAAAAGAGCCTTCTTTGCCCGTGGATCCAACTTTGATTCAATCACATGATAATATGCAATAGAACCAAAAACATGCAAAGAATCATAATCAGTTGCAGGTTTTCCAGACCATACCTCTAACGGGGTTTTGCCATCTATAGCAGATGATGGCAAACGATTGACGGATGTTGAGCGTATGTCACAGCCTCAGCCCAAAACTCTCTGTCTAACTCAGCATTAGACAACATACAACGAACTTTCTCCACAAGTGTCTTGTTCATACGCTCCGACACCCCATTATGTTGTGGTGTTTTTCTAACAGTGAAGTGTCAAACTATGCCACAATCTTGGCATACCTTTAGGAACGGATCACTCTTGTATTCTCCTCCATTGTCTGTTCGGAGAACCTTAATCTTCCTTCCTGTCTGGTTTTCAACTTGAGCTTTCCACTTAAGGAAAATTTCAAGCACATCATTTTTGTTCTTCATAGTAAACACCCAAACTCTCCTGGAAAAATCATCCACAAAAGTGACAAAATAATGCCTACCTCCGATTGACGGAGTCTTGGCAGGTCCCCACACATCTGAATGCACATAATCCAGAATACCCTTGGTATTGTGAATTGCAGTGCCAAAATTCACTCTTCGTTGTTTTCCCAGAACACAATGCTCACAAAATTTAAGTTTGCAAGCCTTCGTACCTTTCAACAATCCCTGCTTGGTAAGAATTTGCAAGGATTTCTCTCCAGCATGTCCCAACCTCATATGCTACAACTTCGTTGCCTAAGCATCCTTCTTAGAGCTAGAAGTTGTTGCTGCTACTGTCCCCACCACTGTACTACCTTGGTAGTAATACAAATTGTTCTTCCTCACGCCTTTCAACATCACCAGTGCTCCTAAAGTTGCTTTAAGAATTTCATCTCGCATCGTCACAACTAGGCCTTTAGATTCTAAAGCCCCCAATGAGATGAGATTCTTCTTCAACTTTGGCACGTACCGTACATCCCGCAAAATTCTGGTGGATCCATCATGATTCTGCAGCTTGATTGAACCTATCCCAGCTGTTTTACATGGGTTATCATTACCCATGTAAACAACCCTGCCATCGAGTTCTTGAAATTCAAAGAACCATTCCTGAATGGGACACATATGATAGGTACTACCTGAATCCAATATCCACTCATCTGGATACGATGATGTTGAAAGCAAGACAATTAAAGAGATATCTGATTCCACATCACTTTTGCATTCTGCAACATTTGCATCTTGTGGAGCCTTCCCTTTCTTCTGTAGTTTTGGACAGTCTTTCTCCTCTACCTCTTCTGGTTTCTCTCCTTCAATAGCAATATCAAGACCCTGCTGAAAAAGAGAGTCCAAGACCTCTCCTTGCCACATGCCAAAATGTCCCGTGCCATCAAATATTTCCACCGCCAATTTCAAAGTGGACACCGGGAACCTCGACCATGATGACGAGGAGCCCGACACTCAGGATACATCCTTCGCTTCTTCTTCTTGATTTGTCATTTCAAACTCAAAATATAATATTCAATATTACAAATAATTTCAAACAACCCAAGGGCGAACCTTCGGCTCTTGATACCACTTGTTGGGAAAAACGGGTAATTTTCCCACTAAAACAAAACCCTAACAAAGCTACCCGACAAATAATATTGAATAAACAGAGCGGAATAATAAAAGAGATAAAGAGGAAAAACACACCCGGAACTTGTTAACGGAGTTCGACCTGTTTAGCCTAATCTCCGAGCACAACTCAAATAGCCCACTTTTATTATTATGGGAGAAGATATTACAAATTGGGATATATCACAGTGAAGGAGGAGAGTTTAATTTATAACCCTCAAACCTCCTTCCCAAACAATGAACTCACCGATGTGGGACTTGGGATTAAGCTAAAATCAACAGTTTTATCATTAATACCAACAACATAACTAGAACCTGTCTTGCGGGTAAGTTCATCATTCACGGGATTTTAAGGGATAAGATTGGAATTCTGATTCCACAGTTAACTCATTTCAAATTTTTTTTCAAAATAAACTTATTATTAACATTATTTATTAGAATAAACTTTTTTTTTCGTTTATGTTGATAATTTGGTTTGTTGGAATATGTAGCACAATGGACATTGATACAACACAGATACAAACATAAAAATACGTATAATTTTTAAAATGTAAGACATGAGACATATATTTATATATTATATAATTATAAATTATATAAATTGACAATAAAGATTTATGTGCACAAGTATGTTTCAGTTTTTTTTGGAGCAAAAAGATATTTGTCATGGCTGATTCAAAAGGATTTGTTCCTTATTTTTATAATCATACAAAATAATTATACAATAAGTTTGAGTTTTTAGAAAATATATTTCTCTTTTAAAATTAGATTAGAATCGTGTTAGAATTCTCAGAAATCGAACAAATATTTTTTGAATTTGACACTTCACCGATACATATCCTACGAGTGTCGGTGTCTGATACATAAGTCCGACACAAACACGTCAATTAAGAAGAGTATCTGAAACTCATTGGAATCAAATTCTATCAAAAAATTTATTGGAATATAGCTTTTGAGAAGCTAAATTTTGGTCATATATATTTTATATTTTTTTAATACTTTTTCATTAATTTTAAAAATATATTATTTTACATTGTGAATTTAAATTTCCAAAAATTAAATTTTCAACACAAATATTGGGCATATATATATTCTAATAAATAATTTTTGCATAAGAATTTTTTTTATAAGAAATTGTTAAGAAAATCAGTCCAACGTTGCAGTTTATACTGAAATTAAACAAAAATCAATGCATGACAACTCTCTCTTAAAAAACAACTATGATACAACTGTTTTTGAAATAATATTTTGAGTATGTTCAGGTTAAGGATCAAGTTGGGCATCAAGTGAATACCCCAAAGACACTATTAACTGAAATTGATGTACTAAAACAACTAATAAAAGTAGTTGTAATAAATACAAATTTTGGTTTAGGAAACAGATAATGGATCCACTAAACACTTTCATCATAAGTAAACTAAAAGAATAATAAATAAAATCACATGAATGTATTATTGAAGTGTTTGAAAACAATGAATGGTGTGAATTGTGAATTATAGCTGTTTTTGTCTTATTCAGTAATTGTGAGCGTGAAAGGGATTTTTGTCTTTGGTTATAATGGAGACATAGTAGGCAGCCTCAATGAGGATTACCCTCGCCACATGCTTCTTTCCCAGCAAGACATCGACCAAGTTCATAATAATCACTTCCTCTAAATCTCGTCAATTTTGCAATAAATTTACTAAAATGGAAATATTTGAAATTTTTTTGAATAAATTGTGTTTGGTAACACGATTTTATTTTTAAAAAGTCTTTAACTTTTAACATTAAAATACAAAAAAATTATAAAGTTTGTTACAAATAGCACAGACACTGATATGACAAGGACACGGACACGGAGATACGTAAAATCTCTAAAATGTAGGATACGTGGACACGTATCTATAATTATAAATTATATAAATTGACAATAAAGATTTATATGCACAAGTATGTTTTAAATTATTTTTTGGAGCAGAAAAATGTTTTTTAAGGCTGATTCATAAGGATTTGTTTCTTAATTTTATAATCATAATAGTAAAGTTTGAATTTTTAGAAAATTACTGTATTTTTCTTTTTTAAAATTGTGTTAGAACCGTACTAGAATTGTTAGAAATCTAATAAATACTTTTTGAATTGGACACTTCACGGATACGTATCCTATAAGTATCATACGAGTGTCAACATTGACACGCCATTTAAAAGGAGTGTCTAAGTTTCATAGTTTACATACAACTATGATTTAACAAAGAAAACGGAAGGAGTTGTGTTTATTAAACACCATTTTATTTAACATTAATTAGTATTATTAATTTTTTTTCAAAGATGAAGTGGTCAAGTGATATTTTTTTCATCAACTACAAACAATCTTTTAAATACGGACAACACGTGGTCCAATCCGTTTATAAGTAAAAAAAATAAAAAATAAAAATAAAAAATAAATAAAAATAAATAAATAAAAAAAATAAAAATAAAAATAAAAATAAAAATAAAAATAAAAAAAAAAATATATATATATATATATATATATATAGGATGCAGTTATTTGAGAATACAAAATAACTGCTCCCAACAAATACTCTGCCTTAGTACTGATAAAAATAGATAAGTTAAAAGGGTACAAGACTCAAGCAAAAATCTCACAAAAACTACATTTAAGTTGTCAAGTGCGTCAGGCGGTCAAACCTCTTTTGATATTCATTATAATACAAATACCCTAAGTAAAGAAATTATGTTGAAGTGAGCATTGTCAAAATCAATATTTTTCTAATCTAGATTAAAAATTATTAAAAATCCATATTAAATAAATATTAGAAGTAGATTATATTTGTGTTGGTTAAATTAATGTTAATTTAAATAAATATTAAAAAAATATATTAATATGTACTGAAATTATTATATTTTTCATATAAATGTAAATAGAAAGTTATCAATGTATAATATATGTGCCAATAGTTTGGTGTGATAAACATAATATTTGGAGTATCAAATTACATTGAGCATATCTCTCCAATCTGATTGTATATCACTAAAAAAAACATTTTTAGTGACCACCAAATTCGATCGCTAAAAGTATTATAATCGGTAACTAAGCATGTTTGCAACCGAAATAGTCACCAAATAAAGATGAAAGCGAAAACTCTAGTCGCAAAGCATTTAACGACCAAATTATAAATTGGTCACAATTTTGCAACCGAAATTTCGGTCACAGAAAGTTGGGCACCAAAATTCCAAGGACCATATTAGCCACCAATTTATCGGTGGCTGACGGAAAAGGTAATAGCGACCACCATTTTCGATCGTTAATGGGTTGAAATAATTAATTTTAAAAAAATCTCGTGGTGGCTAATTCAGTGGCTAAATTTGAGACCTATAATGACAATTGATTTTGGTGGCTCAATATTTTTTTTTTAATTCTAACAAACTATCCTATTTCGATTGCTAAATCAGTTTTGGTGACTATTTTTATATGTATTATTAATACTTATTTGAAAAAAAAAATCAGTACCCTGGCATGTATATTAAAAAAAATCAGACCTGCTTATAAATACTCAAAATTCAATTAAGCTAAATGGAAATGAACTCCGATACATAATTTAAGGAAGACTTGTATACAATATTATCTTTCAACTCTAACTCTTTTCTATTGCTTATTTGTTAATGCAATCCTAGCTTGCATCTTCCTTTGTAGATGCATTATAAATTTCACTATTAGTATCAAAGAATTAATATAAAAAAGAAAAATTAAAAAAAAAGTCTTCCAATGTTAGTACTCTTCTCTTCACTCTAGTGTTTAGCTCTTGCTTTAGAACTTCTACTTGTTGGTTCTCTCAAGGATAGTTATCCTTAGCTTGACTTTTTCTTCCCCAATATACTACCTAGAAATGTTAGTCAACCTTTTCCAAAGATTATACTAAGAAATATGACAAGCTATAAATTAAAGGCTATCAAGAAATTTGAAACTCAAAGGAAGCACCTCAAAATTGACGCTAGAATTGGATTAGAAAAAGAAAAATTAAAGAATATCAATATTTTCAATGGCCAATATTTTTTTTTGACCCAATCTGTTTGGCCCAAATTAAAAGCTTCTATTATGCTTTTTGCACCTCCAAAATTACTGCACCAAAATTTGTCAATTAGAAATGTGCAGCCCAACTAATAGTGAAACACGGTTTTGGCCTAAACAAAATATTTGTTGTTGCACATTAAGTTCCAGCACTGTGACGTTTTCTCTTGTGTTCAAGGTCTCTTCCAATTTGCACAATCAATTCACCACACCATTGGCAGCCCCAATATTCACCTCAATTAACCAATTTTCACAACTCAATTTCAACTACACAAATTACAAATCAGAATAGGCACCAAATTCAACAATTTTGTAATTCAGTTTTTTTATTCAAAAATCTGCTACCACTTAAATTCTTGCACCAGAATTCTGCACTGGAACATCAAAACAGTGCCAAATTTTGCTCAAAATAAATTGAACCATCACTTTCAAAAACAGCTCCAATTGTCACTGTTCAAAATTCACGCGGCACTAGTCAGAAAATTGCACCTAACAGTAATTTGAATCAAACACCAAAGAAAAATGGTGTTAAATTCAGAGGCACAGTTTCAAGATTGAATCAAAGATATAGAGAATCAAAAATCAAGTTTAGATGCACAAATTACAAATCAAAAGTATTCACCAAGTTTCACTAATTCAATTAAATTATGTACAAAATCTGTACCAGCTCCAATATTATACGAACCAATGCCAATTAATTCCAGAATAATCTGTATCACCAATTTTTTTAAACTGCTTCAACAAATTATGAATAGAACAACAATGATTCAAACACCTTGGCTGCACTAAGGCACAACCAAACCAAATTTCTCCAAGCGATTTACTCTCTGAAAGAAGGCATAGGCTCTGAGGAGATTGATTCACCGAATTCACCAAACGATTCACCAAATTTGATTTTCTAGTTTCAATTTTCTTCAACACCTCACCGTTTCTCCATTTAAACTTCTCCAAAACGAAGAACAGTGAACAAAACGCAGAACCAAAAAATATTTTCAGAATCGAAAACGAGAATGGAAGAAGGAACTTACGTGAATCAATTCATACAAAACACTAATGTTCCTTTTTGGTTCATGTTATTTGATTTCACTCGTCACAAGAATTGTTCGTCGTTACTTGAACTTCAGTTAATCAAGTATATTCTAAAGTTTTGGAATTTGATTAATATTATTATTGGGTTGTTAAGATTTAATTAGTTAGAATTTTATCATTTATTTAATTAGTTAGGATTTTATTAGGATTTTATCATTTATTTAATTAGTTGTGATTTTATTAGGATTTTATCATTTATTTAATTAGTTAGGATTTTATTGGGATTTTATGATATTTAGTACTTTATAAATAGAGTATTGAACTATTATTTGAGATATGAATAATATATGCAGTTTGTTTCCGTTTCTCAATTCTCTATCATTGTTCTGGTTCTTGGTATAATAGGAAGCCACCTAAAGGTTCCTTTGTCCAAAGCCTAACGGTTCTTCGAAATCTCTTATGAGAGGACCTAGACGCTTCTACACACAATCGTGTAATCATTCATATCAAAAGCCACTACCATTTGCGATTCTTCACTACTTCGAGTATTACTGTTTTCCGATCAACCTCTGATGAAGCTCCGAGGCATGAACCGATTCATATGGAGTGAAAGAGAATTTGATGAATGAATCTCCGAGGCATGAAGAACAACAACACTAAACGTAGAGAAAAAAATTCAGGAAAATTTGAAAACCTAAATCAAATATGCTAAGCGTGTGAGGCACACAATAGAATTTTTTATATGTTCACTGAACTTTTATCAAAGTTTTAACAAATTCAAAAAAATAAAAT
Organism: Phaseolus vulgaris; assembly: GCF_000499845.2. Lineage (NCBI taxonomy): Eukaryota > Viridiplantae > Streptophyta > Magnoliopsida > Fabales > Fabaceae > Phaseolus > Phaseolus vulgaris. Next base: position 9,888,982 of record NC_023749.2, on the reverse strand, counting down.
AAAAAAACATAGAAGATACTGATTGTGGTATTATTCAACAATAAAAAGCAATATGAAGAGTGAACAATACAAATTAATCCAAGCAATTAAAGTATCTAAAGAGAAGGGAGGAGGAAACAACAGTGAAAATGGAGAAAACTTTTTTTTCTTTTAATTATAATTATATGTTTAATATATAACTATCATATTATATATTTTTTATAAGCATAATTAATTGAAAAAAATGTAAATTCGGTTCCTAATTTTTTTTTATTAATATTATTATTATTACTATTATTAATAATATTAATATTAGTATAGTAAAATAAACAATTACATTTAGCATGGTGGCTAAAAATAAACATATATGTTGGTTGATTCGGTAGCATAAATAAGCAATTATATTTAGCAACTGAATCGGTCCCTAATTTGTTTTATTATTATTAATATTAGTATTAGTATTATTATTAATATTAATATTAGTAAAATAAACAATTACATTTAGCGATCGAAAGAAAATTGGTGGCTAAAAATAAACATATCTGTTGGCGGATTCGATAGCATAAATAAGCAATTATATTTAGTAACTGAATCAGTGACTAAAATGAAACATTTTTGGTCGCTAATTCGGTGGTAGAAATAAGCAATTACATTTAGCGACTGAAAGAAAATCGGTGACTAAAAAATAAACATATTCAGTGGCTAAAAAATATACAATATACACAAATATCATTTCCAAATATTTGACATGATATTAGAGTCAGGTTTTTGGTGACTCTACAAAATAAAACAAAAAATTGAGCCCTTTTTTTCCCCTCGATAACCATGTATGCTGAAAACTCCAAAGACGCAATTACAGATACATCAAATTCATACTACGTTCATCATTTAGATCAATCTGAACACCTACCTGTCCTAGAGAAATTGAATGGCTCAAACTACCCAACATGGAGAAAATCAATGACTCATGCCTAGGGGTGGCAAAGCGGGCCAGCCCGCCCCGCATACAAAATGCGGGTTGGTTTTCATGACCCGCCCCGCATGCGGGTTGGCTCGCGGGCTTGCGGGCCGACCCACTTTTTTTTTTTTTAACGTAGAAGAAAAAACAATTGAGTGTTGCAGAAACATCTAAAAGAAAAAAAAGATTGCAAAATTAATGATTTATTATATTCTTTTTAGAAGTTTATTGTCTAATCCTACTGAGAGGTTGGAAACCAATGTTCATGAAACCAAGCTTAGAACAAACGCAACAAAGGATTCAGGATATAAAATTTATGTATATGTCTATACCAGTTACTTAATAGAGAAATTTTTTTTAACGAGATTGATTCCCGTGTTTCATGCACTCACAAAATATAAAATTAACTGTATGTCTTGTTAAATCATTGTCTCAATATAAAGGGATGATCACTTAAAAGGAACCTTCAAATTTTGTAAAAAATAGTTTAATCACATTGGATTTAATTAGAACCCTTAGTGTTGTAATGTAATGAACCACTATAGAATAAATTTTAAGAATTGATGAAAAGAGAAAGTTATATTCTAACAAGTCAAGTCAATTATTTTTTAAAATTTCTTTTTGCGGACTAGCGGGCCAGCCCGCCCCGCCCCGCTATTGGCCCGCGCGGGCCGCGGGTTATGCGGGGCGAGCTAATGCGGGTTGAAAACATCAGCCCGTCCCGCGTTTTTTACCGCGGGTCGGCCCGCATGGCCCGCCCCACTTTGCCACCCCCTACTCATGCCCTCATAGCCAAGAACAAAATAGGATTCATTAATGGCATAATCAATGCTCCGTGAAAGACCAAGCAAACGACAAAATACGCTATATGAAATCAATGCAATAGCATGATTCTTTCAAAGTTAACACAACAACAATTGTCGATAATTAATTCGGGTAACCATGATTTTTAAGCAAATGGAACAGGTTTTCTAATGAACTTTAATGCTTCAAGTAAATTTTGTTTTCACAAAACCATGAATTTTGGACAGTGGGACAACTGATCATATTGCTTAAAATCCAGAATTATTTATTAATTCAACTTCATCACCAGTTTCTTTGGTAAACCTTCCTACAGGCTCAACAACCCCAATCACGTCCAAAGGGACCATCAAGTTTAATAAGGATATCAAATTAGAGCATGTTTTATGTCTCTCTTCTTTTCAGTTAAATCTTATTTTAGCAAGTAAACTCACTAAAGCTCTAAATTTTTGTGTTGTATTACTTCCAAATGGTTGTATCCTGCAGGATTTGGCTATGGGAGGATAATTGGCTCGGGTGAATAGCGAGGTGGTCTTTATTATATGAAACCTTCCGAAAAAATTCCCGACTCTTTTCATGTTTCCGACAACACGGATCTCTGGCATATGAGATTTGGTCATCTGTCTTCATCCCGTTTAAAATTGACATCTTTGTTATTTTCTTTCAGTAATACGTCTACTCATAATAACTGCAATATTTGTCCCATTGCTAAACAAGCAAGACTGCCTTTTATTTCCAATGCAATAAATACACAGTGTCCATTTGATTTGTTACATTGTGATATTTGGGACCCTTATAAATCACCTACTTATTCAAATGCATGATTTTTTTAAAACATCTTCAATGATTTCACTAGATGCACATGGGTTTTTTTTATGCAACACAAATTAGATACCCAACGTCTACTACAATCTTTCATCATATTTGCTTATACACAATTCCACATTCATGCTAAAGTCGTCCGAACAGATAATGGTACGAAAATTCTTTCCATGCATAAACTTTTTCTTGATCACGTCATTGAATGCCAACATACATGTGTGTATACCCCAACAAAACGAGGTGGTTGAGCACAAACACCGTCATATCCTGCCATTTGCACGATCTCTTCTTTATCGGTTTAATTTACCTATTCGTTTTTCGGAAGATTGTGTTTTTACCGCGGTTTACCTCATTAATCACTTACCTTCCCTCATTTTTTCAGATAACACACCCTTTCAACTATTATAAAATCAAGTTCCATCCGTTACACATTTACGTATTTTCGGCAACCTATGTTATGCAATAGTGAATTATCCCAAACACAAATTTGATCCTCGCGCTCAACATTGTGTCTTTATTGGATATCCAACTAATCATAAAGGCTACAAATTATATGATCTTGAAGACAAAACTATTTTTGACAGTAGGGATGTGGTTTTTCACAAAATAATTTTTCCTTCTCATGAAACAACATCACCCTCACACTCTCCTATCCTACCAAATTTGGTCCTTGACTTAAACCATCAAAATTCTACATTTCCTACCACACTACCGAACTCACAATCGACTTCACCAACTTTTTCCAGTGAGCCCATTACCAAACCCATACCCATTGAGCTTATTCTTGAACCTATGACCACTGCATCTCCTACACCTAATTCTTCCCCTAATATTTCTACGCAACCACTTTGACATTTTACACGCCTCAAGCAACCTCCTACATGGCTTAAAGATAATTTGTTGCCACGTCCTGCCAATCAATCCACTCTTAGCCAAGGTTCTCTCCTAGGTACACGATATGCACTTTCTCATTTTATTTCTTATTCCAACATATCCTCTGCTCATTGCACAATTTTAGCTAACATTTCTACACATAATAACCTTCATCATATGATCAGGCCATTCTTTCTCCTTATTGGAAGGAAGCCATGGAAGCTAAATTATTAGTATTGACATAAAACAACACCTGGAACATTGTTTCATTACCAGCTGGCCACAGACCCATAGGATGCTATATCCCATCAAATCCGGATAATACCCCAATAAATTAGCTAACATTGATTTATTGAAGATATTCTTCAAGTATACCTCCCTATAAATCAGGGTTACCTCTCGAGAAATCAGCTAACACTGATTTAGTGCATATATATGCTAGATTCGACCTATCAGTCAAATGGCCCATGACTCAATGCTATAAATAAGCCCTCTACAATGGAGTAAGGTGTCATTCTATCAATTTCACAATACACTCTCATAACACAAAGTACTTACTTGATTGTTAGAAAATCTTTTGTAAGTTTACTCTCGACCGAAACTAAAGAGTCTGAAAGAGTGAAGCAATGGAGTACGAGGAAGCGACCGAACGACCGACACCTACAACAATTATTACAACCAATCTTAAGTACTATCTAGGCACACTTTGTCTAAACAATTACGGTACCCATAACTAAATAAAAATAGTAGTAATATGACTTTTAAGTTTGAATGATGTTACTCCAAAATAACAACAATTTTAACATAAATAATGATTTTTTAGAGATAACCGTAAAAGTTATTTTTGCTAACTATAATTATAAGATATAATTCGTTTAAGGTGTGACTTTTTTTTATAAGAAAGTTAAAAACAACCATAATTATCTCATGTATTATTCAATCTTATTTTATAACAAAATTTGTAAATTTATATATTAAGTGCTTAATACATAATTTATAAGTTAATTTAAAAAAAATTATTGTATGCATAAGTGATTATACTATATCAAAATATAAAAATTATATAAAATAGTAATAATATTTGGAGTTGTAATACATTTATAATTATAATTTTAATATATATATATATATATAAATTTAAAATAAAATGTTAAATACTTTGTAATAAATAGTAAGAAATGTATAATTTTTTATCTAAAATTATTTTTAAACACTATTTTTAAAAAATAAAATTTGATTATTGAAATACTTCTTATAAGTAATTAACCTTTTGAAGAAAAAAAATCAGTAAAATATTTATGGTAAAATAAATTTAAACGGTAAGACCCACAACGTTTATGAACTTGTACTAATTTGCTGTGAATTTGTTCTCAAGCGTGTAATAAAGCATCTTAAAACCTCACTCACATATGTTGCCATATAGGTGTACATTAATAGCACACTATCACCAACCCCTATCACTTTTTTTTTTTTTTTTTTTTTATCTTTCTCTTCTTTATGCACTACAACACTTATGTAAAAAGGTACATTTGCCTTGCAAATTTTGATAATGGTTAATGTAACATGTGATGTTTATAAATTTCACAATAATTTTACACTAAGTATTAAAGACTAATTACATACAATGTGGTTTGTTAGTTTGGTTTTTTGATATGCTTACTTAGGACTATTGATGATAGGTTACCTGCTTTTAGGTCAAGAGGTAAAAACAAGTTGTGCAAGACCTAAAGATGTTTCAATTTTTGGTAATGATTTGGATTTTTTCTAAAGTTATGTAACATAATCTTAATGTATATGATTGAAACATTTTTAAAATGTTTCACATTTATTTATTATTTTTATTGAAATAAAAAAATAAATTTCATGAGTAACATTGAAAAAAGGAAAATATAGTTTGATAACTCTTAGAGTTGTATACAATTCTAGATGTGATGGATATAAAAATAAATATATATAATAAAAGGTAAATTTGGAATTTAATGATATAATAAAATATTAAAGTAATATTGTAATATGATTACATAGAAGATGTGGGTTTTTAGTGTATCATTATATCCTTAAAAAAGAATGTTAAAGATTTGCATGGTAGGACATGCTAAACTATAGAATAAATGGTTACAGCGAATAGGGTGTGCTATATGCATAGTTGTCCTAAAAATTTACCGCAGTGCAAATTCTTGATAAGTTGTTCTAGGTAGGGTGAACATTGGTTGACCAAATCCTAAAGTAAAATTAATTGATCACATGTTAATTTTCTTCTTCTACTTATGGATGTGAGTGAATTAGTTTCATCATCTTTAACTTGAATTGATCATTTTTAGATATTCAAACCAATGTCCAAAAATAAAAATGCATCAAAGAATTCATAAGAAAAATGTTATCATTTTATATTGACGGGTAGATGAAGGATAAAATTAATTTTCATAGTAACACATCCTTGTTCAATTCTACACAAATGAGCAAAAAGGTTAGATTGTGTGAGGATTATACATTGTCTTCTTTCTTCATATATGGTGTCAACTAAAGTTTCTGAAGAGTTAAAGACAAAATCTTTACACAAATTTCCCAAACATTCAACATATCTTTATTTTCTGAATACGAAAATGGCTACATTAGAGTGAGGGTTGTAAATTAATACCCACCAATCTATTGCCTTCTTTCTTCACACATGTTGACAGGTAAATTTTATGACCAATAATCACCAAGCCAAAACAACGACAATACAGTTATTTAGAGACAAAGTATTTTTACTCGGATTTTCCAAACATAGGAAATCCAACATTTGAATTGGTCAATCCTCCATCTAAAACAATATTGAGAGAACTAACATACTTAGACTCATCGCTTGCCAAGTAAAGAGCAGCTTCGGCTACATCGTTAGCCACAGGATGCCAACCTTTTAGGTTGGTATAACTCTTACGAGCTCCTTCTTCATTAAGATTGAAATATTTATTTAGCAACGGTGTCACAACCAAATGGGGAGACACGCAGTTCACCCGAATACCGAATTCTCCAAGCTCCACCGCCGTGTTTTTCATCAGTCCCAGTAGACCATGCTTTGCACTGGTGTAGGCATGTGTAGCTCCTCCACCTATGCATCCAGCAATACTAGCTGTGTTAATTATGCAACCCCTTTTAGCAGGAATCATTACCCTTGCTGCGTGCTTTGTTCCCAGAAATGGACCAACCAAGTTCACACTCAACACTCTCTCGAAATCAGACTTGGTATTGTCAAGTATGCTTCTTTTGAACAAATCACTTGAACCAGCGTTGTTAAACATGATGTCCAGCTTCCCATACTTTGAAACTGCTATGTTCACGCAGTTTTCAACGTCTTCTTCCTCTGTCACATCACAATGAACATACACAGCAGATTCCAATTCGTTGCATAGAGAAAGACCCAAATCGTCTTGAATATCAGCTATCACCACATGAGCTCCATGCTCGGAGAAGAGTCTTGCAGTGGCCTCGCCAATACCGCTGGCACCACCAGTGATAATGGCCACTTTCCCCTCAAGCCTGCATGCCATCTTATGTTAGCAAGCTAATAATTCTATGATAGATTATCAAAATAAATGGGGAGGATTTGTGTGTGTTTGATAGGTTAGAGGTTCCTTACCTTTTAACAGCAGCGGAGACAACAGAAACATGTGCCATGAGTGAGGTTTTGGGTTATATATATAAGACCCAGAAAAGGTGTTTTAAAGTGTTCAACTTAATTCTTCTTCTCAGCGTGAAGAACTGTGCTTTCTCCGAACATGGCTTAGGTCTTATATAGAGTTAGCTCCCATGGAAGAGATGTACAAAAAGTGAAAATGGATAAGATGCTGGTTCAAATCCTCCTAACAAAATACCCAACATATTTACAATTGTTGATTTTATAATTTAAACATGTAATAACTTTTTATAAATTAAATATATAATAAATTAAACATTATGATTAATTCTTTAAATTAGCTGTGTTACTTTACTTTAAACTTATATATAATAGAAGTTAGAGTGTTGAGAATAATATGAAATAAGTCATTTCATTATTTATATAGATAATATATATTATTATAAGATAAAAAAACATATTTAATGTTACGATAAGAACTTAATTAAAAGATAAAAATGAAATTTATTTATTTTTAAGAAAAAAATTTAAAGGAAATATAATATTAAAATTAAAATTGTTTTATAGAAGAAGGATGTCTTTCAACTAGATCATTCAATTTAACTAGAAATAATGATTCCTAATTGAGTAGTTTTGTCTGCCTTTATCTTTCTGTTATATCGTGTAGTGTTTTCCCCCCTTTCTTGTACATGGTCTCATCCTTAGTTACATTCCCAACACTACAAGAAAATTCATTAAATAGAAACTAATTTCAAATACAAGAAATGATTAGTTGTTATATTGACTAAGTTAGATACTATTTTAGATACTAAAAAGAATATTGATATCTAAATTAGTTTATATTATTAAGAAACAATTTCTAAACTGATATATAATTAGATACCAAGTTTTAGATATCAACTTTAAAATCTAAATAATTAACCGAAACACGTATCATTGGACTCAGTTCATGACCTCATAGTCTCTCGGTATCAGACATAAACCTAATAAGTTCAAGAAGTAATTCATTTTGAGACGTATCCTAGAAATTTTTTACCGGAACATATCATTGAGCTCGGCCATGACCTCATAAAAATTAAAATCAAATTTTACGTTTTTTATATATTTAATTTAAAAAAGAAGTTTTTAAGTACTTAAAAAAAAAGTAATATATTAAACATTAAAAAATTTGTTAGCTGATTTTAGAAGAAAACGCACATGCGGGATGTCACTTTACATGATCAGTAGATGATTAACGGTGTCGTGAACAAAATCATTCACGAATTCTCAATTGCCCATGCCGTGTTTAGCCAAAAAAATAGAACACAAATGATAAATGCATTCAACCATTGTGTTCCACTAATACCATTTCAAGAAAACCTGAACTTACTGTTGGCAAAAAAATCAATGCAAGTAAGTAAATAGATTGCAATAACTAGTTGCGAATTAGTTTTTTTTTATCAGCAATAAAAAATAAATAAATGGGAACCACTTCAGGGGTGATCCAACTTATACATAAAGAGCTAGCGTCTTACTAACATTTAACCAAGAAACACCTTCCAACTTAAATAAGGAACAACCAAACCAACTCAAGAAAGCATTAAACAACCAGTCTCATACAATCCACTGGGTTCAAAACCCAATTGGGATACGTAAAGGAATTAATTACAACAGGACTTTGCAAAAATCCAAGACCAAACATTTACCTGTACCAGTACAAATACCTCGAGCACATCTACCACGCCCCTGTCAAAGGTCACCGAGTTCCTATCAGTATCGGCTACCTAAAATAAATATTATATATTAAACATTAGTTAATTAGAAAAATTGATATTATATATTAAACATTCGTTAATTAGAAAAAGGCGGTGAATTTATAAAATTTAATTATATTAATAAATAATATTAGTTAATTCAACGTTAAATAAAATATATTTTTAATATTAATTTAATTTGTATTGATTTTATTGATAGTACTGATAATAATTTTAAAAAAATCTTGTATAATACCTCTATTTAAAATAAAGTAAAACAAAATAGAAAAAAAATTATAGTGGATAAAGAATATAAATATAAATAAAAGAAATAATATGAATAAAATAGACGAGAAGAATTATGTGGATGAATGAGATGACCTTATCAAATAATGCATCTATAATACAAACAAACACTGGACCAATTGAGACATCCCAAAATAAACGTATTTGTTTCACCCAATATTACTAAAAAAATCCAAGCATGGTCCATCTTTTGTATTTCATATAGTGGTCAATGACATCTCCATGACAAGTGCTTCCACCTAGAGTACCTCCATCTTATTTCATTTTCAAACCTAATCACATGGTTAACAAATATAATATAGAATTGTTGGCAAGATCTTAAACATGCCAGAGTGTTTTAGACCAAACAGAAAAGAAAAGTAGAGATATAATTCATAATACTATTGTAGAATAACAAATTATAAGTTAATGTTGCAAAAATGCACCATGTAAAGTGACTAGAATTATGAGCTCTTAAAACATCATTATGCAAAAATCTAAGTGAAAACAATCTTTTGAAACCTTATGCACAAAGAAATTAATTAGAAAGACTTGTAGTATGCTTTACTGTGTCGCCTTTCATTAGTAATACCTTAATTTGACTCATAAGTGTCTTATAAAAAGGATTTAATCCATGTATAATTATTCCACTAGGCTTCACATTTTCAAATTGCATTTTATGCATCTAGGTTAAATGTTTCTTTGTCCTCTGTTCCAGTTTTATTCTAATAACCAAATCAAACCTTGTTATTGTTATGAATTACCACAATTGACCCATGAATTCGAAGAGGGTGTTTTACATATTTTGCAGGTATTTCTAATAGTCTGATATGATACTATATGGCCCTATTAAAGACATGTTTTCCATTTAATTAACCATTGAACCTGATCTTCAACTTTATTCTTTAAATCTCATATATTGAAATTTTGTTATTTGACTACTTTTCACTTAGTTGTATTGTTGTCACCCACTATACTAGTTACCACTATATCTAAACACTTGAAAAAGATTTTACTTTAGTATGATTACTGTACAGATTTTTTGGGAAAATACACTATTCAAAGTACGAAAATATTGTCTTTGGAGATCTATTTCTAATCCACGCCCACACTTTCAATACTTTCAATTATGCGGTTTCAAAAATACATTGTTTATATGATCCCATATTCCTCTCATTAACATTATTTGTATTGTTTTCCATATTAAATCTCCTTTTGTAAATTGAAGTGGTGAAAATGATTTAGAATTCTTTTTATGTTCTACTATTTTAATACATATCCATTTGCGACATAGATACCAAATCCTACTCGATATCTTGCATTTCAAAAATAGGTGTTGGAAAATTTCTTCCAGTTCTTTTGTTTTTTTTATAGATGACACATAACTTACAAGGAATCATTGCCCTCCTAAATAGTCCCTAATTATTATTCAAACTTAACCTCCTTATAAAATGTTTTACTTTTGGGATTGCACATGTTTTCCAAATTAATGTGTAAAATACATCTTCCTCACCACATATGTTGTTCCTCAAGCTCTTGTATGCAGACTTTATTGTATAATTTACTTATTCGTCTCCTATTTTTAATCATCTTGTCCATATAATTATGATGTGATCTTTGTTAGATCCTACATGAATGACTCAAATTGAGATCATTACCACTCAAATCAGTATCTCCTACATATCATACACCAGTCCCATTTGTTGTCGATTTACCCATTTCTAATACAATATATATCTTATGGATTAAATTATTGTATAACCTAAGATATTTTTCAGCCAATGTTCTTTCAATAACCCATCTATCTGTCCAAAATTTGATATTTTCTCCCCTCACTAGTGCAGGAAATACATTTTATGACGATTCAAACAAATATTTTTATGTCAATTTTAGAATCTTCATAGATACAAGCGGCATAGAAAGTCTGTGTTTTTTTATGTCAGACCTAAAGGAACTATCATAAAAAAATTCACTTTCTATGACGAATTTTTCTTTAACGTTCATAGAAAGTAACGCATTTTATGATAATTAAAAATTATATCTGTCATAAACAATATTAATTTCTATTACATATAATTTTTTAATTGTCATAGACAAATCAGACACATAAAATAGTATTTTTTTTTATGACAAATTTAGCAATAACTATAATAGAAAAATGTATTTTTTAAATATTGTTTTGTGATATATTCATTTTTCTAAAATAAACACATTTCTCAAACAAATATTTTCAAAATAAAAAATTAACGATCTAGCACATAAATAATTATAAACTTAATTAAAAGATAATATGTTAAAGTTTATAAAAAATGTTAACTAGTTATAACATGATCATTTACTGTAAACATTTAAAAGTTAATATGTTGACGTTATTTTTTATTTATTTATGTTCATACATCTATGTTTTTTTTTTCTTTTCAATAATGTTATTTTAAAGGTGTTATATTAATACTATTAATTATGGCTTAATGAAATAAATGTTAGGAATAACTTAAAATTGTGAAAGAGTAGAAAAAAATATTTAAACTAAGAGGAATTAAAGGAGATACACGAGAAAGTGTATAAATTTTTATTAATTATAATAAAAATATTAATAAGTGAAAATTGGTATATATTTTACACACATATAAATTATATTCAAGTTATAAGTTATATATTGAGTGAACATTAAATTTTCAATTCCTTTCTATCACATTCATTTTCTCAAAAAAAAAAAAAATTTGATAAACTCTCACTCATCAACTAAAGTCAAATATGTGGGAACCACTAGCATCAAATAAAACAAATATTTTATGGCAAGATGACAACATAAAATAAAATGGCAAAAGGAAGCATGTTGAAAGGTGAAGTATGAACAAAAAGTCACCCATGCACCAAAATAGCTCATAAAGCAAACAAAAATTATTGTAATCTAATTTTGAAATTGCAGAGCTATAGCAAGACTGTACAGGTTAGAGAGCTAGTAACAAAATCATTCACTGAATTCTCAATTATTCGGGACAAATTCATTTTGCACCATATCAATTTGAATATATATCCTATCATCCTTCAAATTTTCCAAAATTATTTTTTATTTTGGATTTGAAAATATGAAATTCAAAAACTACAAATCAAAATATCATTCCAGTTCATAAATAGTAATTCAAAATACAAAAAATACATTAAAAAAAATCAAGAACACATCTTAAAATGTATTTTGGAAAAAAATTTCAAAACTCTGAAATGTGTTTCAAAAATATATTTTGAAAAAAAGTGTTTTGAAAGTATTTTTTATCTACACTCTCTTTTATTTAAGGGATATTTTCATCATTTTGTTGAGATATTTTCATTATTTCATAATAGCATTTTCATGATTTTGCAGGTATATTTTTTTTTTTCATTTTAGTACCCGTTTAGCCAAAAATATAAGAAAAATGACAAATGCATTCAATCAATGTGGTCCAGTATTATCACTTAAGAAAATCTGAACTTAATGGAACTTATTGTTGACAAAAAAAATCAGGTTAACGGCAAATAGTTGAGACGTTATTCACGTTTGTCTTGCATTAGTTAAAAAATAGATTTTTTAAAATTGACTTTTGTGTTCATCATTGATAATGAACGTCACTAAAGTCTACTATTCAAATATATCTTTTATTTATATATATATATATATATATATATATATTAAACATTAATATACACTACAATAAATATAAGTTTTTCTTTACAAAAATTGAGTGATAAACATAATTTTATCACTATTTATATATTATTTCTAATTATTTTTTATTTTTCATAAATATTATAATAATGATAAAAATAAAAAATATCACAATAATTATATTAAAAAAATAAAATACACATATGATAAATAATTAATAAAAAAATTATATAATAAAATTATTTTTATATAATTAATATAAAATTTATTAAATAATTATAAATTAAAAATAAATTATTAATGGTTAGCATGTTAAATTATGTTTCAATAAATGACTCATACATTTATTCTAGTATATTTAATTGAAAACTTATAAGTATATATATATATATATATATATATATATATTAGTGAAAAAAATATTAAATTATTTAAATTTTGAATTTATGATTTTTTATAAATTAATGTTAAATAATGTAATTAAAACTGGTAAATATAAAAATTTGTGTATATTATTTGTGACTATTTTTAATTTGTCACAAAATTTCATCCAAAAATAAAAAAATATGCACATAATTATTTTATAAAATAATTTAGTTTTGCAAAAAATGAATGAATATTTATAAACTAATAATAATCTTATACTATTAATTTTTTTTTATTATTATTATATCATTAGTAATTGTTAAAAAAATATTAATTTTGTTTTAAATTTGCACTACAAGCAAAAAGTGCTTTTAAAAACTAAATTTTTGGATTTTAAAATAATAAACAATTGTATCGAAAAATTTTAATACTATCAAGCAAGCAACAAGGGATGATGATGAATGCATAAAAAACTGTCACAAAGCAGCTTCATATTATAGTGTAAGGTCATAAAGAATGTTCTGTATCCAAAATTCACAAAGCCTTTAAGTTATAGCTAAAATGTTTGCCTCTATAATTGACCTTGCCACTGCATTTTACTCCTCCAAAAGACATATATATGTTGGGGTGGAACTTTCATCAATAATTGACTCCCATTATTTGGATTTTAGTTGGACATTGAATAATAATTTGTAGAAGATAGTGCACATAATCGTATAATCGTCTGTAATTCACGAGGAACCTAAGTCAAATTTTTCACAATTTAGGATGAGTCAAGCTTCTGTTTCGGTTAACGAAGTTTGGGGTACAATTTGGGTTGACATTGTGAGCGAAATCTGGAAACATAGGAACTCGGTCATCTTCAATAGAGGTGTGGCAGATGTGTCTGAAGTGTTCGCTTCGGTGCAAGTAAAGGTATGGTCTTGGATTTATGCAAAGTCTCGTTCTGCTTATTTCCCTTATTCTAGTTGAGTTTTAAATCCTCTGGCTTGTATGAGGTTGATTCATTAATTGGTTAGTGTTGGTATAGTTATCCTTTTGCTAATTTGGTAGGCGTTCAGATTTGTGTCAAGTATTTCTGTATAAGGGTTGAACCATCCCTGAGATAATTCCTATTTATTTATTTATTTTTATTTCTGATAAAAAAAAATTAATGTTCCCTCAAGCATTTTAGTTGGACATTGAATAATAATTTGTTTTTAGAATTTGCAGAGTTAAAAACTTAATTCAAAACCATTCCTTTTAATGATTGCATTCATGTATATCCTGGGTCCATTATGCGACAAAAAACTTGGTCGTGTATCAAAGCAATTATATTTAGCAGATATGAAACCAACATTACCTAATTATTTTATTAATCAGAATCATGATAAGGGAAGATTATGACAACTAGAGTAATCTTGGCTGCACTGCTTTAAATGCATTATTATCGAGCGCATGGTCATTGTTTATGGACTCGTGTCATAAAGTAGTGTCCTAAGTATGATCCTCCTATTATATATCAACCTAATACGTTTCTAATTTCTAATTCAAACAATATCTTCCTTGATAATGAGCTACCTTTTGTTGTGGTCCAAAAGTAAAATCCATAGGGTTTCTTCTTCAGAAGCTTCTTGCTAATATTCTACTTATTGCTTATCTGTTAGGTTTTCATTGGATTTGGATATTGCAGCTTCAAAAATTATTATTCCTACTGATTTTTGTCCAGACAATACCCATGATTCACACAGGTGGATACTCCGGATGTGTTAAAAACTATAAAATATGTATTCAGGACACGACCAACAGCAGGAATCAGCTGAGGATAATATGTACCTGCGATTTGATTTGGTCTTAAGGGATATAACAATGACCTTAACATTCAAAATGAAAAACAGAAAATAAATCATAACAACTAAAATAAAAGATAATAGTTGATTACATTTATTTGTGTGTTGTTAGTGTGTGTCACAAAACAATTCTAATATAGTGGGAGGAATTCTATTTATTTTTGTCTAAAAAATAAAATAAATTTCACACACTTTCTATATTATATATATAGATGTTATAAAAAAAAATAATTAGAAAACAAATTATCAATATTATATTATTTATGATGAAAAATGTTAATAAATTTATATGTGTGACGTGATCCTCCAAAACCTCCACGGAGACTTTATTTATTTTTTCCAAAACATTTGTATATAATTATCGGTAGATAATAATTATTTTTTTAGTAAAATAATAAAATATATATAATCATATTTATTGTTAATATACCATCAACACCTATTTCTAAATAAAATAACTACCATTTTATTTATTAACATTCATTTCTTGCCACCAGAAACATAAATATTGCAGCATATATTTTATGGAGGAACATGTCTCTTCTATATCCTAATGAATTTTTAGTGATTACTTTCTGAAAAGATTTTAGTAACAAATTGTGAGAGTTCCGTGAATAGTCATAATCTTTTTTATTATATCAAACTATATATTTATTTTTGTTAAAAAAATTAATATATAATTACACTTTAATTTTAAATTTATTAAATTAAATTAAATTAAATTAATAAATATAATTATATATTACTATATTAATTAAGTTTTTACTATAAAATAACTTTTTACGTGAATTTCACGCTCTTTAAAATATTACTAGTGCAAAAAAGACTTTTTATGACGGTTCTATAGGACTTTGTATTACGGTTTTGATGAGGACATATAATCCAGAGTTATACAAACTTTGCACTTTCTACGTCGGTTGAAAAACTGACATAGTAAGTTGACTTATTATGATTGTTCTCTATAAATCACCATAAAATATACAAAATATCTGTCATAATATGTTTAGACAAAACTTTCTATGACTCGTATTTCTACAATCGTTAAAGAAAATACGACTTACTGTGATGATTCTCATAAAAAACGTCATAGTAAGTGATTTTCTATAACAAATATTATTACACCCGTCATAATAAATAAAACCTTTTATGTCATCTATTACCACAACCATCATAGTAAGTTTGCTTTTTTTTTAAATATTGTTTTATCAATTTTCCAGCATTCAATAGTAACAATAATTTGCATATAAATTTCACACAAACTCATTCATTGATCAATTTATCCAAATAATTGCATAAAATTTATAGAAAAATATTTTCATTGATCAAATTTTCTCCATTCATTAATAACAATCACCTGTATATCAATGTTTCTAGGCAATTGCATACAATTTTCAAACAAACTTAATCATTGATCAATTTTACTCTATTCATTGATAACAATCACCTGCATATCAATATTATCCAGACAATTGCATACAATTTACAGACAAACTCATTCATCGATTAATAAACTAACGAAATTTACATCTTATCAAAAACACTTAAGGGGAATGAAGCCCAATGCATTCTAATGTCTTCTATATCTTTATCCTTAAATGAAGATGGATCGTTGAATAACTATAAAAAAAATTTACTTAATCAATAAAAAGTGAAATTCACTAAATAATTAAGGTATTTGAGTATTTTTTTTATTACCTTTCTTCATGAGTCAGAAATGTTTGCAGATATGATTGTGTGCATGTACTTCATTACATGATATCCACACTTATAGCTTCCTGATTGATGTAAACACTTCAAATTAAAACACAAATATAAAATATTTTATATCATAATTAAATAGTGGTAAGATGAATAAGTTACATTAGGTGAAATTAATTGTATATTCTTCCTAACTACATGTGGAAGGCCTTGCAATCTCGAATGAGCCTTCAAAGCCCTATAAAAAGTTAGACATTCGCTAATTGATATTAATCATGAGGTAGGAAATATAATATTTTTTACCATTGATAATTCTGCAAGATTTGTCACCAAATTCAACGTATTCTTTCTTGTATTCATGGTTGTTTGCCTTTCAATTATTTAAGAGTACCAATTTTTGTTGGTGCTCAAAAGTGTCGATTTCTTCAACCTTAGGCTGATAAAGTCAAATTGAAGCTATCATCTTGGAAAGGTAAATCTCTTAGCCTGATGGGTCGGATTCAATTGATCAATACGGTGATTACTCGATTTCTAACTTATAACTTTAATATGTATAAATGGCCTATTTCACTTCTTAACCAAGTTAAGCAGTGGTGTCAAAATTTTATTTGGACTGGTGATATCCTGAAAAAAAAAAAAAAAAAAAAAAAAAAAACATAGTCACCGTGAATTGGGATACTATTTGTTCTCCTCTTAAGAATGGAGGTTTGAAGATTATTAATCTTCGTCATGAAAATAATGCATATCTTCTTAAACTTGCTTGGAACTTTGCTTATAGCAACAATCCTTGGTCTTTGCTCCTGAAAGTCAGGGTTCTTAAAATTAAAATACGAGTTTAAAATGGTTTATAGATCCTCATCTCTTTGGCCTGGAATTAAGCAGTTTTATTCTACTATCCTTGATTATATTTCTTGGATTGTTGGTACATGTACTTTTATTAATTTCTGGAATGATAAATAGTCTTCTACTACTTCTTTAACAAATATTGCAGAGTTATCTGATGGTGCTAGCATTCTGGATACAGTCTCTCGGTTTTGGGCAGGTTGTGATTGGAATATTCCTTTGTCTTTACAGTAGATGCCTCATTTTTTTAATCATATCATGGTTAGGGAGGAACATGATTTATCTAATTGGATTCTAGATGAGTCTAGTCGTTTAACTCTTAAATCGGCTAAGACTTTTTTCTTGGAACCAGGAGTTCCTTGTGGTTGAGGTAAATTCATTTGGTCTTCATCTATTCCACCTTCCAAAACTCTAGTACACTGGAAAGTTTTTCGTGGGCAACTTCCTACAGATCAACATATTTAGAATAAAAGTTTGCATATATGTTCTATGAGTACGGTTTGTGAAAAGCATGAGGAATCTATTCTACATTTTTTTTAATGTTCTAATGCTTGCATATTTGGAGTTGGGTTCGACAGATATTTCTTACTTTTCATTTCTCTAATAAGGATTATCTTCTTTCTTTTATTAAGAGTGATGGTAGTCCTTTGGTTAAATTGATTATGCTTGTTGTGATAACTTTTTCTATTTGGATACGACATATGAGGAATTTTGCTAGATTTCAGGATAAGATTGAGGTTTCTAAGGTTATTTCGGTAATTAAAGACTTAACTTGCCTAGTGGGAAATTCGTCCGATGAAGAATGATATGTTGGATTTCAATGTGATTAAGTTTTTTGGTATTAATACTCGTAGTGGTAAAGTTCTTCGTCCTCTTCCTGTTAGATGAGAGTTTCCTTCACCAAGCTGAGTTAAAATTAACACTGATAGGGCTGTTAGGGGTATCCTGGTCTTGCTACTTGTGAAGCTATTTTCTGTGGGAGTATGGGATAGTTTTTTGGTGCTTTCTCTGTGTTTCTTGGAGTTCAAACTGTTATGGTTGCTGAGTTTTATGAAGTTATACATGCTATGGAGAAAGCTCAAAAGATGAGGCTTATTAATGTCTGACTTGAATGTGATTCTGCCTTGGTTTGTGTTGCGTTTACTGCTAGGACTAATGTTATGTGGATGCTTTATAATCGATGGAATACATGTCTTAATTACTGTCAAAAAATCAGGTTTAGAGTTACTCATATTTTTCGTGAAGGAAATGCATGTTCAAATAGGTTGGCTAATTTAGGATTTATTCATAGAGAAACATTTCATTGGTATAATAGATTTTCATTGTTATTAAAATGTTTTTGTCCCTCTTAAATGTTCATTTTTTTTTTTATCTCTAGTAATCTTTGTAACTTTTTCATTTGTAATAAATTTATTATTGCTTTGGTTTAAAAAAAACCTAATTTCAGTGTTTAAAGAGCCATGCAAACATATTTAGAGACATAAACAAAATTTAAATTTATAACAAACAAAAGAGTTTAAAAAAAAAATATTAGGAAGTGAGTTAACAAACTTAAGGAAATAAAAAAAAACATTTTATTGTTAAGAAAGTCAACTAGCAGTGATTGAATTAAATGATTTTTATAGTGTCAAATCATGTATTATTTGTAATAAAACTTTCGCTTAATTATTTGTACACTCGATAAAGTTCTATCATATAAATACCTAATTTAATTCGTGAATGATTGAGACTGGGTAACATTTTCCTGAATAATTTTTTTATGAAAATTAGCATTTTAATATTACACCATCTAAGTTATATGCTGATAAAGTTAAAAGTGTCACTATCTAAAAAAACTTAAATACAAGAAAATATATTAATTAAGAACAAGTTTGTATAAAATGTTAATTAATGAACCATTGTAGTTGTTCAAATCATTTAGCAGTCAAATTGAGTATTTATTTCATATATTTGTTAATTTTTCTACAATAATTCTATCAAACTTTACTAAATCGTTTAATAATAGTTTTTCTTCCACTTTTCATCTTCAAAAATATTAGTCATATATTTGTCAATTACAATCATCACAATTGGTGTTAGTGAGGGTAAATCAGTAGTTTACATGGCAAAATACAAAGGAGTTGAGTATCAAAGTGTTGAACACTATAGTTGAATCTGAACCATTAATTATCAGTAGTCTCTTCCCGTCAAAAGTGAGAACCGCCAGGATAATTAGTTGATATATACTTTGACAAAAAATATTCTTCCACATGGATTTGGTAATAAAATAAGTCTAACATTGAAAGGTTGACTGGCCAAAGCCAATGCACCGAGAGGGTCTGATGGCAGAACCCCCAGTCACACACAACTCCATAATAAGGAGGATAAAGACTTAAAGGTTGTTTATTAATTTAATTGTAAAAATGGGTCTAATTGGACTTTTGTTAATTTTTGAAGACCCAATCAAGAGGAAAACTCTAGGGTGAAGGAATGTACAAACATATCAAAGAAGACCTCCAACTAATCAAAAGATAAACTAGAGCTTTGGTCAAAGGAACACAAGAAGACTGAGTTTATGCTAACTAGTCAACATTATTTATGGGGCAAACTTTAGCTTAAATAAATTGTATAAAGTTGTTTAGGATTTCATGGGCCATGTATTGGACCTAGTAGCATAAAATAATTGGACCCAAATATTTGGGCCAAGTAGCATAGATTTTAAGGTTTGTATTTGGACCAATAGTAAAATAGGTCTAGTTAGGGTTAAAAGTGACTAGTTGGGGTAACAGTTGGGCTTCTTTAAGCCCAATGTAACCCTAAAACATCTAGGGTATATTGGAGAAGGAAAATCACCTTGGCATGAAGCACATGGATGTCCACATGGCAACCTAGGAGTGGAGAGGATTTGGAATGGAAGGTTTGAGCTCAACATGCAAAGCATGACTCCACATGACACCTTCTCATTGGAGAGATTTATTTTTAATTTTCAAATTTTGGCTCCAAAATGTTCAACCCTCTCTCTTATAAATTGAGGTGCTTGACTCTCATTTTCTAAGATTAATGAATGAGTGAAATTGCTGCTAAAGTTGCTAGTCGAATTCTCACTCTTGTCTTGCCTTCTTAGGATAAACACTTTAGTCTTCTTCTCCACCTAGCTCAAGTGATATGACCCAACCAATCACTCACCATACCTAGCATGCACCTTCAAGGAATCCATAGCTCTATATGAGTCATCCATGTTCATCTCATCCATCGAAGCTTCCGCAAATCCTCCAAAAATTTAACAAATCAATTCGGTTGAAGGCACAATCCATGATTTGGTATCATGAGCCATGGTTCTTCAAGAGCTAAGTGTGTCTTCTCTTCTTTTATTTTATTTTTGTGTTCTTTCTTATTCTGTGTTGTTCATCATCTTACCTTGATTGTCTTTATGTTACTGTTTTTAATTTTGGTATATGTTGCTGTTTGAAAATTCTAATCGATGCATTTGGTTCAAATTGATCTTGAGCTTCCGTTTTCAAAATTTTATAGGATTCTATTGAGTAATTGTATGTGTTGTTCTGTTTTTTATTTTAATTGAGTCTTCTTGATATTTCAATCGGTGCATAATTTTTGGTTTGAGTCATTTTAAATTTTTTAATCCAATTCACTTTTGTCAAGTTATGTTTCTTCCACAATGTCATCAATTCCAAGTGGTACTGATTGTTTCTTGATTTGGTTGCTTGTTTTCATTTGAGTGCAGTTTTATATTTATGTATTTGAGCTTTTGGTGCATTTTTATTTTCAGATTTGAGTTTATGTTTGTGTGTTAGATCCATACAAGTTCATATACATCAATTTCATTGTGTCTTTGAAGTTTTTCAATTCTGTTTTTAATTCCAGTGTAGGTTTCCTCTATCACTGAATCTATGCTGGTTGAAAACGTTTGTGAAAATTAATTTCGTTGGTGAAAAATTCTAAGATTCGGTATTTGAACAGTTTAAAGTGTTAAAAAAAGTTAAAAAAAGAAGTGTATCAAAATTCAAAATACAAAAAAAAACGATAATGAAATATGCACAAAGTACAAAATTCTAACTCTGAGAAAAAAAAGTGAAGCGACAATGATTTTGAAAAATTTATCACAACTAATTGGCGCACTGTTTTGGTACAATTACAGTGCCTAATTTGAGTTAAGACATTGAGTTTTCTGTGGTTTAAATTTCACATTGAAATTTGAAATATTCGACTCAACATAAAATTTTAAAGTTACGCAAATTTTTTACACAAAATTCCAATAGTACTATTTTTTGTTTTCTTCATCCAATTCTAGTACCATTCTCTAGGTTCAATTTGTGTACTACCTTTTCTTGAGTACCTTTAATTTTTTTTGTCAATTTTATTGAATACTCTTTCAAGTCTTGTCATATATCAATTCCCTTTGTTGTGGTCCAATTTTTAAATTGAGCTTTTGTTGCTTTAAACGTGTTTGATCTCTTTCTTGGTGGAAGCAGTTCAAAAAGTGCCTTGGTGAGTAGTGGAGCTGAAATTTTTTGTGAGAGTTATATCACTGAAGAGGTGCATATTTGAATACTCAAAGTTGAATATCCTAAAGAGGTATAACAAGGGGACAAAAACAAGCTAGCATAAAAATATACACAAAGGAATTACAAAAAGAAGGAGTGCATAGATTAGGTCTCAAAATTTTTGTGCTTCAAAATTTGTTGATTTAATTTTCATTGTATTTTCTGTGAGTTGTATCTTGCAAAACTGTGATCAATTAGTGGATTAATTTCGGATTAGACGGTGAGTGTGTCTTCAATGGTTCTAACTGCCTAGAAGCCTCACCTTAGGATCACCTAGTTTAAAGCTTTCTAGTTAACAATTTTCAATTGTGTTTGTGTTTATTGCTTTGCATTTTGTTTTATTGCATAAAATTTTGCTTTCATCTTTGATTGTGCTCTAAGTGAATTACTTAGAGAAAGGTTTGTGAAAGTTTTGAGGGATAGAATCTGGCTAGGAAAGGTTTGGTACTTAAGTGGTCCACATCCCTTTCTTGGGAATCTACCTACATTACTCCACCTATCTTTCTTGTGGTAAATTGCTTTAACACATAACTTTAAACATGTATTCTCATTCTTCTATTCCTAGTGAAAGTGATAGAAAGTCTATAAAATCTCTTTTAAAACAATTAGCCCACGACTTTCAATCACTCTTACATAGCAAATGCAACACGAGGCCCAAATCTTAGAAGATAAAAAAGAAAGGGATGCTCATCTTGCTATATTAGAAGAAAAGTTGAAAGTTGTTAAAGAAAAGGATGAATACATCAAAATAATAAAAAGATCTTCACATGCATCTACCTCTAGGTTGAGAGATTCATATGGTGAGGAAAGCCTTAGAATGAATGAATATTATCAACCTCAACCTAGGAGAGTTAGAAGGGAAAACCCAAAGGAGACTAGGGTAGATTTGCCTCATTTCTATGGGAAAGAAAATGTTGAAACATATTTAGATTGAGAGATGAAGGTAGAATAACTTTTTTCCTGCCACCATGTGAGTGAGGAAAGAAAAGTACCCCTAGCCACCTTAAGTTTTCAAGGTAACACTATGTATTGGTGGACTGCCCTTGAGAGAGAAAGGTGCCTCCATAAGGACCCTCCCATAAAGTATTGGAATGATGTTAGGGGAGCCTTGAGATGCCGCCATATTCCTTCCTATTACAATAGGGAGTTAATGGACAAACTCCAACGACTCCAACAAAAGAGCATGAGTGGAGAGGAATATAGGCAGAAAATGGAGCTATACATGATGAGAGCCTCAATTAGGGAGGAAGAAACCACCACTATAGCAAGGTTTTTAAGTGGTGTGAATCTTGAGATTAGGAATAAAGTGGAACTTTTGCCCTATAGGGATGATCCAACTTTGTATCAAAGTTGAGCAACAAAATTTGAGAAAAGGATCAAGTCACAAGGAAAGTTCTTACTCTAACTTTTATCCTAAGAGAGAGCATAGAAGAGAAAGGAAGGATAGTGTTTCAAAAGAAAAACCTAAGGAAACTCCCAAGAGTGTAGGAAAAGATGTCTCCAACTCACAACCCCGCAATAGAGACATACAATGTTTTAAATGTCTTGGTAGAGGTCACATAGCATCCTAATGTCCAAATAGGAAAACTGTGATCCTAAGAGGGAAGGATGAGTATAGTAGCCAAGAATATGAGTCTAGTGGGGGAGAGGAAAAAGAAAACAGTGAGGGGGCATATCCCTGTGAGGGAGAACTAATGATGATCCGGAGAACCCTCAACAACCACCCTAGTGTGAACCAAGAGACACAAAGAGAGAACATTTTCCATACAAGATACAAAGTTTTAGAAAATGTTTGTTCTCTCATTGTGAATAGTGGCTCTTGTTGCAATTGTTGTAGCACTAGGATGGTTGAGAAGCTAAATCTACCATTAATACCTCATCCTAGATCTTACAAACTTCAATGGATAAATGAAGATGGGGAATTAATTGTGGACAAGCGAGTGAAAGTCAAACTTTCTGTGGGAAACTATAAAGATGAAGTTTTATGTGATGTAGTTCCCATGGAAGCTTGTCATAACTTATTGGGAAAACCATGTCAATTTGATAAGAAAACTATGCATAATGGTCTTACCAACGAGATTACTTTCACTCATAAGGAAAAGAAGTTTGTACTTTATCCTTTAACACCCTCACAAGTGATAAAGGACCAAGTACAAATGAAACAAAAAAGAGAAGATGAGAAAAAAAGAAAAATTAAAGAAAAAAAAAACATAGAACATCCAAAAAAACCTGGAAAAAGAAAGGAAATGGTATATATATGAAAAATTGGGTTGGGCCAAAAAGGAAACAATCATAGAGATGAGGAACATAGTCATAGAAGAAAGAATTATAACCCTCATTATCAAAAAAAAGGAAGGGATGTGTTTTGAGCCTAGAAGTTTATAATATTCTATAGAGCCTAAAGTATACATTCCTTACTTTGATGGAAATAAAAATGTTGAAGCATATTTAGAATGGGAGACAAAGGTTGATCAAATCTTTGAAAAACACCAATTGGATGAGTTTAGCAGATTTCCATGGCTACCCTAAGTTTTCAAGAATATGCTAGGTCTTGGTGGACACAAAGGGAAGTTGATGTTAGAATTGGCAGAAAATCAGAAGTATTGAATTGGGATGAATTGAAGATGTGTATGAGAAGAAAATTTGATCTGCCTTCATATGTGAAAAAGAAGAAGCTTAGAGAAGAAATGAATGAGCTTGTAGAAAAAGGAAGAAACTTTATAAATGGAGAGAACAAATATGTAAGAGAAAAAGAATTTAGAGAAAAATTACAAGCTCTTAGAGAAAGAAAGATACAAGGAAAAAAAAAAGAGAGAAAAAAGTTAAAGGAAAATCCTTTTCCTGGAGTTGAACTAGACATTGGCATACATTCTTCTTCTATAGAAAACCCTTGTGAGAAGATGCTTGAAGACAAATCTGTGTATGGAGCTAAACCAGATATAGATATAAACCTTTCCTCCATAGAAAAGCCAAGTGAAGGGTTGTTTGAAAAAGAAGAAGAGGAATCTAGAAAGAATGAGAAGTATCTTACAACACCTCCTACAAGTATAGTGGAAAAAGAATCTTTAAAGAGGGATTGCAATACTTTGAACTATCCTTTTCCTTTGAATCATAATTCTTACTCTTATTCTCAAAAATCACAAAAACATTTTTGGAAAGGGCCCTATTTATTTCCAATAAAACTTTTATAAAAATAGCAAAGGGCCTTATTTCCTTACTATTTTATTTGAATACACTAGTCTTAATTTCCTTATCTCACTTTTCTTTGATGTTTATTGTAAGTTAATATTTGATCCTGAAGGATAAGCATAGTATTCAAAACAGGAATAACGTTGTTGTTCGAGATCAACCTAGTAGATCTGAGGACAGACCCTCTCAAGAAGGAGGGGATGATGGCATAGCCCTAGCAACACACAACCCCATAACAATGAGGATGAAGACTTAGAGATTGTTTATTGATTTAATTGCAAATATGGGTCTAATTGAACTTTTGTTTATTTTTGTAGGCCCAATCAAGATGACAACTCTAGGGTGAAAGAATGTACAAACATATTAAAAAAGACCCCCAACTCATCAAAATATAAACTAGAGTTTTGGTCAGAGGAACACAAGAAGACTGAGTTTATGCTGACTAGTCAACATTATTTGTGGGGCAAGCTTTAGCTTAAATAAATTGTATAAAGTTGTTTAGGATTTCATGGGCCATGTATTGGGCCTAGTAGCATAAAATAACTGGACCAAATATTTGAGCCAAGTAGCATAGGTTTTTGAGCTTGTATTTAGGCCATTAGTAAAATAGGTCTAGTTAGGATTAAAAGTGACTAGTTAGGATAACAATTGAGCTTCTTTGAACTTGATGTAATCCTAAAACGTCTAGGGTATATTGGAGAATGAAAATCACCTTGGCATGGAGAACATGAATGTCCACATAACAACCTAGGAGTGGAGAAGATTTGGCATGGAAGGTGCTTGACTCACATTTTCTAAGATTAATAAATGAGTGAAATTGTTGCCAAAGTTGCTAGCCAAATTCTCACTCTTGTTTTGCCTTCTTAGGATAGACACTTTAGTCTTCTTCTCCACCTAGCTCAAGTAATATGGCACAATCAATCTAAAGTGTCTCTTTTTATTCTTGAGAATCATGCAACCACTTTTTTACAAGATCCCATTCTCGCATGCCAACTTGCACTCCCTGGTCCGGAGACAAGTCACGAAATTGGGATCCTTCTATAGCTACACCCCCCTCCGTAAGTATGCCACATTCTTTAGCTATAGCTTTTCACCGTATTTATGTTATCACCGGTAACCATGCGGACAGTTATTCCAGCAGCTAAGCAAGTTTGAACAGATCTTAACCCCAGGGCGCACAGGATCCTTGATTCCCACAATGACTATCAGAGTATAACCATCTTCAGGGATGCTGGTTTCCCCTAGGGATTCATTTACATCTTTAGCAGCTAAACAAAGAGTTCGCAAAGCTTCAGAGGCAAAGCCATTTATAATGTCAGAGACATTCTTTGCCTGCTCATCAGAAAAATCAACAACTGTTCCATTAGGATCAATAACTTTGTTACACAATTTTAACACTATTTTTGAAACACCTTTGCAAAAAGCTTGGACACCTCCATCAAGAAGACCTACTAGCACAGACATCTTCTTTCGGAATGAATTGAAAGGCTCAACCTTAAGTATCTTATATGTTGCACGTTGTGCATCAAAATCGCCATCTGAAAGCAAGCCAAATTCCAATAATGTTGATTCTGTTGGTATTCCCAATATTGTTGTATTTCCATCATTTTCCTTAACTACTTCAGAAGAAGTATTTTGGAATATAGCTCGCAAAATGACAGTAAAAATTCAGGAATGATATTTCACAAGGGAACTTAACTTAGGCACAATTAAAGGCATACATACATGGTAGTACATCAACAAATTAAGCAATCGTGCCAACCTCTGCCAACGCAAGCATAAACATCACTATTCAAGGCAAATTAAAAAAAAAAAAGACAGAATAAATCTTCTAAGCACCAGAAAAAGAGTAATAAAATTCATAATGTGCGAGCCAAATAAAACAACACCAGTTAAAATAACAAAAGTTGATTCCACATGTGTACCTATTTGTCAGCATTAGACCCTTCCACCATTCAAACCGATTTAATAGGACCGAACTTGAATAGTTGTAAACCAAAAAAAGCACAACAATATTTCAAATACTGCAACCAAAAATAAAGACATCACTATCACAACAACATTGGTCGCATTCTTCATCACTAAGTTAACACACGAAAAAAAATAAAGAATCTAGCGAGATTAAAAAAACAGAAACAAACCTGGATATCTGTAAGATAAGCATTGAGAACAATATGGTTAGATTCGTTCTGAATTTGAAGAACGTTACCAGCGAACACAACAACCCCCCGCAAAGCAAAAGATGAAGAAGAAGAAGAAAACTCGAACTCGAACGCTAACGTGAACTCTCACTGCTTCGTCTTCTGCCCCACCAAAACCTCCATTTCAATGAATCACATAAACAATTAGTGAAATGAAGTGTGCAAAACTCACACGATAGAAGTACCGAGAATTCCTTGTCGAGTTTTCTTTCTGCCACCGAAACGCTCGCCACTACCATGTGCGAAATGGATGACGACGCCACTGTCTCGGAACCGAGGAACAACGTCATTGGGGAGGATTTGAGAACAAAGAATTTGCATCAAGTCAAAAAATCTCTCGGATTCGTGAACCCTAACGGGAAGAAGAGAATGAGTTAATTGTTAGGATTCAAAAAATTTGATAGAATAAATTTAATGCGAGTTAAAATTTTAGATGATATGGTAAATAAGTTACTATAACTGTTTACAGTAAACAGATATAATAAGTTATATTCTTAAGTGACATAATAAATTTTATATTTATTATAAAAATTCAATCATCACATTTTATGATAGGTAAAATACACCTAGTAAGTTCTCATTGTTTTCTATTTTTTTTTTAAGTGTAGGGTGGTTTTCAATTTATGAAATTTTCATATATTAATAAAAAATTTAATTTTAACTGAGATTATATTTAACATTTTCGACGATTTTAACCTTATTAAGTGTATTATTTGTGATCTGTTTTATCACTAGTAGATGCAGCGTCGTTAATAGATTACCGATTATTTTAAATAATCTCTGAAAGATCAATTATTTTTCAACAGTATGTATACTCCCATTAGTTTCATGAGTTTTTTTAACCCTGTTACTTTTAAGATTTTTTTTAACCCTTGTTACTTTTAGAAGTTCCCTGAACCCATTTTACTTCCAGAAATTTTCCAAATCCCGTTACTTCCAGGAGTTTGAAAAACTCCATTATTTATAGAGATTTTGCAAAACTGTTACTTTATTTTTTGTATTTTTAATTTTGTTGTATTATTTTAATAGATTATCTTTTTTTAATGTACATAAATCTTAAAACAACTAAAAATGATAAAAATAAATATTTTAAAATTTTAAAAATTCAATTAACTCCAACTTTCTTTTACTATTTTTATTAGAAGAATAATCCATGTATAGTTGCATGTACCTGGACTCATCATTTTAATAGGAATGAATTTCTAAAATCAAAGACATTCTATCAAACATGCTAAATAAGAATTTCCAACAAAATTGAAAAATAAAAACGAATAAAAGAAAGTAACTAAATTATAAAATATAATTTACAAAGAACATAAAATATTCTCTCCTAAAATGATTTTGTGTTCTATTTAACCTATTTATAGTAAAAATTAAATTCTTTTTTTACTAAACTTTGTCCCCAGTTAATAATGTTAATATTTATGCCATTTAAATATTACATGTATACAAACATTTATTTCGTTTCAATTTCATTCAATATACATATTACATACTACATATTCATTATAATATTTAGTTATAAGTTTTCACTTGTAACAGTGCTATAGTGAAGTAAGTTAATTCAATAACTTTGTAAGTTGGCGTGCTAATAATTTACATGCAGTTTAGAAGAATAATATAAATTTAATAAAGCTATGAGTTCCAGTTTAGGATATTAAGCATACTCTGAAAAATTAATTATTCCCCAATTATGAATCCACCATGGAAAAGAAAGAAATTATTTCATTGTTTTGAAGAAAAGGAACATAAAATATTACCAGTTCACAGCTGAGGACAAGACAGTAATGAATAATTGCCATCCTCTCAATAACTTTGGGAGAAAAGGGAAGTGTCAAGTTTTTCAGTAAAAACATCATATAGCCAAAAATCCAATAGGTATTGATAAAGAGAATCAAGAACTTTAAAGTTGTCAGATGGAAGAAAATCCATAGTTACCATTTCCCCATGGACACGTGTAAAAAAAATAGAGAATCCATTTAATACCGAGACAAATATTAACTTCTATATCAAATAAAAACGAATTTTAAAATAAAAAATAATTAGTTTCTATAATAATTAAATTATGAACCATTTTAAAAATTAAAAAAATTAGTTTATATTATTGTTAAATAGTTTTTAAATTGATATTTAATTTAATTATCAATTATTTATATTCTAAATTTAGTAAAAAAACTTTAATTGTTAAATAAATATTAATTTAAAAATCATTTAACAATAATAGAAACTAATTTTAAAAAAAAATTAATTTCTAAAATGATATCTAATTTAATCATTATAACAATTAATTAGATTTTATGGCATACATTTAATCATAATCAATGGTCATAGATTTTCCTTTTCTCTTATGAATCTCTCACTTTGAAGGAGCCAAATCCTTTACAAACATGTCTTAAAATATGCAAGTACAAAGAAGGGAATCTCTAGTTTTAGTCTTAGTTGTTTTCCAATTTCCGTCAAGTAAATGAAGATTGTTGCAGACATCACATTCCAAATTCAAGCTAGGTAAGAAATTGATAAATGCTTCATTGCTACAAGTATAACCTGTGATCACAAAATGCCCATCAAGTTACATGAAAATTGTAATGAGCAGCTACAGAATCAGAAATGTTGTGTGGAAGTGCTGGGTCGGCAGTGAAGAGTCAACAAGAGCCAAATATAAGTGTAGTTGAGAATAGAATATTGAGGTCCATTAGTAGATATACAAGAATATATATGAAAGGGAAATTGGCCACATGTAAGGTTGCATCATCAAAGAACTGAAGCTACAGTTGTCCAAACCCATATCCATAATCACTTAACCTCAAACCAAAACTACAATTCATGTTTCAAAAATGTGGTGTAGAAGGATAGAAAATAGTTTGGAAGATTCTAAAGAGTTACATAGAAGCGAAACTAAACAAAAAAAATCGTTTTTACAACTTAGACAATCAATCATGACTTCAACAAGTCTAAACTTGGAGACTTGTAAAATGAATAAGTTATTTTATTTTAAACACAATTTACAGGCCTTGGTGACTTCTCAGGAGTGGGCAATTAAAAAAACACATAGTAAGAGGGAGGAATATATGGTGTACTGGAATATTATACATCATGGGAAAGGTTGTGGCATCATATTCATGCTATTGGATTCTAACTTAATCCAAAAACAAATATCACCCATATGCCAGAATCATCCTTGTTTTTTTTTTATTGGATACTTCATGATTATTCCAACCGGTATAAAAAAAAACAATTTTTGACTTAGAACATAATAAAGCTATCCTAAAATCCCTCCGAAAAATCAACCTTTACATTACAACTCCCTTAAACCACAAAGAAAAGACCAAATCCATCTAGATTCTACTATGGGCCAAGCCCAGGGAATCAAAAAAGACAAAGAAATCCATTGCCCTTGTCAGCCAAAGAAGACTATTGGTGCAACTAGATGGGAATTAGTTGCAGGCCCCAAAAGAATAAACCTCTTGGCAAAGCTGCCCTTCATAAACAGCCACAGAAACAAAATCTATGCACTTATGTTGAAAAAAACATACCAGCAGCTGCTACGTTCTGCCTTCACTCTGATATCCAAAGAAAACCCAGAATCACACGTAAGGCATACAAAGATGTTACTCCCGGTTTTGTTTCACATTTGCAGCAACTGCACTAAGAATCCACCAATGCATCTACTCCTCCATTTTACCGCAGTTAATAAGCTGGTCCAACAACTTCCTTAGTTGTCTCAAGGCCATCCAAAAGCAACCAAACCTCCAACTCTAGAACCATCATAACCTTTCCACTAAAATAAAATCTGAAACAATTGTCGATAGGCACTACCATTCCAGACAACAATGGAGCAAAGCCAGTTTGCGGGAACTACTCATGCCCTTCAAAATCCAAGTAGCGGTTGAGAAGGAGACCATGATTACAACACCAAAACATCCTTAACAACCCTCAGATGACTTGCCACTCTCTGCCGGAAGAAGACTAAGCACATTAGTTGAGGGAGAACAGACAATTGAGGGGATAGAGAACCCAATGGGAGTAAGAGAAAGTGAAGCTAGTTATTTTCCTCTTCAGCCAAAACCAAACTTGAAGTTGTGCAAGGCTAACGATTTCATCAACGTCCACCTTTCCCCTTTAAAGACGACCTCATTCTTTGATTCCAAATATTCCATAAAACTGTCACTCACACGCCTTTCCATACTTTATTGCTTTTAGAGCTGAATTAATAAATATATGAAATAGTCCTTTAAACTGCACAAACTGTGATCTTAAATCACCTCGCATCATTGTTTCTATTTCCTACCAGTTCAAAACTGACAGCCAAACTGTTGCGTATGCTTTACATTGTAAAAAGAATATGGTTTGATTTCTCCTCATGCCTATCACATTGATTATACATCCTCTTCTCATATTGTACATGTTTCTTTTTTTCAATCAAGCATTCATCAGATTAAAATTGTATAGTTATACTAGTGTCTTTATTTATTTCTTCCATTGAAAAAGCAATATGTAAACCAACTCGACCAATTGGTGGCATCTTAAACCTTTGGTTATAAACCAACAAGACTAAAGATTCATATTCACATTTTATGGGTTGAAGATTAATAAAAGTAAGCAGGAAAACTTGTGTTACGCCACCATGCATTCACCATCGACAATACGGTACTGTATTCACATTTGTTTGACTAATAATGTTAATTTTTACCTTTACGAAAGTCATCTTTCATATAAATGACAAAAATAATTCTTCGACAATGCATATAAATTCATTTTCTTCATCTCAGTTGACAAAAGAAGAACAATAATGAAAAAAATCGAGTAACCATTTCTTAAAGCTCGACTGATCGATTAGAGAGGAAAACTCACTATTAATGGAGTTTTGTTTTGTGGTCTTCGATCCTTGAGCGAAACACCCAAAGCAATGTTGTTAAAATCGTGATCTAGATCGTCCGATCTAGCGCTTTTTGAGAAAAAAAGTGCAGGATCGCATGGGAAATTGTAAACTGATCGGATAAGAGCAATCCAACGAGTTAGTGGCCGAATAAGAGGATCTCTGAGTCTCTCTAATCCGTGACTCGGCCCATTAAAAAAAAAGCAAAAAACATACCTGAAAACGAGGCCTATAAGTGTTGCACAAAATCCCTTATCATTAGAAACCCTAAAAAAAACCTTAAAAACTCCTAATTTCAATTTTGTCTGTCACTAGTGATTCTACACTACTCGCGCTTCTCCACTCCACCGCTCGCACCTCCCTCTCTCTCTTATTTCATGTGTTGCAGTTTGTCTTTGGGAGTTGAGATGATATTAATGAAAATGAAGATCATTTGGAGGAGGAAGATGATTATCCTATGATTAATATGAATAATTTTTTTGGATAGATTATCTCTATTAAACATTATGTTATGTATTTAGACCATTTTATAAATTATGAGTCTATTTTTAATTATGTTATGTATCATACTAACTCGAATAGTAACTCTTTCGAGTCGAGTTACGATTCTCGAGTTACAAGTTTTCATTCCCTTTTTTATCCTCTTTCGAGTTACGAGTTTCACAACATTAACCTGAAACACCGAACTCCCAAACCGCATCGTAGTTCTGGAAATGAGAATTAGGAGAAATGAAAACCAATTTGAAAAATCAAATAGGACAAAACAAAAACGAATACCAAATAGGAAAAAAGAATAATGAAGAAGAACTTCAATTTAAAGACAAAGATCAGAAAAGTTAAAATCGACCCTCCAGAACTAATTTTCTATGAGCAGAGTGTAGTTTAAGAAAAATGCAAGAATTGTTGTGACTCTAGAAAAAACACAAAGTGGAAAAAATAAGGGGGGAATTTAAGTTTTTGGTGTGGGTCGAGACATAGTAATACTAGTACTGCTAGTAATACTAGTACATCTAATAATAACAGTACTAATAGTACTACTACTAACTATTACTGCTAGAAATATTAGTACTGCTAGGAATACTAGTACTGCTAGTAATACTAGTACTGCTACTAATACTAGTATTGCTAGAAATACTAGTACTCCTACTAATACTAGTACAGTTAGTAATACTTGTATTGTTAGTACTGCTAGTAATACAAGTATTGCTAGTAATATTAGTACTACTAGTAATATTAGTACTGCTAGTGATACAAGTACTGCTAGTAATACTAGTACTGCTAGTACCGCAAGTATTGCTAGTAAACCTAGTACTGCAAGTAATACTAGTACTGTTAGTAATACTAGTATTGCTAGTAATATTAGTACTGTTAGTAATACTAGTACTGCTAATAATACTAGTATTGTTAGTAATACAAGTACTCATAGTAATACTAGCAGTGCTAGTACTACTAGTAAAACTAGTAATACTACACTACAAGAAAAACTCAAATTACATACAGCCAATATCCGTATGTAACACACAAAATCCGTATATAAAACCCATTTACATACGGATTACATACAGACAAAAATCCGTATGTAAAACTGTCGTAGGTAACTGTTACATGCGGATTTTGGATCCGTATGTAATTACATACGGATTTATCCGTATATAAAATCCGTATGTAAATCCGTGTGTTATTACATACGGATAAATCCGTATGTAAAATCCGTATGTAATTAACAAGCAGACTTACATACGAATTTATTCATATGTAACATTGTACACAGCACCACCAACTATTTGTATTTGGAAGCACCCCATATTCTACACCTGCATATCATCCA
This sequence comes from Phaseolus vulgaris, assembly GCF_000499845.2. Taxonomy (NCBI): domain Eukaryota; kingdom Viridiplantae; phylum Streptophyta; class Magnoliopsida; order Fabales; family Fabaceae; genus Phaseolus; species Phaseolus vulgaris. Next base: position 9,854,901 of record NC_023749.2, on the reverse strand, counting down.
TCAACATTCCAGTACATTTCAGTTTTCAGAAGACAAATATTCATCACATTCAAAGTTATCCATACATACAATACTTACTATTTTCAAATATCTAAATATCTAAAATGTATTTCATTAAAACAAAGTTCTAGAGAAGCTAATAATTATTATTATCTTCATCGGGTGAATTTTGTTGTTCATCATGATTATTATGATGTTGTTGGACTTCATTTGACTGCTGATTCGGTTGTGTTGGTGGCGGGGTATTTGGTTGCTGAAAAAACTGTTGTGCTGCAGTTGCTGCCTCAGGTGGTAGATATTGCATCATGAAATTTTGAAAGTTTTGAAACCTTGCATCCATGCGTTCAATATGCTGCCTAAGTTCAACAATTTCTTCTGAATTAGCCTTCTTATTACTAGAAGATGGTTGTGTTTCTTGTAGGTAGCGACCAACACAGTCGTCCTGACGATCAACACGTCCAACCCCATATACTCGTCCCTTGTACCTTCCACCTACAGTTTCTAACCAACAACGGCTTTACAGAGACAAACTAAAGCCCTGCACATTCCCAACTCAATAACCCAAAAATAAACCATAAACCATGTATGCCAAAATAAACCAAAAAACCAGCAACTTCCTGCAAACAAAGAGAGCAGCATACAAAAAAGTAGATTCTATTTTTTCCTACAATTTTTGTTACATACTAAACAAAACCTGAATGATTGCAGCGGTGGTGGCCGGAGGTCACACGGTGGTGGCGATTGGGAAGACTATGTCAGGTCGGGTCGGTGTTTGCAAAATCTCAAGCACACGGGATGGTACAATGGCAAAGGGGGAAGCTGGACACTACTAAACCGAAAGAGATCGTGCGTGCGGTGTGGCAGATGGGGTTGTTGTTCGCTGGTGCCGTTAGCTAGTGTCGTTCGCTGGTGTCCTTGGGTGGAAATGGGGTTGTTGTGATTTAGGTTTTACTGAATGAAGATACGTGAAGTGGGCTAGTGAAGAATACATTAAGTAAAGTGAACCTGGGCTTAGTGAAGATTACGTTAAGGTGCCTGGTTCCAATTCAAATTCAACATTTTTTTTTAATTATTTTGTTTTTTAATTTTAATGAAATAATATAAATCACATTTAATTTTTTATGTTATTTATTTTTAAAATTGTTTATTTAGTTATTTTAATTGAATATAATTTATTAATATAATTTAAATAAATATTCAATTACTTTAAGTAATTCAATATATTAACTTTAAATAGTCAAAAAAAAATATTTTATTGAAATGAAGGTGGGCTGAGTGGAGAACTGTAGTGAAGTGACTGGGGTTAAAACTCAAATTCAACATATTCTTAATTTTTTATTGTTTTTTTTTTCTCAATTATTTTGTTTTCTAATTTTAATGAAATAACATAAATCAGATTTAATTTTTTATGTTATTTATTTTTAAAATTCTTTATCTGATTTTTTTTAATTGAATATAATTTATTAATATAATTTAAATAAATATTCAATTACTTTAAGTAATTCAATATATTAACTTTAAATAATAATAAAAAATGTTTTATTGAAGTGAAGGTGGGCTGAGTGGAGAACTGTAGTGAAGTGGTTGGGGTTCAAACTCAAATTCAACATATTCTTAAATTTTTATTGTTTTTTTTTCTCAATTATTTTGTTTTCTAATTTTAATGAAATAACATAAATCACATTTAATTTTTTATATTATTTATTTTTAAAATTCTTTATCTGATTATTTTTAATTGAATATAATTTATTATTATAATTTAAATAAATATTTAATTACTTTAAGTAATTAATTAATTAACTTTTAAATAATCAAAATTAAATATAAAATTAAATTAATTTATGATGTAACACACGTTAAGATCACTTATATTTTTATTTCTATTTTCAATATTTTTTATTTTTTATTGTTTTTTCTTTTTCAATTTTATTGTTTTTTAATTTTAGTAAAATAACATAAAATACGTTAACTCCTTATTTCTATTTTTTTAATTAACTAAATTTGTAAGAATTTCTATTTTCAATTAAATTTTAAATAACGTATATACGGATAATATTCATATGTAATTTTTTAAAAAAAAGAAACTTATGTAAATTTTTAAAAAAAATATTAAAAAATAGTTACATACGGATTATATTCGTATGTAAGTTTTTTTTTAAAAAAAATCGTTACATACGGATTCTATCCATATGTAAGTTTTTTTTTAAAAATAAAAAATCGTTACATACGGATTCTATCCGTATGTAATTTTTTTTAAAAAAAAAAACTTTTCCCTTACATACGGATTATTATTCGTATGTAAAAATCTGTATGTAATACTAACATTACATAGGAATCTGTATCCGTATATAATATTGGAGTTATATACGGATCAGAATCCGTATGTAATGTCGGAGTTATATACGGATCAGAATCTGTATGTAAAATCCGTATGTAATGTCCATTTTACATACGGATTCAGATCCGTATGTAAAAAATTGTATGTAACTAGCGATTTTCTTGTAGTGCTAGTACTCCTAGTAATACTACTACTGCTAGTAATACTACTACTGCTAGTAATACTATTACTTCTAGTAAAACTAGTACTGGTAATAATACTAGTACTGCTAGTAATTCTAGTCCTGCTAGTAATACTAGTACTGCTTATAATGGTAGTAATAATAGTACTACTACTAATTCTAGTACTGCTAGTAATACTAGTACTACCAGTACTGCTGGTAATACTAGTACTGTTAATAATACTAGTAATACAAGTATTGAGAGTAATACTAGTAATATTAGTACTGCTAGTAATACTAGTACTGCTAGTAATGTTAGTAATGTTAGTAATACTAGTACTGGTAGTAAAACTAGTAGTACTAGTAATACAAGTAATACTAGTAATGTTAGTACTGCTAGTAATACTAGTAATACTAGTATTGGTCGTAATACTAGTAATGTTAGTACTGCTAGTAAAACTAGTACTGGTAGTAATACTACTAATAATAATATTGTTAGTAATACTAGTACTGTTAGTAATACTAGTAATGATAGTAATGTTAATACTACTAGTAATACTAGTACTGCTAGTAATACTAGCAATACTAGTACTGCTAGTAATATTAGTACTGCTAGTAATACTCGTACTACTAGTACAGATAGTACTGCTAGTAATACTAGTACTGCTAGTAATATTAGTACTGCTAGTAATACTAGAACTGCTAGTAATAGTAGTACATCTAGGAATACTAGTACTGCTAGAAATACTAGTAATACTAGTACTGCTAGTAATACGAGTACTGCTAGTACTCCTAGTACTGCTAGTAATACTAGTACTGCTAGTAATACTACTACTGCTAGTATTGCTAGTAATATTAGTACTGCTAGTAATACTGGTATTGTTAGTAATACTAGTACCGCTAGTAATATTAGTACCGCTAATAATACTAGTACCACTATTAATACTAGTACCGCTAGTAATACTAGTACTGCTAGTAAAACTAGTAATACTAGTACTGTTAAGAATACTAATACTGTTAGTAATACTAGTACTGTTAGTAATACTAGTACTGCTAGTAATACTAATAATGCTTGTAATACTAGTATTGATAGTACTGTTACTAATACTAGTACTGATAGTAATACTAGTACTGCTAGTAATGCTAGTACTGCTAGTAATGCTAGTATTGCTAGTAATCGTAGTACTGCTAGTAATCCTAGTACTGCTAGTAATACTAGTACTGCTAGTAATACGAGTACTTCTAGTAATACTAGTACTGCTAGTAATCCTAGTACTGCTAGTAATACTAGTACTGCTAGTAATACTAGTACTGCTAGTAATACTAGTACTGTTAGTAATACTAGTAATATTAGTACTGCTTGTAATACTTCTACATTTACTACTGCTAGTAGTATTAGTACTGCTAGTAATACTAGTACTGCTAGTAATACTACTACTGCTAGTAATAGTAGTAATCCTAATATTACTAGTAATCCTAGTACTGCTAGTAATACTTGTACTGCTACTACTGCTTGTACTGCTAGTAATATTAGTATTGCAAGTAATACTAGTAACATTAGTACTGCTAGTAATACTAGTAACAAAATTCTGACACAACAGATTGGGCAACTAACCGCACAAATGGCTAAATTGCCGCAACAGTTATATGTTTTGCATTCATCTCAAAGCCAGATTCAATCAATCATGTGTTATTTTTGTGGAAATGATCATCCTAATGGTTACTGTTCTTATTTGAACAATTCACTTGAAGTATAGGATCCATCCATGCTTGAAAGAATGAGTAAAGTTGAAGAACTCCTAACAAAGCTTGTGATAATGGAAGAAAATAGAATGGCAACGATGAGGAATATAGAGTTCCGAATGGGAAAAATGGCCAAACAATTTGAAGAAATACAAAGTGGCCAATTTTCAGTCTACAACCAAACCAACCCAAAAGAGCATTGCAATAATGTAATAGCTGAAAAAGAAGATGAGACTAAGGAGTTAGAGAGAGAAATGAAAAGAAGTGAGGAAGAAAAAATTAGAAATTAGGAGAGAAGTGTTCTTGAAAATGATTTATCATATCCTCATCCTCCTTCAAAAAAAGAGAAGGAAAGAAAATTCTTTGACAAATTGCTCCCTATGAATTATTTTGCAGGAAATTTGAAGCAAGATTCAACATTTGAGAGATTTCTGAAAGAATAAGAGCTATATTGAAGAGAAAAATAGAGAGCTAGAGGCAAGATGCAGTGTCATGACTCAAAAGGACTTGCTTCAAAATATCAAGAACTTAGGAGGTTTTAATCTTCCCGTGTCTATAGGTGTTTTATCTGTGGACAAGGTTGCACTGTATTTAGGTGATTTGGAGGTTCAACCCACCAAAATGCAGTTGGCAAACAAATCCATCAAAGATCCTTATGGTGTGGTTGAAGATGTTCTTGTAACAAGGAAGAATGCATACAACATGATGCAACAAAGAGAGTTGTCCATCTTGAAATAAACAAGCGTCAAGCTAGATGACGTTAAATGAGCGCTTACTAGGAGGCAACTCAATCCACGTTTTAGTTTTATGTTGTTTTATTACCTTTGCTAATTTTATTTTTAAAAAAATTAAATAATATAAAAAAAATCATATATGCCTCCTAATCATTTTGCAGGTTATGTATTTCGACCTGAAGATAGGTTCTATTATTCAGGGGGCAGATCCAGCAAATGAAGTAAAACTGTAGATAAAGATTTTAACAAAAAGCTGGATGACTTCTTAAGAAGATAGGATTGAGCAAAAATATGGTTTTATCTTTCTAATTCTCTTTTCTTTTCAGTTATTTGAATTTTTTCTTATTTTATTTATTTTATTTTTCGGTTATTTTGTTTTATTTTTATTTTCTTATTTGTTTAGTTTGTTTTTATTGCTTATTTTGAATAAATTTCCTGTTTTGTTAGTTTGTTAGTTTTACGTCTTGAATTATCTTTCTTGAATAAATTTCAATTTTAATTTGTTTGTTTTCTAGTTTTTTTTTCAAATAAAAAAGAACTAGAATATTAATTTTGAATTGTGGAAAAAAGAATTTTTGTTTAAATATTAAATAGTGATATGATTAGACACGGGTTAGAAAAGAAAATATGATTGAATCCCTATTCAAATGTAGTTAAAATTATGATACATGAAAATTTAACAGGATGATTGATTAGAACAGATAATGACAAGACAAAAATGAATGAGACCATTTAAACCAAGTGAGTGTGTGAACCTTAAACAGTTTTGAGAGTTTTACTAATGAATTGACATTTGTGGTTGCTTAATTTTTATTTTTGTTGCATCATAAAAGAGCATGAAGATGATTGAGGCATTTGTTTGTGTTAATTAGGAGCCAGGGCCAAAAGCCAACCTTTATATTAGAATTCCATTTTTTTTATCCCCTTTGGGCCAAGAATTTTTGTTAATATTGCACCTTAATCTTTAATGATATATTTTCCTACCCTTTAGCATGTTTAAGGAAGGAGAATATAGATGCAATACGTATACAAAAGGGAATGGTTGGTTCTGATTATGAAAGCTCAAAAAGTTAAAATATAGGAAGAATATTTTCCTATTATTGAAAGAAAAAAAAAAGAAAGAGAAACAGAAGAAGAAAAAGAAAGAGAAACAGAAGAAGAAAAAGAAATAGAAAAAAAAAATCATCATGAAAATCATGAAAAGTCAGAAAGAAAAAGAGGAAAAAGGTGACATCGAAAGAAAGTGGTAATTAGATAATATATATGTTCTCTATAATTGAATTGTAGGTATGTTCTTCTTCTTTAAGATGTGCATTTTGTTATCTAAGAAAAACCAATATTTTTTGGAAACCCAACCTCATTACAACCCTAGAAAAGACCTAAAGATTCATGTTTCTAATATGTTTGTGATTTGAAGATGAAATGAAAAACAACTGTGATTTGTTATGATTCAATGAAAATAGAGAGAAACACTTACCCGTGAGAATATGAGAAAATATTCTTTGATGAATTATCATTTATTTGTTTTGATTTGATCTTGGAAATTGAATGTGTCTATATTTTTCTATATTTGAATTTGTAAGCATCATAAGTTTCTAATTTGATTTGTTGTTTAGTGAATTAAGCGGTTTGATATTTACATTCAAATATATTCATTTACTTTGCTTGAAAACAAACAAGATTCTAAGTTGAGGAGAGTGATAAGTGCCTAATTTCAGTAATATTTCATAATAAAATATAGGCACTTATGAGGATTTATTGCTAATTTACATATAAAATAATCCTTAATTTATGAATTTATATTTTTTTTTACATTTTTTATGAGCTTTATTTGAATAAGAAGAAAGATAGAAGGTCCCATAATGGAAAGATGCAAAGAAAGATTGGGTCTTTTGTATGTTTTATCACTTAGCTCATTAACGCGACATAGGAAGCAACCTAACGACAGAAAATTAGGATAAATAGGAGGCTAGAGGTTCAACCCTAGGGTTCCAGATTGAGAGGAAAACACCATAGAGTGAATTGTAACCTCATTGGGAGAATGGAAGGTGCTAGAAGTATGTGTGGCTAATTCTATCCTTTGGGATTGGGAGTAATCTGCTCAAACTCTTATGTATTGAGCTGATATTTTATATATTAATATTCAATTCTTGATTGATTATTGGTATTGTTGTTTTACTTTTAACTTTCCGTGACAAATTGAGAATTTTAAATCTGACCGAGAGGTATTTTTAGGATTCGGACCTAAACATCAATACTTAGCATATTTGAGTGCTAGAGATAGACTTAAAATGTTAATTGCCATTAACGTCTGATTGTGATTTCTAAGTTGTTTTTATTAGTATGCAAGAGATCGATATTTAGGAAACATTCTTAAGAATTTTATATGCGAGAGATCGATATAAATGAATTTTCTACGGGCATCATATTCAATCAAAGAACTTAATATTGACATGCTAATCAAAATACATGAGAGTGAGAACGATGAAACCTAATCCCTATTTTTCCAATTGAAGCAACTAATTCTTTGTTTGTTTTCTTATTGATTAGTGCCAACATAATCACTTCAAACTCTTTTTATTGTTCTGTTGTTATATTTAGCGAATATTGTACTCAATAATTCATTATTCCTTGTGGGATCGATATTCGTCCTTAGGACAATTATTACTTCTGACAAACGCGGTGCACTTGCCGTAAAAAGTCATCAGTAAGCATGAGTTATATGGACATAAACTAAAAAAGATAATTGTGGGTCGAACAGTCACAACTGAAACTATAAATAATAAATAATAATAAAAATTTAAAATTTTGTAGGTTAAGCCCACGGAAACATAATATATATATATATATATATTTTAATTAAATTTAAATGTGTAATAAAATTATGAAGGTTAAGCTCATGTTTGTTCAAAAATTGTGTGGTCAATTCGTTGACTAAGTCCACGCTTCTTTGAATAAACAATATAAAATATAATTTTGTGTGGGCAACATGTAGGCTAAGTCCACGCTTGTTTAAAAATTATGTGGCCAATATGTATGTTTAGCTCACGCTTCTTTAAATAAACAATATAAAATATAATTTTTTGTGTGAGGAGCATGTAGGCTAGGCCTACGCAACAAAAAAACACATCACTTGTGTCTCACGCAACGCCACTATTTTTATGTCAAGCATATTAGCTTCCAAATTTTAATGATAACTACACTTTTGCGTCCATTTATTATAGCTAGTGTCCCTTTTTTACTCATCCTAATAAACATATTTCAATTTTATTCTTGTACATGTCTTTTACCATTAAACACTCTTCCTCGTACAATCTCTTTCCTCCACCAAAAACCTCATTGATGTTACACACAATCCAAATGTTTTTAGGATAAAACATTTCAAATTATTGGTCCCAATGTCATTCTACTCCACCATTTATTTATATAAAAATAAGGCTAAAACACAATATCATTGCAACCCCTATACCAACTCTTACACTACAAGAAAATCATCAAATAGAAACCAATATTTAGATACCAAAATAATTAGTTGCAATAGTAACTAAATTAGAGACCATTTTAGAAACTAAAAAAATGGTTTCTAAATTAGTTTCTAGAACTAGATTTCGTTGCAAATTGCTATACAATATTTTACTTTTTTTTAATATTTTTTATGATACGGCTGTCCCAACCTATCCATTTGATTTCTGCTGTCATGTTAAATAGTTTCTAAATTGGTATCTAATTAGCTACCAAGGTTTTAACTACCAATTATTTAGATTCTAAATTAGGTAGCAAAAACTTTAGTTGCTAATTAGATACCAATTTAGAAACCATTTAACAATAATAGAAATTAATTTAGAAACCAAAAATTTATTTAGTCCCTAAAATGTTCTCTAATTTAGTCACTATAGGAACTAATTATTTTTTGTCTCTAAAATTAGTTTTTATTTCATGATTTTCTAGTAGTGTAGATCAAATATTGACATGTTGATCAAAGATTATCTTTTTGACATGTTGATAGTTTAAGATTTGTATTTCGTGGCCTATGCTTATACTAACCAATATAAAAGAAAATATTCAAATTAGTTCGAAAATAATCATCTTGATTAAATATTAAAGATATTTCATACTCAATAATGCATTATTAAGTTACTAATTGAAAGTTAATATAAATATGAAGAAAGTATAAATAATTGATGAGTATAATTTTTATTCACAGTTTAAATCTTTTAATCATAGATTCTTAAGTGTAATCATAAATGAATTCATTTTTTTAATTTATATTTGTTTAATTAGTTTATTTTGTCTTTAACTATTATTTTTTTCTAATTATGTGGTTTTAGTCAGAACATACAATTTGACTAAAAGCTCTATTGGTTACATACAATAAACGGTCTTATAGGAGCATTTGACAAGACAGTTGGAAGGAAGTCTTTATCATCACTACAAGAAAATCATTAAATAGAAACTAATTTTAGAAATAATAAATAATTAGTTGTTATAGTAACTAAATTAGAAACTATTTTATAAACTAAAAAAAATTGGTTTCTATTATTGTTAAATAGTTTCTAAATTGATATCTAATTAGCAACAAAGGTTTTAATTACCAATTATTTAGATTTTAAATTTGGTAGCAAAAACCTTGGTTGCTAATTAATTAGATACCAATTTAGAAACCATTTAACAATAATATAAACTAATTTAGAAACCAAAAAAATTTTAGTCTCTAAAATGGTTTTTAATTTAGTCACTATAGCAACTAATTAATTTGTGTTTCTAAAATTGTTTTCTATTTCATGATTTTCTTGTAGTGCATTATGAATGGGCCTAGAAACGCAAAAGTTCAAGTTGCTTCTTTGAATCAAAACAGAAAACTAAATCTGAGGAGAATAATTATGAATAAAATCTACAATTTCTCAAAAAAAGAATTGGAAGCAAATCTTTTTCAAATTACGAAGAAACAGAATTTGCGATAAAACTAGAAACAAAATCCGAGAATTCTGAAAAGTTGGAAACTGAAAACTGTGAACAATATTTGAACCGGACTATAATTTTGAGATCCTTATAATAAATAAAAAAACTGTAAAAAGATCAAGCTTCAGAGTGACATTCGAAAAATGAAGCATTAGGGTTTCTTTAGTTTTCTTTATTTTATTATTTGTAATTCTTTCTTGTTTTTTCTTCCGTATGGAAGGTTAAACTCCTTGTGGTTGATTCTCTTGTGATTTCACAGTGAATTTTGAGGTTTATGTTCAATAAAGTTTTATTTTTAAATTATCTATAGCAAATGGTGTTTTACTGTTGGTCTTTTTGAAATATCGTTTCTGTAAAAATGTAATGTGTATCTCTTGTTTACTTAATTCAAGAGGTAGAAGATAAACCTCTTAGGAGTAGACATTGGAACTAATGAGATAATACATATGTGGACACTTGTTTTGTTATAAGATTTTATTAAATTTGATTTGACACTTGTTTGATTAAGTTTCACACCGTGTGAGAATTAATAGAGTGAAAATTAAAAAAAAACAATGATGGATTAACTTGAAAATCAACATGCTTTCTTATATTTTTTTCAATTGTATACTTTTTTTTTTCACGACAATCTTAATTGTACTTTTATTTTCTTTGTCATTTTTAACCTCTTTATTGTGAATAAGTTTTGAATATTGCCTTAATCAAATATTTACCATTAGATTTATTAGGGTGATTTGATATTTTCTATACTATTATGTTTTTAATTGGATGATGATATTTTGACACCCTGCTCCACTTTACATCCACAACAAAATATTAATATTTGTAATAAAAAAATTAAAAATAAAAAAAATTAATAAAAATATAGGCAAAATGTAAAATGTTAAAATAATTTTTAAAAAATTTTAAAAAAAAAATTAAAATATTAATATTTAGTGAGGTGTAGAGTGGATCATTGATGTCAAAAAACCATTTTCCTTTTTAATTTTATATAGTCTAACAGAGTACAACTATCAACTATACAAATAAAATTTATTAAAATACTTGAGTCTTACTAAGGTTGTCAAAAGCTTATAAGAACAATAATGTTGTGCAAAAGCATCCAAATACATACCTAAGGCAAACACTAGCAACAATTATTGTTCAATTATTCAAAATAGCACAAAGAAAATTTCAGGAAGACTGTCCAAAGACACAAAAGCCATTGTTGACAACAGTGAAGGCTCCATCTACCACAAGATTGTGACCACTAACATACTTGGACTCATCACTGGCTAAATAAAGAGCAGCTTCGGCCACATCTTTCGGCTCAAGAACAGCACCCTTTAGGTTTGTGTACACTCCGTGAACCCCCTTGTCGTCAAGCTTAAAAAAGTTCTTAGCCAAGGGCGTGGCAACCACGTAGGGTGACACGCAATTCACCCTCACCCCGAATGCTCCAAGCTCCACCGCAGTGTTTCTCGTCAGTCCCACCACACCGTGTTTGGAACTTGTGTACGCGTGTGAGGCCACGCCACCTATGCTTCCGCAAACACTAGCAGTGTTAACTATGCTTCCTCTTCCCGCAGGAATCATAACCCTTGCAGCGTGCTTTGTTCCAAGAAAAACACCAACTAGGTTAACGTTAATCACTGCCTCAAATTCGGACTTCGTGTTGTCCAGTATGCTGGTTTTGTTCGCCCCAGTTATGCCGGCGTTGTTGAACATCGTATCTAGTTTGCCATGTTTGGAAACCACTGTGTTCACAGCATTCTCAACGTGGTCTTCGTTTGTGACATCGCAATGGATGTAGGAAGCGGATTCCAACTCCTTGCTGAGAGAAAGACCTAAATGGTCTTGGATATCAGCTATCACTACGTGTGCTCCATGCTTAGAGAAGAGTCTTGCAGTGGCCTCACCTATGCCGCTTGCACCACCAGTGATCATTGCCACTTTCCCCTCAAGCCTGCTAAATCAGTGTTGAGCATCACATGTATATTATGTTAACATTTATACTATTTCAAAAAAAGGTTTTCAAAAGTTATGTTGAAACAGGTTGTAATAACAAGTTATATATGAAGATATTCACTAGATATCTTAATTGGTTGTAATAATAAATACTTTCACAAATATTTATCAAGTGTTTTTACATGTTTTATAATAAATTGTTGCAGTTTAGAAAAAGAATTGAGTAATTACAACATTAAGATGAAATTATTTGTAGTTGAGTTACTAATTTGTATCCAGAAGTATTTATATTTTTTGTAAGAAAGAAAAAATGGGCTAAGATAACTCTCTTTACCTTTTTCCGGCAGCTGAGATAAGAGGGAGAGTAGCCATAGCTGAGCTTTGGGATGGAGAAATAAGGAGTAAGATATGGATGACTTTCAACTTCGAAGTGCTTAAGAAAGAAGGTTGTGTGCTATATTGAGCATCTTAGTGGTTCTCTATTTATAAGAGAGAAAAGAAAAATGATAGGTTCGGAACTATAGAGAAAAGGAAAATGATAGGTTGACAACTCTTGGAGTTGTATACAACTTTTGATGGGATAGGTTTAGCAATAAATATATATAATAAAGAGTAAATTTGTAATTAAATGATATAAAAAAAATATTAAAATAATAGTATTGGGAGTTAAGTGGTCGTATAAAAAAATTAGGTTGTCCATATATCATTGCCCGAGAGAAAAATATCTTCTTTTACCTCGAAAAATAGCAAATTATTTTTTAGCAGATAAATGAGTATGGAAAGATGTGAAATCTGCGTACAATTATTTGCTTGGAGGATAGACAAAAATAGGATTGTCACTAAGCCAAATCTGGAAACCTAACATCAAAGCTTTGGCACATGTTGAAGAGGTAGAATCTTCAAGGCATATATAATTACAAAATGCAAAGTTGACTGTAGGGCGTGGAACCTACTATAACAGGGTTAGGAAAATGATAGTTTGAGAGTTCGGTCTAAAAATAAATAAATATATTGATAGTTTGAGAGTTTATGATTGTGAATATATCATTACTTAACTGGATAGAGATTATACAATGTTACATAATTCTATTCGCTCTCATTTTCATGAGTTTCAATATTTTAGGATTCTTTAATAGATAAAATTTATTCTGGAAAACAAAGTGGTGATAAAAAAAATCTAGGATAGGAACAAAGTGATCTTCAATGGTGGGTGGGACGACGAAAAGACATTTTTGGATGTGTAATTCAAAGATTGGATCTGGATCCCTAATCTTAATAAAAATATTTTGTTTCTAGTTGGTATAAACAATAAATCATTACATAATAATTAAATTTAGAATGAAATAATAATTAATAACTAGATTAATTATTATTTTAGAAATTAAAAATTTATTAATATTTAAAATTATTTTTATTATTAATAAAAAATTTAAAATAATTTTAAAATTTGTATCTAAATTAACTACTAAAATTTTAGTTACTAATTTTAAATTCTTAACTGATAGGTAATAATTAAAAACCAATTTATAAATTATTTTATAAATTTTTATTAATAATAAAAAATATTTTAAATATTAATAATTTTTTATTTTATAAAATATTCTTTAATTTAATTAAATAATAACTAATTATTTTAATTTTTAAAATTAATTTTTATTTGTTTAATAATTTTATTGTAATGATATGTAATTAATGTCTTTCAATATAAAGCTAAATATTCTGGTGCAGACCAATTAAGGATCCAAAATAACTTAAGGGTAAGAATATAAAGGGGTGCAGGAAGAAACAAAGTAATGTAATTTTATTTTATTTTAAGTTGAAGTTCATAGTGAAAAAAAAAAGGTCCAAGTTAATATGAAAACCTAAATTTGAAGGAGCAGAGTGCGAGAGAAGAGAGAAGAGAAGCCGCAGAGAAAGAAGAAGAAGCATGGGGCGCCTGAGGACGAAGACGGTGAAGAAATCTTCACGGCAAGTGATCAAGTGTTACTATTCGAGGATTCTTGTTGCTGCTGTAAAATTGTGCAATGGCAGTGTATGCAACTGTGTAACTTGAAAAAAAAAAGTAAAGGAACGATGGTATTTTATTACATCCTAAATGACTTTTCTCTCTAACCACTCTCCATATTTGAGAGTAACCGAAAATCACCTGTCTTTCCACTCAATCTGACCCTCCTCCTCTCACAACAAAACGGGATGGCACTCTCAAATCCAAATCCGTCCGCGATACAATGACACTCCTAGTCCGAAGACATGCTTAGTATGATGGTATAATTTCATTGCGCACTGGTTATTTGATTCTATAGAATATACATTTGTTTATTCATAAATGCAATGCTGCAAACACTGCTAGTCTAGGATGTGGATTCGTGCATGAAACAGAGTTGCAGCAATGGCAAAAACATAGCTCAATAATGGGGTCTCAAACTAAATAATTGTGAAATCCCTATGTAATGGTAATATAGCACGGTGTTTCGGTTGTTGGTTTGGGACTGTCCGGTGTGGACCACGCGCTATAATTTTTGTAATCAAGAAAGACAAAGATTTCTTTGGATATTTATCATTGATGCTAATTATCTTGGATTCGAGTGAATACTTTTTAGCATTTTTTAATTTCAAGATTGGAAAACGTTAATTTGCGAGAGAGAAATTAAAACAACTCCCCTGTATGGAGCCAAGAAAAAAAATTAAATAAATTCACATAATACTATTAAAAAATCAAAAATATTTTTAATTGTTTTTTTATACACATAAATAACCTAACCTATATATAATATTATACTAAAAATATTATATATAATATAATATAAATAAATAATAATTAATTATAAAATTTATAACATAATCGACTACGTCTACCTACAATAAAATCATGAAATAGAAATCAATTTTTAGAAACCAAATTAATTAGTTGCAATAGTAACTAAATTAAAAACAATTTTAAAAACTAAAAAAAATGGTTTCTAAATTAGTTTCTATTATTGTTAAATAATTTTTAAATTGATATCTAATTAATAACCAAAATTTTAACTACCAATTATTTAGTTTCTAAATGCATCGAACACTAAACCAAAAATCATAAATAGATACTCCCTGCACACAAAAATTGTGTTTTCTGAAAGTTCATTTCTGCATAATTATGTAAAGTACAAGAGTTATAATTTTAAACCCACTAGTAAAACACGTAGAAACAACTAATAAATTTACAATTAAACATGTATTAAATACGATAATATTTTTAAAATTAAGTTCATTTATAAATACGATTATTTATAATAATCCCATTCGTAAATTAAGCGTTTTAATTTAAGTCACGAGTCAAGTTAACTTTATATTTAAAATCAAACTTCTCTGATGAAAAAAATTATTTAAATTAAGTATCTTTCTTTCCCGTATTAAATTATCTAATTCATTTAAAAATATAATTTATATAATTTTGTTAAAACCCATTAAATTATTAAATGACACATAACACATTGTGGAAAAAAGTTAAAAAAATATTACCTAAGTAAGATTTTTGTTGTAAATATCTTATTTATTTAAAAATATGATTTTGTTTATGTAATAGCATTTTAAATTTGACTCTTATCAAATATATAATATATTTTTTATGTTTTAAAGTTTATTTAGATTTATAATAACATAAAAGATGTAATATATATCAACATTTATAATAATAAAGTAATATTTAGAATGATTTTTATTTACTGAGCGCAATTTTTGAAAGAATAATACATTAAAATTAAATAATGTTTCAATATTTTATTTTATTTTATTTTTTTATTCATTAATATCTTAATATAATTGATAAATTTTCATTAAATAATGTATTTTTATAAGTAGACATTTAAAATAATTCATGAAGAAGAGAGAAAAAGAGAATAAAATACAAAACTCTGTATAAATTTTTTTATTTTCTTAAATATAATAAGTAACACAAAATAATAAGAAAATATAATAATTAAAATTCAAGGAAAAAATAATAATGAAATATATACGGAACAACATTTACATTTACATAACTATAACTGTATAATGTTTATTAAATTTTATGTGATAGATTATTATTAATTGAAATGTTATTATTGTTATATTATTATTGTTGAAAAATTTTATTGTATTTTTAAATTTATTTATTATATATTGAATTTTTTTTTTTAATTTTTTATGTATTTGTTGATATGCTTAGTCTTACAAACTAGTTTTTTACTTAGC
The DNA here is from genome assembly GCF_000499845.2 of Phaseolus vulgaris. Classification (NCBI taxonomy): domain Eukaryota; kingdom Viridiplantae; phylum Streptophyta; class Magnoliopsida; order Fabales; family Fabaceae; genus Phaseolus; species Phaseolus vulgaris. The sequence continues at coordinate 9,838,808 of NC_023749.2, read as the reverse complement.
AATCCAATCAAATTTTAAACCAATAGTTTTTTTAAAACAAATTATTTTAAAACTAAGTATTTTAAATCTAAATAAATTTATTAATTATGAAAATATTCCTTTTAATTATATTAACAATTTAGCTTTTCATTTAATTTTGTGAATTAACAAATTATTTTCTCACATGCATATATGTTTGCATGCGTAACAAATTACATATTTATATGATACAAGATTGAGTATATATCATACACTACTTGTTATGTGATAATTTTTTTTATATTGATCTGATTTTTTATACTTAACTTTAATCATGATAATACAATATTAATTAATCAAACTATTATAAGTTCTCAAAATTAGTTCTACTTCCAAAGTTATTCAATCATGGAATGAAACATATCACATGTTTTGGAAAGACAAAGAAAAAATAACTAGGAAGTAAGTATGTTCCATGTGTTGTTGTACATATGTTGTCTCAATTATTGACTTTAATGATAATGATACATTTGACACATTTTATGTACATAAAACAATGGATGATTAGGTCAATCTTTTTCAATTTGAATCACATGGTGATTAGGCACCACGACAAAAACTGAGTATTTGTTTACTTGTATTGTGTGTTGTTAAAAAATCACTATAGTTATTTATTAATAGTTATATGTTAAAATATTCAATATATGTTTCTTAAAATGAAACTTTTCTTACTATTATTTTACTTTTGCATAATAAGTTTTCTTGTTGTTGCTACTTCTTTTTTTCTCATCCCGTCCCATCCTCACTTTTTCTTTACTTTTTATGATTTGCAACTGGAGACCAATACTTTTATTTTCCTGAAATTTTTTTTTTTTTAATTTTGTGCACATAGTTAAATCTAAGGAACTATCACTCCACCATGAGTTGACTATCTCCCTATCACAAGGTCTCAAATTTTCTACCAATGACAATGATGACCTCTGTAATATATGCATAGATGGATGAAATCTTTTGTATTGTGATGAATTCTCAAACCCTAAACTTCTCACATAGGTGAATTTTTTTCTTTTTCATTTTAAGTAATTTGTTGATATATTAATATGATGTTAGTTGATCTCATCATCACTTCTATCACATGCATGTACACACATCATTGTAATATTAGAACATTTTTAATCATTTTTAATCAAATAAGTTCAAATTTTAGGTCTTTGTTTATTGATATTGTAATCATGCATATGTGACAAATGGTACAAATTTAAAATACTTTATGAAGTCGTATGAAGTTCACACAGGTTTTAAAAAAATTTACATTTGTCACTACAACACAATCTTAGATTTGTGGTTCTTTAAGATTAAAAATACCCAAAATTTGGTTAAGGTCTCTACTAATTCATCTCACAAATAATGCAAAAAAAAATCTTGATTTTTTAACTAAAAATTAAAAATCTCATAGGTTTGACAAAAATAAAAAAAGATGTTAAGAGTACTATAAGTAAGAAGTAAGGAGGAAGTAAAAAGTGATATGATGGATATAAATGAACTTAAGAACTAAGTGAATGAAGAAGCAATAATATTTATTATTTGTGAAAAAAGAATAAAAAAAAGTATAATAAATCTAGAAGCAAGTAGACAACAAATATATAATTATTGTTATTTTGTGAGAAGGAATATATGGATAATAAATTTATTTTAAATATTTTTTAACTCATCAAATTAAAAAATATTAATTTAAAAAATAATTCCTCTTCAAATTAAAAACAGTTAATTTTAGTTCCTTAATTAATAAAATAATATTTTTAATTTCTGAGTAAAGTGTAACACTCATTACTAATTATATTTACATAAATAATAATATATATGAGTAAATAGTTATACAAAAAGTTTTTAAAAAAAAATTGTATGTAAAGTACTTTTTTATTCTTCTATGTTTAAATCGAATTTTATTATAGTTTAACAGATTTAAACTCTAATTTGTTTGTGTCCAATGATTTTTTTTTCAACCTAACTAGCCTTTAGAATTATTGTGTTATCTCTAATTATATATTTTTATTTATATTATTTTTAAAATAATTAGTAGAAATTGTGTCTTTCTGTTCATATTTTAATTACTCTATAAAAAGTGATCACAATGAAAACAATAATCATCACTTAATTTTTTTTTATCAAAATGTTATTAAAATAAGAATAACATTATAAATAATTATAGATAAAAATAGTATATTTTTACAAATAATTAATATACAGAAAATACAGTAGTACTTTATACTGTACCTTTAATTAAGTATGAAAAATGAATATAACTTTTAAAATGTTCATTTTCTTCAAAAATAAAAATAATCGTTTATTAAATATTTTATTTGAGTTCGGCAAAAATAAACCTTAATAGTACGTATTTCCATTTACAGTAAAAAAAATCATAATTTACATAAGTTTAAATGATAAATTATTTGTTTGTATGTTTAATATTTAAATTTTTTAATTTCTAATTTTTAATTTTTCATATTTTATATATTTTTTATTATTTATGTTTATTAGAGTATAAGATTATACTTAATACTCTTTAGGAACCATGCAGTGGGCGGAGATAGTGAAACTATACCAGTTGTTACATGAATCTTATTCGAAGAAAATATAATTTTATTTTTTTGAAAAAAAATGTATTGAGTATATGATGTGTAGTCATACAAATACCAATAGTTGGATATATATATATATATATATATATAAATACCAAACTTATGAGCCGAAAAAATGAGGCTTATGTATGTAGAAAGAACGAGTGACGTGCAGTGAAATGATGGGTCAACGTATGAGTCCAGATAAAAAAAATGGTGCGGTGTGTATAAAATATATGAGTACGAATAGTAAACTTCTGGGCCAGCCAAATGGGCATTGTATAAAAAACTGCTGAAGTGTATATAAAAAAGAGATTTTTCTATCTGCACTCCTACGTTTTTCTTTCTGCATCTCCACAATTTTCTAAATCTTGAAACTGGCCTGGACCTTTTATTTAAAAAAGGGCACCGTATTTACTGGAAATCGAGATCTGAGAGTACTATGTGGATTCATCAATCCGGAACTGAATATTTTTTTCTGGATGAGGAGGTGTTCTGGAAACAAATTTTGCATAAATTATTGATTTCTGGATTGTCGAATCCGAAAGCCTGATTCTGTTACGGATTGGTGAATCCAGGATGCTTGTTTTTTAATTATGGATTTCTGAATACGGATTGCATATTTTTGTTACGATTTGGTGGATCTGGAATTTTTTTTTTTTAATGATAAATTTTTTAATGTGAAATGCATATTTTGAATTACGGATTGGTGGATCCAAAAATTTTCCAGAAGTGTCAATCCAAAATTTTTCCAGATTCCATAATCCAGAATGCAAAAAAAATAAATACAGTGCATTTTAGGGTTTTTAAAATATAATGGAGACAATTTGGTCTTTGCATAACCTTTTGGGGGTGCAGGAAGGAAAATATAGGGGTGCAGGAAGAAATTGTCATAAAAAAGATGCGCATAACGAATATTAAAACTGATAGGCCAACAAAAAGTCCCAAGCTTTTCAAAAATAATACTTGGGTGTTTCTTCCTGTACCTTATCATTCTTATTTTTACACCATAAATATGTAAAATGATGAAAATGATCCTGGAAGATTTTTTTCTCTTCAAAATGCCAGAAAAAAATTTGCATTACGAAGCATCCATTATAAAATGATTTTTTTCTTCCAAAAATTCCATTCTAGAAAATAACTTTCCATATTGGAACACCCCATTCCATAATTAATTTTTTTTTTAAGATTTCAAATTCCAAAATTCATTTTTCAATTCTGAAAGTTATTCTGGAATCCGATTTCCAAAAACACCCACGTCACCATATCCAACTAAAACTAAAAATAGTACAATACACCTCATTTTTTACCTTAAACCACCAACAAAATATTCTCAACACACCAGCAAGTCCAGCATACCTATATCGAGTTCCACCTTTCCTGCGCCAGCCTCTACAATCCCATATGCAATCCACACACTACCAAGTTGCATTTTGAAATGAAATGCTGGGGTGCATAAAGAAACACCTAACATGGTGTAATGTGAAAAGGTAAGTGGTAAATAGTGAAATCGCTGGCCCAAATATAAATGGACTTAGATTTTTAAACAAAAATATTGCAAAAGGGGTATTTACTTATAAAAAGTATAGTGTAAACTTGGAGAAATAATAAAAACAAGAATGTTTCTTCATGCACCTCCATATCTTCTTCTGCCACCTCCATACACAACATGAAAATACATTTTTGTCCTTCTTGTATCACCCCATAGAATAGTTTTTGGATTATGTAATTCAAAAACTCATTTGAAAAAAGACTTCCGGATTACATAATCCAAAAGTCTTATTTAACTTCCGGATTATATAATCCAGAGAGTAATCATGTATCTGAAAAATGGCTTCCGTATTATGAAATCCGGTAGCTAATTACAAATTTGAAAAATGAATTCTGGATTACGTAATCCAGAATATTATAAAGGAGCATTTTTAGAAATTTGAAAATTTATGGAGGTGAGAAGAAGGTATGGAGGTGCAGGAAGAAACAGTCTTAAAAACAAAAGGGGGACCAAAAGCAAGTGATGTCCAATTCAAGTACAAAAACAAGTGACACGTTTTTGGGCTTAAAAAAAGAATGGGCCTAACGAGAGAAGAAAAGGGGATTAGATTAAACCAAAGAAAACCAAAATTGCTATAATCATATGAAAATATCATAAGAATGAAACACGGTCCTGACATGCACCAAAGATGGAGAGTGTTGAGCAAAGAAAACAAGAAAAAGCAATGGAGCCCACATGCACATGGTTGGCACATAAATGCATTAATGGCCTCATACATTGGTGGCCCCACTTGCATATTTGTCATGCAAAGCAACACAGGCTACTTCTTTGCACTTCCATACTTTCTTCTTCTGTCACCCCCCATAACTTTTTATATTAAAAAAATACATTTTTTTAATATTTTAGATTATATAATTTAGAAGTTCTTTTCTAGATTCAGAATTAGCTTCTGGATTATGTAATTCATAAGCCTTTTGTAATTAGCTTTCAGATTACATAATTCAGAAATTTTTCTATATATAAGATTAGATTTTGAATTATGTAATCTGAAAGCCTTTTTTTTATATGTGTGATTAGCTTTCAGATTATATAATTCGAAAGTCTTTTCTGAATATGAGATTAACTTTCGGATTATGTAGTCCGAAATATATCTACATTACATAATCCATAAGTTTATTTCAAATCTAAAAAATAGTTTCAGATTTTATAAATTTAAAGAGCACTTCCAGATCCAAAAACATTTTTCGGATTATATATGGAGGTGGCAAAAAAAGATAAAACGATATTTTTACATTTAGTAGAGGGTGACACAAGAAGGTATGGAGGTGTAGGAAGAAAGAGTCACACAGCAATTGCAGCTCTTGTTGTGTTGTAGTTGTGAGTGGTGCAGCAATTTTAAAAGGAACCGATGGAGCAGGAGCAACGGATCCGTAAATGGTCTTGGACATATATATATCATTTTACCTCATTTTAAAATAATTTATGGATTAGTATTTCTGAAATATTCTCGACATTCTTTTCCAGAATTTATACATATATTCTGGAAAACGCTTTTGGAATTTTTACAAAGGATTTCTAGAATAAGGTTTCTGGAATCAAATGTGTATAATACATTTCTGAATGTGTTTTCAAAAAGAATATTTCTGGAATATATTCTGGAAAGAGCTATTTGGAATGCGACAAATTAGATGAAACATTTAGATCATTTTATATTTTTGATGGAGGTGTATGAAGAATTTTGACGGGTGCAGAAAAAAAATCCTAAATACTTACATAAATAGATATAAACTTTATCATTTGAATATTTTTGGAAGATTGAATTATATTTAAAATTTATTTATTATTAAATAAAGTAAAATCGGTTGATTCACTGAAGTGTATAAGTAATATTGAGAGAGATGTAGAAAACGTAAGTGTCGATAGAGAACGTGAGAACAGAGGCTACCAGACAATGAAAAAACATTTTTTTATTCATTACATTTTTAAAGAAAACGAAAATGGGCTGGCCCAAAATTTTTCATGTTTTCTCTCTCTTCTTTCCTCTCACTTTTGGCTTCTTCTTCCTGCACCTCCACAATTTTAAATATTCCAACATTAACCTTGACCTATAATTTCAAAAGGGGCTATCGGATATTGGGATCCAGTAATATATTTCGGATTCATGAATCCAGAATTGATTACATTGTGTTTTTCGGATGAGGGGGTGTTCTGGAAGGTAAAAGGTCATAAATTGTTGTTTTCCAGAGTGCTAAATCTGAAAGCCTAAATTGCATTATGGATTGGTGGATCCGGTTGTTTTTTTGTGTTATGGATTCCTGAATCTGGAATGGTCTTTTTGAATTATGGATTGTTGGATCGAGAATAATGTTTTTGACTTATGGATTCATGGATCCGAAATGCAATGATTTTGTTTCATTTTTTTTATTTGTAGAAGCATGGACATTATTGATGAATTTGAACAAAAATTATATGATGGGGTTGATCTGTGGGATGATGATGATATTGAGAAATCATTATATGATGGGGAATCCAGAAGCCTAAATTGCATTACGGATTGGTGGATCTGGAATTGTTTTTTTGTGTTATGGATTCCTGAATCCAGAATGCATCACTTGCATTATGGATTTATGAATCCGAAATTGTTTTTTTGTGTTATGGATTCCTGAATCCGGAATGGTCTTTTTGAATTATGGATTGTTGGATCCAGAATAATGTTTTTGACTTATGGATTCATGGATCCGAAATGCAATGATTTTGTTTCATTTTTTTTTTATTTGTAGAAGCATGGACATTATTGATGAATTTGAACAAGAATTATATGATGGGGTTGATCTGTGGGATGATGATGATATTGAGAAGTCATTATCCATGTTTTTCATCTTCATTAACATGTCTTCTTCTAACAGAGTTGTGGGACGTAGACGATCACCTTGTGAACCTCCTCCCCTAGTCTTCACCATTACTGTTCAATTACACCATTCAAGACCAAATTACAAACTAATGAATAAGATGTTGAACCAATACAAACAAAAAACAGCAAATATAAAATTCTATTGAAACCAAAAGAGGGAAAAAAAGCATTGTATCATTTCTACTAAACAAATATAAATAAACTATAGACCAAAAAAAAATATTAAAAGAAGAAAAAAAAAGCTCATTGCAAATCATATTTTGAAGATAGAAAAAATCTTTTGATGAAGTTTTATATGTTGAAGAAAGGATGACCATAAAAACACAAATCCGAATCCACAAAATTTGAAGCTTCCCAGATCCACAAATTCGGAACCTTCCTGGATCCACAAATTCGAAATCTTCCTAGAACCACAAATCCAGGATTTTACCGGAAGCAAAAATTCAAGATTTTACCATATTTTGTGATCCAAAATTCTATCAGATTCTATAATCTGGAATGGAAGAAAACACTTACAGAAACAAAAATCCATAAAAGAAACGGATGTGCAGATCCGAAAGCAAAGAAATTTACTTACCTTTGTCAAGAACACTCTAAATGACCAACAAAAAGTGAGATTGAAGGAGAAGGATTTGGAGGTGTTGCACTCTTGCTGGAACATGAAAGCGTGTTGTTGCTGGAACATGAAAGACACGGTTGCGCAAGAGAGCATCCTTGCCTGCACCTCTTTAGGGTTTTTTTAGGTTAAGGATATTTCTGAAATTTTAAAAACTAATAAGGGTGATTTAGTCTTTTCATAAGAGTGTGGGGGTGCAGCAAAAAAATGTGGGGTGCAGGAAGAAACTGCCCTCACTTTTTTAAAAATTAAATTGGGCTGGGCCTAACATTTTTTGTTTTGTCTTTTTTCTACAAATAAAAATTTTAAAAAATGATATTTTAAAATTTTATAATAAATAATAAAAAGAAATAAAAAATTTAAAGAATTACCTTTTTATTTATTTTTATTTTTTAAAATTATTTTATTTTGTTTTCTTTAAAAGTAAAAGTTATTTTATCCGAATAAAATTGGTGTTAATAATATTTAATAAAAAGGATAAAAAAATAACTTTGATTAAGGAGTAAAAACTATTAACTTTTATTAAAAATCATATGAAAATACTATATCGTGTCAATTCAAAGATAAATAGTTAAAAATTTAATAAAATATGTTCACCTTCATTTATGTTATTTATGCATCAAATGTGTGATTTTTACATTCAAAGGAAAGTATGGTATAGAATAGAATTAAGCATGTGTTTGTTTCTGAGGTCAACTATAAACAAGGATGAATTATGTTTATGAAGGTTTTTTTTTTTTTCAACTAATTGAAGCAAAAATGTGAGTGTGTAAAAGCGAGTAAAGCATGAAAAGGATTCCTCGTGTATGAAAGGAAAAATGTGAAGAAAGTTACGTAGACTACACCTAATTTACGTTTTTACCTTTTAATTTGTAACCAATCTCCATAAGTGCACAATGTAAATTCCTCTCATAAAAGTTGCATGGTCATGCATGCAGAACAACAATGGAGATTCCTAAGTAACTTTGACTAGGTCGTGTGTGGTTGAGGGTGTTAAATGTGGTTGAACACTATATGTTTGTATCACACGTTTTCCAAAGGAGCTTGTTCCAAAGCTTGTGAGTTTAAGACTTCTAATAGTAGTGCATTTATCTTGTTGGAGAACCATAACATTGAAGATATTCACATACTAGATGACCTAGCAACGAACTAGAAAAACTAATTTAGCAAAAGACCGTCAACACAAAAACTAAACGGTCTATTGAAAGACTGTTTATAGAAAGATTAGACGGTTTAGCGAAAGACCGTATAATGGAAGACTATCTATACAAATACTAATGTAGCAGAAGACCGTCTATACACAAAAATAGTGCGCAAAACAACATTTATCATTTATCATAAAACAAAAAATTAATCCACTCTAGATAGTGCTTGAATCTCGATCTTGGAAAGGAACTTGTAAACACATATGTAGGATTCTCCTCCAAGACTATCTTCTCGATTCTGACCTCCCCAGACTCAACAACGTCTCTCACAAAGTGAAGTCTTACATCTATAGGATTGACTCTCTTGTTATATGTTTGATGAACAACTAGATGTATGGTACTTTGACTATCACAGTGAGTAGTCACATAATCTTACACGGTAACTAACTCTCCTATTATCCCCTTCAATCACAATGTCTCCTTCACCTTCTTGATAAACATGACATACTTTGCATGGGTAATAGATAAAGTCGCCACTGATTGAAAATGGACTTTCCAACAAACTACAATTCCAAGCAATATGAAACCATACCGAGCAAGCGACTTTCTGGTATTAATATGTCATGCAAACCATTCCATAGCAACTTCACCATAGATAAATCGTCAATACACCAAACCAGACAATATTGTTCCATTAAAATATCTCAACACCCTCTTCAAAGTCTCTTAGTGAGGACATCTAGGACTTGTCATGAACCTGCTAACCACATTCACAATGTCCATCCCTGGTATTTGTCTCGCAGAATCGAGATCTTTAATCTCAAACTCTGAGCTTAATTTTTTTTTTGAGCTCCTTTGTTTTATTTTTATACTGATTGACTATAAGAATATCGTCTACATATAAAAGCAAGAACAACAAAGTCATTTCTTCTTTTTCTGAGATGCTTACAATAATTATCATAATTGCTCATTTGGACTCTCTTCTCCCTCACAAAACTATCAAATCTTGTGTATCGCTACTTTGGACTTTGTTTCAAACCATAAAAAAATTTCTTCAAGAGACACATTTCCTTGTACTTTAACAAACCCCTCTAATTGGTACATGTAGACCATCTCCTCCAAAGTTCCTTGCAGAAAAATTGTTTTCACGTCTAATTGTTTAAACACCATATTATATTGGTTAACAATAGATATCAAAAATCTTATCGAACAATGTTTTACCACAAGTGAGAAGATCTCACTATAGTTTATCCCATCCCACTTCTGTAAAATCTTTTGTCACCAATCTAGCCTTGAACCTATATTTCTCCATACCTAGTATTTCCTCTTTCTTCTTGAACACCCACTTGTGTTCTACTGCCTTTTGATTCTTTGGTAGATCTTTAAGTGTTCATGTGTTGTTTTTCTTTAGAAATACAATGTCCTCTTCCACAACTACTTGCCACTATTGACCTTATACGCCTTTTATAGCCTTTTTAAAGCTTTTAGGCTCTAGACCTTCTATATCTTTAGTTGTTGTCAAAACATAGCAAATAAGATCAACATATCAAAATCTTTGTGTAGGTTTTATTGTTCTCCTCTCCCTATGACACGTAAATTGGCTATCATAATCAAACTTTGCACGTCTTGACCTTCTCGAGTAAGAGGTAGATGGTTGGTTTATATCGTCTAACCTTCAGATGGTTTGATTCATTACCAAAAGACTCCACTTCAACATGACTTTTCTTCTTACCTTTCTTTGGATATGCACATTGTAGTCATTTGAATTTCATTGAATATAACGCCATACTAACAAAGCATCTAGCCTCATCAAGTTCCAACCTCCACAACTTATACCTTTCATACATTTTACATATCCAATAAAAATAAACCTCTCAGTTTGTGTTTCAGATCTCCCACTCCATACCTCTAAAGGAGTCTTACAATTTAAATATATCATTAACTCATGTTTATCAAGTAAACTAAAGTGTTTCCAACTTTTTTCCAAAAAGATTTTAAAGTTCCTAACAAAATACACCTCATTCTCTCCAAAATGTTCCGTTTTAGTTCCTAACAAAATACACCTCATTCTCTCCAAAATGTTCGTTTATTCTCAAAATTCACTATGATGTACATACTTGGTATTATGCATATGTTTTTGTTTTTATTTTTGTAATTATTGTGATAATTGTTCTTTTATTTTGATGATTTTTTTTAACTTTTATTTTAATTATATAACATATATATATATATATATATAACTTGTGTGTGTATATGTATTAATTAGTGAAAATTGATATAAAGTAAATATAGGATTTTTATAAAATAATTAATTTTTCTTAAAATTTTAAAATTATATAAAAAAACAAGTTTGATAGCATTAGGTGTTATTAATATACAGTATGGTGTTCTAACATTTAACGTTAGGTTTGTGAAATTGAAGAATTTCTATTAACTAATAAATGAGGCTGGAAAGAACTTTTGAAGTTTCTTAAAATAATTTAACCAAAAATAACTTTTTGAAATAATTGGAGTTCCATAAGAAGGATTGTGATGCTTGAAACAAGAAGGGAGAAGATCAGAAGAGAGTGAAGCTGTGGAAGAGATGGCACTCGTTACAGCAGAGCCAATCATAAACGAGGGGCCTCTGTTCGCGGAGGTTGACATGGCTTCGGATTTCAACGCCCCCACTGTCCGAGCCACCGTTGTTCAAGCTTCCACCATCTTCTACGACACTCCAGCCACTCTAGGTCCTTCTACTCTTCTCTTTTCATCCGTTTACCCTTTTGCGTTTCTTCTCAAATTTCCCTTCTTTTTGTGTTTTTGTGTTGAAAGCGCCATCTGGGGTGCTCCAGATTGGTCCACGCAACGATCCTTTGGGTGGATAAGTTATCTAATTTGTTGGTTCAGGGGAAATTAACTTGGTTGGTGATTTTTGTGTGCAGATAAGGCAGAGAGGTTGTTGGGTGAAGCTGCAGGGCATGGGTCCCAGCTTGTAGTGTTTCCAGAAGCGTTTGTGGGAGGGTACCCGCGTGGTTCCGATTTTGGTGTTTCTATTGGAAATCGCACGGCCAAGGGAAGAGAAGAGTTTCGCAAGTATCATTCTGCAGCCATTGATGTGCCTGGTAAGGCTTAGATCAAACACACATTGCAGTTCAGCTGCTAAACTTACTTTATGTTGGAACAAATTACTATAAAACAGATAGACAATTATTTTGTCTTAAAGGTATAATAAACATATAAAGGGTTGCAGGAATCAATATGCTGTCTGCTGACATTATTTTCTTCAGTCTGTACGGATTCTTTTAAATTTAAGATGTATTTACCTATATGCAATTTAAGTTTTAAGATAAATATGTTAAATTATAATTTTTTAAATTATTTAGATCTTATTTGGATGTTAATTAGAATTATCATTTAATATTCTTTTGTTTGATATGCATATTAATATAACATTTAGAATTATCATTTACAGGTGTTACTTATACTCTCTTTCTTTCTTTTTGGGTTATTACATTTTCTTTTCTGTGATGAATTTCCAATTAACTAATTGACGAATTATTATCTTCAATATTACTAACTTAAGAGGACCATAACTTTTTAAACGGTTGTTCAAACCTAAATAGGATTTAATTTTTTACCTACTAGGTTAAAGACTAATCCTTCCCAATACTATGATTGTCGTTGCTCCAGCGATTTTTGCACACGGTGGAATCAAACACAGGTTTTCCTTTGCATGAATCATCCCACAATATGTGAGGACAGAGTGTCTCTAACTACTAGTCAACCCATCGGACTGTAACCAATTGACTATTGAAAGATTGAAAAAATTGTATTAGTCTTACTTTGTTTAACCTTGTTTTTTCTTCCCACTAAATCTAGTAATTTTTTTTTTTTTTTAAATTCATGTCGTTGTTTTATTTGAATATAAGCTGAATATGAAGTTGCACATTAGATAAAAATAGACAAGTTGAACAATTGTAAGTAACAAAATCCACAAACTCAACCTTAAGTTTGGTTTGAGTATAATCTCAAACGAGATCCACGTCGATTAAAGATAAAGTCATTTTATAATAAATAAAAAATAAATAGGTGTAAATTTCACTTTATAAATTGATTTTGTAAGATTGAGTACACTTCTTAATAGCAATTGTGATGTGATCATGGATATGAAGGAAATATTTCAAGCTAGGAAGGTAAAGGAAAAAACTGTAAACCCTTTATGGTATAAGGTTAGCTAGGAAGAATAGGATAAAACTTCTTATGTTTGATTACATGTATAAGATGGGGAGTGTTTGGCCTCCTTCCCTTCTCACATGCCTCCTGTATAAGTAGTGCCCATTTTGTAGACATTCTTTTACCTTGGAAATAAAAGTCATTTTGTGTGCAGAAAGCCTGGAGTGCTTGTGTAAAGTAGAGAGTTTCTCTCTACAGGATTTTGTCTTGAGAATTAGGTTTCAAGTGGTGAAGCACCATACTTGCTTATCTGATAAAGTTTGAGTGGCATAAAGTTCTTTTTAATTCCTAGTCCTTTTTTGAGTTATAATTTTGATTAACTTCCAAGAGAAGTTAACCTTAGCAAAGATCACCTTCCACCATCAAGATTCAACCAAATCTGAACCATTCAAGAAATTTTCCAAGATTCAACCAAATAGCTTCCTACAATCAAAACTAAAGCGTGAAGAAAACCCATTATATTAAACCATGGATTCTGTAAGAACTTAGGATAGCCGGTCCACATCTTGGAGCAACCCTCCAAGGTTCTCATCAGGTTGACTCATGATTCATGAATGAAATCTCTTTCTTCCAATTGGAATTCTAATAATCTCAAACAATGGCATAGAATGGCAGATTGTTAGTTGAGAAACATATAAGTAAAGAAAACTCGTAAACTTAATGCCTCAATGGTTGGTTCATAATCCATTTGTGAAGATTTCTCTTTGTTTTCCCCATACTAATAAATGGTATTAAATCTGATAGTTGGTGTTGATGATCGGTACAGAAGAGTACAGTAGAGGATACTTAAAAGGGAAAATTGTTAATTGAAAAACATATAAGGTTTTGGATTAAGTATGGTGTCAATCACATTTGTATGGTTGGCTCATGGTCCTTTACTGAAGATCCCTCTTTGCTTCTCCCCCTTGGATTACCCTTAATTTCACATATTACAAAGCCATGTCCTTTCCAATTTTGTGAATTGATATATATAACTCCATTAAAATTCATACTACAAAATCTTAGTCATAAAAGTCTTAAAAAATTTATAAGTAGTAACATTCTTCAACATACCCAAGTCCCTGAAATTATTAGCAAATGTTGTATTTGTTGTAGGTCCTGAAATTATTACTCATTGATTTTAAATAATACTATTTCTAATAATCCAAATCCCTGGAAATATTACTCATGAATTTTACAGATCCAAGTTAGGGTTTCCATTAACAAATGTTGTATTGTTGTAGGTCCTGAAGTTGATAGATTAGCAACAATGGCAGGGAAGTATAAAGTACATTTAGTGATGGGTGTGATAGAGAGGGATGGCTACACACTTTATTGTTCTGTTCTATTCTTTGATTCTCAAGGTCATTACCTGGGAAAGCACAGGAAAATCATGCCAACGGCATTGGAGCGAATTATCTGGGGATTCGGGGATGGATCAACCATTCCAGTGTTCGAAACTCCCATTGGAAAGATAGGTGCTGCCATTTGTTGGGAAAACAGAATGCCACTATTAAGGACAGCAATGTATGCCAAAGGTTGGAGTTTTTATGTTAGCTTTTTTATCTTCTTGTTACACGCAGTGTTCTAGCATTAGAGAAGAGCATTTAAAGTTATTGTTTTCTGGTATTGGGGCTGGTTCTTTACACCAAATAGAGTGTGCTATTATGTTTTGAGTTTCACACTGACAATCAGTGTAAATTTTTTTACGCTATCATCTAATTAGAAATTATTTTTGCCAGAGTATATTTAAATTAGTTATTATACAACTCAACAAATTTACCATGATGATTTGTTATTAGATGATAGAGTGAAAAACTTTTACACTGTAAGCACATGTATTATTTGTTCTTATGCTTTTGCTGAGTCTATGGGGATTTGTCAATGTAAAGATGTTTCAGTGTCCACCAATTAAAAATAGAGAAAATAATCTATCCATTGACAGTGTAAAGAATCTGTACTCTGCCATCCAATAACAAATTGTTATGCATTACAAGTTTGCTGACTATTACACTAATTAGCTTAAAAACATACTGACTGTGATTTTTTATTGGCTAACATAGTAAAAGATTTTACACTATGATTGCATAGAAATTAAGCTTTAAAAAGTATGACTTTTAAAGCATCCATTACAACAGTGAATAATTTTAATCACGACAGTTCATGATTAGATGTCATTTGTATACTATCATGACATTCTAATTAAAATCCTCATGCTATAGGTGTAGAGATATATTGTGCTCCTACAGCTGATGCCAGAGATGTGTGGCAAGCATCAATGACCCACATTGCTCTTGAAGGTGGATGTTTTGTTTTGTCAGCAAACCAGTTTTGTAGGAGGAGGGATTACCCTCCCCCTCCGGAGTATGTTTTTGCTGGCACAGAAGAGGACCTGACACCGGATTCTGTTGTATGTGCTGGGGGTAGTGTCATTATATCACCATCAGGGGCTGTTCTGGCTGGACCAAATTATGATGGGGAGGCACTAATCTCAGCAGACCTTGGTATGTCATGTTTACTCTTTCTGCTTCCATTGTCTTACAATGCTCAGAAGAGTATTACTTTCTTTGATGGATGATGTATTTGTTGGGGACAAAGGGTTTCACAAGTATGTACAAAAGAAAACAGCAAAGTGGGTAAGATAATCAGAAAGGATGTTAGTTAGGTAATATATAAATAACAATATCTATAACACTATAACAATAACAAAAGGATACCCTATTTCGTTTACTTATTTTACCTCTTTTAACTACTATAAGTCTAACAGAATGTATCTTTCCCCTAGTATAAATAAAGGGTTTGAGGAATTAGGTGGGCAGCGAGATTGATTTGTAACATAAGGGACTCTCCCTTGGAAGAGTTATTACTTTGAAAAATAATCATTAATTCTTCAATCTTCGTTAGTATTTCACTTTTTTCCCTCAAACTCCTGATTCTGGAAGTCGTTGAGGTTGTTTTTGATTGCTTCAGATATTCTTAGTTTGATCACTTTCTTTGTCTTTGGTTATTAAAAGACGTCTATTAACATTGTGATTCTTGAAAATGTTGCACAGATCTTGGAGAAATAGCAAGAGCTAAGTTCGATTTTGATGTGGTTGGACACTATTCAAGGCCAGAAGTGCTTAGCTTGACTGTAAAGGACCATCCAACAAACGCAGTTACTTTTACATCAACATCAAAAAAAATTGAAGACAACACCAAGTAGTGTCTTTCTTTCATGTTCAGCAACTTCTGAACCTGACCCCTTTGTATGTTAACACTTGCGTTTCATATATGGAAGTTATTTGGGCTTTAGCTTGTACAATAAGCGCTTGCATTTTGGGTTGGCTTATGTGACCACATTAAATGATATTCGAACTCATTTTTAGTTAAATTCAAACACCAAAAATAAGGTCTGCAAAATTCAGTTTTTTGTAAAAAATAACTGAACTGAATTTTAATTAAACAATGTGTTCAAACAGAACCTTTTTATGAAAATAGTTTTGCTCGAACCAAATAGTTTTTATAAAAATATTTTGGTTCGAATTAGTTTAGTTCTAAAGTAGTGTTCTTTGGTCAATTCTATAGTAGTCCAGATCGAACACCACTTATGAAAGAAAATTCATTAAAGCTCTATTATCATTTGATGACGTACATGGATGGAAAATGAAGTTGGACTTTAAAGTATGTGCAATCTTAGGCACTATTCTGCATTCTGTTAAGCGTTGTTTACCATAGTGTGGCATCAAGTAGTTTTATGCTTTGATATTTAATGGGTTCTTTCTCTATTAATTTGTCAACACACGTATTTTTTTGAATTCCATAAACAAACAATAGAAAGTGGTAGAACAGAAGCATGTTACTAAACAGATTCCCTTGAGTACCTATGATTCTTTGATCCATATAAAGTTTACCATGTGGTGATAAATCAGCATGTATACTTTCAAGAAATAGTAGCTCAATTAATATGAACAGTAGAAGGTGCTAGGAACCCATTAATATTGGAAACGTTTGTTTTGGAAAAGTTAAAGCCGTTGTTGTCAAATAATATCCAATATGGCCCACCACACGATGGTTGATTCAAAGTTCCAAACAGAGGCAACATAGAGTACAGAATTCAAATATTTGAATTGTTGGAGTTGGAAGTATCCAATGATAATGTTATCCGTCACGCTGTCACTGCCAGTACTGTTTCATTTAAATCACAACTATGCATCTCTCTAACGTATAATTGTGTCCCCAGAATAGTTTTTAGTAGCAGACTCTTTGTTCTTATCTCATTTGTTTTGAGGTCAAGCCGAAAAGCCTCCATTATTTCCTTTTGGAACTATGAGGGAAATTGAATATGTGTGACAATGACATTGTTTGCCAGCAATTTTCGTCCTGGTGGATTATTAACAACTTGTTCAAATTAGATTCTTTCTTTTTCTTTTATAGGTATGTCGGCTGAATATTCAAATAGGAAAATTTACTTGCACATCAAATGCCAGTAAAGCTAGTAAAATAACTAGCACAAAACTGCAGTATGCGACTCTATTCAATATGTACATTTTTCTTGCTCTGGCTTTAACAATTACCACACAAAACAATGATATAAGAGCCTTCAACATATTTAACTCATCAAAGACAGCATTTACAGTTCAGAACAGATATAGTAGAAGCTATCCATGACAATAAGTTACTCACTACCACTATCAAAATTCTCAACATCCAGACTTTTCTCCTGCAATTTCTTGCTTCAAATTGTCATCCTCCAGGGCAAGAGCTTTTTCACCAGCTTCTCCACCAGCACACTGCAAAGTTAATAGTCTGCCATTTATCTTATCAGAATTAGCACATGAGATAGAGTCTTGGAGCCCCTTAATTGACCTTTTGCTTTGAGTTTCATCATTATCATCTTGTATCCGAGCTTGTGAGAGAAATTCAATCGACCTATCAGGATCAAAATGATCAGAAACTTCCTGAATATTTATAGAAAAATCCCTCTTCCTACCACTTGAAGTTCCCTTGTTGAAGCAAATACTTCCCCACTGAATTTTCTCAGAGAAAGACTTCCTCCCTATACTTTCTTTGTCAATAGAAAATCTCTTGTCTTGACCATCATTTTCACACGCAAAATTCCACTTGTAGCCTTTGCTGACATCATCCATGTTCAATTCAATTGAATGAAGATCACTGTCATCTGAGTCATCATCTCTTCCTTGTCCTACATCATTTTCAACATCTGAATCATCCTCTTTCTCTGCATTCTGGAATCCCCTATAGACAATATTGTTGAAATAAGACTCAAGATCCTTGATATTTTTACATTCTGGAGAAGCATCCTCATTTTGTTCATCTTTAGTCCTCACATAGTCCTCAAGCTCATTTCTCAGCTTTTCCAGGAAAGCATTCTTCTCCTCAAACTGATACTTAGCCTCTGAAAGCTTCATCTGGACTCTCTCTTCGCGTAAGAGATCAGCTAACTGAAGCATTTCCCTTTCCTTCTCCACCTCCTCGCGAACTTTAGCCGATTCCCTTTTTAGTTCCTCCACCTGCGCTCTATCTTCCCCAATGCCTCTAGCTAGTTCGTCACAAATTTGCTCCAGAATCTCCTTTGCACGCTTCTCCCTTTCAAGTTCTTTAGATGCTTTCAAATGGGAAGCTTTTACGCTGGCCATTTCTTTGGCAATCTTCTTGTTCAACCGTTCAGTTTGCCTTCTCAACTTCTTCTCCACCGCAAGCTCTTCCGCCACATGTTTTATGGCATCATGGACCCTTTCTCGTTCTCTTCTTTTCCAAACAGCCTTTTCTTCTCCAAAATGCTTCATGACATACTCAATATCGTTCTGGTTTGAACGCTGTTCTTGGATCAGTTGATCAATTTGGTGGCACACTCGATCAAGCTCACTCCCCAGAGCCAAGACGAGGGGCATGCTTGATGCTTGCTCCTCTCTAAGGCACATTTGATTTAACACCTTTAGAAGCTTCTTTGATGTAGATAATCCACTTCTAGCTTCCTTCAGACGGTTCTTAACACCACCAGTGCACTTGCCTCGATTCTTTTCGCTTCTTAACTGATTTTCCACCTCCTGCGTTTCAACTTTTCAACATAGTTCAGTTTCATCCTTCACACCGAACAGAAGGAACAGAACAAAACACCATATGTGCAACAAAATTATAAATTATTTAATTAATCAGATCTATATCTAAAGTTTCTTGTCGTTACTGTTTCAATTGAAATACGAATCTTAAATCTCTAATCTGGATACAGGAAACCATGTAAAGAACATAAAATAAAGGTTCGAAGTGAATGATAACAGTCTAATCTTTAAACTAGTGATTTCCAATTCAGGAGCAATAATTTCATCGTTGTTACTTGAAAGTTCAAACAATTCACTATATTTTAAGACAGTCCTTGTAAACAATTTAAAAGATACCATGGGCACAACTTGTGTTGCTAAGAGGCTTGGGAGAATCACAACAAAAGCTAGTTGTTGCAGTCAGAAAGTCCTTATGAACCCCACACCTCACCACCACATCCTCACATACCAATTGATAAGGATGAACTACACAACAAAAAGTCTCACGTCTAGGAGACCCCAAAGCCTAATAAACCCCACACTTCCAATATAGGACTCTAGTCTCATGTCTTGTCTTGCAATTGGATCCTAACGTAATCCACCTATCTTCTTTGTGGTCCATTAAATAAACCCCCCAGATAAAATAATAATAAAATCACCGGAAGAACTTTGTGAAAACGATGACCAACCACTTATTCTTACCAAATTTTCAATTAGTCTGATAAATTCACTCTTTACCTCAATTAAATTAGCATTGCTATGAGCATCCAGAGCATCCAAATAGTAATCACCCGACAGAAGCTGATGAGAAAAACCCGACACTCTTCTTTTGCAGCTATCCCCTTCAAGACCCTTCATCCTCTGCAAAAACAAAGACGACCCAAAAATCACGCCACACCCAATGAACCAACACAAGAAAAAAACAGAACTTTAAAACGAATTTACCTCAGAGGCAGGACTATGCGATGGATCTGACATCTGTGACCGCAACAAGCCCGATCTGCACAACCCCGCACTTTTCTCTCTGCCTCTACCCTTCTCCTTGCAGCCTCTCATTTGATCAACCTCGAACTCCTTCTTGACCCTGGAAGGAGGCAAATCATTGATTTCCCAGAGTGTAGCAGCGAGTTTCCTGGCTGACACAGAAAGCTCCTTGTCCTTGGAGGGTAACATGGAGGCAGAAGAATGCAAAGGCTTGGTGTGGTGTGCAGGAAGAGAAGGAGAAGCTGTTTTGGTCTTCCACATGGGAACTGGGGTGCTGGAACCTCCTTTCTTCCCAACCAAAATGGCTCTCTTGAAACGGTATCTTCTGACAAGAGATGAGGAAGAGGAGGAGGAGCAACCTCGTTTCCTAGTCTTGCTGTGGTTCTGTGTGAGACCTTCTTTGAGGTTGAGGTTGTTGTTGGTGTTATGACACGAGGGCATGGTGATGAGAATTGTGTGAAGGAGTTTGAGGTACCCGAAAATCCCGGGTTTGCGAGATTCACATGAGGATTCGGACACGGGATAAGGGCATGGCATGCAGTGTGTAGTGTGTAGTGTGTGTATATGTGTGTGTGCTAAGTGCACAAAGTTTCTTGAAGCAAGGTGCCAGTTGTGGTCAGCATCATCATCTTCTCTCTTTTTTCAATGCTAAAATAGACATGAGACTATTTGGCCTTGAATTTAGCAAAGTGGGTCATCAAAGATCTTCTTTCTAGCTTTCTCCTTATGCTTGTGCTTATGCTTATGCTCCTTCTTCTTCCACTCCTATTATTTTGAACGGCTAAAGGAGGTTGAGGACCAAGGAAAGTAGGAACATGTCAAAAAATGGAAAGATACGTTTGTGATGGAAAAGAAACTAAACAAACCGAAGAAGAAGCTTTAAGTTGAGTTTGGTGAGAGAAATTGAGTGTGTGAGAGGGAAAGAAAAAGGTGAGGGAAATCCTGTGAGAGGGAAGGGTGCACACAGTCTATTGGTCATTGGAAAACCCACTTAAAAAGAAGAGACAACGTGGCAGACACGTGACCTGCATGTGCTTTCTATCAGCAACGTGCATGTGTTGTGTTTGTGTTACATAAAACTTCTAGGTTCAAGGAAACCTCCATGCCTCCAACACTATCTACTAATATATTACTATTATTATCATTATTTAATAAATATTTCTGTATTATATTTAATTCATATTTCAATTCATTGCCCTGATTTATTGCCTTCATTCTCTGCACTGCTTTCATTCATTTTTTCTTCTTCTTCTTCTGTAATTCTATAATAATAATAATATATGGATTCTGCATTTAGCACTTAAACCCTGATCATACCTGGAATGTTCTTCAAATCTGTCCATCATTGCACACTTTTCACGGCATCATCTCCTCCTTTTCTTCAACTATCTTATTACTTTAATCCTAAAATTCCATTTTAAACTCTTTATCACATTAGTATAAATTTTTAAAATTATAACTTAAACATAATACCATTCCATATTTAAAAATCCAAATGGTAACAAGTTTATAAACATAAAAATTTTAGATACTTAATATTTTTAAGAATTAATGTGATGGTATTATATCTTTCAAGAAATCAATGTGATGGGGTTACTGTATTGTAGTGATTTTTTCCTTTTATCCTGTCAAATATTTTCTTTCTTATCTCTCTTATGATTGATTGAATATATTTTTGGTTGAAGAAAAGGAGCATGCTGTCAAGAATATATTTTTTCTCTTCCTTGTTGTCATCACTCGTTGAAGTTATAAACTTATTGTAATTGGACCAATCCCAATAATTTTCTTGATATGATTGAAAGATGATTAATGGTAAGATAAAGTTTAATTATTGTCACATCTCAGCAGCATGTGGAGACTAGTAGTATATTGATGCATTGAATGCTAAATCATTAGCAGTCACACGACTGATTTATTGTTTTCTTAATTTGAGGAATAGCAAAATTAATCAACAGATGGAGATAACCCTAACATTACAACCAGATCAAGACAGATTAGGGTGAAAAAAAGGTATGCCGAGATAGTTGAAAGGGTGGTTAGAAAAACAACTAAAATTAAACATCTATTCATCCTTAAACATGTAAAATGTTTTCCACTGCTAAAGCTAGAAAGCTACCAATTTTTTTTATATCTATATTAACCATACATGTTATCACTATAACGAGAATTCTAATAATAGTTTTTATGTATAAAATCTTTTTACAATTTTATTTTTGAAAAAAATAATTATTATTTTAATTTTAATAAATAAAAAAACTAATTTTATCTTCAAAAAATAACATTTATCAATTTAATACTTTTTCTTATCAATTTAATAATTATTCTAGTCAAAAATATATCTCGTGACTATAACATTTAGTTTAGTTTAATTGTCGTCTCTCCTTATTGGACTTACTTCTTATTTTTATATTGAGTAATGTTCTCTCTTTTTCTTTTTGAATTCGATTTCGTTTCTAGCTATATTCTGTAATTGATTACAATATTGTATATCTAGTCAATTTTCATAATCACGGTCTTTAATAAAAAGTAAAAAAGATTTTTTCATTATTTTTATGAATCGACATTAGAATATTTTTATCCTATAATTTGCCTCGACTTATGATGTGAGGGTCCCTTAACCTAAACATAAATCAATAAACTTAAAAAGTAATTAATTATAAATTGATCTTGAAACTAATCTTCAAGCATGACCTCACAATAATATTCTAAGCATATACACATGTCATCATTCTCATTTCTCTTTCTCTCTCTATCCATATCTTGATTAATTAATGTCTAAAAAAATTATTTTGTCCCTAAATCTAAATTCAATTTTTGATTGATTTTATTCTAATTCTTCCAATTTTTTTACATGCGTTATATTTTTTACATAAGTTTATTTTAAAAATAGATTAAAAGAGTGAATATATTGATAAAAGATAAAATATAAAAATGTATTTTCAGAGACTTAAATTATATTTTGATCATCTAGATTCTTAAAAACAAAAAAAAGTGCACCGAAGTAGGTAATGTAAGAGTTGTGAATACTGTTTTTTAATAGATGAAACAGATGATATGAAGATGAGAATTAAGTTAGAAGAAAAGAAAAAAAGAATGCAGTTGCAGAACGCAGAATGCAGAGAGTGCAGAAGGCAGAGTTAGGCGAAAAGAAATGAGAAGCACGGAGTAAGTAATAATTGAGGTAGGTGTCTAATCTCACACACACCAGTGCCACCTTCTGCATCTTAAAACTCACAATCAATCATGTCAACAAGTGACCGGGTAATGCTTTTTTTTTTTTTGGTGTGGGCTCCAAGAAACGGTTGAAGGTGTCTTTTGGCAAAACAAATCAAATGGAGTGAAGTAAATACACACAATTTGCCTGTTACCATCATCCATTGTTTCGGAAAGGGAACATACAGTGTGCTTTCGTTTCGACATTTGGCCGTTATGTGTGGAAGAATGCGGGAAATTGCACGGAACACCCATTAACCCTATTTTTTGCAGGCCAAGAAATTGAAATGGAAATTTGAAATTGGTGTGTTGTAGAGTTGGTGAAGGCTGCATTAATGGTTGAAGAGAGAAGAAGGAAAATGGTGGCATCTTAATTTGAAGATTGCCGACAAGGGAGGGTGGCTAGATGAAAGGATTGATGAATGAAAATACTGGTCCAGTGGCTCCTTCAGTTGCAAAATCAATGAACTCTTTCTCGGTGTCTGTTCCTACAAGACACGACTCACCCGCAAACGGAGAAAAAATTAATGTACTTTTCCTCAATGCAACTGCCAAACGCTACCCAACTCCATTCAACTCCAAACTATCATTAGCTTCTAAAGAATTCGTACCAAACCTTTCCCATCCATTTTTTTTTTAATTTTTATTGTTTACAAATTAAATGCATATAAGTTTCGTTTTCAAAAAATGAAAATGAAAATTTTGAATCCATAACAATATATATTTAGCCATTTAAGAGTCAATAATGGATTATCTTTATAACCGATTATAATTGCAGCAAAGTATCATAAGGTACCTTGCATTGATGTTGGAGAATGAAAACGTATTATTCACACAAAAATATATTACTAGCTAAGAGAATGAAGAAACATAATTATATAAAAAAGTAACCACAGTACTATTGGGTGACTCAAAATAATAGCACATATCAAAATATCTGAATAATTAAGCTTAATTACTTAATTAAAACACAATCATAACCGTAAAACATAATTATAACCGTAAAGTGAAGATTAGGAATGTGTCCATATATATAATATAGTATGTTATAGTAAAAATCATCTAATAGTAAAAGAATATTCTTATTCTTAACCACTTTGAAAAGTAAAGATTGTTTATGCTCTTATCTAGAACACTATCTATTAATTATATATATATATATATATAAATATAAACTGAGCAATTTAACTATTAAATTTTTTAAGCTAATTTCACAATATTCTAATCAAAATTTTAATAACTTAAATATTTGCAGTCAATATTTATATTTGCTTATACTTCTTAAAAGTATAATATATGAGGAATTGAATTATTTTATGAAGTTTCAAATAGCAATACAATTTTGTAAACTTAATATATTCAGTGAAATTTTTTAATTTAATGATTATACGAGTAAAATTATATATATATATATATATATATTATAAAAGTAAATAATTTTATTAAAAGTTACTCTAACGGGTTTATAATCTCTATAGTTATTTATATAATTCAATGTTGATTTATCTGTTATCACATTATCTGAAATTAATATATATTTATATTTAATTTTTAGATACCGTAAAACTAATGGGTTTGGATTTTGTTTATTATCTTTATAAATTTTGAATTACTATTTTTAATCCTTATAAATTTTGTTTATTAACATATAAATTCTGATTTTAATCAGTAAAACTATTAATAAACAGTATTTATGTAAAATCATTTTATGCATCTTTTCCATGTTACAAAATGCTCGAATAAAATAAATATTTGCTACATCAAAACAAGATTACAAATTTTATCTATAAAAAAATCAGCAATATCTTATAAACTTTAATCCCTTAATCAAAAAGTTACATAAAAATGATAAATAATCTTTCACAAGAAATATTCTTGGATCTCTTAAAGTCGCATACATCTTCTTTTTTAAGCACCATCCCCTTTTTGACTTAAGAAGTCTCTTCTATTCACACAAGTTCCTCTAATAATAGTGAGTGGTTCCTCTTAAATGACATACTCATAAGTACAACCTAATTACAAAAATTGATCATTTTCTTTGAGTAACTCAAAGATTGTATATGTGGGGCAATGCTTTATCAAAGGAAGAATAATGTTGTAAAAAATTGTCATTAAGGTTGTGTGTTTCATAATTGTTAGGTGCAACTTTGACCACCACATTGTTTCTTCAGAAAAAAAAAATGTTGGTGTTTCATAAAATAGAAACTGCTAAAAGTATATGAATTCATATTGTGTTGTGACAATGGCTTGTAATTAGTTCTATCACAACACATGCTATTTGTTTATCTATTACAAATTTTTTTCTTTAGAAACCTTTAAAAGAGAAAAATAATAAAACATAAGTTTTACAAATTAATTTATGTATAAACTAATATTAACTTACTTGTTTTGAAAATATAAAAACAAAAGTGTCTAATGAAACATTTGGATTTTGAAAATACTAGCATAATTGAGATGGTTTCTTTTTGTTGATGAATAATTATGAGAATGATAGATTACTGAAAGTAAACTGTAGGGTTTGAAAAAATTGGTGGGGTAAAAGCTGGGACATTGATGAGGAAGAAGGTAGTACAACAGCAATAATAATATACAACATTATGAAGACAATATTACACGGATTTCTAAGGTAAAAGGTAGCATATAGAGTTATACATCATAGATTGCAGTTGCAAGGCACAAAAGGAGAAACAAAAAAGAAAGTGAAAACAGACCATAGGTTTGGAATTCAAAAGTAGTCTTCAGTCCTTCCCTTGAAACCAATTTGCCCAAAAGTGAGACACAGGAACAACCCAAGGTGCCATGTAACCAGCCATAACCTGGGAATAACATGTCTCACCAAATCATTATTATGTCTTCTCTTCTTCAAAATGTGTTTACAGTTTTACAGTTTATTAAGCAACAAATTGCTTTTGTTTTCATCTCTGGTCCCATGGTCTAGTGGTTAGGACATTGGACTCTGAATCCAGTAACCCGAGTTCAAATCTCGGTGGGACCTTTTGTTTTGATGATAATTTCTTTTTTACTTATGGTTTTTCAAATGTTATTTGTTTGGGTTGGGTCACTGAACAAAATGGGCTTAAGCCCAAGTCCACTCTTTTCATACTTCTGTCTTCAAAATTAGGCAAAACTATTATAAATCTTAACTAGCCAAAATAAAAATTTAACTAGGAGCTATTATTGAAAAAAATATTTTTAATTTTTTTTCTGTTGTTTTGAAAAAAAAACAGTTGTTTCTCTAAAACAAACAGAGTAAATAGCATGTCGATATTTAGTTTTGTGAACGAACAACATGTATTTAAAAGAAGAATTACATTGAGTATATTTTTGTTGCAGTAGTTAATTAAGAGTATTGAAAGAAACTCTAATAGGGTTTTATTTTACTTTAAAAGGTTTGTAGAAGTATTAGAACAGTCATTTTTCATTAGTTTAAAAATTTATTTTTATTGTTAACACTATGTGTTTCATGTTTAACTAAAATTTTATCGATTATTTATCATGAAAAGAAAAGTAATAATTAATAATTAAAGCGTAATTGTTTCAAATTAAGGCGTTACTGTTTAATTTTGACTTCATCGGTGTATTCTATAACAATTTGTCCTACAAAAAATGGAGAAGTGACTAACCAGAACTGGGAAGTAACAGCAGGAGGAGTGGGGAAGTGAGCAAGCTCAGCTCCAATGCTCTCAAAGAAGAGGCCAGTCAGACTTTTACCGCCGATAGCCGGTATGCTGGAAGGTGCTAACCAACCGATCAACCCAAACCCGATCACACTGTAATCTGCGCGCAGCCAATTCCTCTGGAAGCTTCAATCACCATTCACAAATGTCACCATTCATTCATTCTATTTTTCCCTTTTCTGTTACTTTCAAAAATTACACAAATTATTAATCTCTTACTGAAAAATTACCATGTAACCCTCCCACCATTTCCCATTGCCACACCTTGCCTCAAGGGATTCCTAGCACTCACAGGCGATCTCACAAACCCTGCAACAATTCACAAACACAAAACATCTCCCACATCATGCTCTCCTCAATCAAAATCAATTTTTACTAACTTCCTTCATGCGTACCGGAGGTCAGACGAGATGCGGTGGAGCCCAGGGATGCGCCACCCAATCCTGCGACGGTCGCCAAGGAGGTTGTCATTTTCGCTCTGCTCTCTGAATCACCAGCGTCGGGAAGTAGTGGCTGTGCTAGTTTTTGGGTTCCTATTCTTCGTATTCTTTTCTACCAAATGGATTCCATTGAATTAGATTGGGTTTGGATTGCGTTTGCATCGATGCCAACGTTACTCAATCACATTTCGCCACGTGGAGTTTATCAGATAAAGTGGGGTCTGCATTAATCCCTTGTCCACAAGAAAGAAAATCATTGTCCACGTGGAACAACTAGTGGCATACATTCAATCAGATTCAATCCTCAAAATGATATTTATGTAAATTATAAGGAATAAAACAACAAAAAATAATTCTGTTTAAAAAATCAATAAAAATGGTGTATGTTGTTGTATACAATATTGTGGGTAAATTCCCTATCAACCACCATTTACATTTTTATTTCCCTAACTAGCATCCTTTTGTTTTTATTTCCATATCTAGTACCTTTTTGTTTTTATTTTCCTATCTAGCACCCTTTTATTTTTCATTTCTCTATCTAGCACCATTTTAAAAATAAATAAATAAATAAATAATAATTTATTTATTTTTTGATAATTTTAATTTTGAATGCATTAAAAAATAAATATTTGTAATGTTTAAAATAGTTATAAATATAATTAATGAATAAAGAAATTAATTTTTATAAAATAAAATAAAAATAAATAAAATGTTTAGTTTAAAATAAACCCTACAACATAAAAGTTGAATCTATAAACATAAATTACTATTTATTTTTATTATTATTGATGATGTAATCATGTTAATTTTAAGTAAAAAATACATGACATAATTAAAAAAAAACAAAGTCAATTAGTATTAATTAATAATGGAAGTAATATTGAAGTGTCTATCCTAAATGCAAAATCCTAAAAAAAAAACTAATGCAATTGTTACACTTAATGCTTAAAAATGAGAAGCAAAAAATGAAAGAAAAAAAAAAGTCTAGAAAATAAAAACAACAACAATAAAAAAAATAACTAAAAACATAAAAGATATAAAATAAAGGCAAAACAAATTAAGACAAAGATAAAAGATATAAAAATAAATCCAAATAAGATAAATATAAGAGATATAAGGCGATACTAAATAAGTATATGTTGATCATAAAAAAGAAAATAAATGAAAGATGATAATTCATTTAATATTTTCTTCAATGGTACATTAAATAATTTGTTTGAAATGAAACATAATTAATGACGAGAAGTGCACAATCCAGTAATGGTGGGACATATTATTTATGTGTGTCTTGGTGTTTGACAATATGAACATTTTTTTTCCGATCATGTTGTTCTTTTATGTCCATATCAGTCATTATTTAACTTTGTTTTTTTATAATTATGTCCTGTATTTTTTACTTGAAATTAACATAATTACATCATCAATAATAATAAAAATAAATACTAATTTATGTTTATATATTCAACTTTTATGTTGGTGTAGAGTTTAATTTTTTATTTTATTCATTCTTAAAAAAATAATTTTTAAACTAAACATTTTAAATTTATTACTTTTTTATTTTTATTTTGTAAAAACACATTTCTTTATTCATTAATTATATTTCTAACTATTTTAAACATTAAAAATATTTATTTTTTAATGCATTCAAAATTAAAATTATCAAGAAAAAAATTAATTTATTATTTTTTAATTTATTTTTGAAATGGTGCTAGATAGAGAAATAAAAAATAAAAGGGTGCTAGATAGGAAAATAAAAACAAAAGAGTGTTAGATATGTAAATAAAAAGAAAAGGGTGCTAGTTAGGGAAATAAAAGTGTAAATAGTGCTAGATAGGGAATTTACCCCAATACTGTAAATACACTTTTAAGTATAGGTTGGATACTTAAAATAAGATTACTATTGGGCTCTAATTTGGGCCAGTATTGGGCTTCTCTGTTTTGAACCTGGGTCAGAAAGCCCAATAGTGAACCGTTTTACTGATTGCACTCTTCAAACGAATATGATGAAGAGTCAAAAAAAGGTCAGAATCCGGCGAGGAAGCAGAAGAAGAGAAAAGCGAGGAAAGCGAAGAGTGTTGAAAGAAGATCACGTGCCTCCTCCCTCCTAAACTTCCTTTCTCTTCTCTCCTTCATCAAGCACGTGAACTTCTGAAACCTCTCCTTGTCCCTCACGTTATCCACTCTCTTCCTCACTCCACACTCCATGGCCCTCTGCAGAATCGCCACTCCTTCCTTCCCACTCACCTGCCTCCCCTCCGTGTCCTCCATAACCAGATTCACCCCCGTCACGTGCACCTCCCCTCCCACCTTCCCGCCGCACGTCACCTTCACCACGCACTGCACCCTCTCCCTCGCCATCTCCGCCGCGTACACCACCTCCACCTCCCGCGTCAGCCAGTGCCGCCGCGCCAACACCGCCCTCCGGCTCGAAACGTTCGCCGCACGCTTCCCTCTGGGCTCTAGCATGATCCAGCTCACGGTCAGACTCTCCTCCAACTGCTTCAACCACTTCTCCTCCTTCCTCGTGAACTTCACCGTCGTGGGAATCATCTGTAACAAAAATTAACCATCAAAACTATTTAGAAAAACAATCTCATCAGAATGTGCTCACTGACTTTTAATAATAAAATATTTTAACTAATAAAATACAACGACACACTAAAAAAACACTTCTTTATAATTCATTTTAATAAATAAAATAACATATAATAGTATTTTAAATAAAAAATAATAATTAACATATTAATATATTAGATTGTTAAATAGTTATTCTATTATTTGTAATATCACCTCCAATATTCTTAGTCCAATTTAGATTTAATGGGAAGAATAGTTTAGAATTTGCAATCACTATTAATTCTACTTCTATAAAAGACACTAAAAGTTGAGACGCTTGAACTGACTAGTTTAAAGCTACTGTTTTGAACCAAAAGAGATAGTAACTATTGCTATAAGAGGGACAATGACAGTACAAAAAAAATTACAACTTTTAATACGTTCTAGTTAAGAAAAAAAAAAGTACTTCGTGCCCTTAATTAGCTTCATTCGTAAATAGTAAATGTTATGAATTTTTTTTTACCAATGATAAATTGAAGAGCCTAATTTAAAAATAAAAACAATAATTTCAATTTTGATCCTCGTATTATATATTTTTTATTAAGTAATATATTTGAATCCTAATTCCATCACATTCATTCATGTTACTATTAAAAGAAATTAATTATTGAAATAAAATAAATTAAAAATGGTTTAAATTTTTAAAATTTAGTTATTAAAATCATGGAAATATGAATAAGAGATCAAAATCGTAAATGAAAAATTAAAGGGAATGGAATTTATGCATTACCCAAAACCAATAATTCACTACTATTATTCTCTTTCCATACATAGTTATTTTAAAAAACATTGGAATGTTAATATTTAAACAAATTAATGTAACAACTCTATTTGTCCTATTATAGTGGTCATGTAAAAAAATAAACTAATTGTCATTTTAACTTTATAGTACATTATTAATTATTATTTTTACCCTTGAAATACACGCGCATTATCAGCATAAATCAAGACTTAATATTAATCATTTAAAATAACTATTTTCATTCGTCTATTTATAAAATCTTCTTTATCAGTATATCTCCTAAGACAACAATAATAGAAAACTAAAAAACTTTCTTAATAGCTATTAATTAGTTAAAATGTCGTATTAAGGGATCGAGCTAGTATTAAAAATAGGTTTAACTACCTCGTTGGGCTCGAGCGCGTCCACCCACAGCGGCGAGGAAAGGAAGCAGTTTTTCTGCGTTTCGATGCGTTTCACGCGCGAGAACACGGGCCTTCCAAGGTAGTATATGTCCACGGCGGAGATAAGATCCTCCGGCGGTGGCGGTGGCGGGAGCCTGGAGTGGAGAGATAAATGATAGAGGGAAGGGAAGGCGTCGGAGTAGATGGAGCGGTGGCCGCCGGGGATGGTGGAGATGACGCGGCGGGCGATGGGGTCGTGCAAGGAGGGCCACGTGGCGGTGCAGATTTGGCGCCAGAGATCCTCTTGGGTGCAGAGGCGGTGCATGAGGGAGGATACGGACGCAGCGGATGCTAGCGTGGCGGCATCGAGGCGCGTGAGGATGTGCGCGTGGATGATGTCGGGGTGGAGCGTGGCGAGGATTGAAGTGTTTTGGGTAGTTTCCGATGGTGGCGAAGTAGTATCAGGCATGGTGGTTGCGTTCCAAATTCTAAGAGTTTGTTGGTGTGGGAAAGAAGGAACGTGCAATAGACTTAAGAGAGTGATGAAGAAAAGAATGGAAAGTGCGATAAATATGAGTTAGAAACACGAGTCAAGTCAAAGGTGGCTGTCGAAATCCAACTCGGCTTCGTCACTTCTCATTGTAGATCTCGTTAGTTTCGTTTGGAAACATCCTATGCTTTTCATGTGTCACTCTCTATTAATCACTCTTTTAAAAAATAACATCAATTCAATTTTAAGAAATAAAATATTAAAATAAACCTCTTAAAAATAATTTAAAAAAAAACAAATTTTGTTTTGATTATGTGTACATATATAATTTGAAGAAAAACACAAACACACTAAGAACATTACAGTTTCCAATGAAGATGACAGCATTACAGTGGATATGAAGTTACATTAT
This sequence comes from Phaseolus vulgaris, assembly GCF_000499845.2. NCBI lineage: Eukaryota > Viridiplantae > Streptophyta > Magnoliopsida > Fabales > Fabaceae > Phaseolus > Phaseolus vulgaris. The sequence goes on along the minus strand of NC_023749.2, from coordinate 9,806,876 downwards.
ATGTTGAGAAAATTTATTTATTTGTCTATAATAATCATAATCACTTTGAAATGGAATTTTTTTTGAAAAATACGTGATATCATCAAGTTTTTACACTTCTTTTAAATACACGTGTCAAATATGGTGCGACACTTATAGAACATATTCGGTGAAATATTAAATTAAAATAATATTTATTAAATTTTTGACAATTTTAACTTAAATTTAATATAATTTAAAAAAAATACATTAAATTTTTAAAATTTCAAACTAATCCTTTTGAAAAAAACATATTTTTCTTAAAAACAGGAACATACTTGATACACATAAATTTTCATTATCAATTTATATAATTTATAATTATATAATATATCCATATCTTATATTTTGAAAATTATATATATATATATATATATATATATTCGTGTTTATTGTATCTATGGTAAATAGATTGGCATTGACGTGAAAGTTAAAGAATTAAAATAAGTGATGAGATGGTGTAATGGTAGGGTTAACGGTTCATACGTCACTGAACCTGGACTATGATGTTCCATTAAGGCGGCTATGGGCCAAGTAATCGACTACCTAATTCCAATTTTTATTTTTGCTTACCTACGCACCACTATTCAAATGAATTAATGTCAAAACAAAACAAATCTGATTAAATATAGAATGAATATATGTTGAGAACCTTACACAAACTTATAAAAAAACAATAAAAGGAAATAATTTTCAAATTATAATATTTATCTTTATATACTCGTATTTTTCTATTCTACTATTAAAGTAACACTTTTCTTAAATATATATTATATTTGCATGATTTTCGTCAAGATTAGACATCAACACTATATAACTTTTTGTAATAATGAAAGAATGAAGCATTAATTAATAGGTAAAGAATGATTTAATATAATATATTTTTATATCGTTATAACAAATTTCTAATATTTATATTAAGAGATTAATTTGTACTCATGGTCGGTGTTAAATACAGTTGACTTGAAGAGACATTTTTTAACATCTGTGTATTCTATCCATTAATATAAAAATTTAATTGCAATGTAATAAATTATATATAATTTATTTATAAATTTGTCTTAAACGATCTCAACATGTGGATCGTTTGGGAAAATACTCTCTCGGCGATTATTGCAACAAAAGCAACATGTTAATCACAAATATAGAAGAATGACCAAAATACAGAACGACATAAACGTATCCTCGAAGATCGTCTTGCAGTCGGTCTCTGTGTACAAAGACATCAGCGGTCAAGCGGGAAGCTTCTTCGGAAGGCTATCAAACAGAGCAAAAACCTCTCGCTCGCCCTCGCTTGGATTGGCCGGACATGGCAATCCTTTATCTTCGTCGAACTCCTCGTCTAGAAGAAGGGAAACCTCGACTGGCCAACCTCGTCAAAAAAATATCGTGTGCCCGTCGGCTCCACGTACACCTTAAAGAATTTTTCCTTGAAATTCTTATAGGAGGTTGTGAAGGCTTTAAACAATACGCTGCCTGGACGACTGACCAAGGAATGCCAGCCAACCAACTCGGAAGGGTGAGAAGCATAGAAATGCAGGAAATAAGACGACAGAGGGCGCACCCCGAACGTCCGGCATACCACGCGGAAAGCCTGCATGGACGCCCACGTATTCGGGTGCAGCTGACTCGGCGCCACGTTAAGTGCCCAAAGAACGCTCACCGTGAACACGTCGAAGGGAAGAGACACATGCAAATCGAAAAAAAAAGACAACTATACATAAAAAAGAAAAGGGGCTCGGTTGACGACCATTCCCTATACACACGATCCTCCAAGGAACAAGGATCGAATGCTAACAAGGAGTCCTCGGCGGAGGCCTTCAAAACTGGAACCTTGTCCAAGAATTCGGCCACTGAGGCGTCCGTCAGACGCAATCTTGCACACCTTGGGGTCAACCCAAGCAGGACCCTGGTGAAAGTGCGGTCGCACAAAAGAGTTAGACCGGTCTGACGCATTGCCAGCGTCATCACCCCTTACCCCCTTCACCGTTGGGGCGACGGCCTGAATCACCCCGACCGAGATAGGTTTGTCAGATGATGGTGTAAAAGAGGATGAAGAAGACGAAGACGAACAGGAGGGCGGTTCGGGAGAGGAGACCGAGCGGGAGAAGAGGTAGAAGTTGGACGCGAATAAGTAGACATGACTAACCTTTGGACGAACGAAGGAAGTAACTAGGTCGCTCGGATTCGTTCTGGTGTCAGAGCTCAATCAGTATTAAAACGCGTAAGAGGCAACTACTCCCAGCCCTTATTTATAGCCCGAAGACGTCTTGGAAACCCAAACGTCACAAGATCTCAACCGTCGGATTTGCTTGATCTAACGGCCCACATCGCTTGGCGCCCAAAACCCTCCTCATAAATGCGCGTCACATCATTCACTCAGCCACCGTTTTTCAGTCACTTCACCCATCATTACACCACCGCCCAAGGCCCATTTTTAGACTCTTCGGCTGTCTCAGCTCTTGAGCCTAGGGGCTACTGTACTAGTACGACCGAACAATTCAGTGCGTCGGCCAACACTCGGCCCACGCCGACCGACCTATAACGCTCAAGTCAAATGTTGACCACATTAGCAAGGCTAATCCATGGTTAAGGGTAGCTTAACGAAACCCTAAATGCAAACCAACCCTCTTAACCTGGTCCAACAGTGAAGGCTAATTAAAGTAATATAAATAGCACGCACTTCAAGGAGAAATGTACGTCATTATATACAGTACTCTGACTATCGAGTGCCGATACTCCACTGACTTGAGTGTTGGAGTGCCTTCTGCAGGTACCACCTCCACCTGAGGAGCAGGACGACTGAGAGAAGAGAAGCACAACATAAGGAGTATCAAGAGTGTTAGACCGACCGAACATTGGAGTAGGAGCAATCGTTCTCTAGGTCCCCAAACCCGTTCGAAAACAATTTAAAAAAAGTTGTATAGTAGTTTTTACGTAAACAAACTTTATTTTTTAAATTATTGGAGGAGTGGTGAGACTAAGAAAGGTCATGGACAATCTACTAAACATGATGACCAACAAGTGAAATCAGAAGTATCTAAAAGATTAAAATGACAAATAATAATTTACAATTTTTATTGAACAATCAAAACACTGATTAATGGGATTTGCTTGATAGATTAAGAAACAGTTATGAGAAAGCAATGGAAACAAAATAACAAGTTGACAGTGATGCAAAGAGAGGAGGTGAGGAAAGAAAAAGCATACATAAGTTAAAACTAATTTTTACAAATATCCATTTATCACACAAACTCAATCGTCTCCATCCATTTTACATTTAGTCACCAAACAATAAAGGAATACATTGTGTGAGATTATGGGTGATCTGTTATCAGACAGAGTGGTTGGCAGATTTTGGAAGCTTATTAGTTTTATTGGCTTATGTCTGAGGTTGGAGGTTGTGAGGTTATGGGTCTTGTAATCAAGGAGAATGGTTTAATTTTGATTTAGAAAATTAATGGAGATATTGTCTTTATCATTAGGAATTATGAGAATTATGGTGATTGGCAGATATGCGGGATAAAGTTGTTAATGCACAATAAAGACTAAGAAACGGAAGAAAGAAAAACCCAATATAAAATAAAAAGAAGACCGATTAAGAACACAAACTACTCGACTAAAAACCACTCTTTATAGCTAAACTAAATGCTCGGGATCTTTCTCTTATCTATAACACATTGTTATATATAATTTCAAAATCATAAAAATAAAGAAATATAAAATTATATCAAATGTAATTTCTCAAAAAAAAATAATGATTGATGTTGAGTTACTTACGTACAAAAGTGATAGAGATGACAAAATGGATCTTTTTGGTTCTTTTTAGTTCAACTCATTGTTAGTCCATAAAAAAAGGGCCAAATCAAGCTCAGTTGTCTATAAGGGTTGAAATTGATAATTCAAATGAACTCTAAATGTTAACTCTAAATGTTTCCCAAAACAGAAACCCCACTGCGGCTCTGAAATTTTTTGCTGCACCACCAAATGCGAAATATTTTGCTACACCACCAAATGCCCCTCACAAACACGCGTAACTCAAAAAGTTTCAGTTTCTCCTGCTATATACCCTAAAATTCAATTTAAAAATTATTTTTGAAATTGTCCTTGGCCCCACATCACCCATGTTCATTGACAAAATTGCCCTTTGCTTCCTCAGCAGAGCTGAGCCACCTGGGATTGTATGCATGCATAACTGAGAAAGAAGCTGTTCACATAACATTTTTCCAAAATCTTATACCAGAACATAGGTATATTGTGTAAACAAATATTTTGACCCTATTTAAAAAATAGTTTAAAATTTTAAAATACTAAATAAAATACTGGCTTTCTAAGGATAAGTAACATAAATAAAATTAATTTTAGTTTTTAAATGAAATTATTGATGTATACATTTTAACACAAGTATATGCTTTAATAAAATAATAATATTTTTTAGTTTCTTAAATTATTATTATAATTCATAAAATAGGTTCAGTCTAAGTCTAGTTGGACTGGGGATTGGCATGCTTTAATTTAGGTTACTATTTTTTCGGCTTGAAAGACTCAACTCATTTTATACGTTGGTCCATTCGATGCACTTATTGTTGTAAAACAGAATCTCTTTTTGTAAAACATATTCTATAATATTGCAAAACAGAAAATCTAGAAACAGAGCATGTGCAGAAACAGAAATCTGAGTGAGCGAACAAACCTCCGAAACCCTCGTTCGTAGAGGACCAACGCTCGGAACCCTCGTTTCTCAGAGGTTGAACGTGGGATAAAGTCCCAATGTTCCGCAACCTAAGGGGACCTCCAGTAACGGTTCCTACCTTGAATGGGTCTTTCAGAACGTGCGTGCTCTCAACATATACAATCTGCTCCACACTCTCCGGGAAGACGTAGTCTTTCTCTCCGCAAACTGCTCGGAACCGCCTTGACCGTGGAAGCAGAGTTGCTCATGTAATGGGATGCGGTTACTTTCTTCATCTATAAAAGCCGCAACCCTTTGCCTCAGAAGACACAACTCTCACTCATCTTCTTCACCCAACACCACCTGAAACTCCTCTTCCTATCACCTTTAATTTTTAGTTTTCTCTCTCATCTTTATTAGATTATTTTAATATTATAAAACCTTGGGTTCCATTGGGTATTACTCTCTTAAAGAGTAACTTGCTAGTTCTGATCCTCGGAAATATCCGGGAAGTTCTTGTTGTATCCTGGGGGACTTGCGCAATACACTGCGGATAAGTCCTTACGGACAGTGATTACTCACGCCTTGGGAAACCATTTTTTATTCGTTTTAAAGCCTATTTAACTACAATCGTAAGGACTTATGACTGAAAATCCGAACAACAACGACAACACCGCTACGGGAACATCAAATGTTGTTTCCGCAACGCAAACCATTTTTGCGAAACCATTTCCGGACGTCTCCAAAATTGAAGTCTTCACCGGTCAGAACTTCCGAAGTTGGCAAGAACGCGTGTCCACCCTATTGGACATGTACGGAGTTGCTCATGCACTTACAACTGGCAAACCCGACTCAACCACGGCTGCGAAACAAGTTGACGACTGGATCTATGCGAATAAGGTATGCCGTCACACTTTACTCAGTGTGTTATCTAACAATCTATTCGATGTTTATGCTTCTTATAAGAATGCGAAAGATATTTGGGATTCTCTTATCCTCAAATATACTGCCGAAGACATCGTCAGACAAAGGTTCGTAATTGCAAACTACTACCGCTGGGAGATGATCGAAGGCAAAGACATCAAAATCCAAATAAACGAATATCACAAGCTGATTGAAGATATCAAAACTGAAAGCATAAAATTGCCAGATGAATTCGTGTCTGAACTCTTGATCGAAAAGCTTCCGCAGTCTTGGACGGATTACAAACAACAACTGAAGCACAGACAAAAACAGATGTCTCTATCAGATTTGATCACCCACATCATCATCGAAGACACAAACAGGAAGGAGTGCGCTGCTGCAAAGGCCAAAGCTTTCTCTGCCAAAGCAAACGTGCACTAGTACAAAATTCTTCAATAACGACATCCTTTAAAGACGGTTTAGTGATAACCGTCGTTAAAAACGACGCGGTGGCATTCCTGTAATTTTTTTCAAATTTTTTCAGACTTTTAACGACGGTTCGCACCAGAACTGTCGTTAAAACCAGACGCTAAACATACAACGACGGTTCGCGCCAAGAACCGTCGTTAAAAGTGAAGTTTCAAAGACGGTTCTTCAAGAACCGTCGTTAAAAGTTTCAGAGTTGATTTTTTCCCCCTCTTTCTCACACTCTCTCCAATTCTTTCACACTCTTTCTCACAAACTCTTCTCTGCAACCCTCACACCCGTAGACGACCGAGCTCCACCGCTGACGTCCGACCGTCCGCCGACCTGACAGCCCTGCCGCCGACTGCGCCGACCGCAACCCTCACACCGGCGACGACCGCGACCGCGCGAATCCGCAGCGCTTGCGACCCCCGCGCGACTCCCCACCGCGCCGCTGCCGCTCGCCCCTGCCGCGATCGGGCCCCACGACCGCGACCTCCTGCGCGACTCCGCACCGTCCCTGCCACGACCGGGCCCCGCGACCGCGACGATCGCGACCGCTCGCGACCCCCTGTCGTGACCGCACCGCCCGTGCCCCTGCCGCGACTCCGCACCGTCCCTACCGCGACCGGGCCCCGCGACCGCGACGACCGCGACCGCTCGCGACCCCCTGTCGTGACCGCACCGCCCGTGCCCTTGCCGCGACCAACCGCCCGACGGACACCACCTTGACCGTTCCAGCAACCGCCGGCCGACTCTGTCGTTGCACCTGCGACCGCCGTCCACGACTACGTGACGACCGACCTGTGCCGCGACGCACGTCCGTGACCACTGACTCCTTGCTGCAACCGCTTGTCGTGACCGCCCATCCATTTAAGGTTAGTGTATTCTTATTTATTATCACCTATATTTTGAAAGTATTCGTTTTGATTTTGATATTAATTGTTTATATTGAACGCATTGGTTCTGAGTCCGGAGGTGTTCGACCTTCGGCAATTTTCAGTCATTATATATTGTTTTGACATATTGAACGCACTAGTTCTGAGTCCGGAGGTGTCCGACCTTCGACAATTTTCAGTAATTATATATTGTTTTGACATATTGAACGCACTGGTTCTGAGTCTGGAGGTGTCCGACCTTCGGCACTTTTGTTTTATTTTTTCATGATTACATATTGAAAGTATTGGTTCTTAGTTTAGCAGTTCTATGGATCAGAGTTGGATTAATACATCACGAATAAGTGATACTTATGAAAAAGGGGTGGAAGAGTTCATACAATTCACAGAATATAATGCCGTTAGTTATAAGAATGGAGTAAGGATAAGGTGCCCTTGTATCAATTGTTTAAATGGAAGGATATTGACTGTTTCTGAAATTAGAGAACATCTTTTGTGTGATGGATTTTTGAAAAGTTATACAACATGGACGTGGCATGGTGAATTGTTAGACTTGCCAAGTGTGCACGGAGGTTCGGAGGAAGTTAATTTCTCAATGGATGATAGATTAGAAGACATGATACGTGATGTGGGAGCAGAATCATTTGCTAATGTAGTTTTTGAAAATATGTCTAATGATGCAGAGACTCCTTTGTATCCTGGTTCAACTAACTTCACACGATTATCAGCAGTGTTAAGGTTGATGAATTTGAAGGCAATGAATGGATGGACCGACAAAAGTTTTACAGAATTGCTTCAATTGCTTAAGGATATGCTTCCAGAAGGAAATACCTTGCCCAATCGAAATTATGAGGCGAAAAAAATACTTTGTCCAATGGGTATGGAGTATAGAAAAATACATTCATGTCCTAACGATTGTATTTTATACAGAAATGAGTATGAAGATTTAAGAAGATGTCCCAGGTGTGGTTTGTCACGCTATAAGGTTAAGGTTGGTCAAAATGATGAAATTGATGAATTGACAAAGGAAGGTCCTCCTGCTAAGGTTGTTTGGTATCTTCCGATAATTCCAAGGCTTAAGCATTTGTTTGCAAATGCAGATGACGCTAAAAACCTTAGGTGGCATGCAGATAATAGAAAATGTGATGGATTACTTCGTCATCCTGCTGATTCTTTGCAGTGGAAGAATATTGATAAAGAATTTCCTGAATTTGGAAAAGAATCAAGAAACTTAAGACTTGGATTGGCAACTGATAGAATGAATCCCTTTGGAAATTTAAGTAGTAATCATAGTTCATGGCCCGTTTTGTTAATGATTTACAACTTACCTCCTGCGTTGTGTATGAAGCGCAAATACATGATGTTATCTATGATGATCTATGGTCCAAAACAACCTGGAAATGACATAGATGTTTATCTTAATCCATTGATTGAAGATTTGAAATTATTGTGGAATGAAGGGGTTGATGTGTTTGGCACGTTTAAAAATGAATCTTTCCGATTGCATGCAATGTTGTTTTGTACTATCAATGACTTCCCTGCATATGGGAACTTGTCATGTTATAGTGTGAAAGGCCATAGAGCATGTCCAATATGTCAAGACAAGACATCTTATGAGCAGTTGAAACATGGAATAAAAACCGTGTATCTTGGGCATCGTAGATTTCTAAAGAAATATCATCCGTATCGTCGATTGAAAAAAGCTTTTAACGGATACCAAGAACATGACATTTGTCCCACTCCCTTAAGTGGTGTTGAAATTTATGAAAAAATAAAAAATGTTAATGTGACTTTTGGAAAAATGAAGAAGAAGCAAACGGTGAGTGAAATATGGAAGAAGAGATCAATCTTTTTTGATCTTCCGTATTGGTGTAAGTTGGATGTTAGACACTGCCTAGATGTAATGCACGTAGAGAAGAATGTGTGTGACAGTCTAATAGGAACACTTCTGAACATTAAAGGGAAAACAAAGGATGGTGTGAATGCACGTCTGGATTTGATTGAAATGAATATACGAGAGGAATTGGCACCGAGAGAAGTTGGTAAACGTACATACTTGCCTGCAGCGTGTTACACTTTGTCAAAGAAAGAGAAAACAAGTTTTTGTGAATGTCTTAAAGGTGTTAAGGTACCACAAGGCTACTCTTCAAATGTGAAGAGTCTTGTATCTATGAATGATTTGAAACTAATTGGCTTAAAGTCACATGATTGTCACGTTCTAATGCAACAATTATTACCAGTGGCTATTCGTGGAATCTTGCCCAAAAATGTTAGGCATACAATCACTCGACTATGTTCATTTTTCAATTCCATATGTAGTAAAGAGATTGACTCTCAGAAGTTAGATGAACTTGAAGAAGAAATAATTGTTATCTTGTGTCAACTCGAGATGTTTTTTCCTCCATCTTTTTTTGATATTATGGTACACTTGGTTGTTCATCTTGTAAGAGAAATCAGATTGTGTGGGCCAGTTTATATGCGATGGATGTATCCAGTTGAACGATACATGAAGATTTTGAAGGGATATGTGAAGAATCAATGTCGTCCAGAAGCTTCCATTATTGAAAGATACATTTCAGAAGAATCTATTGAGTTTTGTTCCGAGTACATGTCAAAAGCCAAATGTATAGGAGTTCCTGAAAAAGGTTGGCACTCTCGTAGATTCATAAGTAAATCTTCAAGAGGTGTACATGTCATTAGCAAATCTAGAGAAGAGGTTCTGCAAGCACACTTGTATATCTTGAATAACACTGATGAGGTGTTACCATACTTAGATACACACAAAGACATTGTCAAATATAAAAATCCAAGACAATCAGAAAAATGGGTGTTAATTGAGCATAACAAAACTTTCATGTCATGGTTTAAGCAACAAATAATGAATGATCCATCAGCATCTGAAACATTAACATGGCTTGCAAACGGTCTCAAATTTGATGTTTTATGTTGTTCTGGCTATGAAGTAAATGGTTGTTTGTTTTACACAAAGTCTCGAGATGATAGGAGTACAGTGCAAAATAGCGGAGTCACCTTGGAGGCAGAGTCTATGCAGTTTTCAACTGCAAAGGATCAAAATCCTGTTGTGGGATCAATGCCTTATTATGGTGTCATAGTAGAGATTTGGGAAGTTAATTATACCAAGTTTACTGTACCTGTTTTCAAATGCAAGTGGGTTGACAATAAGACTGGTGTCAAAGTTGATGAATCAGGAATGACTTTGGTTGACTTTCGAAAGATAGGTTATCATGACGAACCATTTATAATGGCACATCAAGCTTCCCAAGTTTTCTATATCCAAGATCCTACGTCTGACCACTAGTCTGTTGTGCTACATGGAAAAAAAAACAACATAATGACCCAGAAGATACAAACAATGACATTTGTGAGATTGAATCACTTACAAGAACGACCATCAATAAAGAGTACGAGGATGTTGCTGATGTTGTACATGCAACTCGAAATGATCATGATGAAGGAATTTATATTTGTATGTACATGTCATTCATGTTTAGTTTTACAATATATTTCATTTTCATTATATTTCATATTCTTGATGCTTATTATATTTTTTTGATAACATGAACATGGCAGATGATAAAGTTTCCCATTCAAAATCTAGTAGAGGACCTACAAGATTGAAGAATATGTTTAAGAAGATAACTAAAGATGACAAAATACCTTTGTCTATTGATATCCACACTGGTGTGCCCACTGGGCAACAAGCAAAGAAATATAGGAGTTATCTCGGAGTACTATCTCATGAAAGGATCTCTATCTTAACTCAGTCCTGGGATCACGTGACTGACCACGAGAAAAACATGATTTGGCAAGATATTCTGGTATGTAACTGTTTTTACTTTGCTCAATCTAAAGTTCTTTTATACTTTGTTTTTGTTTATGAACTAATTCTTTCAAACAATGTAGATGCATTACAACATCCCGAATGTGGAAACCTTGAAAGCGAAGGTTCTTTCTGATGTGGGTGTCAAGTTTCGTCAGTTCAAATCAAAATTGACAACAGATTATATATATGGGAAAATGAAAGAAGAAAATCCTTGTGCAAAATATGCATCCATTGATGAAGAAACTTGGCAGCAGTTTGTCAATATTCGACAAACTGAAAAATGGCAGGTTAGTATCACTTTTATATTTGAATATAGTTTATATTAACGTATTACTAAATTTTGAGTGTTATGATAGGAGGTTCGGAACAAAGCAAAAGCCAATCAGGCACATAATGATACCCCACACTTATTGTCTCGTGGTGGTTATAAGTTGCTAGAGCAGAAGATGCTTGAAGAAAAGAAGAAAGCACGTTCTACTTCCATTGAGGAAATGAATAGTGTAGATTCTTTAAGACCTCCATCCCCACCACTCTGACATGAGATGTGGAAGGGTGCCCGTATAAACACATTAGGGACATGGAGTTCTAAGTCTACAGAACAAACAGTTGAACGCATTGTAAGTTTGACAATTTCTTTTCAATGTGTTATTTTAAATTCAATGTGTTGAAGTTTGTCAATTTCTTTTCATTTGTTTTAGGATTCTCTTAATGAGCAATCAACACAAGGGACTTTTAAACCATGTGGTCGCAATGATATTCTTAATGTTGCTCTCGGACGACCTGAACACCCTGGACGTGTTCGTGTAGCTAGATATGGGGTTGGGATTCGGTCATACTTTGGAACTCCATCACACAGCAAGGAACAATTTTCCAATGAACCTAGCCAAGAGTATTTACTACAACTACGTGAGCAGTTAAAGGCTGAGGTAACTCAAGAGCTTAAAGAAAGCTTCATGGAGGAGTTTAGTGCGCGAATGGAAATGGAGTTCAAAAAGCGGTTGGAGGGTTTAGGACACTCACAGCAACCACCTACTATGGTAGAAGATGAACCACCTCCGCCTCCTATTAAGAAAGTCAGCACTAAAGGGAGTTGTTCGGCAGTTGATCTATCAGGGGATGACTTTGGCTCAACTAGCCAATGCGAACTATATGTTGAGTGTAATTCTTTGACCCGATTCGTTGCCTTGGGTAAGTGTTATGAAGGGGTCACAATGTTACACAATGTGCCTCTTCCTTCTAATTTCATGAAGGTCACGGTGGAGAAGGTCCTTTATGGTGATCTTGCAGTTCCTATGCCGACATCAGAGGTGACAATTGTGGCAGAGGCATTACATACTTTCGTTGTCTGGCCTAGACATCTCGTCAGACCTATAGCCTCTATGGTATATATTTGCACTAATACTAATAGAATTATATATCAGATATATTACATTCTAACTAATTTAAGTATTTTTTTGTTTTGATGAGTAGCAGGAACCTAAGACAAATCTGCCTTTGGGAAAGAAGAAAATAGTCTCCATTGATGATCCTTTGGCGGCATTGGTGGAAGTTGCTACAGCTTTAGATACAACCGTCTTAGAGGTTCCATGGGATGCCAATGTATTTGGAAGGCATAGTAATCTACCGTTGTACGTTCACATGTCTGATTTGTTGGACCTTGCATCCGGAGATCAAGAGATTAACATAACAGTTCTGCAATTATGCATGATGTAAGTTCAAATTTTAAAATCTTTATACTTTTGATTTATTAAATATATTAGTACTAACTTATTGAAATTTAGGTATCTTTCTGGATTATGCTTTGATGAGGGGAAACACAATATATATGGGTTTTTAGACCCTCAAATCACTCAATCAATTGGAAACAAGAAGTCGGAAACACAAACATACATCACCACCGCCTTAAAGAATGGTGGAAAACACATTTATTTTGCTCCGTACATCCATGAGTAAGTTCTTATTTATTAAATAAGTTTTAATAAATTATTGAAATAAGATAAACTAATTAACTGATTTGTTATACAGGCGTCATTGGCAACTATTGATCATATCTGTTCAAGATCATACCGCTGCATGGTTTTTCTCCTTGCATAAAAAACCTCATGCCTATTTTAAAAACATTATAGATAGGTACGACAGTTTCCTTTAACATTTATTATTACTTATATATTATATAATGTTATGTATTCTAACATGAAATCTTATTATTTTAGTGCTTACTCTGGATATAATATGTTGTGTGGGAGGAGAACTTCAAACGCACAAAAACTCACTTGGATGTACCTTAAGGTATTTAGAGTATATTTGTTTACTTAATTTAATGTGTTTCACTCATTCATTTAATACATTTATTTTCACATGCAGTCCAACAGGCAACCTGAAAATTATGAGTGTGATTATTATGTTATGCAGTGGATGTTGACTATTTTGCAAGCTGAAATTAAGAAAGGTTGGGATAAGGTAATACCTCAATACAATAAACACTTTAAAATTTGAGATTTATTATTCATGCACTAATTCAAAATATTTCAAATGTCACAATTGTTCAACGACCAACACCCGCTAGATTTAGAAGCATTGGAGTATGTGAGAACAACATGGTCAAAGTATTTTGTAACCATGTATAACACTCTAGTATAGATAAATAATTACAATGACAAATTTTTTTATATACTACCAAACTTTTTTTTATAATGTTATAATTTGTTGTATTTAATTTTTATATTTAAATTATGATTTGAAATGTTTTTATTTTCTGGAATTGAAAACTTTTTAAGCAGGTTATTTGAGATTTTTAAAAGATTTTTTTTTTAATCAAGACATATAACGACGGTTCCGTCTTTAAAAGCCATACTTATAACGACGGTTCCTATGGGAACCGTCTTTAAAAGTGCCTTCAATTTTTTAAATCAAAAAAGCGCAACATTTAACGATGGTTGTGGGAACCGTCGTTATAAGTCGCGCGTTTTAACGACGGTTATGGGAACCGTCGTTAAAAAACCACCTTTTAACGACGCCGGTAATAACGACGGTTCCAGAACCGTCTTTAAATGTCGATTTTAACCGTCGTTAATTTACCTTTTTGTACTAGTGGTGATAGAAGACAAACCAGCTCCAAAAAGGTACGAGAAAAAAATTTGATCACAAAAAGAAACCTAATAACAAATTCTCTCGTCCCAGTGGAACTAACCCCACTTTCAAGAGAAAAGGTAATTGCTTTGTCTGTGGAAAGCCAGGCCATCATGCACCTCAGTGCAGACATAAGGCTAAAAACGACTATCCTCCAAAGGAAAATCTAGCCGAAGGGGAAGATACTATTGTGGCAGTCGTTTCACAAGTAAACCTTGTGACAAATGTGAGCAAATGGGTGGTAGACTCTGGGGCTACCAGACACATCTGTGTAAACAGAAATGTGTTCACCTCCTACACAAGTGTGGGGGATGGAGAAGAACAAGTATATCTCGGTGACTCCAGGACAACTCCTGTCCTAGGAAAAGGAAAAGTTCTTCTGAAGCTCACATCTGGTAAAACTCTAGCTTTGAATGATGTGCTACATGTGCCATCAATTAGAGTTAATTTGGTCTCTGTGGCATTACTAAGCAAAGTTGGGGTTAAAGTGTCATTTGAATATGACAAGATTGTTATGACAAAAAACAATGTTTTTGTGGGAAAGGGATATTGTGATCAAGGCCTTTTTGTATTAAACATTTTTGAAATTATGAATGAATCTAAATCTTCTGCTTATATTGTTGACTCGTATGATATATGGCATGCTAGATTAGGACATGTGAATTCTTCGTATGTTATAAAATTGCAACGACTAGGATTAATCAACATGCATGACAAACAAAGTAGTAAATGTGATGTATGCGTAGAATCTAAAATAACGAAGAAAACATGTCACTCTATAGAACGTCAAACTGAAATTCTTGGTTTAATTCATACCGACCTTGCTGATTTAAAACAAACCATGTCTAGAGGTGGTAAAAATCATTTTGTAACCTTTATAGATGATTTTTTTAGATACACCAAAGTGTATTTAATTAAACATAAGGATGAAGCTTTTGACATATTTTTAACTTATAAAGCGGAAGTAGAAAATCAACTTAATAAGAAAATTAAGAGAATTAGATCAGATAGAGGTGGTGACTATGTTTTATTTAATGACTATTGTGTAAAAGAAGGTATTATTCATGAAGTAACCCCACCATATTCACCTGAGTCTAATGGAGTAGCTGAAAGGGAAAATAGGACTCTTAAAGAAATGATGAATGCCATGCTTATTAGTTCTAATGCTCCTGATAATTTATGGGGTGAATCTTTGCTTACTGCGTGTTTTTAACAAAATAGGATACCACATAGGAAAATTGGTAAAACACCCTATGAGTTGTGGAAAGGTTATCAACCTAATCTGAAATACCTAAGAGTGTGGGGGAGTTTAGCTAAAGTGATGTTACCTTATCCTAAGAAAAGGAAAATAGGCTCTAAAACATCTGATTGTATGTTCTTAGGATATGCAGAACATAGTGCTACCTATAGGTTTCTAGTTCTTAATAGTGATATAATTGAACGCTACACTATAGTAAAGACAAAAAACGCTAAGTTCTTTGAACACATCTTTCCGCTAAAGAGTAGTGGTACATCTGAACAACCTATAGATAGTGTTAGTGATACCTTGAGTGAGGATGTTAGAAGAAGTAAAAGACAGAGAAAGGAAACATCTTTTGGAGATGACTTTTATACTTATCTAGTTGAGAATGATCCAATAAGTTTTGTAGAAGCTACTAGTGCTCCTGATGCTAAACATTGGGATAAGGCCATTAAAACTGAGCTTGATTCAATAAAGAAAAATAATACGTGGACCTTAGTAGATCCGCCTAAAGGAGCAAAACCCATTGGTTGTAAGTGGATCTTTAAGAAGAAGTACCATCCTGATGGATCCATAGAGAAATATAAAGCAAGATTAGTAGCTAAAGGGTTTACTCAAAAACATAACATAGATTACTTTGATACTTTTGCACCTGTTACTAGGATTTCCTCTATCTGTGTATTGCTAGCCTTAACATCTATCCATAAGTTAGTAATTCACCAAATGGATGTTAAAACAACTTTTTTGAATGGTGAATTAGAAGAGGAAATTTATATGACTCAACCTGAAGGTTGTGTAGTCTCAGGTCAAAAGGAAAAAGTATGCAAACTTTTAAAATCTTTGTATGGTTTGAAACAAGCACCAAAACAATGGCATGAAAAACTTGATAATGTTTTACTTTGTGAAGGTTTTTCTACCAATGATGCTGATAAATGTGTGTATTCTAGATCTGAAAAATGGTGAATATGTCATTATATGTTTGTATGTGGATAACATGCTAATTTTTGGTACATGCAATGATATAGTTTTTAAAACAAAATTGTTTCTTGGATCTAAGTTTGAGATGAAAGACATGGGTGAAGCAAGTGTGATTCTAGGAGTTAAAATCATAAGGAAGGGAGATAGTATATTACTATCCCAAGAAAAATACACTGAGAAACTTCTAAAGAAGTTTGGTTACTATGACTTTAAGTCAGTGAGTACCCCTTATGATGCTAACTCTAAATTAAAGAAGAACAGAGGAGAATCTATTTCTCAAACTAAGTATGCCCAGATAATTGGGAGCTTATTGCATTTAATGAGCTTTTCTAGACCAGATATTGCTTATGCAGTAGGTAGATTGAGTAGATACACTCAATGTCCTAGTCAGGATCATTGGGAAGCACTTGCGAGACTCATGAAATACTTGAGAGGTACAATGGATTATGCCATTGAATATAGTGGATTTCCCGTTGTGTTAGAAGGGTACAGTGATGCTAACTGGATCTCTGATTCAGATGAGACAAAATCCACTAGTGGTTATGTATTTACACTTGGGGGTGGTGCAGTTACATGGAGATCAGCCAGGCAAACTATTATTGCAAGATCAACAATGGAATTTGAGTTTGTTACTCTAGAAATGGCTGGTAGTGAAGCTGAGTGGTTGAAAAACTTCTTAGCAAACATTCCTTTAGGAATGAAACCAACCCCATCTGTATCAATGCATTGTGATTGCCAATCGGCAATAGCTATAGCTAAAAATAAAAGCTGCAATGGAAAGAATAGACATATACAATTGAGACATAATTTGGTGAAACAGTTGTTAAAGAGTGGAACAATTTCTATTGACTATGTCAAGTCAGAACGGAATCTGGCAGATCCTCTGACAAAACCCCTAGGGAGAAAAATGATTTTAGAAACATCGAGGAAAATGGGACTTAAGCCACTTGCAAACAAACAAGTGATGGAAACCCAACCTTTGTGATTGGAGATCCCATGAATAAGGTTCATATGGGTAAAAACAAGTAACTTATTAGTTCTGCTAGCACTGATATTGATTTAAAATCAATTTTGTCCATTCCTATGGTGTGTGTGAAAGTGTTAGATACTGCATATCGAGAGGATAAACTTTGTGGTTAAAATTCAGAGGTAAAAGAGTTTTAACGATTTACAAAGTTTTAATGATTTTCATATCCCTTATGGGTGGTGTATAATTTGCAGCATACACTTGACGAAATCACCTATATGAGTGTCAAGTGGGGCCACTTGCATGAGATCTTGGCAAGATCTCTATAACACTCATGAATACCGGGCACGCGCAAGGCCTAGTAGCGCAACACAGTGATAACAACAAGTAATGTGGGGGTGTATTGTGACTGATAAACCTCTAACACATACTAAGTGTCTTGGTTCATATAGCTCGCTATACCAACTACACTATGTGTTACGTTCATCAATCTAAGACTGGTTCATATAGCTTGCTATACCAGATCTGATGCATTACATCTTAGATGAACCCAGAAATTTATTTTCTTTTTCTCTTTATCTTTTGCAATATGTGGGGGATTGTTGTAAAACAAAATCTCTTTTTGTAAAACAGATTCTATAATATTGCAAAACAGAAAACCTAGAAACAGAGCATGTGCAGAAACGGAAATCTGAGTGAGCGAACAAACCTCCGATACCCTCGTTCGTAGAGGACCAACGCTCGGAACCCTCGTTTCTCAAAGGTTGAACGTGGGATAGAGTCCCAACGTTCCGCAACCTAAGGGGACCTCCAGTAACGGTTCCTACCTTGAATGGGTCTTTCAGAACGTGTGTGCTCTCAATAGATCCAATCTGCTCCGCACTCTCCGGGAAGACGTAGTCTTTCTCTCCGCAAAATGCTCGGAACCGCCTTGACCATGGAAGCAGAGTTGCTCATGTAGTGGGATGCGGTTACTTTCTTCATTTATAAAAGCCGCAACCCTTTGCCTCAGAAGACACAACTCTCACTCATCTTCTTCACCCAACACCACCTGAAACTCCTCTTCCTATCACCTTTAATTTTTAGTTTTCTCTCTCATCTTTATTAGATTATTTTAATATTATAAAACCTTGGGTTCCATTGGGTATTACTCTTTTAAAGAGTAACTTGCTAGTTCTGATCCTCAGAAATATCCGGAAAGTTTCTGTTGTATTCTGGGGGACTTGCACAATACACTGCGGATAAGTCCTTACGGACAATGATTACTCATGCCTCAGGAAACCATTTTTTGTTCGTTTTAAAGCCTATTTAACTACACTTATATGGTCAGCTCTATGTGATTTATTTGAAGGCTCCTTTTCATAATCTTTGAATCTAATTATGATCAGAATTCAAAAGTTTGTTTGGCAATTCGCAATTCGATAATTGTAGATTGCATTTTCTGTTAGTGCTTTGATGTGATATAGAAGGTCTCAAGTTTATGGTCATACCTGCCAAAGTAACATGTTCAATCTGCTGGTAGTACCTGCCAAAGTAACATGTTGCGCAACTCCAATTTCTGCTTATGTACCACCATTGCGGAGGTGATCACCATTAGTATCATCCCTCTTTTCCCTGTCTATTAAACGTGATATTTAGGTCTGTTGTGTTATATGTAAGCTGCATAGATTACTCTTTTTTAAATATGATACTTGTATCAGTCGGACTCCGAACAACCGAAGATATGAATTAATAATATAACATGATAAATACGTGACAAGAAAGCAGTTACAACTAACTTTGAATGAATCAAGGGCACACTGCAAAAGACACTCCCGTGATATCAGGAAGCCACTACACACGACCTGGAGACCACTACACACGTCTTAGTGAATTGATTATCTAGCCCACGCGGGAAGAGACCCAAGTCAACCTATAAATAAGACTTATGAAGGGGGGGGGGGGAATGTACGTTTTTCAGATCCTAAGAGAATAGACCAATCACTAGCACTGACTTAAGCGTCGGAGTGCAATCGCAGGTATCCCACCAACTGGCGGAACATGCGCGTAGAAGAAAAAGAACTTTGAAGAATTCGGAGACTACCAGTACAAAAACGAATTGTGTATCGAGTGAATCAAAATTACTCAGGCTCCGACATCCACACATTAATGCCAAATTTATTATCACAGCTTTTAATCATTTGATCTTGTATATTTATAATTAGATGGTTGAATTTTGTTGATGGGGTACTTGGCAGCTTTCAAAACTAGTTTATAATATTACAACTTAGAATCAGTAACACAGGGATAGTATGGTAACTCTGAAAACTGGTTTAGACCGTACTATGATATACTAGTGAACACAAATTCATGTTAATGTAACTAGTTTTGATTTGCTTTTAGTTTGATTAAAGAGGGACAGAGGGATTCGAATCACATTTTGAGACTTTCTTTTTAAGACTTTTTTGGTGATATCCGTGAATTCCACTAAACAACATAAACAGCACTTTAGATGAAAATATTAAAGTCTCCATGACGACCTGAAGGAAGAAGAGGGAGAGTGTAGACACCATTACCTTATCATTTAAGCTTTTGTTGCTTTATCTCACGTTGCAGGCTGAAAATATCTTGCATACCTAACACACAAACTCACATGATGGAAGTCCTATTATTAGCCATTTCGGATAATACTACGCGATCCCATTTGTTCTAGACCTGGCCATATCCCATTTGTTCTAAACCTGGCCATTTCCTAATATTATCTGAAACATGCAGTCGCCAATGGTAACGATAACTTATAATATCGATAATATTTTAAAGTATGAGTTATGGATTACACAATCAGAGTTATGAATTATTTAATCTAATAGCTACTTTTGAATTATCAAATGAGTCATGGATTATTCAATTTAAAAATTATTTTTTAATTATCAAATGAATTAAGTATTATTTAATTTTTAAATTAATTTTAAATTATGTCGATAGATGTTTTTTTAAAAAAATGCTCTTGATTTACATAATTTGTAGTTCTAAATGCAAAAAATAGGAACCAAATAACATTAAACTTTGCAACAAAATACTAAAAAAATGCAAAAATTCACCTCTACAACCACATAATCGCAAGCAAAGAATGAAACGCTTTAAAAACTTGAGAAAAATCACCACAAAAATGCAAGAACTGTAGATGAGGTGTTGTAAATATGTGTTACATATATTGAAGAAGAAAGTGAACACTTGCAGAGCACAATATGCGTTATATATATATTGAAGAAGAAAGTGAACCGTTGCAGTGCACATTCAGAGTCGTTGCAGATTGACATACACCGCGGGATCTCCTCCATTTTTTCCTGCGATCTGTTTCTCCACTCGCTTTTTGTTTCAAGTTCGTGCCTTTGAGTTTGAAAGTGTTTTTTGGAACGTTTCCTTCTGTTGTGGTGGCCTTCCACCATTTCCGGCGCGTCTCCGGCGTCACCTCCGAACTGCCGGAACAAAATTCTCCATATCCCCTTTTTCGTGGGTTTTGAGCTTCTCTCCTTGCCTATAAATAAGAGGCACGAGAATGCTCAAACACACTGGCTTACTCTGCACATCCTTCTCTTCTTCTTCCTCACAACACTCACCACCGTGCATTCTTCTTCCTCTTCTCTTTTCTTTCTTTTTAAATTATAACATTCCATTATAATAGATATGGGTTTATTGTGTTTTACTCCTAGAAAGTACCTTGCTAGTTCTGGTCATCGGAAATTACCAAGAAGTTCCTGTTGTATCCTGAGAGGACTTGCGCAATATATCGCGAATAAGTCCTTACGGACAGTGATTACTCTCGCCTTAGAAAACCAATTTTTGTTCGTTTTAAAGCCAATTTTGCTACAGAAAGTGTGTCGGAATACAAAAGCCGTGGAGGGAGGTGTCGTGAGGTGATAGAAGAGAGGAGAGAGATAGAGAGCAAAGGGTAAAGTAATGGTAAAATGTTTAGAGTTTTTTTAAATTATTTTCCGAAGGATATAATAGTAAATTCCATTTAGTATGGGTGTCAGAATAAGTCATGCGGGGGCAGGAAGAAGCAGCTCATATTCTTTCAAAATCCATCAACATGGCAAATTCTTCCTACACCCAACCTTTTTCAACATGCACTTTACATAGTTTTAAATTTCAAAAAATTGTCCTTCATTCCAGAAATAAAAATCTAAAATTAAAAATAATACATTTTAAAATTTTTTTTGGAAGAGATTATTGTGTTATGAAAATAAAATTTCAGAAACAAAATCAAAATCTCATTCTAGATAAGAAAATTTCTAATACAAAAAATTCTGAAAAAGGAAGTCTAGAGTGTATTTTTATATGTATTCCATTTTATTTAAAGGTTTTTTCTCTATTCATACTAAAATTGGGTGCTTATACGGTATGGTGCAAGAAGTAATCGCCTCAAAACATTTAGGTATTGGCCAGAATTGGCATCACCAACAGCAAAATTGGTGCACAGTACAACTAGTTAGTTTCACGTACTATTTCTGAATACAGCACGAGAAATACTGCAAAAAAGTAAAACTGGAACCTCGACAAAATCAGAATAAATTCTAACTTGGAATGCCCATTTTTTTTTAAAATTAGATTCCTTGAAAAAATCTGTTAAAACTTAAACATAGAATTTGAACTTAAAATAAAATAAAAATTACAATTTGCATAGCAACTCGAAAGCAGGGGGTGAAATTGAATTGAAACACAAGGGACAATAGTTATTACTTTGAAAAAGATGTTTAATAATTAACATATTAAAAATTAAAAGCATAAAAATAATAATGTTAATCATAAGCTAATTATTTAAATTAGAAATTACCATGATTCAACCTATGAAAGATTAACATTTCTAAAGAATAACTTACTCTTATAATAACATACTGCATTAAATTTAGAGGAAAAAAAATGAAATTTTACTTTCCAAACCAATTGCAATAATTGAAAATTATCAAATTTTTATCTCACATAATCTGTCAATTTATATTCACTGAATCCTTGGTTTACAATCGAAGGAGTGGAAAAACAAGAACCAAAGCCAATATACATAAAAATCAGAGTCCAAAATTATAATAATGATTAAAATTTGGTACACTTTTGTTAGAATCTATTTTTTCAAAGGTGGTGCTGTTGCGGGTAAGGTGGTTCAGATTGTGGGGGTTCCATTCCATCTAGGCCATGGAGACCCTTTCGAAGATTACATTACCCCCCACTTGTTACAGCCTTCAGTTCCCAAAAGTCTCTGCATTTTCTCGTTTCCCATATGCTTCTTCCACAACCACTCCCCTGGTTTCAGTGCTAACTGTAAGAGCTGGTCCTCCTTCAGGTTAGCCACTCTGTTTCTTGGGTCCCGATTGGACTTGTTTCATTACTTCTTTTTATCCTTTGCTGAGAAAGTTAGCATCTTTTGAGAGGATAAGGGGTTTGGGGAAATGGGTAATAGGCAATTGGACATGCTGTTTCAAACTCAGAATGGAAACTGTGCACTGCCACAATTCTCATGGTTGTAAGTACTTGTATACACATATCATTTGTCTGAACTCTGAACAGTGTTTCCCTCTGCTGGAGAAACACCATCTTGAGTTTTAATTTGGAGATACTCTGTATTACAGTTTGTTAACTTAGATTCTGGATTGTAAAGATTAATTGAAGACACTCTAATCTTTGCTATTAAGAACATTTGGTTTTTAAAAATAATAATTCTGACTTGCTAGCTCCTCATTGAATATTTTGTCTGGGAAAACTTAGAAAATATATTACCGTGGTTGGATCATTTAAAAAAAATCCATTTTTTTTGTTACATTGCATGATAGCTAGGTTTAAGATTGACTGAAAACATTATCTCATGTAAGTAAATGTATCTTTTTGGAGTTTGGATAGCAGGAGAATGAGGTTGGACCGTTAGAAAGAAGAGAAATTTGAAGTGTAGTTTTCTTGAACTTGTAGTTTGTTGATACATTCAATTTGAGGGTGCATCAAATCAAGTAAACGACTGTTGTGAAACAATTGTTTCAGTTATTTGTGGGGGAATTTAATGGCTTCCTTTCTTATGTTTAATATTGTTATTCATTTTGACTATTATTCTATTAAAACATGTGTTATATTGTAGATTTATATTACACTTGCAAATTTTCTCCCCAGCTCTTAATTAAAAAGCTATTGTGGTTGGATGTTCTTTTCACAACTTACTTTATAAATCTATGTCCTTCTTTCCATTGATGTTCTGTTAGATATATTAAAAACAATTCATGCGATTTAAAACCTAATAGCTTAAGCTGTTTGGAGAATTGGTCATTGATATGGTATCTATCGGAGTTCCTTTGATAAAGTAAGCAAGACTTCAATCCTAGTTATCCGTTGAATTTCAGTACATGGTAGCTAAGCATAAGAATTGACACAATGTTCTATCCTCAAGCCAAAAATAGAGCCCTTTCATGAAAGGGTGTAAATAAAAATTAAATTTGAAGACAAGAGCTAAGTATAAGCATTGCCTACTCCTGAAGACCTAAAAGGCTCTTGCATGAGGGAACATGGGACAAAAAAACTGCTAATCAGTCGCGGCTTAATTATTCATTGGCAGATATCTCATCCTTGTAGCTACTATATTTATTAAAAATACATGTTTATTTCTATCCTTTTAGCCCCAGTACAATTAATATTTAATCTTGGAATTTATCCTTTTTTCTTGTCACCTGTAGACCTTGTTTCTTTGAAATCTAATTGGTTGAAACTTATATTTTTAGTGAGTGGTGCCGATGAGGATGTCCTGCAAATATTTTTTAAGGAGAGAGAATTAAATGGCGATTTTATATCAAGAACTTCTGACTTATTATGGAGAAGAAATTTCAGAAACTCTGCTGATAATGATATTAACATACTCACTGATGACACTTCTCAACAAACAGTGCAGGTGCAGTAGACTCTTCGTTTCTAATTTCAAATCATCCGATCCAATTTAATACATTTGATCAATTGTATCAGTTTTGGCTGGTTTTTGCCTTGTACTGATCCATTGCAAATTTTGTATGTTGATTCATTGGTCACGTAATTCAATTTGGTCTGCTTTTTCTAATATTTGTAGATCACAGAAACTGACAATGATGGTGGTTTTTTGAAACTTACAAGAACCCAAGAGTGGTTAACAGGTGATAATTCTCCACCAATAAACAAGAAGGTGACTGCTAAGGTATGCTTTGGAGTAGTTTTTCATTTACATCCCATTGACAGGAAGTGGGAAACTGTATATGAACTATGAAATTGATATGTTGCAACTCATTTTATTCTTTCAAATGTTTTTCAAATTCACCTTCTCTCGGGTAAATAAATAATAACTCAGTCATCCAATAATGTTGGATGCTTCACTTCATATATCAACAGAGTTTGCAGGACAGCAGCGCGAGGCGCAAGAAACTGAACATGCTCGAATATGAATCTGTACAATACCTCTCTTGACCTTGATATTGTTCTTTTTTAGCTCAAGTTAGTGACATCAGTGTTTTCTTACCTCAAGGCTGTAGGTTTTGATCAATTAGAAGTTCTGATGTTGTGTAAGCTTCTTATTCTTTCAATTTTATTCTTAATTGTAGCTCAAGAGGGAATTACTACTTCTATCTGTGGGTATTGGATTCGCATGTAGTGGATATTGCTTGGTAATTTTTTCAGTACAGGTAAACTTTAATTTGCATGCTGTCTCAAAAAAAAGTCTCATCAATTTTCTATTGTAATTACCAGATCATTTTTGTGCTTCTTACCATTGAATTTTGTTCTCTTTCTTCATGACAAGTCTAATTTTAGATGGATGTCAGTGTCTTATACCATAATGATTTAACTTCAAACACTATCCCAAGGTGTAAGTTTCTAATTATTTCCTTCACTGATGTGTGCCTGTCTCTTAAATTTGTAGGCTGCTATAAGTTATGTGATCGGTGTACTTTTCAGGTTTGTTATTGCCTTTTATCATATTGGTTATGTCTCATTGAAGTAATTGTTAATGCTTTAAGATACTCTAGTGAGACTATTAGAGCATAAGGTCTTAAGTTTAAGAATTGAGTCTTATAAGAAACCTTCATTGGAGCATGTTAATGTGGCATGAAAGAGTCTTAAATTTAAGACCCTGGATCATGGTAATAAAAAAATATTTTCATCTTATAAAGGTTGTACTTGCATTGAAGTGTAAACAAAAAATTATAAAAGTGAGTACTATAAAACTCTTGCATTGGAGCAAAACTTGCAAAATATCTTAAAAATGATGTGACATGGTATGACCCACATAAAGTAAAATAAGATCTCATAGTATGATTCTTGCATTGGAGATAACCTTAGAGCCTTAGTTGATATTTATTCATCACTGTTTCTCTTTGTGGGAGAGAAAAAAGAAGATGTAACTGTTCTTATCATTCCTTATTATTATACTTAACTGATATATCATTTCAATGCAGTTGCTTGTACCTTCAACTCTTGTATCAACATGCAGACAACATATCCAGGGAAAATGTTCCTCAAATATTCAAGAAAAAGAAGTCTAAGAAGTACACATGAAAACTTGTGCTTTGAGTTTGATGTAATTGTGCCAGTTAACATTCTCTGTTGTTGACATTTTCTTATCCCTTGTTTTGGGCAAAAAAATATTTCTTAACCAGAATTGGTATAAGAAGTGAGGACCTTGAAGATTTCTTGGAGAGGTCAATCAAGGGTATCAGTATATCACTTTCCTCTCCCAGGCTTGTTATTCCAGCAACAATATATGGACTTTGGGCCCTGTTTCATCAACATTTTGCCAATGACTTTTTTGATTTCCAGGTAATCCTTGGCAGCATGTGTATCAAAAAATGTTTCTTCAGCCACTAAGCATTTTCCATTTGAATAAATTTCAGCATAAACACTTATAGAAGAAGAAAAAAGAAAGTAAAATGAATTGAACTTCTCATATAAGCTAAAATAAACTTGTACACTTAACTTTTATAAAAGTTATCTCATTTAATTTTTCTAAAAACTCAAGTACATAACTTGATATAAGCTTATAAGAAAGCTCAATTCATTTTATCTTTTTTTCCCTCTATTTGTATTTATAGAGTGGTTTATCCAATAATCATAGTCTTACTATTAAACTTTCATCAAATTCATTGGTCATTTATTTATACTTGTCTCTTGTTCACCCTAGCTTGTGCCAGCCATGTTCGGAATGTTTGTCTACAAGGCTGCTGCTCTGGTGCAAGTTTATAGAGACAACGAAGGCTTGCTGTTGGTATTTCCAGAAAGTGAAGATGGATCAAACAATTGAAGTATTTTCCTATGCTCAGCACTTAGCAGAGTACCTGACTCAGTACTCACTATATCTTGGAACATTTGAAATGCTTAGCTGCACCCATAGCTGAGCACTGATCACAGGTTACAACCCTTCACTACATTCATCTTATGTTGAATTTAGAACGATGCTATTTTATCACAGTAAATAATAAAGAGTGTATTAATATCATGTCTTTGAAACCAACATTTGTTGACTGTTGAAAGTTATAAGCTAATTTAATTCCATTTAAGAGATCAAGTGTTCTTAAAATATTACATGCACTTTTATTCATCATATCATATGATGTTGTCTTGTCACACTAAACAGTCTAAAAGAATGGAAGGAACATCCTTAATCATTGATCTTTGATATAGTAATAAACATCTTGCATCTACTACTTTTCACATCAAGTTTCAATTATTGATAACTACCAACTCATTAGAGTTAGTAATCAATGCAAATCCATAACTCAACCATTCTCTAATATCCATACTATAACTCTTCTCTTATGCAATTATTCTTTTCCCCTTTTCCCTTTTTTTTATTGTTTATTATTGTTGGACATCAACTAATAATAAAGATATTTCATAGTATATGAAAACCTTATTTTATGAACTAGAAATTTGAGTTTGACTTAAAATTTTTATAATATTATTTTGTCCAATCCAAACGTTTACTGGTTTGCCTAGTTTATATTTTTTAGGTAAATCACAAATGTTAATGTCAATTGTAAATTTAATATTATATATCCCTTGGGTTTTATTTTTAATTTATGACACTTATTTGTAACCATAAAAGAAGCACCATATTTTATTGTTATTTTATATTATAGATGACAATGTATTTTGATAATTTTTGGTTTAGAGTGATCGATTTATTATTTATTGCATGAAGTTTATAATTTTAAATTTTGTATATCTTAAAGAAGGAAGTAGCCCATGAAACTATCTTGTGCTGTTAATGACTTTTCAAATAATAGGTTAACATAATTTCACCCATAATTAAACTCACTCGATCTAAAATATGTTACTCAACTATCCAATACACGTTTACTTTAAATTATACATATCTCCAACTTCATGTCATATATCCACTTTTCTAAAAAAAGAGTAAAAATAAATAATGCTTAATTTTTTTTTTTCATTCTCTTTTACTTTTGTAAGAAGTTAACCCTCTAGCAAACGATATTAACGAAAAATTAACGATTTCGTTATTTAAACTTTTGATGCTAACTTTAGCAAAGTTTTTGTACAATTACAATCTACTAGCACAGCCTTGTATTGTGTAAAGTGTTATTTGATTTATACTAAATCAAAATAAAAAAATGAAAAATAAAAGAAAAAGCATATAAAGAAGTGTAGTTTTATAGTATTATGCAGCAAAATCCAACTATTTAATTTTAGACAATTTCTGTAACCGATATTTCTTTAAAAAGTATTTTAGATTTTATAATTTAAAAAGAAAAATTAAAAAACATATTATTTGAAATAATTTTGAAATGTAATTTATAATGTATTTTGAATTATATAATTTATAGTATATTTTTAAATTGTAATTTATTTTGGACATGGAGACGTATGAAGACCCAACTTTCCAAGGTTCTTTAGTGTTTACAGTGTAAATTATGTTATCAAATGGTAGGGTCTTTTTCCCTTAAAATTCTTCTAGCACCCCATCAATTTTAAAAAAATACTATTTTATATTTTTTTTAATGACTTTCAAATTATCTTTTTCCAAAACATATTTTTCAGAATTTATAAAATGTATTTTGGAAAACGTAGATAAAATTTTCAAAACGTACATAATATATTTCTGTATTTTTCAAAATAACTTTTCAGAGTGTGTTTCTGGAAAGAGTTAAATGAAAACAAATTAGATGCAGTATTTGTAGGAAGAAACACTCATTAACCTTCAAAACTCACACCCATGTCATTCTCGTACTATTTACTATAAATATTCTTCTTCAAACCCACCACGCTCTCTTGTAGATAACGTCGATGGTGTCAATTTAGGGAGGGACAAGCTTGGTACAAACTTCTGAGATACATAAATTCTCATAGCTAAATTATTTAACATTTTATAAAAACTCTTCATTATTTTTATTTTAAAAATATGAAGTGTTTCACTTAACTATTCATCCTCCCTGTCAATTGGTATATATTTTTTCAACTCATATTTAAAACTCAAAAACAATATTGAAACATATTTTATTCACTAGCTTAACAAATATATTACTTAAATGAAACTTAATTACTAATAAAAATAAATTTTAATTAAAAATTTCATCTCCTTATCGAGAGATTAGGATGATAAAATAGATTAGGTTTAATTAATTTATAAGCTCGCCACAATTTTACAAATTAGGTTGGTATTTTCACTTTAACATGGATTTGTCAACTTATTCTTTCAGTTAAAATTTAAATTAAAAAATAATTTAAAAAATTAAATTAAAAAATAATTTAAAAAATTAAATTAAAAAATAATTTAAAAAATTAAATTTTGTGTATATACATATATATAGTAATATTGTAATTTAATTAATTACAAACTAAACTCTAATTATTAATTGTAAATAATTAATTTAATCTGATTTTTGAATTTATTTAATGAGAGAAATCAGTTACTCAATTAAATATTTTATAATTAGATAGAGTTTAAAAATATATATATTAAAATAAAAATAAAATTATAAAAAAACTGACAAATTGGAGCTATGAGTATATCTAACCATGACAACAAGTCTCCGCACCATTTTTCACATGCCAAAAGAAGCCATGTTGCCACCTACTAAGATTACCCAAATTTTAAAAAATATTAATTCTAATTTTACGCTTATTTAAATTTTTGCGCATTTTAAAATCCTATTTTTATAATTTTAACCTATAACCTAGTATTTTCTAATTTTTAATTTTGCATATACGTATCTTATTTCATTTTATTTAGTTAAATTATTTTTTGATATCTTGAATGAATATGATTAGAGTTTGGTTGAAAAAATAAATAAAATACATATCAATTTGAGAATTAGAATAAAAATTATATTTTAAATTTTTTGAAAAGTTAAAGATAAAAATTATGAACTGGAATTTAAAAATCAAGTGAAAAATATGATTGTTGGACTAATAATTTTTTCCCGAGACTCACCTGAAAGAAAAAGAAGAATTAAAATGTTAAAAAGAAAAAGAAAAAGAAAAACCACTTAGTCATTGCTACTACTACTACTGCTGCTATAGTACAGTGTGCTACCGTGCTATGCTTCTAATGATTTCAGCGTAAGTGACCTGGTTTCTCCCATCTTCATCAGCATCGCTTTCTCTTGCATCATTTTGTATTGTAGCTACCTTCTGCTCAAATCAAATCAAAACTAAATAATTATTAATATTATATTGATCGATACAAACAGACATATTTAAGCGTAGATCCAAATCGTCTTCTTCTATCCACTTGTCGATCGCGAATTTGGAAACCCTAGCTCGCAGATCTGATCTCACTTTGCTCCATGGCTATGGCGCCTCGCAAACCTCGCGAGCGTGAAATGCTGTTCGACTCCCTCATCGCGCTCGTCTTCATTCTCGTCGCCTGCGTCGACCTCTGCGACGGTGCCACCGTCGTCGACGTCTACCGCCTCATCCAGTACGACATGTCCGGCGTTCCCTTCGGATCTCGACTTGCCAGCCTCAATCATCACGCCGCCTCACTCCACTTCTCTCCGCACGCTGATCTCTCTCGCACCGTCCTCCTCATACCTCTTCGCGAACTTAACATGTCTTTTGTTCAAGGTTCTTCTTCTCTCTGTTTTATTTTTCCTTTTTTCAAATTGTAATTTTAGGTTTTATTATTATTTATTTTCGGTTGATTCTGCTCAGACTTAATTGTTGCGCATGACGTAATTCGGAGTTGCGGAAGTTAGGAACGGTGTTTGAGAAGTGGCAGAAGTGTTATTTCAGTGTCACTTTAAATTGGTTAAGATGTTAGGCTTAGTAGTCTGGTTGGAAGTAGACATGCATACCTGTGAAAATGTCCTAGGGTGCGTTTGGGTAAACGAATTAATTAAGCACTTGCTAAATGAGTGTTTTTAATGTGCAATCATTTATGTATAGCTATTTTCATAAACTATCCTGAAGAGTTGTGGAAATGAGCTAAAAATCAGCTTACAAACATATCATAAACTATTTTGTATTGAAACACTTACTCTAGTGATTCTGTCGTAAGATAAGCCCAAACAAGCTGTAAATAAGCTCTTCCAAAGGCATCCGTAGTAGCTTATATGTTGTAGGTTTAGATATGGAGAAGCTCTTGTTCTCTAGTTAAGCAAGAAAAGTTATATGTTTATTGTTTTTATAAAATTGATTAGTTATTGCTGTGTTTGCCCTGATGTTATCCATTTCGTTAATAACTTGATCTGTTTTATTTTTTCTAGTTGAATGCTTAACATTTCTTGTCCTTGTAATTTATATTGAGATCTTTATTTGAAGAATGCCATTTTGTCTCACTTGTTATTTAACAAGATCAAAATCTTGTGACTGCAATATGGCAGAATATATTTCAGAAAGCAAGCCTCTTGGGGGTTTAATATTTTTGCTTCCCCGGATGTTCAGTTTTGAAAGCAAAGATGGTATGGGAAATAACCATCGTGATGGGCCACTGAAGAATGTACTGGTGGAACTTGAACAAATACTCATACACGCCAACTTACCGGTAAGTAAATTCCAAACAGCTTTTCCTTTTTGTAGACTTTTTCTTGTCTTTTTTCTTCTGGAATTTTGTAGAAAATAAAATATTTGCCAACTGGAAATGAGGAAGCGACAGTTAACTAATTTGTTTGTGAATTGTGAATTCTTTTTTCACGTAGTTGTTGGTGATTTTGTGATTTTATTCAGCTACTACTATGTTCTCAAGTTAATTTATATCTTTATAGTGTTTTATGCAGTGATTAACCAATTAAGCTGTATTATCCTTCAATCACTTATAAATAAATTTATTGTTTCTGTCATTCGGTGGTTTGTTTGATGAAAAAGGCAATTGGCTTTGTAAGAGTTCCACCAATGTGACGATGATTAAAGACTTTGGATAGCCTCATAATGTGCATGTTAAACTTGTTTGGGTTTCAAATATCATCACATGCATACAGTGGTGTTCCATATAACTTTAACATTCACTTGTAGCAGATGGTTTATTTATTGAGTTTAATCTTCATACACCTAGTGCAAAATATTTTTACTCTGTCAATCATTAGTGTGCCGTCAATCATTAGTATGCCGTCCTGGTCCTAATCGGCATTAAGAGGAGGCCCATGATGTTATGTGGTGTGCGGCTGACAGCTTCAGGATAAGTCCGAGTTGGGTAAACCTCAGCACCTGGGGTTAAGTCTAGGGAGACCCTCGTAGATTTAAAAGTAAATTACAATGACAACCTCGTAGATTTTTTCAAATTACATTTGCTCCTTCTGCCTTTTTTACCTTTATAATGGCCTCCCTTATCAGTGAGTCTAAGGGGAGTGTTTCTAGAATTTAATGCGATGCACATGTAATGTAAAATGTGTGAAAATGTAATTTTTTTAATACTAGGGTGTTAGTGTAATTTATTCTTCTTCTTCTTCTTATTATTATTTTTTATGTGTGAGAGAAAATAAAAGGCCCACATCTTTGAATTTAATTGTTCTTCCATTAATCAATGTTTTTCCCATTTCTCTTAAGTGAAAAGATTTCGAACTATTTTTTTCTTTAGTATGTGTGACATGACATAGTAATGTGAGGAAGTATGTCCCCTTCAGTTATTTTTTTGTTCCCCCCCTCCTTTATAAACCATGTACACTCGTGTCATTTTGTGAGAGATGTAACTTTTATGGTGCTGCATCTTGTTGCAGTATCCTGTTTATTTTGCATTTGAGGATGACAATATTGATGCTGTGTTAGCTGATATCAAGAAGAATGATGTTACTGGTCAACCTGCTACTGCAACAACTGGCGGGTGAGTACAAATCTTGAATGAAGAATTCATTGCTTTAACTATATTTCGCAAAATTCTCTAGATGGTCAAAGCAAGTGATATGGAACTTAATGGCTTGACTGATTGGATCGCAAAATGGAATTACCTTTTATATTTCCAACTTCTAGGTGTTACATTTTGTGTTATTGAATACCTTATGTTCTATTTGTTTGGATTATGTTTCAATTGTCTAATTCATTTCATAATTGCTGCTTTTGTCTTATATTTTTAATTCTCTTTTCTGGACTTATTATTGTAGTCACTTAATTTGCATGTATGTTAGAGTTATTGTATTACCAAGTTTATTTTTCTCTTGGAAGTAACAGTTTGAATGATTTCTTTCATTTTTTTTTGGATGTTGCAGATACAAATTTGTTGTTTCAGCCGCAGAACCAAGGAAAGTTGTTTCTCCACCCATTACAAATATTCAGGTGTTTGTTCAACCTTTTATTTATATAAATGCAATGTGATTGGAACGCTAAATCAAACTTACGTTGTATACCATAAATTTGTTGCCTTCTTTTTTCTGTTCTTTTGTTTAAATTCTACTACAACTGGTTCAGTGTTAGTTATAGTTACAAAACCCCCAGCTTGCTGCTATAATCATTCTAGGAAGCCTTGAGAAAAGATCTAGAAAATTTTGAAGAACCTTGGCTGGGGAAGCCTACTGTGGAAGATTATTTTTTAAAACCTCACTATCCAAGTTTTGGACTAAGTTACAAGGAAATGGTTCACTTGGAAGATTGAACTGGAGATCTCACTTGCTACACGGATGTTGTGTCTCAATTGTTTTATAGGGGTCAATCAATATGGGAAAGAATCTGCTACTTTTTGTGTTTTAGTGTGTTTCCCTTAGGAATTCTCACATAGAAGTGCAAATATAACTGGATAACAGGTATAAATTGCGTTGAGTAACAGTGTAGCTGCATGTGTCAGCAAAACTGATTAATCTTAATTGGATAATCTTCTTGTATCATTCTTTTTTTCATGCATTTTAGTTGCCACTTCAGTGTTTGATAACATTATTAACTTACAGTATTAATAACTCATTTAAATAATGAAGTATAAATATAAATATAATCTGCTTCTTGTGGTATTCTTTTTCCAAGATGAATATAATTTTCTGCATGCATTATAGTTAGTTACCACTTCAAAGGTTGATTGCATTTTGTAAACTTATAGTAACCTGTTTAATAATCAACTATATGATTGTGGGTCTATCAACACTTTTAAGAGAAAAAAATATGAAATGAGCTTCTCCACATGAAATTAGCTTACGAATAAACTAATTTATATAACCTCTCTCGTTATCTTCTTTAAAAGATGATTTTTAACTCATGCATAAACTAACTTTAGCTTATGGAGAGTTTTATTTCATCTTTCCTTCTTATTTTATTCTCCTGTAAGTGCTTATGGAGAAATTTACCCAAACCAGCCCTATGATTTGCAAGTTCCTTCCTGATGGATTATTTCTTGCATTGATCTAATTTTCTGACTTCTTATACCCAAACCAGGTCTACTTTTTTTAATTGCTTAAATTATGATATTCTAAAGCTTGTGCAAGTAGCAGATTAGTTATAGATATTGAAATGTAAAGTTATGAGTTATATTTAAGCATGGAGAAATACATCTTGATAAATTATAACAGTTGAAAACATGTTCCACACGCATGGTTATCACAGCTTATGTATATCCACAAATGATTTCCCTTCTATGTACGATTCTCTATTACACAAAAAATACACACAATCTGTCTTCAATCTCATTAGTCTTTTAAAATTGGTGTTCTTTAAATAGAACTTTTGTGGATGTACTTTTTATATGGTTGCAGGGATGGTTGGCAGGACTGAAGACAGATGATGATGCTCATCAATTACCCACCATTGCGATAGTGGCATCATATGACACCTTTGGGGCTGCTCCTGTATGTTTATGAATTTTACCTATAAAGCCAAACTGTTCGAAATCATATGATTATTATGTTAAAATATCTGTAATTGCAGGCATTATCAGTGGGAAGCGATAGTAATGGAAGTGGCATTGTGGCTCTTCTTGAAATAGCTAGGCTGTTTTCTCTCTTGTATTCTAATCCAAAGACAAGAGGACAATACAATCTGCTGTTTGGGCTAACATCTGGTGGGCCTTACAACTACAATGGAACTCGGAAGGTGATATATCATATTTGAGAGTTCATTTATTTGCTGACAGTTCTGTAACACGTGATCAACCTCCCCTTCTGTTATGGATTTGTTACATAATTCTACGTTTTTTCAGTGGCTTCGGAGCTTTGATCAACGTATGCGTGAGAGCATTGACTATGCTATTTGCTTAGATAGTATTGGCTCTTGGGAAAATGAATTGTGGATTCATGTGTCTAAGCCCCCAGAAAATGCCTTCATTAAGAAAATTGTGGAAGTAAGTGAATGGTCACAGTGGCGCAGGCTTTACTATAATGGATTGACTTGCAGTTTTATCTTTTTGATTTCTAATGGAAAATATTGGTGTAGGATTTTTCAAGTGTTGCAGAAGAATTAGGCTTTAAAGTGAATTTGAAGCATAAGAAAATAAACATTTCCAATCCTCGAGTAAGTGATACATTCTCAGTGTTCTGTTTCACTTGCCTAGATCTTTGGTAATTTATACTTAGCTTTTGCTCAATCTCAATTTGATTGTATGTATTTTCAGACAATTGCCTTCGGCACATTATTTTAGTACAGTGGCACTACCATACCATGTACAATCACCTTATATATGGTTTACATGTTTATAAAAAAAAGGTCTGGAAACTAAGATGTATCTGTTCTTCTAATTTTCATTTTAATCTGATGTCAAACCATTGTATTTTATTTCTTAGCTTTCCTATTGAACCACACTTACTGCTCCTAATCATCTTAGTGCTTCATATCTGGATGAAATATTTCCTGATAGGAAGCACATGCTTCCTGCATTTTGTCTAAATGCTACTTCTAATATTAGTTATTAAAGATGGTCATCTGCTGTAGGTAGCTTGGGAGCATGAACAGTTTTCAAGGCTGAGAGTTACTGCTGCCACTCTATCTGGACTCTCTACAGCACCTGAATTGCTAGAAAAGACTGGTGGTTTGGTTGACGGCAGGTTCATATCTAGACCTAAATGCCAGAATTTTATTATTTCTGTAATTTTTTGCTGACTGAGCTTCTGCAGGCATTTTGTTAATGAAGCGACTATTGTCAGAAGTGTGAAATTAATTGCTGAAAGTCTTGCGGTAAGACTAAGTTTACCTCAAAAAACTAGAAGTCAATGTACATTCCCCCTCCCGAAAAAAAATATTAGGAATCTAACCTATCAATGTACTTGTAATTAATTTTCCTTCCAATCATTTGGCATAAGAAGAATCACAAGGGAATGTTTTGTTTGTTTGTTTGTCCTGGGCACTAGTTCTTAATATACTTGGAAAATCTAGTATTATTCATCATATTTGTTGTAGTGAGTGTGCATTTCTATTAATTTCAAAACTAATATTTTTTATGATTTTGTGCATAATGTTTCATGTGAATTTGTTTGGTAGATATTTGTTTATATGCACTTGGTCATTTGCATCTGCTGATGCTTCTATTGGGACCATTTGACTTCCTGCATGGTGACATTACTTTGCTTCATTATATGGTTAAGAAAAACATACTGAGCCAGAATAATTTTACTCAGTTATTTACCCTTGGATGAATATGTGGCCCTTCCACTTCGTCTTATCCAACAAACCCCCTTGAATCGAGCTAATTAATGCCTGTTTAGCACTGTGCATGTGGATGAAACTCTTCCATTAATGACGTGCTGTTTATTGCGCATAATATCATTTTGCATTAAAAGTTTGTGATGAGATTTTGCTTAGTTAATTCCTTGGATTTGCAAAGTTTACACTCTAGTGTAGTTTGATTCATTCAAACTTACAAAACTAATCACTCTTGGCACAGATTTTGCTTCCTTTCTCCTTCCATCCTGGATTCAAGTGTTCCACCTTATCTTTCATTGTCCATCTTTTAAGTAAAGGCATGAAGTTTGTAAATTTGAACATTGTTGGATTGATATTTGTTTTAATTATATAGGAATTGTGACAATGTCAGTTGTACATATGAAAGATGGTGTTTAGTATCATAAAAATATTTTTTGAAATTCGAAGTGCTCATTTCATTGACATTTTGGGTAATCCTTACTGAAAGATAATCCTTGATTTTGTGTGAACCTATTATTTGTCAATTTTCTTTTTTTAATTATTGCGTTTAAACCTACTGTCAAATTATAGTTCAAAATAAGAGCTCTAAACATAAAATTAAGTTACTTTTTCTAAAGAGATTTTCAGAAAATATGTCTGGTCTACGTGTACCTTTCAAGAATAAAAACATAAAAAAGGGTCAAACACTGCCTTTGTTGATTATTGCAAACTGGCTTGATCAGCGAGACTAAAGCTAGATTATTTAATAGATGCTCTTTGAATGATCCTCTTAAAGAATTTGCCCAGTAATAAAAGTCACGTTAGACATGCATTTGATTCTCAGTATCTTTTATTTTTATGAGAAGCCAACTTTGTTGTTTTAAACAGTCTTCTGTTCTACTTTTTGCAGAGGCATATTTATGGACATCAAGGAAAGAACATTCAAATATTTGCTGACAACACTAACTTGGCTGTTAATCCTTCTTATGTTCGATCATGGTTAGATGTTTTGTCCCAAACACCTCGAGTAGCTCCATTTCTCTCTAAAGATGATCCTTTTGTCATGGCACTAAGAAAGGTATTGTTGCATGCTTCTACTTTTGTTTATTTTGTGGAAGTGCCATTGTGACGCATAATTTTTTATCTTTTTTCAAGTTAAAGGATCACCCCTAATACTATGGTTTCGATGTGGATCAGCTGAGTGAATCTCTGTAGCTTAAGAAGCACAGATATGACACGAGACACCAATATGACATGATACAGATGTGATAAATTTATAAATAATGATGAAGATACAACAAGACTACCATAGAACATACAAAATTAGTCTAAAATTAATGTAAATAAAAAAAAATCTTAAATCACAAGAAATAATTCATGTTCTAAAAATATGAGCTACATTGTAAATATAGTAAAATGCTTTTTGATTTATATAATTATCACGGTGTTTCAATTTGTATTGATGTAAAATAAAATAATAAGAAAACAACTGCAATTATTACAAGCGTCCTTGCAATGTCCAACATGACGTATACAGTGAGAACAGTAAACACAGATTGTCGGCAATTTAATTTGTGGCAATATTCAAATGTATGCAGTTTTAATTTGGGTTGATAAGGGAGATTACATATGCCAATATTGTATAATGTTTCTGGAGAAAAAAGGCCTAAAATTTACTTGTTTTTTACTAGAAAGTTATAACGAAACTGGATTCGAGTTAAGTTCAGGCTGCTTATTCCTCAATTCTCGATACCTGGAGTTTCACTCCTGTACTTACCTAGTGTTTTTTATACACGTATATAGGAATTAGAAGATCACACTGACGAGGTAAATCTGCATAGAGATGTGCTAGAGGGGGTGTTTACTTTCTATGATTCAACCAGGGCAAAGCTGAATATATATCAGGTATTTGAAGTTATTTTCTTTGCACCATGTTCTGTATATAAAGCTTGGCAGTTTGAGCAGCTGAATCTACCTAATGAATCATTGATAGAGTCCTGCTTCGTAGACGATCTTATCTTCAGTCCCGAGCCCTGACCATGTTTGTAATTTAGTTTTTTTCAATTTCTTGAG
Source organism: Phaseolus vulgaris (assembly GCF_000499845.2). Lineage (NCBI taxonomy): Eukaryota > Viridiplantae > Streptophyta > Magnoliopsida > Fabales > Fabaceae > Phaseolus > Phaseolus vulgaris. Next base: position 9,768,734 of record NC_023749.2, on the reverse strand, counting down.
GGCGCAACATTCTTTTGGTTATTTGACTGACCTGTTTGCCCATATTTGTTTTGAAAGACATCTTTTCCTGATTAAAAGGAGGGAATTTTCACCATAAACAAATTCTATAATATTTTTCCAATAAATGCATGTTTGGTTGCTATTCTTAGGAAATAAGTCTATTCAAAATTTCTTTGAAGAAGCTTGTCCAAGAAATTCTTTAATGCTACAAAATAAGTTAAATCCAAACATGCTCTGAAGTATTTAACTTTTAGCTTTGGAGTTTCATGTTGCCCTGAAAGAAATTGTTGTGGTTTTACAGGTTGCAAGTGTGACATTTGACTTGCTGTTGCTTCTAGTATTGGGATCGTATTTAATTGTGCTCTTCTGTTTCTTGGTCATCACCACTAGGGTATCTTTTTATTATCTATCTTTAATCCTTTTGCAAAATTTTAGGTATCCAATTTGTATGGACTCAATCTAACTGATGGTGTTTGACAGGGTCTTGATGATCTAATCAGTCTATTTCGGCGGCCTCCATCTCGAAAAGTGAAAACTGCATAGTGAGTAGCTGGCAGGATTTTGCCTACGTTGTTCTCAATATTTAAATAGTATCTTAGGATGCCAGTTTCTAATGAAAAGTTCTGTAGCGGATTTTTTTCCTGATTGCCTGAAGTTGGTTGCTTTAGTGGTTAAAAACAGTAAGATATTGGCTGTGCGAAGTTAACAACCCCAAAATTTTGATATTTTTTCGCCCCTTTTCCTTTGGCGCATTTTTGTAGTGTAAAAATTGTTTACTAATTTATGCCTTGTTAACAGAAAGGTTATCCGGGTTGTTATAAACAAGGCTTATTCACGTTACTTTGTTTCGGCTCAATAAAGGATCCATTTGGTTATAATTTTTCAAATATAACTTAACTGCTTGCTTAAGTAAATTCATATTGCATAAGGTTGCAATTGGAAAGACCTACTAAACTAAATTAATCTGTTCGGATCGTGTAACCTGTCACCTTGCTAAATGATCACGTATTTACGTTTTTAAAGTGAGGATTTGTTTGAGGAATTTGAAAAGTTAATCTATATCTTTTACTAAAATGGGGGTAATTGAATTGGGGAAAGTCTTTACAACTTTATGGAAGCCTGGAGTTGAGGAGGGTGGTACATAAAATAAGAAATTCTGGTGGTGAAATGAAGATATTGCAAGACATGGTAACACGCAAAAGGAATTATCTAAGCCTTTTATATGTTGAAAAGTAGAGTAGGTATCAAAATGCTAGAAATAAGAAAAGAAAAACAGTGAATGAAACATGATTAGAAGTCTGATTACAAAATATCTCGGAGAGCAAAAGTTATAAGAGAAAAAAAGGCAAGATCTTGATGAAGTTTTTTTTTTTATCTGCTAGATGCAGTAAGGTGCTTTAAGGATGAAGAAGGAGAAAACTTTGAACATAATCATGATATTAAATAATGGTTGAAAAATACTTTTTAAACTTTTCAATGAGGTGCAAAGGTTGAAAGAAAGCGTAAATTTTGGATTAAAGAGGTAAAAAGGACTTTTAGGAGAACACGAATAAAGGTTAATTGGTATAGTTATAACAAATGTATAATGCTAGAGGCTGTGCATGTCGGGGGTAAAAAAATTGGACAAGTTCTCTTTTTACCTCCATTGGTTCATCCTCCATCTCCATATATTTTTTAAATATCAAATCTACCATTAGTTTAAGATTTTGGATTGTTCAATTCAGTATTCATTTAAAAAAATATTCATTCGATCATTTACTTAGCAGTTTGATAGGAACATTAAAATGCTTCTTTATCTTCTTAAATTCCAAATCACATGACAGGCACTGGCACCTCCTCTTTCTTCACACAAATTGCAAATCGCAAATCCAATTTCAATCGTCACCTTTCTTTTTTGAAATGGTCAATTCAAAATCTCAAACCGGATTTAAGATTGCGTACCAATTTGTGTTTTAAATTTACAAATCGGAATGTACACAATATACATTCCAGAAATTCCAGATCCAGTTCGAGGTTCTGATGTGGTTAATCCAATATTCATTTTTTTTATATTTAAAAATTATATGAAGGTGGATGAAGAAGTAATGGAGGTGCATCACAAGTAACATATCTAATACCCAAACATAATAAACAAGTTGATTGTGGAAACGCAAATTATCTGTACAATATATATTCCATTTGTTTGAACGGAAATGATAGTATATTAAGTCTTTCTCGAAAATGGAAAAAATAGAAGTGATTATAATTTTTCCATCAATAATTTTTGTATCTTCTATGTTAACGAATTATCTTCTATATCATTCATCCAAGAAACACATTTTCTTTAACATTAGCAACACCTTAATTTACTAAATATATTAAACAAATGCAACCGGTTTACTTTTTATCATGTAATGCTTATTATGTCATGTTTACTTTTCAATTAGGGTGAATTTTCTATCTAGCACCATTTACACTTTTATTTTCCTAATTAACATCTTTTTGTTTTTATTTTTCTATCTAGTATCCTTTTGTTTTTATTTCCTATCTAGCACCCTTTTATTTTCCTATCTAGCACCATTTCAAAAATAAATTAAAAAATAATAAATTAAATTTTTTTTTTATAATTTTAATTTTGAATGCATTAAAAAATAAATATTTTTAATGTTTAAAATAGTTAGAAATATAATTAATGAATAAAGAAATGTATTTTTACAAAATAAAAATAAAAAATTAATAAATTTAAAATGTTTAGTTTAAAATTATTTTTTTAAGAATGAATAATAAAAAATTAAAGTCTACAACAACATAAAAGTTGAATATATAAACATAAATTAGTATTTATTTTTATTATTATTGATGATGTAATTATGTTAATTTTAAGTAAAAAATATAGGACATAATTATAAAAAACAAAGTTAAATAAGGACTGATATAGACATAAAAGAACAACATGATCGGAAAAAAATGTTCATATTGTCAAACACATAAAGAATATGTCCCAACATTACTAGATTGTGCACTTCTCATAATTAATTATGTTTCATTTCATACAAACTATTTAATGTACCATTGAAGAAAATATTAAATGAATTATCATCTTTCATTTATTTTCATTTTTATGATCAACATATACTTATTTAGCATAACCTTATATCTCTTATATTTATCTTATTTGGATTTATTTTTATATCTTTTATCTTTATCTTAATTTGTTTTGCCTTTATTTTATATCTTTTATGTTTTTAGTTATTATTTTTTTTCTACCATTCTTTTTTTTTATTGTTGCTGTTTTTATTTTCTAGACTTTTTTTTTCATTTTTTGCTTCTCATTTTTAAGCATTAAGTGTAACATTTGCATTAGTTTTTTTTTAGGATTTTGCATTTAGGGTAGACACTTCAATATTACTTATGTATCCACTATTAATTAATACTAATTGACTTTGATTTTTTTTAATTATGTCATGTATTTTTTTGTAATTATGTCAATAATAATAAAAATAAATAGTAATTTATGTTTATAGATTCAACTTTTATGTTGTTGTAGGGTTTAATTTTTTTATTTTCTTCATTCTTAAAAAAAAATAATTTAAAACTAAAAATTTTAATTTATTTTATTTTATTTTATAAAAACTCATTTCTTTATTCATTAATTATATTTCTAACTATTTTAAACATTAAAAATATTTATTTTTTAATGCATTCAAAATTAAAATTATCAAAAAATAAATAAATTATTATTTATTGATTTATTTTTGAAATGGTGCTAGATAGGAAAATAAAAAATAAAAAAGTGCTAGATAGGAAAATAAAAACAAAATGGTGCTAGATAGGTAATTTACCCTTTCAATTACCTAATTAATTTGATGAACTTATTGATTAATACTAGAGTTTTGTTTAAACTTATTTTCTATATTATGTAAGGAAAAGAGAATAAATTATGGGGTGCAGAAAGAAAAACTCTTTGTCACCTATGCATTCTTCTCTTTGCACCCAAACTTCCCTTTTTGAGGCGGTGCTTGTTCTCATCTCCTTTGTTAGCAATTCATTTTTAGAATTTATATTTTATATTTTTCTATATAAACGTATGTCGAATTATTAAAATTTAAGGCTCGTGAGTAAGTCTTATTCGACAGGGTTTTGAAAGCCTTTTGATTCTCCATCTTTTTATGTTTTTTTTTATTCATGTACTTTTTTTCACCCTAATTTGTACAGGGGCACTGCTGCAATTCGTAAAATTTACCATATGTATTAATATATTTTAGATTATATATTTGGAATACTAAAATATATATATATTTCTTTTAAATATTAAAAAATCATAAAATGTATAATCTAAAATACAATTTGTATATTTGGAATGTAATTTTTTTAGAATGTATATTTTATAATACATATTTATATTTTTGAATTGTATATTTAAAATAAAAAATTATATTTTAAATTGTACAATTTAAAATATAAATTTTAAAAAGGTAAAATTGAAATTTTAAAGTTTATGGATGTGTAGCTTGAAAATATGAGTGAAGAATAAATTCCTTTTGTAAATGTGTTTATGGATTACCCTGTTTGCCAACATTAATTAGCCCTTTTCTTTAGGACAGCTTCTTCCTGCACCTCCATGACTTCTTCTCCCACTCCCATACTAAAAGTACATTTACTAATATATTCCTCAGTAAAAATATTAAAAAATTAAAATAATAGTTTAATATACCTTTAACCTACTTAACCTTCACTTTCACTTTCACTTTCGTGCGTTTTCTCTCTGTTCCTTCCAGCGGCACCGCTCCACACTCCTATTCGAAGGTTTTTTTCTCTTCATCTCTCAAATCTCTCTAAACCCCACATTCTCTATCACTCACACATCCAAAGTGCTCTCTTCTCATGTTAGTAAGTTGAATTTTCCAAATTTTGCATTGCTTTTGAAACCTGCTGCTGTGTAATCCGTTTGTTGTGTAATCCAGTACTCTCTGCATTTTTTCATAATAGGCACCGGATTATGTAATCCGGTATAGTTGTGAATGTAAAGTAATACCGGATTACTTAATCCGGTTTAGGTTATTTTAGTAATTCCGAATTAGGTAATCCGGTTTAGGTTTACATTGTGTGTGTTTCGGATTATGTAATCCGGTTTAGGTTTACATTGTGTGTGTTTCGGATTATGTAATCTGGTAGTGTTCTTACAAAGTTTGATTTTTGTGATTTTGCGTTTTTGTTATATATTTAGTTTCCAACCCACTTGTTAAAAACTTTTTTAAAATTTTATATTATGTACACAAATTCATGATTATATTATTTATTATTTGTAAATAATTGAAATTTAAATTGTGTTGTGGATAGATATGGCTAAAACTAGAGGTGGTGGATCGCAGAAGACCGACGGCATCCGTCCGTAGAAGAGACCGAGGTGGTGTCGAGGAAAGGATTGATGATGATGTTCATATTGATAATGACAATGAACAAGGTTTACAGAATGATGACCATGTAGACCAGGGAGAAGGGTTTCCTGGAGGACCTTCTGATATGTCTTTACTGGTAAATTTTGCTGACCATGTTGTTGTTAAGCTTTGGGAGGGTGAGCTAAGAACGAAAAAACCTTCAATTAAATTATCTTTATTAATTATTGTTTAAATTTATTTAATTATATTTAATATATACAAAATTTATATTAGGATAAGGGAGAACTTAAATTGGTATCTCACGGTAGGAAATTACGTAAATTTGGGATGCCTCATGCTAATATTGAGCTACTTGTACAAAATTCCGGATTGTTTAGTTTGTGCAATATAAGTTATGAAGTGGGTGACAAGGGATTGATTTCAGCCTTTGTCGAAAGGTGGCATCGGGAGACAAACTCCTTCCACCTTCCCGTAGGTGAGATGACCATCACACTTGATGATGTGTCATCTCTTTTACACCTCCCCATTTTGGGTCAATTCCCAACATATGTGCCCTTAGAGTACAACAGAGCTGCAACAATTTTAACTGAGTTACTAGGGGTGGATGAGACTCGGGGGAAGGCTGAGATGAGGCAGTGTCGAGGCGTCCACGTACGATTGAGTTGGCTTCAAGATATATATGAGGAATGTTGCGCTCAAGAGGCTTGGGAGTGTGCTGTCAGGGCTTACTTGTTGTATCTGCTTGGATGCATTATTTTTGCAGATAAAAGTGCCACCTATGTATCTATATCGTACTTATTGTTATTCAGCAATCTACATATGGGTCATGGATATGCATGGGGAGCAGCAACACTTACATATCTATATGAGCAGTTGGGGGATGCATCTTATTTTAACACGAAGCAGTTGGCCAGTTATACGACACTGGTTCAGGTATGAAACCATACAAATAATTAACAATCACATGTTACATTCCATAATGTTTTGTATTAAATATTTTATAATTAATATGATTGAATTATGTATGCATGGATTTATGAGCACTTCTCGGGCATGGGAAGAAGGGATATTAATCCCTCATATGACGATGTACACCCGCGGGCAGCACGGTATATTGTTGCCCTTCAGATTTGCACAGTTGGTGATATGCGGGTGCAGTTGGATGGGGTCACACACGATGACATCATCTGGACTCCGTATGAGGACCATAGATTGAGTAGACCATTTGAGACCATCTATTTATTCTCGGGTCACTTGCGATTGGGCAGCTTATCATATAGATATATGCCCGAGCGTGTTTTGCGCCAATTTGGGTACAAGCAGAGCATTCCATCATCACCGATGGTGGCTGAGGCTCCTAATGCACATGTCATTGATCAAAGGTGGTTGCAGTTTGATCACCACGTGGTGACAGGTTTGAGAGTTGCTTCCAGTCCATCTGCATGTGTTCCTGAGTACATGTCTTGGTTTAGGACAGTATCACACCCATACATTCACAGAGGTGAACTTGGAGATCGACCCAGTGTTGTACCACGTCGTTGCCCAGCAATGAGAATTAAAGCATGTTTAGATATAGAGCCAACGAACATTTTATACAATTGCACATTGAATGTGTGTCCTATCACATGTAGACTCATTTGAAATGATGCCTTAATCTCGTTATGTTGAAGTATAATAACATGCTTGATAGCATCCCAACACGAGCACAGGTCTCCCATGCTATTTTCTAATATTCGTTTCAAAGACCAATGAGCTGATTCAACCCTGTATAAGTATAAAACATAATAAAACAATTACACGTTATACACGTTCTAAACAAACTAAAGGCATTCATATACCTGTTTGATGTTGTATTTCCCAAATGCATTAACAAATTTGTCCAACACTTGACAAACTTTTCTTTGTGCGGAATAATCCAAGTGTTCTTCACATATTCAAAAAGTAATGGCCACGGTGAACAAATAGTTTCAAAATTTTTCACAAACTCATCAAATTTACCAATCTCTGTACAGTCAATGATAGTCTTCCATGAATCCATCACAACTTCCCAAGCCTCGACAGAATCTACCAACATTTTACACTTTGCTTTAACATTCTTATTGATGTGAAACCGACAAAGAAGATTTCTTGTTTTAGGAAATACAATATTGATGGCATTCATCAAAGCAAGATCTCTATCGCAAATAATGACTTCAGGCCCCACATGCGATGTCAAAAGTGACCCTCTAAATTTTTGTAATGCCCATATGAAGTTCTTTTCTTTCTCGCTAGATAAGAATGCAAAACCAGCAGAAAAGGACAAACCTGTACAAGTTACACCAACAATCTCAAGCAAAGGCAGTCGATATTTGTTTGTTTTGTAAGTTGTATCCATTAAGAATACAATGTTAAATGCATTCAAGAGTTTCACAGCATCAGAATGAGTCCAAAAAATATCACTAACAATATTTGAAGACTCATGACATGTACTCCAGTGAAGATAGTTGTCACGGTCTAACAACATTATTAACTGTTGTAATTCAGTTCTTGGTCCTCTAACTGATCTCTTGTACGATTATCTTGCATTGTATATTTGCTTTATTGTTGTCATATTATCCTCATTATTCTCCTTCAAAGTACGTAGAATGTTACCTGGCTTAACCATGCTTTTAGTCATATCAACAAGCATTGAATGTTCATTCATTTTTAATCTGCCTGCATATGGATGACCAACTAAGGTATCATACAAATCATGATTATGAGTACCATAACCAACCCTACGGACCCATTCAAGTAAGTCTTCTCGCGAAGGCTACACAAAGTTATTCTAACAATATTACAAAATCACTTCTTCAAATTATAATGCAATAAACATAAATGAAATGAAATTGTATTCACCTCATCTGTTGTAAAATGGATACCATAGTCCCCTTCAAACAATCCATGTTGATGCACAAAATTCATTAATTCTTCCATACTTACACCTTCATTCATAAAACATAAATTTTCATTTTATTATAATTTCCATAAATTCACATATGCAAAACAAAAATAGCATAAGATTTTGTAATTGGCAACTTGACTTCCGGATAGTATAATCCATAAGTCAAATTTTAACAGCATAATGAATTCCGGATTACGTAATCCATAAGTCATTTCAGGTGACTTTCGGATTGTGTAATCCATAAGTCAAAATTTTCACAGCAAAATGACTACCGGATTATGTAATTCGTAAGTCATGTTTGATGTTCCAAATTATGTAATGTAATGCGTAATTGAAATTCATATAGCAAAATGAGTATCGGACTACGTAATACGCAAGACATATTGAAAGTTCTAAAATCACTTCCGGATTGCGTAATCCATAGTTCATTTGGTACCAGATTACACAATCTGGAAATATGACTTTGGCAGGTTCCAGATCCGGTATGCACAAAAGTTATCTAATCCGAAACGCTTTACTTAAGCACCGAATTATGTGATCCGTGGATCCACCGGATTAACTAATGTGGAAATATTTATTTAAGGCAGAAGAATGAGAATGAGAATGAGAATGTACCTCATCAACAGTGCCAATGCCAACACCACCTACCACCGCTGCTACCTACCACCGTGCACCACCTCAACCACCTTCAGCACCACTTCCAACACCACTACAAGGACCACCACCACTCAAGCTCCAGATGCACCCCACCACACGAAGTAACTTCCTTTCTCATTTTTATCTTTTTACTGAAGGATAATTTTGGTATTTTTAAACTTTACGGAGGTGCCCAAAGAAATGATGGAGGTGCAGGAAGAAGCTGTCTTCTTTAGTCGCCTCCATAAATACTCGACCACCCTCATTTGTTTTAAAACACAATTTTCAGAAGGCAATTGCTTCCTGCACCCCCATGTTTTTCTTCCTGCACTCCCACAGTCTTATGCAAAGACTAAATCGTCCTTAATAGTTTTTCAAATTCCAAAAATACCCTTCACTTAAAAAAAACCCTAAAAGGCGCAGGCAACCATTCTCTCAGTGCGCAGCCGTGGGTTTCATTTTCTAGCAGCAGCCGCACCTACAAATCGCCATCCTTACAATCTTAGACATTTTCTCTTGCTGATATAGAGTGTTTTTAATCAAGGTAAGTTAATTTCGTTGCTTTCGGATCTGCACATCCGGTTTTTTTTATGGATTTTTGTTTCTGTAAGTGTTTTATAGCATTCCAAATCATAGAATCCGCTTGAGTCCCGAATTTATGCTTGCGGTAAAATCCCGAATTTATAGTTCCGGGAAAGTTCCGAATTTTTTGATCCAAAAAAGTTTCAAATTTTTGAATCCGGGAACGTTTAAAATTTTGGATCCGGGAAAGTTTTGAATTTTTATTCCCCTCTGCTCATGAAATCCATATAAATTAGTTGAAATAATATGAATGTTAACTGGTAAAACAAATTATTAGAACTCCCTGTTTATTAATCTTTTTTAAACTTCACAATTATCATAATGTTTTCCAATGCTAAGTGCAGTACCAAAAACAGCCAAAGATCAAATCAATTTCTATTTGAGCTGAAAAGGGAATGTAACAATATTTTATGCAAAACTTCTTTGCCACCCTTCTACTGTGCAAGTTCTTACTTGTTCTCTTATTTTATGCAATATGATATGATTAAACCAAAAGTTAAGTATATAGCATGCAAAGTGTGTACTTGGAATCCAACATGGGAGATCTTTACGGGACCCACCCAAACACTAAGTTCATCTAAAGCTTGTATTTTATTTATTTTAATCCCCGGAACATACTCCATTGTCAGAATCTGCATTTGAAAAATAGTTAAATTACATAGATGAATAAGAAATACATCATAAGTAAAATGGGAAAGATGTATAACTGCAATGTTTTATCTATGATACAGTAATCCCAGTATATTGCAATCAATCTCCTGAAAATATTTAACTCGTGTTACATTAACAAGGATCAGACAAAGTCACATATATAATAAAAGGAAGATCCGGACCTGTGTTTTTATGATCTTAGATAACAATGTTTGTTTAGTAGAAATGATACAATGCTTTTTTTTTTATCTCTTTTGGTTTCAATAGAATTTTATATTTGTTGTTTTGTGCTTGTATTGGTTCAACATCTTATTCATTAGTTTGTAATTTGGTTTAACTGGAATGGTGTAATTGAATAGAAATGGTGAAGACTAGGGGAGGAGGTTCACAAGGTGATCGTCTACGTCCCACAACCTCTGTTAGAAGAAGAAGAAGACATGTTAATGGAGATGAAGAACATGTTGAACTTGAAGAAGCTGAACCCCAAATGGAGGTGGAGGACGAAGATGCACCTGAAGTAGAAGGTGAAGGTTATCCTGGAGGTCCACGAGATGGGACATTATTGACAAGTTATGAAGACCATGTGGCCATGCAATTATGGAATGGTGTGGTAAGTAAATATGTTGTATTATGATACTTGTTCATTGTTAATTTGATATGATTTTCGTTCATCACCGCCAATATTTTATATGATTTTGGTTGGTTAAATTAGGATCGAGGAGAGTTAAAATTGGTGTCTCATGGCCGAAAAATGAATAAGATGGGTGCTCCTCATCCTCGGATACTACCTACAGTGGAGTTGTCAGGTTTAGTTGGACTTGTTGGGGCAAGCTATGACACAATAGACAAAGGATTGTTGTGTGCCTTTGTAGAAAGGTGGCACCCAGAGACAAATTCTTTTCATCTTCCTGTAGGTGAGTTGACCATCACATTGGATGATGTGTCGAATTTGTTGCACCTCCCAATTATCGGTCAGTTTTACACGTACCCGAGCTTGAATGTAGCTGCGGCGACCGATTTGCTTGTTGATTCACTTCGTGTAGAACGGGGAGTAGCAGTTGCTGAGACTCGCCATTGTCGGGGTGGACATGTGCGTCTAAGCTGGTTGAGGGAGATGTATGAGGACGCATGTAGCAGGAGACAATGGACTGTGGCTGCACGGGCATATTTGTTACACCTAGTAGGTTGCACCATCTTTGCAGATAAGAGTGCTACATCGATTAGTGTATCCTACTTAGGATTATTTGTAGATTTAAGGCACACCGGAGGATACTCATGGGCAGCAGCTGCTTTGACCCACATGTATGAGCAGTTGGGAGATGGTTCTTATGCAAATACTAGACAGTTAGCTGGTATGTCATGTTATTGGCATCGTGGATATATGAGCACTTTTCGAGTATTGGGCATCGACAAGTTCGGGATGACTATGTTGAGGATGAGCCGCGGTGTATGAAATATGTGGTCGGGAGTAGGTTGTCCACACTTGCATCTGTTCGGATGCAATTAGATAGTCTTTGTATAAGTGTTGTTCAATGGATGCCCTATGAAGAGCATAGAGCGGTGCGTCCTTTTGAGTGGATTTCTTTATTTTCAGGGTACATTCAATTGAGGGCTTGTAGGCAGATGCATTTGCCTGAACGTGTACTTAGACAGTATGGATATATACAGTGTATCCCTCGTCACCCAGCCAATGGTGATCCCTCCACATCTGAGATCGACCATCGATGGTTAGATTTTAATGCTAACCTCGTACAGGGTGTCGTATTAGCAGCTGATGTTGGAACCTGTGTTCCTGCATATTTGGAGTGGTTTCGGTCTATATCACATCCATATATCATTCAGATGGCTGAGGATAATCGACCTCCGGTGATTACCCCTGATGGACGACGTCAGGACGGGAATGATACTATCTCTGAGCATCCCGCAGTGGTAAGAACTTATTACTTGTTTATTTAAATAATACATTCTCAATTGCAATCAATGTAATTTGTTTATAATTGTAGGGTCTTTGTAGAAGAATAGCATCCACCTTGCAATTGATTATAGATGATGGTCATTTAACCGAGGATTCACCTGCATGGGAAGGGACACAAACAGCCTTGATGCTAGCCCGATCAGCCACCGAGGACATGTTTGTGTATGTTCGCAGACGACGACACGGACGACGATGATGATCATTTTAGTTGTTGTTATGTTTTGTAATTTCGTGAAGAAAGACTTAGTTTACAATTATTTCTAAATTTCTAAATTTGATGAATGAACATTTTGGTTATGAAATTAGACAATTCTTCTTCCGCATTTATAACAGTAAGAATGTTAACATATTCATTTATCAATGCAATTAAAACTATAAATGTCGCCTAATGGACATAATTTGTGTAAACATTTGCATCCGACTAGTATAATATGAACACCAAGTTTTGGCAATTGGATAACAATGAGTAGACCATAAAATATCTGTTGGTGGAATCGGGCAACCTTGTTGCAACTAAACCTGTTAAAAATTGTAAACAATGTCATTAATTATGAATTATGTTTTTCTATGATTCCTAAAATTCATTAACAATGAAGTTGAACAAACCTGAACAAAATGATTTCCATGAACATGTCCAATACAGATGATGCGGTGATGATTAAAATCTGTTGGAGGTTGGGATCTTAATGGAAAAATAGTCAATGATTGTTTAAGAGATAAACACACAACAATCACATTATATCGATTCGCAATAACGTATCCCATATCCGGTATTGTCATCCACTTATCTGTACTTATCTGCAAACATAAGAAAATGTAACAAGTTAATCCAACTCATACACCATTTTACAATTAATAACATCATTCAAAATTTATAGAATTACCATGTGGTCAACTAGAAGTGAATTTTTCAGAAATTCATATCGTTCATCACCGCCAAACAAATCAATATATTCTTGACGCCATTGACAAAGTTCTTTATGCAAGTTCATGCGTACAATAGCCCAGGACTCCTCTCCCATACCCAATAATGCACCAACCGCATGATAACCACAATGACCGTCAGCCTTAACATCAACAATATCAACAATGTAAGGATGAATTCGCACTGGAAATTGTTGTAGCATTGGTATTGATTTGGTCAGAGGAGTCTCTGAAATAAATCCCTTGCTACATTTCAAACTAGATGAACTATCATGTTGTGAAAGAATGGCATCAACATGTTCAAAGTAAGAAGGAATTCGCTTCGTTGATCTACCAAATTTACTCTGACGCCCTTTTTGTGCACCTTTTGTTTTGACTTTCTCCGTTGGTGGACATAAAGATGTCTTATCTGGATAGGCAATCTCACGTAATTTGGACTTTGATGTTAATCTTACCAGCCATGTCAACCTCATTGAACCGATTCATGATGACAACCCACTCTTGTTGGATGGACAACTCTGCTAAAGTATCATCATTTGAAATATCTAAAAAGCTTAATCGTGTCCAAATGAAATGCACTGAATGCAATGGTATGCTACCAACACCAAAGGAAGTCAATTCACAAGCACAAGGAAGGCCATGAGTAGATCTAATGGTGCACCCACAATGAGATTTATCTAAACCAACATATTCAACTCGATCACTCTCTTCTGCAATATACTGCAAGGCATATTTTGAAACGAAGCCAACCAATTTCTTATATCTTGTTACATTGAAGACATGACTCACTACATGCAAACTCTTTTCAAATGAAGATTTAATTGCATTATGTTGCAAGATGATCATCTTATTAATGGAATCCCAACAAAAGCATAAGTCCCCCATTGACTTCTCAAGGGATCCTCTTTAAACTCCAATGTGCAGCCTCAACCCTGTTACTTGTCATGTTGCCTAAGTGCATGACTTTATCCGTCCAAGCCTTAACAAACTTCTCTTTATGTGGATTTAACCAAGTACTAATCACATATTCAGTAAATATAGGCCATGGTGAACAAACAACATTAAAAGCCTCCACACGATGTTCATAGGACTCTACATTTTCACAATCAACAATTGCTCCCCAAGATTCCATCACTTGATCCCATGCCTCTTTTGGATAAACAATCATTTTACATTTTGCTTTAACATTTTTATCAATGTGAAAACGACATAACAAATTAGCAGCTTCGGGAAACACAACATTTATTGCATTCATTAAAGCAATATCTCTATCACTAACCACAACCTTTGGGTATGAATCAACTCTCAAAAACAAACCTTTTAGCTTCTTGAGGGCCCATACAAAGTTATGATGACGTTCTGATGCGAGTAACATAAATGCAGCACTGAAGGTCAATCCCGTTGAGGTTACACCAACAACTTCAAACAAGGGCATCCTATACCTATTAGTTTTATACGTATTGTCCATCATCAATACAATGTTAAAGGCATTCAATAACTTCACTGAATCAGGGTGTGTCCAAAATAAATCTTGCACAACATTCGTCCCTTCTTCAAACCTAGACCAATAGATATACATATCTCGCTTAAGTAACATCATCAATTGTTGCATTTCAGTTCTATCACCTCGTACTGATCTTTTGTACATATATCGTGCATTATAAACTTGTTTTATTATGCTGACATTTTTCTCATTATGCTCTTTCATTGTTAGCAAAATATTTCTAGGCTTCACCGAACTCTTTGTCATGTCCATAAGCATTGACTTCTCACTACATGTGAACCAGCATATGGATGACCAACCAATGTATTTGCCAACTCATGATTATGAGACCCACAAATTAATTTCAATATCCATCATTGACCACTCTTTATTGGATACCCTCGTAATCTGAAAGGACAACCACATTTCCTAGTTCCACTCTCAGTAACCTTTAAATCCTTCTTATATTGTCTGTATTTACCACCTCTCTCACAACCTAATAATACAAATGTCTTTCTTCCTCATTGGCCAGTTGAAGTATCCGATCTCAATATCACAATAACAAAACCAAAGTGAAATGCAACTTTTCTAACTCACTTTAGGAGCTCATCCCGAGTACGAAATATCTACAAAAGTTATCATAACAAATTATTTCATTTACTAATTAACAAACAACTTAAACATACTTTACAAACTTAACCTTACCTCATCTGTAGTGAACGCATTTATACATTCATCATCATCTCACACATCAACCCCATCATATAATTCTTGTTCAATTTCTTGACTACTGTCCATGCTTCTACAAACAAAACAAAAAAAAACTAAATCATTGCATTTCGGATCCATGAATCCATAAGTCAAAAAAATCATTCCAGATCCACCAATCCATAACTCAAAAAAACCATTCTGGATTCAGGAATCCATAACCAAAAAAAACCATTCCGGATTCAGAAATCCATAATGCAATTTAAGCTTCCAGATTCACCAATCCATAATGCAATTTAAGCTTCCGGATTCACCAATCCGTAATACAATTCAGGCTTCCGGAAAACAACAATCTATGATAATTTTACTTCCGGAACACCCCTCATCTGGAAAACACAATGTAATTAATTGCGGATTCTTAAATCCGGAATATATTACCAGATCCCGATATCCGGTAACCTCGAAATCCCCATAACCGTCATGCCTTTAAAAAAAACTATAGTCTTACCTCTAACACCCGAACAATACTTCGGCAACGTTCTGTATTGCTCCACCTTGCTCCGAAGAATTGCAAAGACACCCAACAGTAATTGATATTTCAGTGACGAAGATGAACTGCTACAATGCAAGTCCAGGAGAGTGCCCTTTTCAAATTATAGGTCAAGGATACTTTAGGAATATTAAGAATTGTGGGGGTGCAGGAAGCAAAAGCCTTTTCAGAATGTATTTTTTATGTTGAGATTTAACTCCAAAAGAAGGAGAAGTATAAAAAAAAAGTTATGAAGTAAAAAAAATCACATTTATTGTTGATTATTATTCTTAATTATTATAATTTTTTTATAAATGTGTTCAAACATACTTTTCTTAAACCTCACAACTCATATGTAAGATTATAATAAAAAGTTAATTAATAATTTGATAAGTTCAACAAATTCTTTTTTATTATTATAATAAATTTTATATAATTTTAATATAATATTTAAAAATAAATTTTAAGTATAATTTAATTTTACAAAATTAATTGTAAAATTTGCCATATATATATTATAGAATATATTTATTTTATTTGGTCTTTCTTCAACAACTATTTGTTTATCTGAGTTGCTAGGATTCTATGACTATTTATTATGCTCCTCATAGGTTCCATAAGGGTAATGGTTAATTTGTACATTTTGTATTTTTCTTTGCTCATGCTGATTTTTATTTTCTAGATTAAAGTTTCTTTAAAAATTATCCAAATAAACTCTTCCCAATATTATTTATGCAATTATATCATTCACTTTTGATACATTCAGAATTCAGTCCCTGAATAACAGATTCTCCCTACTTTTTTTTCCATATTTCAAAATAAATTTTAAAAAAATTATGCCAGAATTTGACTTCCTAAGAACCAAATTTTGGTCTGTATTACGCGGCAACTGTTTTACATTAGGAGCTAATTTTTCATAGCGACTAATAAACGTGTGTAGTTTAGGAATTAAATAGTGAAAAGTTTATTTGAATAATTTATTTTTAAATTAGTTTATTCTGGATAAAAAAATTGGTCAAGTTGAGTGAGAATAAGCCAAACTGAATTTAATTTACTTTTGTGGGTTTTCTGAAAAGAAGACTAGTTACGGTTAACAGATGAAGATAGAAAAAAATGTCAGTAAACATCAATTTTGAAATAAATTGATTAATAGAATCTTGTTAATTATTTTAGGAGAAAAATAGTCATTTAAGAAGTTTTTTTCTGTATAGAATTAGATGAGTGAAAAATAGGATAAAAGAGTAAACTTGTTTGAAAAAATTATAAATATTATGGAAGAAGTTATCACAAGACAAGTTTACAATATAGAGATGTTAGAGAGAAGGTTACTAGTTACACAGGTTCTCTACTGTCTAATAATTACACCAAGGGTGTTTCTTCCTGCACCTCTACACTTTTCTTCCTGCACCCCTACATTTTTCGAAAAGACTGAAATTACCCTTTATAGTTTTAGGTGTTTCCAAAATAGTAGTTCCGTTAGCAAAAGATATTTTCGGAATAAAAAATCTGGAAGACAAATAATTATTTTTTGAACACATTTTTTTTAATTTCCACATTTATAAATCCGAAATTCATAAAACATGTTCTGGAAAAGACGTTCTGAAAATATTTCAGAAAGATCAATCTGAAAATCATTTTTTAAAGGGGGCAAAATAGTCTTCCGTAAGTGTGGAGGTACAGGGAGAAATTTGTAGAGGTGCAGGAAGAAGTTGCCTTACACCAATTGACTTAATCTTTTATGTATTTATTTCTTATATTTCACTTTAAACATTTATTGGATTTCCACTTACTGTAATTTAATATTAAAAATAAATTAATGTTATTCATATTTCTTTTTATCATTTAAACTAATTTGAAAATTCAAATTAAACTAGTTATTTTATAAATTTATGTAAGCATTGGAAAAATTATTTGAAAATCAATAATGAAAATCACTAAAAATATATAAATTATATTTTTACATGTTAGAAACTGATAATTAAGCGATAATAAAAGTCAACATATTTGTTTCTAAAATTGCGATTGTTAAAGAAAAAAAAATAGTACTTTATATAATTTTTCTGTAGCTTAATTAGTTCGTATTTATTTATTTGAATTGAAAATTTTAAGATTTCTAGTCTTAAAAAACACACTTGTTCTATGTTTTTTAGTGAAAATAAATCAAAGCAGGATGATAATTGCGAAATTCAAAGATTTAACTGAGGTCAAACTGGTTTCAATAATTTTTAAATTTTTTTTAATACATTTATAAAAAAAATAACATACATAAATTTATAAAATTTAAATTTTATTCAAATATGTCATATATCATGGCATTACTAAAATAAATTATATACAAAAGCAAACCAATCTAATACATCAATTTAACATTAAAAAAGATTACCCGTTAACCATTATAAATCTCTTAAAAAAAGTCAACAATAAAAAAAATCCTTTTAAGCCAATTGGACCCTTTAACTCACCCATCTTTTCATATAAATATTTTAAAAATAAAAATAATTAATACAATGCTAGGACTTCATAGTATTTGAAAAAAAAATTGAAAACTTTTTCAGGAACTTTTATATATTCATACACACACCAAAAATTGATATATATATATATATATATATATATATATATATATATATATATAAAATTTTTTATGTTAACTGATGTAATAGTTAAAAAGAATGTAACATAAAAAGCAAGCCAATATCTTATAAATATTGGGTATACTTATATAAAAAATAAATTCTAAATATAAAGTGACAAAAATAAATACACCAAATATAATTTGTTGCTTTTTATTTAAAAACTAATCTTTTTAAACCAATTATTTTAATAATGTATTTTTCAATTATTTTAAAAATATATGTATTTTACTATTCCAGATTATCTTTAAAATACTCCTGATTCAAATTTAAAATTAAATAACATTAAGCAGACATCATATTTCCATTATGTTAATTAATATAATGGTAGATGAATATATTACTGAAAGACATTATATATCAATATTTAAAATTTAATGTTAACTAATAATATGGATATTTTAATTATTAAAAAGTACAAAGTAAAAAATTTATATATATACATGTGTTTGTAAACATACCTTTCATAGGTAATATTAATAGAAAGGGTGAATAAATTCTTGAAAGATAAAATGGAAATAATCATAAAAGATTAACATTTAAAACTAGAGTTTTAAAAAAACCCTGAACTAGTGAGAAAAAAATACTTCCTTATCAAAATAATGCCTTGCCAATCATATCCAAAATTAATACTATAGATGAATATATGAAGGGTACTAATGCAAGTTAAATGCAATAAAAAATGTAATAAAAAATTATTGCAAAAGATTTTATATAAAGAGCAGACGTTATTGAAATATTTGCTATAAAAGTAAGATAGATAAATGCTACATTGGATGATGATTAGGCAAATAAAATTTGTATTTATATGCTATATAGTGATGAATATGGGAGATAGGAAATTGAAGTAAAAGGATGATTAGTAGGTTGATACAGGGTATTTATATTTATTAAAGTGAATTTAAAAAGTAAAGATAGTTATTTATTAAAGTCGAAGAAGGCATCATTCAGTGGCCTTGCCCTTTCGTCTGCTGCTACTGCCAGTTTCTAAGAGGTAACAAACCATAGAATCAACATCGTCTCCAAATATGCTGTAAGCCTCAATCGCTTGAATGTATGTGAATCCCATCGATAGTAAAATTTGCATTCCACTACTCAGATCACAACCATGCTCTTTTCCACCACCAGTGCCGGATGATCCTGTTGCTCCAGAAGACGATGGTTCAGCGTTTGAGGTAGAGGACTCTCTGTCACCAAGCTGTTGCTTAAATGTACCACTATCTGAAAGGTACTCAGCTCGAGAAACTTCTATGACCATGCGTTCAATTTCCTTTTCTGTCAGCTCAAGATCAGAGTAAAACCTACCCTCAGCTAAAAGTGCCTGTTGAAAACAATATAAAAATTATTGTTGCAACCGAGTTAAGAAAGAAACTGCCATCCTCACCATTTCAATTTGAAATACTTACATTATTTATCTGTTGTTCCTGTTGAGATTTAATAGCAGCCTTGACTTGATCTTTGTCAACATTTGTCTGCGTATCATCATGAAACACACAAGGGCCATCAACTATTAGCAAACCAATTTATTAATGTCACAACTTCCAGAGTTCTGAGCCCTAAAATTGTTATGAGGTTTCATATAATCATTTATTCCAGAGTACAATACGAAGTTTAATTATCCGTTGTCAGATAAACCTAAACTCTCGATGTCTCACAGCAGTATAGAAAATTAAAATCATGACAAAGGAGAAGAATGACAGCAACTTATGAAATAATAGGCAATGGTACTTACTCCACGAAGACTGCTGAACCCAAGCCCAGCACCAATTGATAAGCGCCGTGGGTCAACAAGGGAGTTGTAATGATTCCCATGATGAAAACTCAATCGAATTGGTGGCGTATCAGTGTTGTAGCTTCCATGAAAGATATTGATAGGTTCTGCACAATGATTGATGTTATAGAATGGTTACATAAACAATCAGACATCAAAGTTTCAGAGGCTCACCTATGCTGTAGGAGTATATGTGAATTGGACGATTATACATTTCACACATGGCTTGGATCTCAACATTGTTTCCATAAACCTGTTGCCAAAAAGGATGAACATAAGTTTTGCCTAAATTCAAAATAGCTCGAAACACTTTCTAACAGACAAACGGTATTAAAAAAGTAAGGGTCATATGAGTTGCATAAACAATCATGCAATTTCGGTGCCCCATATATAGCTGGTAGAAGCTAAAATTATGTTTTCAGTGCCCCTTATGAGAGATTACTGCCAGCTTCAACTCCTTACAACAAACTACGTTTCAAGAACATGACACAGGCTAATTAAAGCATTCATTATTACATCCATCAACACTAATATCTATGACTGTTGACAACATAAATTCTATTAAAGATACTACTGATATGCTTTACTCTTAACCAACAATTAGTTTTTTTGGGACAATTTCTAGGTATAGAGAAGGTATACACAATTTACTTTGAAAAAAAAAAAGAAATGGAAACACAAAACACCAAGAGACAAGGGATCTGTCCAAAGAACCATATTCCAAATGAAAATACTACTCAGATAATATTACCACAGTATTAATGCACACGATCTTTTTTCCAAGAAATTGATATACAAATGTCATTCTATAATGGACAAGCTCACCACTAGCTATGAGTAAGTGCAGAAAATTAAATACTGTTAATCTCATAAATTGAATGCCAAGGAATGGTTACAATCCACAATGGCACTAATCCAAATAAGGTAAATACGGTCAGAGAAAGAAGACAGATTGATTTAATTATGAGAATATTGTCTAAGAGCCACATGTAAATATTGATGCCCACTTCCTTTAAAAGGAAAATCCACATCCACATTATTGAAAATACAGAAAAAAATCCAGAGATTATATTAGGTTTGCAATGACGTGTAAATATTGATGTCCACTTCCTTTAAAGAAATTAAGTTTTTTGCACAACTGACAGACAGAAAAACTAGTCTCGACACATTTAAGTTCTAGATTAAATTATTCATGACAGACAGAAAACAGTCTCAACACGCAAGTACTAGATTAGATTACTTATAACAGAACTTACTGGTTCCAACTTAAATTCCTCGTATTTGAAACACTGATGTGAGGCATGCCAAAAAATTAAGAGAACTAACAGACATTTATTATGTCAAGTGAGGCAGAGGAAAATATTAAAAGATGACAGTTCTATCACATTTCTAGATTTTCTCTTATTGTGTTGTTAATCTATGCCACCACAAAATAGGTTAACCAGAAGTCAAGCTTCAATTCACCTAACTCATTGTCCCCACGTCATTCAAGGAATGTTTCAGTTATGACAACACACCAAAATTCCATAACATTAGGGTAACGTCATGTTAGTGAAAGGGGGTTTAACTCTCTTACAACTAAACCATCACATTTTATTGTAGATACAAAGAACGAAGAAAGAAAAATTCTAACCAATTATTCAAATAGATAGTTCTCAAACCACCCATTACATTAGTATTGTGGCTAGGGAGAGTCCTGGATCTCTTAAATTCAGGGAACTTGTGCATTCTTTCAGTTCATCACAGTACAGTCTTTATGTGCATAATCTGAAACAGTTCTAACATCTGGTATGAGAGCCCTAGTTGAATGGGGAAATTGTCTAGAAAATGACTTCAAGATTGATTCCAGTTATGATGGAAGGGGGACCAGTTCGGGGCTGACCAATGCAGACCAGAGTTTTGAGGACAACATTAGTACCTGAAGAAGACATGAAACAATCATGGTTTCATTGAGAGGAGCTCTCAGATAGAGTTTCCTGGAAGGAGAGAAAGCAAAATGCAACACCGAATGAATGAATGAAGCATTATGAACCAATGGAGTGAAAAGGTAGGACCTAATGACGAAGACAGAAACAATATAACAGAATATGATGTTTGGAGAGAATAGAACCAGCAGCTCAAGGAAAAGAAAAAATACAAAAAAAATCTAAAAAATTAACGGGAGAAACACAACAAAAGCTACCCAACATCATTCTCGACAACTAAAACAATAATAAAAATCTTGAGATCAAGAATCGCAGTGAGTATCAAGGAAAAAGTTGGCATCTTACCACCCACATGATCTGCAATCTTGTGCAACAATACAGTTCACAATGGAACAAGAGATCAAGTTTCATGGGCAAATAAATGCATGCACCCCCCCCCATAAATAGGAAGAGGGGTTGAGAGGAGTTAATCAGTTGGTAGTTGGTATTGTAGGGGAGTTCCTTGATCTCTCAAATTCTGATTATTACTAACCAGTACACTTTTTGTGTGCTTAATCTGAACCAGTTTCTATCACAGGCATACAGCTTTGATAGTATATAACATCGTAAACTGCAGTTTGCCAAAAATATATTTACAATAAATAAAAACTAAACAGTTTCCTGCAAAGCTCCATATAATATAGCAAATGAAAAGAGAGGGAAATAAAGCAATTATATCCAAACACAAAGACCTTAAATCCCAATAATAACTTAAAGTTTTCCGTTGAACCAAGAAATAAAATGTCTTCCAATTGTACTGCCAAATACCTTATCTCTTCTTTTTCTCTTGCAGTAAGATGTGAACCCTTCAGTTATAAACTGAGAAAAATGATCTCTCTCTTGCTCCTGAAGATAAAACCAGAAATACTTCATCCTCTGAAGTTCAATAAAACTCTACCAACGTATGTAAATGAGAAAAATCTAGGAATTATGCATATACAAAAATGTGCCACCATTCAGTTGAATGTACATACTTAAAACAATTTGTCACTTGAATTAGAGACAGCATATTAATGAAAATTCAAACAGGAAAAATAAATTCCAACCAAACTAAAAGCAAGAAAGCAGGACAAGGAACAATAATTTAAGGAAATTCAATCCGATTGTGCAAATATACATGTATTAGCCACTGACAAATAAAAAAATTAAATAAAATAAAGTTACTGGACTTTCCTGAATCCCTTATGGGCACCAAAATTGTAAAACATTCCCTAAAAAATTGTGAGTTTAGGCTTGCTCTTCTCATTTTATCAACTGCCGACCAAGTTACCATTGCCCATATGATTTTTCCCCAACCATAGTGCCAATTCTCTCAATGCCCTCTTCACCCAAAAACGAGCAACCTAAAATCCAATGTTCTAAAAAGACATGGTTGACAAAAGCTAAAAAGAACTAAATCCTTTCAAAAAATCAACACTGTTAAGATAACTGAAACCCATTGAAATTAAATCAGCTTCTGATCATGAGAAGATAATGAGAAACATACTATCAGTTATAGTGAGCAGAAGCATATACAGTGCGGATAGTTGCCATAAATACAAATTAATACAACATTATCATACCATATAATCTATGCACATCTGTCTGACCAAATCATACAGTTCAGGGTCCCCATACACCTGATCTGCAACAGCTCGGAAAAGACAATTTCCATCCTCCAGCATTTTTTTTACTTCGTAACCTTTTGCCCTTCTGATATCAATTTCAAACTGCCGCTCCCTTTCCTGGAATAGATGTCAATAAAAGTCCAATTTATTAAATACATATGTTGACATAAAGGATCTCGGAAAAGGCTGTCAAGAAACAAAACGGTCATATCATCTTCAAATTCACATAGAGAAACTTAGCAAAAAAGATTGTAACAAAATACATAAAGATATCCCTATGCAAGTATCGATATACAACCCACCATAGGATTGCCGGCATAAAGAAATGCGATGTATGAATGATCAATAATGGCAAGTGCTCTATACAAATTAAACACATTCCCTGAAGCACTATATAACTTAATCCTAAAAAGATATAAACCGTGTTAAATATGTCATCATGTTATTTCAATTACTTTGTATCCATGACAAGGAAGAAATGCCAAGGGTATAGCTAAATAGTTGCTTAATCATGATTATTCTCTTATAAAAGAAAGAGGAATTGGCTAAATTATCAATACCATTCCTTACCAATATGGCCTAAAGAGAATCATATAGCAACACCCATAGCAACACTGAAATTCAGTACAAAGGGAGTCATCAACTTACAAAATCATCATAAGATGAAACCAGGCAAGGCTTCTGTTCATCAGCACTATTGTACCCCTCACTTTCATTATGTGACCTGGGAGAAGACGGCCTAGACCCAGCAGGCGAAGTCCTGGCCGGAACAACCGGCCATGCAGATGTCCTCCTCGACGATCCACCACTACCCGAATTCAAACTCCCGGCTATACTCCTCCTTGGATTCATGTTCCCCGCCAAAGAAGGCTTGGGAGGCGGCACCGGAGGTGGCGGGGGACACGAACCACCACCAACAGGGGGGGAAGAAGAATCCCCACTCGCACCCTCACTCTCTGCAACAACCCTTTCACCAACTCTCTGCCCACTCTTCACAAACTCCTCCCTTACATCACTCTCAACAACAGCAGCAGCAGCCACGTCATCATCACACGACCCATCACCATGCTCAAAATGAACACTCTCCTCACTCTTCCCCTTATCGCCACTCTCCAAAACGTCATCTGGCACAACAACAACAACCTCGTCGGTATTCTCCGGCGCAACCAAAACCTGTGCCTCTGCACGCACCGAGGCATTGGAAGAAGACCCACCACTCCGGCTGGCGTTTGAGGAAGAACCACCACCGGAAGAACCTCTCTGGACCAACACACGAGTCATTGTAATTGGCAACGCAACACAAACCCTAATCTTGGATTTTCAGAGGGTTTGGATCATTGGTTTGTCGCGGGTCCTGGCCTTGGGCGTAGTGATGCCAATCCCTTGGAAGAAAGAGTCGTTACAGCAGTAGTGGTCCTCGCAAAGCGATCTCTGCATTCCCCTAACAATTCTCATCAGACCCAACCCTCCAACTTTAAAGAAGAAAACCTTTCTTTTTTTGTTAAGAAGACGAATTTTACCAAGATTTTCCGCCGCCGAAAAATCAAAACCCTCCGCGACCCCAACCTGCACGCATCGAAACCAAAAAATTGGCGTCTCGGTGGTAGAAATGAAAGATAAGAAAGGAAAAATGTAATTGCAAATGTAATTATTACGAAGAGGGTAAATGGATATGGTGATTATGTGAAAATTGAGAAAAAGAAAGAAAGGGAATAATGCGAGATGGAGTGGTTGAGTGACTGACCTGAAAAGAAGGATTGATTAGGGTTTTTGAAGAGAAGAATAGAGAAAGGAGAAAAGTGTGGAAAGGTTTTAACGGTGAAGGAACGGTGAGTTTCAACACCAACGTCCCCTCCCTCACCACCTTACACCTGGCCACCCACCCACACTTGATCCCACGTGCCACTTTTACTTCCTTTGTCTTTTCTTATGCAATGTAAATTCTTTTCTTCTTCCCTAAGATAAAATAATACCTATACCAACTCATTAAACAAATATATTCTTATTTTTCACTACTCTCCTTTTTTTAAAAGTATAACAATAATTCTTTTTCATAAAAATATATTAGACATGACTCGACACTCCTCATAGATAACGTGTCTATCGATCATATATTGGATATCGACACTTGTAGAACATGTATTTGTAGAACATGTATTGGTGAAATGTTCAATTCAAAAAAATATTTATTAAATTTATAACAATTCTATCATGGACACAATTTTAAAACTGAACAGAAATTAATTTTCTAAAAACTTAAACTTATTATATAATTTTTTTATTATAATTATAAAAATAAGAAAAAAAATCATTTTAAACCAGTCATAAAAAACATCTTTTAAAAAAAAAACTCGTATATATAAATATTTATTGTCAATTTATATAATTATATATAAACTTGTGTATCCGTATACTACATTCTAGAGATTATACATATTTCTATATGTGTCTAGATTCTGCGTGCAAAACTCACATGTGCTAAGTTAATTATAAAAAGTACGTTATACATTATAAGGTAATTACCTTATCCATATAAAATAATATACACACTACTCAATTTAGTTGCTGATATAAATTAATTATATTATCTTAATTTAAAATATTTTCACTATTAGTCATATCAACATTGAAAAAGGTCATACATCTAAAAATAACAAAAGATAATGTAATTGTCTTAATTCAAAAAAATAATTTTAAAAATACTTAATCATTCATTTAAAAGTATCTTTTAAAGTAATAGCCTGACATTGATTTGAGTGATATCGAACTAGTATAGAAGAATCCAAACAAAGCATTAGTATGAAGGAGTTGTTGACACTTGCTCCACCTTGCACGAAAATAAAAATAAAAGAAAAGAATTGGCTCTCCTCGTTTTACTGCTCAATGTCCGCGAAAGTTTTGATAACGACATCATGTTCGTATAAGAATGGATTAACATAGAGAATATATTTCATGACACCCTATTTCCCTGATCTTGGCTAACACTTCAACCTTATAGTTTTAGGTGCTAACACAGCATATATCTCCAATTGGTGTAGTGCAATTGGCTTGAAAACCGGAAAGGAAATCCATCTCTCTTCTCAGTGATTCTCTGTTGCCTTTGTTGAGTAAAAACTACTGTTGTTAGAACCCACAAATCTTACCTTGCGTCACTATAACCAATTGCCAGGTTGAGGCAACTGAACCAGAATCATAAGATTTGTAAGTTCATCGGTAGGGCGAGTTCGTCTCAATTTACCAATAGTTTAGGTCATTTGCATGTTAAAAGTATAAGAAAGGAATAAACATGAACCTGGTGTTTAGTTCAAACATAATCACATTAAATTCTGTCAGCAACTTGGTGATTCCAAGCTAGTTTAGTTAAATCATATAATTAAGTAATTTCCCATTTTAGAGTGAACCAAACCTCAGATTATATATTATCTTGCCTGAATACCAACATATTGGCGGCTTTTCTTTACCAAAGATAACACCAAATAATATAAAGAGAACGGGTAAAGAGACTTTCTTTCCTGCCTTTTTTGTTTGTCTCATTCTTTAAAATGAAAAAAAAAAACGTGTTTATTACTTTACATGACACATTCAAAATTGCTATGGTGAAAATGATTACATGCATACCATATGTATTTCCTATTATGGTATGAATAAAATATTATCTATCAACAAAATCTTACAATCAAACAAAATGGTTACCCCATTTAGACAAAAATAATTCCGCAAAAAGTATATTGTCAACTTCCAATTGCATTCTATACCTTCAATTTCCACCCTCGAGCAGCAAGCGCTTCATGAACCTTTTTGGCGGCATCAGCAGTATCGGCAAGGGGTGGATAACTCCAACTTTCTGATATCTGAAATTTAAGTAAAACACATATCCATTACAAAATAAATACAATAAGGTTGATTCCAGAACAGAAACCTTCCACAATAATCTTCAACCCTTTTGTTTGGTAAAAAAATCATTATATAACTTACATCCTCGGAACCTGTAAAAGGACGAACAACTCCCATCTCTCTCAAAGATTTGTGAAATTCATTGAACTTCCATCTGCATCGCTCAACGCCCATAACATAAACAGGCTTCCTGGGGATAGAACAGAATAATTTGATAACATGAAATACTTTTATCAAGAACAACTAAATAAAATCATTATTCTAATAATAGAAATACTTGTACAAGCATACCCAGTGCTGCAAGCTTCACTTATCATGCTAACTGAATCTGCAGTGACAACAAATGTGTCGGCCCAAGCTAAATGGCCCATGTGCAGGTCAGGTCCTGAAAGTTGTGTTACAGTCTAAGTTCATCTGTTGAACGAAATTTTAAATGTTGGAATCAAAACTGGAACATATGTTTACCTTGCCCGTCACAGATACAAACTTTTGGGTTGTTCCCAAGTTCTTTTACTATGATATTGGACACCTGTTTAAACACCAAAGAGAGAAATAGAATGAAGAGACGGACAAGTTGGTGGGTGTTATTATTCTAAGAAACTTCAAGGAATGAAGGACTATACCTTCTGCGGTGTCCTCTCTGAAAACAATATCCTAACACTGCCACAACTAGCTAGAACACTGAGCAAAGAAGCTGCTAATTGCTTGGCAAGGTCTACACCATATCGACAGTTTCCTAAATCAATTGTAGACATCAGTCAATACCCAAATTTTTAGCCACACTGAAAATCCTTCTTAGGTCTTAATGACATTTCAAATAATTAAATTCACAGTAGTAATTACTTGTTGGTCCTCCAATGTTGACCACAAGCAAGGGCCTGGGAAAATGTGAAAACTCTTCATGCCAAGTGGCAGCAGCACTGCGTATTGAACTGAAATCTACTTGATGTAATGCCCCCATAGTAAGTACCTGAACATATAATTCCACATAATAATCCTCAACCAGGATTTGACCGTAATCAACATCAAAGTAAAAAGCTAGTTACTGTCTAACACAAGTACAATATATGCATACCACATGACTATCGGGAGGATCACGTGGAGTTATCCAACTTCGCAGAATCCGAGGAACCTGTTTTCGTCCTTCAGGAGTCAAAGGATAATAATCATGCTTAGGAGTAATCACCATGTCAAACCTATTCAAAAGAGATCTGGGATGTTGTATCTGGTCATGAGACAAATACAATCAGAGAGACCAAGATAAAAAAATAAGATTAGATGTTTTTAACATCTCACATAGTAATGAACACCAAAGCAAAATACAAGAACAATAAATAACACTGCACCATAGGACAATGAAATTTTGACCAGATAATAGACACTGCATATATACAATATAAAGCCCACATTTTGGAAGCAACATAACCAAGGTTTTAAATTGTTAACTACATCAGATAATATGTAATCATAATAGTGTGTTTTTGTAGCAATCATCAATTTGAAATTACAGGCTACATAGACCAACATCAACCTGAAATGACAGAATGCTACCACAAAAAAGACCACAACTATAATTTTAGACCTGAATGTAATACATAAAAAAGTAAAGAAAATAAAGCAGACTGAATAAGAGTTCATAAGGGAAAGAAATCATAGAAGTAAGAGATATTTGGATTTCCTGGCAGGATCGTGTCAAAGAATTGTAAACCAAGACCATTTCAAAAGATTAAAGTTGACATGAAAAAATTCCAATCATTACTCCTAGTGTTTTCAATTGCTTTCACAATTCCCTCTTTCGTCAATCACCAGCTTAATTCCATTCTTTGTTAATTTAAGCCACTGAGCCTAGTTTTGTCTCCCCTTTAGGTTTTCATCATCACAAAACCAACCAAACTATAAAGAGCATGCCTTATACATCCCTGCCCAGACATGGACTTACATAGCATTAGTGCCATTGAAATAGTATTATGTTTACGTTATAAGTTGTTCTTCCAAATTTTAATCTACAAACTAACAAATTGCATAATTTACAAGATATCTTATCAAAATTAAATTGAAGATTAGTATGCATGAAGTCTACAAACCTGGATGACAAAAACATTCTCAGATGCTAAACGTTTTATGGAACTTGCAGTAGAGATGGTATCTCTTCCACATGCAACAACCAACAATGGTCCCTCCCTGGATAAAATACCAATCATATCATTCTTTGTAAATTGCCAAAGAATAAGTTGCAGATGAAGATACAAGAAAGTTAAGAAACATGAATTCAGAGACTAATATTACATCAATATCAGAACCATAATACTGATTGGATTTGCGGAGTAAATTAAATAACAACTCACAAGATTAAGTTTTATGCCGAGCAGCACAACAGGAAGAGACAAGCATGTCTTAACATTAATGCACTGGAAATCATGTAAATCTAGTAGATGTCTTAGTTGTATAAAATAATTATTACAAGTTACAAGAAACAAATTATCAAATAATTCCTATCACACCTCATATTAGGTA
Organism: Phaseolus vulgaris; assembly: GCF_000499845.2. NCBI lineage: Eukaryota > Viridiplantae > Streptophyta > Magnoliopsida > Fabales > Fabaceae > Phaseolus > Phaseolus vulgaris. Next base: position 9,738,562 of record NC_023749.2, on the reverse strand, counting down.
TATTTCTAATGTTCAAAGAAGTACACTGCTCTGAGCGAGTAAGATTATTAATGGCAAGGTTACTCAGACATTTGAATCAGTCTCCATCAAGAAATGAACGACAAAATTGGTTAGGCAATCTATAAATAACACACAACACACATTAATGACATTAGTTTACAGAGAAAAGAACAGGAAGTTACTTCTCATAAGTTTCACGAGCAAAACTAACTATCTGCTTTACATCAGCTTCCAAGACAGCTAACAATCCTGAACTGACACCATTTTCTGAAGGTAAAGGCATAAGCTTCTTTTCTTGAGAATAACCTTGGATCATTCTTACTATATAATCTATTTTTTTATGGAGAGAGACTGGAAGCCATTGAAGCCATTCATTAATTCCCCCTTTTGGTCTGGTAACACGCTGCCAAAAGTCAGTCATAAAAGGATAAGTGAACTCATTCAGCTGTTAAGAGGCACTTTCAATTTGAACATGACAAAATATAATGCACTAATGCTTTATAAAGAAGACAAATTAGATGCCTAAAAATTATTAATAATAGCCTTAATATTAAGCTCGTAATTATAGGCCCAATAAGATGTGTTAGTTGCATACAGTCATGTGACAATGACATTAAGGAATTAGAAATGCTTATTGCAATGGTAATCAGCATGAGTCATTGAGAAATGCTTCTTGCCATGGTAATATCTCAATCAATTCTTATTTCCCTTCAGTTAAAAAAATCTCAAATAAGAGAAAATTTACTTAACCTTGTCTCCATTTCCTCCAAACATAACCTAATATAAAAACACCTAACAGTGATACAAGGCAAGTAAGGATACAAAAGTGTATCAAATTCAGATGCTACACTAACAAAGGTAAACAAATATACAGTTTACCATAACAAAACAGGTGGAAATCTCAGCCTTAGGAAATATTCATTTGGCAGGAACTGACAACCAAAAAAAAAATCTTCTTTCTCAATTTAGTGTGTTTCTAAACTACACCCATTACCTAATATCACTTATACATAAATCCATACAGAGATGTTTTCCCTTCAATAATTTACTTTCCCTTTTAAACACAGATACCAAGCATGCAGAATGAGAACGTTAGGTATGCTCATTGTACAGGTTAGTGATTCATCCATTTCTTACATTACTATTACAATACCTTCTATAAAAGCAACATGCTACAAGGCACATGATACAACGAATTCAGTATGCAATACCTAGGGTTATTGAGCGAATCAAGTAAAATGCTTTAACTACATTTAATATTTGTACATTGTACAAACTTCTTCCACAACACATCTTCTAACAACAAAATTCTATCCCCTATGCCTGAATAGTTTGTAGATCCAATATTAAGAAGGGTAACCTAAACCACCAATTCAGTCCTCCCTCGGTCAATTATTCCCTGTCAATCATCAACACAACACTAATCTCGCCGTAATGCACAATTGCAAGCATCAGAGACTGAATTGGTAATTTTATCTTTGAGGGATCACTACAACTAAAGCTACATTTTTTCAGTCAATAATTCCGATACTAACTCTTCTAAAAGCTATACCGTCATCCACAGTCACGCCATTTCTCAATCAAGTCAAACGCCAAGTTAAGAACTAGACAAATAATTCTACTTAGTTGTTACCTTAGGACTGCGAAGAAATAGTTGCGGAGAAACAAAAATGAAAAGGAAAGGTTCTGCATTCTTCTTACATGTAAAACGTGCTTATCGGCGAGGCCAAGGGCACGAACCAATCCGATGCTCTGATTCTCCGATGCGGCGAAGCCGTTGCCGATTACGACGGCGCGTCGCACGAACGTGTGAACTCCGGACTCGAAGATGTCCGGAGTTCCTCTCCGGGAGGTAGGGCTCGGCGGCTCCGGAAGCTGAATTCGTCTCATCGACTCGACTTCGAACGCGCACGGCAAAATATGAACACTGGTTTCAGTTCAAGAATACGGAGCATGAATTTTCTGCAGAAAGCGAAACAAAAATTTTGATTCCTGCAGTGCCAGAGTCGTAAATTGGAAGTTTGCAGGTTTTGTCTAAAAAACACGTTCCCGGCAAAAAAACACGAATCCGAAAGTTGAAGGCCCATGGGCCGAAAGCCCACTGTTTTCTTCTTTTTGCATCACACAGTTCTAAATAGACTTCGAGGTGATAGTTTCTGCTTTATTACTTATGGAATGAGAATGGTTATATGCTAACTTATACACTAAAAGATGCTAGGTTTAAGGACGAAATTACTCTAATTTAAAATCATTATCATCTATTTGGACAAATTTTATTTTTTATTACTGATTTGGTTAAGTCATCAATGAGGAAACTCGTTTTAAGAGAAAAAATGGTGGAAATGATAAACTATTTTATGTTAGTGAAAATAAATATAAGATCGTTGTTATTGTTTATGATTTTTTCTTTCGAGTTGTCTTGAAATTGTGTACTATTTGCATCATCTTGAAATAGTTATGTTAATTAAAGCCATGATAACCTGACAACTTCACTGCAAAATGATATAACTGAAATTGTGTCACTCGTGAATAAGTTTTTTTTAAAAAAAAAAATTGAGAGAATTAAGTTAAAGATTTTTAAAAAGATTAAGAATTGGTTTTATATTATTGGTTTATAGAGTTTATGGTCGAGATACAATGGTGAAAGTTGACAGTACGTTAATGGAGGTGTCATGATCAAAGTAACAAATAACTATATAAACTTTATAAATCATCAATTTAAAACTAATTCTTATTTTTTTTAAAAACTTAACCTAATTCTTTTCTTTTTAAAAAAAATAGCCAAAACTGAAGTTGTGTCACATTAACACAACTTTAATTAACATAATTAACTTTAATTAACATAATTAAGCAAAGTTATGCAAATATCATAAGACTTCAACCTAACATGTAAAAAACATCATAGACCATCGTCGCGACTTCATATTTGTTTGCAATGACTCACGAACATCGTTTACCACTCCCACGACTTCTCTCTTAATATCAGTCCCCTTTCCCATAACTTAGCCAAATGAATAACAAAAAAATAATTTACTTAAATTGATAATAATAATTTTAAATTACACTAATTTCCTACTTAAACCTAAATACAATGTGAGTAAGTACATGTATTTATATTTTTATTAGATTGATAACATATGTATTTATATTTTTATTAGACTAAAATATATAATTTTATTAATTTTATAATCAACTAATTAATACAATTTTAAATATATGTAGTTTTATAAAAATAGTATTAACAAAATTATATAGTAGTTATTTTAAAAAAAAATATATTTAGTATTTTGAAATAAAAAAACAGTTATTAATCATTTATTTATTAAAAAGTAAAATTATCCAATTAAAAGATGACACAAAGAAAGTTATCAAATTATGACACCAATATTATCTTTATATAATGGTATATATAAAATAATAAAAGTTAATTAAACTTTATAAATATTGATATTTTTAAATAATTTTTTATTAAAAAAATCATTTTATCAAGTGTTTAAAATATTTTTTTACATTTAATTTTTGTCGACTATATGAATATTATTTTTATTTTATCGACTTTAATTTATCGATCTACTCGTTTTTTTCTTCTCTAATCTCCTTTGAGAGTGGTTTTTTTCCTTTTTAAGAATGAATTGATGACGAGTTAAATAAGATTGGAGAAAGATAAATATAAAATGATCAAATTTAAGAGAAAAAATAAAAATATCAATAGAATTAAACAACGGACTATTTAAACAAGCATAAAAAAATAAGAGTTTTCTTCTTGCTTCCCTGTTTTTTCTTCCTGCACCCCTACAATCATGTATACTAACTAAATTATCCCTAGAGTTTTGAAAAAAAAATTTTATTGCTTTGTGCATTGTTTTGTACAGAAGATTGGTTTTCGAGAACTATGTGATGGTTATTTGTCATATTCACAGTGAGATTTAATTTTATTAGGCCCCGTTTGGATCCAGGGGTGGTACTGTTGTCGACGACGGAAGTTACAACAGCACCCCGTTTGGATCCATGCATGGTTGCGGGTGAGTGTGGAAGGAAGGAGAAAGTTGAGTGAATTCTCCTTCTGCTCAAAGATGAAGAGAAAGTTGCACTGTAGAGTGGGAGTGCCAAGTCATTCGAAGGAAGTTACAAAGTTGCCCTTGCTTTTGCTGGAATCAAGAGGAACAGTGGCCCTGCATGCATGCCACATGAAGCCATGAGATTTCTGACTTGGCTCAGGAATCGTTTGACTCTGTGTGAAACTGTGAAAGGAGAGTGAATGCAGTGGGTGAGGTAGGTGGGCGTGAAGCTGGCTATATAACAGCATGAAGGTGGTTCCTCCATTCACAGAAAACCAAAGAAACCGAGCCATCAGAGAGTGCAGTGTAGTGTGGTTGGAGAGATTCCTATAAGCCATCATAGTTTGTGTTAGGATACCTTGTTCATCTCACGTCCTGGGTTGATATGTGTGATTCATTTGGGTTCATCTGGGTTCGTCTGAGGTGAGAGCTTTTTTTGGAATGGTGCATAATCGATTATGCCTCAATTAGAACCAGTCAGATAATCGATTATGGTGCAGATAATTGATTTTTCAAAGTTAGTAATTGATTATCTGTAAAAATTTACAGGCATAATTGATTATTTGTAGTGTTGAAAAAGGGCCATAATCGATGATTGAGTGCCATAATCGATTATGCTGGATTTTTGCCTACCAACATAATCGATTATCCATGGATAATAGATTATCCTATGTGTATAACTGAGAGCATAATCGATTATGTTCTAAATTTTTTTGGAATTCTGTGTTTCTTAATTTTTTTTATGTGATTTTCAGGCACTGTTCTTCATCCTATCAGTCATCCTATTGTGTTGTTCTTGCTTATCTTCAGGTTTTTAATTTTTTTTATGTAAAGTTATTTTTTTTTATTTCTGTTTTATATTTATGTTTGGATGATTATGGTTTTGTAATATAGTTTGTTTAGAATTTAATTTAGTTAATTATGTTAAGGAGTTAGTAAATTAATGTTGGTTGTAATATAATTTGTTTAGACTTTAGTTTAGTTAATTATGTTAAGGAGTTAGTAAATTAATGTTATTATTTGATTTATTGTTTTAATTTTTGTAGATAGTTATAATTTTTGTAAGATTTTAAAAAAATATTTATTTGTATGAAATGAATGATTTTGGAAACAAAATTTTTTAAAGTTTAGGTGATTAAAGAGAAGTGAAAAAGTTTAGTTAAATATTGTTTATAAGAGAATAGATTTATTTATTTAAAATGATTGGACAAAAATTATTAATATTATCATTAAAAGTATTAAAAAAATTGTTTTAGTTATTTTTGTTATAAGATTTAATTGTTTATAAGAATAAAATTAATGTTTTTAAAATGAATATTTTTACAATTTGAAATAGAAATTTTTAATTCGTAGGTTTTTTAAAAAGTAATTGATATTTTTAGAAGTTGTATTTTTAATTGATATTTTAATAATAAATGTACAAAGTTATTATTTATTTAAAAATGAATTGTTTATAAAAAAATTTACAAAATTTAATTTAGACAGAATAAAATTCAAAATTTTAAAAATATTTTTATAGGGTTTTCATTTTTGTAGATTTAACATAATTTATTAATGTTATAATTAAAAAAATAAAAAAAATGTTGTAGTAACTAAAAAAAACAGTCAAAGTGTTGAGTAAAAATATGATTTTGACTTAATTTTTTTTAATTTATATTTCACATTAATTATTGGTGTTAGAATTAAATATTATAAAAAAAATGTTATAGTAATTTAAAAAGTCAGAAAAACATTACATAAGAAATATGAATTTTTAATAATAATTTTAGATAGTTATTAGTGTTTCAAAATTAAATTGTTTATAAGAAATAATATTTTTACATAATGTTGTAGTGATTAAAGAATAAAATTAATGATTAAGGTACAATCAATATTTTTACAATTTAAAATAGAAATTTGTAATTCGTAGGTTTTTTAAAAAGTAATTGATACTTTAGAAGTTGTATTTTTAATTGATATTTTAATAATAAATGTACAAAGTTATTATTTATTTAAAAATGAATTGTTCATAAAAAAGATTTACAAAATTTAATTTAGACAGAATGAAATTAAAAATTTTAAAAATATTTTTATAGGGTTTTCATTTTTGTAGATTTAACATAATTTATTAATGTTATAATTAAAAACATTAAAAAAGATTTGTAGTAATTTAAAAAAACAGTCAAAGTTTTGAGTAAAAATATGATTTTGACTTAATTTTTTTTAATTTGTATTTCACATTAATTATTGGTGTTAAAATTAAATGTTATAAAAAAATGTTATAGTAATTTAAAAAGTCAGAAATTTTTTACATAAGATTTGTTGATGTTTAGTTAATATTTTTTGAGATTGTACATAAATTATTTGGTTTGTTTATATTTATTTGTTGTTTGATTAAATTATGTTATTGAATGATATAGTACTTTTTATGAATTTTTTTTATTAAAATTAATTAAAAGTACGTTTTAGGGTAACCGCATTCGGTATGAATTCAGAAAGAAATTATGACGAGGCAGAGATGGTACATTTTGAGGAAACAGTTGCAATTTATGACGATCTTGTTGCGGCGAACATGAATTTAATTTCACAAATCGAAGAACAAATAAAAAATAATAATGAAGGTGCATCAGTCATGATTCTTTGTATGATTGCTTTTGGATTAAAAATTTTACGCACGATGCCTACTACAAGCAACTGTATCAGTGAGTCTCAAGCACAAAAAGAGCGTCGCAGACAAGAATTGATGGAGTACTTGGTTTACACTGAACAATCTCGTCACATTATTCGCATGGGACCAGAAGCTTTCATTAAATTATGTGAACGAATACGGGGAATTGGACTTGTTAAAGATGCATATCGATCAACCGTGGAAGAACAAGTAGCGAAATTTTTGCACATTATTAGGCATAATGTGAAGAATTGAAGTGTGTCATTCTTTTTTCATCGGTCTGGAGAAACAGTTTCCCGTCACTTTCATAATGTTTTGAGTGCAATTTTAAGGTTGGAGGGGGAATTCTTAATCCAACCAAATGGAACGGTTGTAGAACCACACATCCTTAAAAACAGTCGATTTTTCCCCTACTTTAAGGTTTGTTGATAAAAACATTACTTGAAATTATGTGTAATGTCTTCTTTAGTTTGTGGTTAATTAAAGTTATGAATTTTTGTTTACATTAGGATTGTTTAGGGGCCATAAATGGGAGTCATGTACGTGCTAAGGTTGCACGTGCTGATGCGCCTCGTTTTCGAGGGAGAAAAGATTGGCCAACCCAAAACATATTTGCAGCCTGTGACTTTGACATGAAGTTCACATATGTCTTAGCCGGTTGGAAAGGAACTGCCTTCGATTCAAGGATATTGAAAGATGCTTTGGTACGAGGCGATCCTTTGGTTATTCCAGAAGGTTAGTTATAGGGGATTGGGTGTGCAGAAAAATTAAAAGGTTGTAGTAATATATACTAACCCAGTTTTCCACAATCTTTGTAGGAAAATACTATCTTGGTGATGCAGGTTTTATGTTAAAACGAAATATAATAACACCTTATCGCGGGGTGAGATACCATTTGAAAGAATATTCGCGAAGAGGGCCACAAAATGCAAAAGAGTTGTTTAATCATCAACATTCATCACTTAGGAACGTAATTGAGAGAACCTTTGGGGTGCTTAAAAAACGTTTTCCAATTATAGCCAGTGGGACTGAGCCACATTATGATGTGGATACTATGACAAAAATTGTGTTAGATTGTTGTATTGTGCATAACTTTCTACGCGGGATCGATAATAAGTAGATAATGAATTGTTAGAACAAGATGTCCAACCAAGCACCACCCATGCTCGTGAACATGATTACATGATAGGGTGTGATATTAGGGACGCTATAGCAAACGAAATGTGGCAAGATTATGTAAACAATTAATTTAATGAAATAATATATTTTCTACCATTTTTCAATGTTTGTCATCCTAACTTTATTTAAGTTAATTAGATGGATCGCGGAAAAAATGTGGCTTCAAATTCATCAGGTTCTTATCGAGAGTTCACCAAGTGGACGGTGGAGATGGACCAAATTTTGCTCAATGCAATGATTGACGAGGTACGAAAAGGGTGTGGAATTGATGGTAGCTGGACCACTCAAGGATACACTAACATAGTTATGGCTTTAAATGAGGTTGGTTTATCGGGTCTTAAGAAAAGCCTGAAGGACAGGTGGATGGAAATCCATGATTTGTTTGGTGGATTGAGTGGTTTCGCATGGAACCAGACCACCAAACTTTTTGAAGCCGAGGACGAAGTTTGGAGTGAGCTAATTAAGGTACAATGATAAGTACTTTTTTACGTAACAATTACATTTAACTTCACATTTCGAATGATATACTAATATGTGAAATGTATGTAGGTCAAACCATCTGCGGCAAAATGGCGTTTCAATCCCATTCGCCATTATGACCTCATGGAGGAGTTGTGGTTTAATGATAGAGCCACGGGAAGTCGGGTGAGGACAGCTCGTGACATGAATTCACCTCCTGACATGACCAATTTCAGTGTCAACCTTGGGGAGAATAATATGGATTATATCCCCGAACAACCGAACTTTGAGGAGGCAGATGACTACGTCCCATGATCACCTGCTGCTCAATTCCAATCTAGTGACACTCCTTCAGACACACCATCAAACACTCCTTCTATGCCGTCTGCTGGCTCTGCGGGCACATCCTCATCCCGAGGATCAAAGAGAAAAGGCCCCACTATGTACGACATTGATGAACAATTTGCAATGTTGAATACTAATCTTCAACAATGCGTGTCATCAATGAAGGATGGAAATGAAAATGCCTCTCAGTTGGTTAATATTGCTCGTGCACAGGCAACGACAGCTCAAGATATAGCTGCCGAAACTAGACGAAGAAACGACCTATATGCTGAGCATGTACACCACCATCGACGCCATGCCTCATACCAGTACTCAGAGTCTGATATTTGGGCAATGCTCGTGGAGCTAAACATTCAAGATGAACAACTCATGGATCAATGCTATGAGTTTTTATGTGACCATCCCGGAAGAGTTAAGCAACTATTTGGGATGCCATATGAGCGTCGAATGACAAAATTGTTTGGATTTATGATTAGGCATTGATTTCATATCTCTGCGTGGGGGTTACATTTAATTATTATTAATCTAATATTCGACTGTCTTTGTTAGTAGCTGGACATGTAATATTTGACTGTCTTTCTTAGTTATTGGGCATGTAATATTTGACTGTTTGTGTTAGTTATTGGACATGTAATATTTTGCTTTGTGAACTTCTACTTTCATTAGCAATGTAATATTTTGGTTTTTGAACTTGCATTATTGCTTTATGATATTATGTTAACTTCTGTTTAGTTATTTATTGTAGTAATTGCATTATAGATGGCATCATCATCCCACAAACGTAACAGAACCCGTAAGGGTAAATCTCCAGCAGAAGATGTTGACGTTCCTCCTCCACCAACGAGGATTCCAGAAGTTCTTGATTATTCAAGATACTTCAGTACCAGGCGTCAAATGGTGGTTTTTGAAAAGAACTTTCACGCAAGAGCAGTATTATGCATACTCCATTTTTTGCTGGTCTAGGATTTGAATTCCAAAATCTTTTGAATTGGCAAGGTTTACAACCTTTCCTTGGAATTAATCTTCCGTATTATGAGGATTTGGTAAGAGTATTTTATACAAATGCAAAATTCACACCTGCTGGTCACCTTGCCATTGAGATTTGCGGAAAAATGATACACATTAAAGAAATAGATTGGATGAGCATTGCTCATCTACAGTATGACGGTCTTAAGTTAACCCCTGGGACGATACCTGAGGAACTGAATTTTGATCGAGGTTTAGCATTATCGTCCATGATTCGTGAAGATGTTGAAGGTCAAAATCTGAAAAATGTCGGTAGTCTGAAAATGAATGACCGACTGTTGCATTACACATGGGTGCATATCTTGTGCCCTCGAGGAAGCAACTATGCACAACTGCTTAATGAAGATATTTTCATGATGTGGTTAATCAAGAATAATGTACTCATTAATTGGCCTCCTTACATAATGCAACACATCATCAAATGCCGGGATAACAAGATGCCTCTCCCATATGCAAATTTGATAACGAGGATCTTGCAAGTGTATGACTTTGACTTGTCCAATGAACAAGCAATAATGCTAGGCTGGAATCATTACTTTGGCAAAAAAAGTATGACAAAATTAAATATATTCCAGGTCAATGGCATATGGCAACTTGGTAGACCCCAACATGCAAACGAAGAAGATGATGAAGATGATGAATTGCCAGCACAAGATGTTGAAGGTGGTCAACCTGAGGAGGAAAACCCCACTCAAAGGGAATTGTTAAATCAAATTTTATCCAGCATACAAAACATGAATACCCGAATGGACAGAATGGAGGTTACTCTGGCTGACATTCGACGTCATCAAGGCCATTGAGTGTGTTATTATTATGTTATTGTCATTGTTATTTTTATTTCTAAGTTTCATGTTGAACATTGATGAATTGTGTTTGTTATTTTTGACGTTGACATTGTTATTGTTAAGGTTTTATGCTACTTTTCATGCTTTTACATAATCATATTGTTTTTAATGCAACTTTTTTACCATCTTATTACTTCGACAACATTGGTTAAGTGTCATTAATGTATGTGTATCACAACACGTCGTCATTGTTATTTTTATTTCTAAGTTTCATGTTGAACATTGATGAATTGTGTTTGTTATTTTTTACGTTGACATTGTTATTGTTAAGGTTTTATGCTACTTTTCATGCTACTTATTTACATAATCATATTGTTTTTAATGCAACTTTTTTACCGTCTTATTACTTCGACAACATTGGTTAAGTGTCATTAATGTATGTGTATCACAACACGTCGTCATCTAGTTGTACTGGTTGTAGTGTTCAAAAACGTGGTACTTTTACCCATGCTACTGGGAGTACAAGTGCCTTCGTTGATCCTATTTGTGATTGTGGACAATTTGTTGTTTTGAGAATAGCAACAACACAAAAAAATGCTGGAAAAATATTTTGGGGTTGTCCCAACTACAAGGTAAAACTTATTCAATTAGGTTTCAAACAAACTTAAGAATGTTATTTTAAACTTATTCATTGTTCAATTTTATTGTTTTCTTCAAAACAGATTAGAAGTGGCATGGTTCTATGCTGTAATTTTTTCAAATGGTGCATTGAAGACGTTGCCGATGAAAAAGATGAAATTATTATCATACAACAGAATAAGATATGTCTTCTAGAAAACCGTTTGAAGGTCTCCACAAGAAGGATTCAAATGTTATTACTGGGAATGTCTTTTCTTTTTCTAATTAACATTATTATGTTCTTCATGTAATGACTTTATATTATATATTTTGACACCTACTTAATATTCATGTTATATTCTAAATTTCTATTTTCTTTTTAAAATATATTCATTTTGCTATTCATAATAATGAAAATTATTATTAAAATTAATTTTATATATATTTGTATATATATATATAACATAACATAATTTATAAAATCATTTATAATATTAAAATTATGTAAATAAATTAACTTAAATAAAAAATAATTCTTAATTAATAAAATGTTAAATAATATAATTATACTTTAATTTTAAATTATAATTAACTAAAATATGAAATAGGATTAATTATTATTTATTCATTTTTTTATATACAAGGATAAAATTGTAATCTCACAAACTTTACTATTCAAAATAATTTATAATATTCTTACAACGCATCACTCACAATTTTTAATAAATTTTCCTCACACATCCACTCTAATATACCTCAATCCAAACAACTTCAACTTTCTTCACACTTCCACTTCCACTCCCACTCACCTTTAACTTTCCACTCTCCCACACCCTCTAATCCAAACACACCCTTAAAGGTGCATTTGTAATTTTTTATTTCTAGAAACACTAATCCCTTTTTTATGGACTCATCTAATATTATAGTTCGTTTATCTGATTGACCAATCCGTAGAAGCATAACGGAATTCCAAATCCGTAATGCTAAGGGTCTGTAATTCAATTTTTGTGTTTTCTTATTTTATTTTTTTTCATTGTAAGAAAATCTAATCACGTGAATAAAAGCTAATACTTATGCTTCTTTGAGTTAATCATTTTATTGGTTATTGATTTGATCACTTTGTAGTTATGGATTTCATTGTTTTTTATATGATTATTTACGTGATTAGATTTTTTTATAAAAAAAAACAAGTAAAAAACAAAAGTATGACCTCCCCAGTTAGATGGTTGACAAAACTATTATTTGATTTTTTTGAATCAGTAAAAAAAGAATGAATTAAAAGGGGTACTTCAGGGATATCTCAACCCTTATAAAGAACTAAAAAGAAAACTTAACAAACACAAAAATCTAAGTTGCTAAGAACCATTATTTGATGTCATGAACTAGCACAATTGAGTCTTGTGTGACATTCACACACCTTCTGCCTAATGTGGTATTGTTTGGCCTAATGCAGATCCACATTGCACTTCAGCTTGACAAGAAAGCATGCCAAACAAATTAACATCTTACCATAAAATTTCAAGAAATTATTGAAAATCATAATCAAACATCAAAAGTTAAAAAATGCATTTCAGATTCACTACTCTAAAAGTCAAAAATGCATATGGATTCACTAATCCATAAGTTAAAAAATACATCATGAATCCCTCAATCCATAAGTCAAAAAAATGCATTTTGATTCCACCATTTCATAGATGCCACGAAACCAAATTTTTGGAAACTCCTAAACCTGGTATCTTTTCAAATAAAAATAACAAGGTTAGTTTTGGTACTTTAAAAAATGTAGAGGTGCAAGAAGACAAATATAAGGTAGAGGAAGAAACACCCATAACTTAATCATTAAGGTTAACCAAAATAGTTAAAGAAAAATTGTGTTATTATTATAATTATATTGGTTTTTTCAAGAGAATGGTGCAATTCAAAGTGTATATTATGTAAATGGAAAAAAAAGTTATGAAATTTGGTCGTGTCATGGAGTCATGACATAGTATGAATATGTCAATTCACAAACAAACGACTTCTGACTAGATATGGAGGATCACCAAAATCACGTCAGGATTAGACGACTTTGGTTGAAAATAATCAAAGTTAAACATGTCACCGGCTAGCACTATTTTTTTTAAAAAGTTCTTAATAGTGTTAAGTGAGCTATGATTTCAATGAAATAGTTAAAGGTGTGGAAGACTTCTTCGTTAACTTAAAAGTCGCTACACAATGACACGATTGTAACTTAAGTCATTAAGGAGTCACAAGACTTCTTAAAAGAATTTCTTTATTAGAAGAGAAAAAAAAACAGAAAATGTGTGAAACTTCTTGGTCATGACGATACAAAATTTGAACGCATTGAATATGGATGCATTCGAGGACAATAAACATACACATTATCCTTGAAGCAATTGGGAATCAATCACAAAACTTGTCTCCTCTACAACAACTCCATATTTATGGAACATAATGACTTGAAACCTTTCCAATATTTCAGTTTTCAATAACACTATTTTCTTCCTCACAACTAAATACAATATAATACTTTTTGTTATCTAGATAATCGATGACATGATTACTTTTAAATTACAATTAACTTGAGAGTCCCATAACCAATTGTACCTATCCGTCTTAAGGTCGAAAACATTTAAGAGTCCGGGACGACTACATGTCTTCCCTAATCGAGTTTTTATTGTCATCAATATAATCAATGAGCTTTAAATGATGAACCACTATTTATAAAACAATCAGTAGCAGTACATGATCAATTCAAATGACTCATAACTATCAACTCAGAGGATACTACCTAAAAGATCTATAAACATCTACTCTTTTAGTACAATTTATCTTATCTGATACTCTTGAAGTCTTTACGATTAAGAACTTACCATCTTTATACTCCTACTAAATTAACATCTAGAGGTTAGATTTAGCGTTGAGAGATCTAGAGTTTAGATTTAGCTTTGAGAGATGATGCTGTAGCCGCCAAAGCATGAATCAGCCACCAAAGTAGAAGTGAGCCATAAATATACATCGTTGAAAGATATTATTAGTTCCACCCACCTTGCCGCAACTTAAGCTGCCATCAAACACTGCAAACCCTCTTCTGTTTTTTCTACTTTTCCTGCATTTAATACTTTACTAAATGCCCCATCATCTTTTATATATCTCACTACCATACCCACCATGCTTATGGCGTCAGGGTGCCCACCGTTTTATCCACTCCACCGCATCACGGTGGTGCTCCGCCATCTTCGCCAGTCCACCTGGCTAACCCACCTCCACCGCTACCACCCACATCCCCAGAGTCGCAACCAGGTGGAGAGACTCTTCCGCCACATTGATCAGCTCCAAGATTATATAACCCGCCACAGGCTCCTCCCCACCCTCACGGTTCACCGTCCTCGTCGTGCTCTCAACCACAGCAACAACGTTCTTCAACTTCACCACCAGTTCGTGGAGCTTCGAAGGATCCACCAGCACCAGCTCCGGGAGTCACTCACCAGAATCCGGCACTGCATAAGGCCCCTCCGCCAGTACCTTGTTTTCTACCAACCTGACCAGCTCATACGCTACCACCAAAGCATGAATATCCTGGACATTTTCACCACCCACCTATGAAACCCACCGTAACTTTCTGCATCATTGTGGTGGCTACCACCCCTTTTACTGTTTGTTACTACAGTTTCTCATTTATCGACTCCATCAACTCAATAACTCTTTCATAATGTGTACAAACTACCCTCAGTGTTGCTATACCGTGTCTTTCATTGTTTGCAGGTAACCCCATTAGGTCCGTCTCTAATACATGGAAATAATAATTATTCATAATTCATTGTCATTTCATCTCCACAATGGTGTTTGGGTTCACTTTGCAACATATGATATTCCAGTTTTGTTGGGTTTTTTATGGACATGTCTCCTTCGTTTGTTGCTTTTTGTTGTAGTTAAACAAAATGTCTCTAAAGATTAAGCAAAATGTATACGGATGCATACAGACATAGTGCAGTATTTAAGATTTCTGATGTAGCTGAGAGTAAGTGGCAAGTGAACAAGTGTTTTTACCCAGAAGGAGTGGTCACATTGTTTATTACTTTTAGTTGCAACAGGAACAGTTTTAGGTACCTAAACTACATTTATAATTTTTCTTCATATCACATCATATTATCTATAAAAATATAATATTATCTATGATATATTTATATCACATCTTATGATGAAAGCCAAAACTGGAAAAGTTTATGCTAGGCAAAATTTATGTTAGGAGTGTAACTTTACTATATTATTACGAAAATAAGTAAAAAAAATAATTACATAGGTAAATCTAATTATCTTGCTTCTTTTGAAATCGTTATAGAATCTCACGAGTGAAGGTGAGACAATTTTGATTAAAGTAGTGAAATTATCTAGGGCTAGCTCGACTTTATTTAAGTTCAGCATTAATTTGTTATAATCTTAATTGAAGTCGTGACAATGATGAACGACTTGTATTGTGCATGGTTAAACTAAAGTATTTATCGGCAACAATGACAATGAACTACTTGTATTGTGCTTGAATTGTGCATGATTAGATTTGCAACTAGTGCAGATAAGTTAAACAAATGCGGCTATTTTAAATTTACAAATGCGGTCATAGAACCGCATTTGATCAACACGCATTTGTAAATCTGGAATTTACAAATGCGGTCCTATGACCGCATTCATAAATCACATTTACAAATGCGGTCATTTTAGGTAACCGCATTTGTATATTATTCTGAATTAGGGAGTGGGTTTGGGGTTTAGGATTTATGAATGCGGTCTTGGTAAAAACCGCATTCATAAATCACTATTTACAAATGCGGTCATTTACTAAGACCGCATTTGTAAATGCGAATTCACTATTTACAAATGCGGTCTTGGTAAATGACCGCATTTGTAAATAGTGCTTTTTTTTTTTGGTACATCCTGTTTTGTGCATAAACCATATATTTAAATAACCTGCATAATGATTAAACCCAGCCAGACAAATACAAAAATGTAGTAACCAATTGAAATCATCAAAATGTACATTTACAAGTGATCAAATTACATATAATAAAACCACTAATGTTGTTTACTTATGCTAGAGTTATAAAAATTAATGAAGTATGTGGACCAAGAATCTCTAACATATGAAATGCCTTCCTCACTCATTGGTGTTTCTTCTGTGAATAACTGCATTGCAAAGTTGACATAAATTAGTTTCTAGATATATATATGTTCAAGAATTATAAAAATGATTTAACATATACCTCCTTCCAACCAGTTTTAACACCTAGTCTTATAATGGTAATCATCCATTGCATAATGTAATAGCCACACTCATAGCTTCCTGGTTGTTTATTACACTATATAATTCAATAAAAAGTAATATGTTAGTATATTGATAAACAATGATAATAGAGAAAGAAAAAAATTACAAACCTTTACTCTTATGTAGTTCAAATTATTTGAACTGGATCGACCTTTTAGGATGTTATATCCACGCCATGAACTGGTTAATACAAAAAACCTCGTTAGTAGATGGTTAATTAGTAACATATACAAAGTTAAGTTTATACTATACTTACGTATCAATGATATCCTTAAATTTTGTGGGCATCTTCTTGTGTAGGGAACAGAACCACACAGCAGTCTTATCAACCATTGATAAGACAAGTAACTGCCAATGATGCCTATATGATCATTGAAAAGAGTTAGTAAATATTTAAAACATGAAATAATAATAATTGATGACATATAATTAAACTTACTCATTAATGTAAGGGCATAAATAAATTTGTTTTCCCTCTTTTTCCAGGATGTTAGTGATGTATGCTTGAGTCTCAGTTGAGTTTGGTCCAACGGGATTAGTATATGCATGATCTACGAATCCATACATATTTTCCTTCCCCTCAGTGATACAGACTCTATGCAAAAACCTACAAGTTTTTAGTTAAAGCATAATCAATAATAATTTAACATAAAGTAAATTGAATAATAGGTGAAGTTTTTATCAGTCCATCCGTTTATTGCCTTCAAATTCATCAATCTTAACACCGCCGACAACCGTGTGAAGTTAGTTGATCCAGGATACAAAGGAGTCTCTGCATCTTTTGACATACTTTCATATCCATGTGCTTTTGCAAAACACTCAGCTCCCACATCACGAATCATGTCCTCCAATCGATCATCATCTCCATCATCGTGTACTGCTTCATCCATGGTAGAACCCACATATTCTTCAGTTACGGAAACACGTGGTAAATTTAATAATTCACCATGCCATGTCCAAGTTGTATAAGATCGAAGAAATCCATCACATAGCAGGTGTTCCCTCATGATATTCACATCCAGTATCCTTCCATTCAAACAGTTAACGCACGGACACCTGATCTTTGCTCCATCATGACCACTAATAATCGCGTTACGCTGCGCAAATTGTATAAATTCCTCTACTCCCCTTTCGTACTCATCACTTATACGAACAACATTAATCCAACTTCGATCCATTATATATTCTGGAATATAGTTAGGATTTTCTAATAATTAGTATTCTCTTCAATCTCACACATTTGCCGAGGGTCGAACACCCCCGGACTCAATCCAAACACGATATTTCTATTCTAAAAGTAACAATAACTAACATAACATAAAACTTTTATTAAAATGTAATTAACAACTAACTAAATATTTCACTTCTAAAATTAAAATTCTAGAACAAAGTTTAATACACTATAGAATTATAATTCCATAAAGATTAATATCATATTCATTTTTATTTAAGTAAAAGTAGTTTAAAGTGACAATTATAAAAAATAAATGATGCCAGGGAAAAAAAGAAAGATATGCAAAGAGAAAGTGCAAAAAATAAAAATAATTACAAAAATAGAATTTATATATAATATAAATTTAAGAAAATAGAAATTATATAATACAAAAATTCAAAATACACACAAATATATAAATTATTAGTTATTAGTTATACATTCCAAGTTGTATTAGTTATTAATTAAATATATATTATAATACAGAAAAATAAAAATTCAAAATATTAAATATGAATTCAAAATTTTAAATATAAATTCAAAATATTAAATAAATACAACACCAACCTTTAGGTTGATGGTGATCGGAGACGAAGACGAAGGCGTAGGCGAAGGCGGTGGCGGAAGCAGTGGCGGTGACGGAAGTAGTGGCGGTGGCGGAGCAGAAAAAACCAGCGAACCAATAGAACAGTAACCACCTATATGCAGAAAACGAGTAAGGAAACGAAATGACAATGCCAAGGAAGTGAATAATGACAATGACAAAAACGAAAACGAAAACAAACGTTGAAGCAGAGAGAGCTGAAACTTACAATGCAAAGCGGAGAGAGCTGAGAACGTTGAAACGAAGAGCGGAGAAGACGAAAGTGAAAGTGAAAACCAGTGGCGCGCTTCTATTTTTAGGGTAAAATTGATTTACAAATGCGGTTCTAGGGTAAGACCGCATTTGTAAATCAATTAAAATGAATTACAACTGCGGTCATAGTAAAGACCGCATTTGTAATTCATTCTGAATTGAATTACAAATGCGTTAGTATGACCGCAGTTGTAATTCAATTCAGAATGAATTACAAATGCGGTCTTTACTATGACCGCAGTTGTAATTCATTTTAATTGATTTACAAATGCGGTCTTACCCTAGAACCGCATTTGTAAATCAATTTAATTACAAAAATGCCACCGCGTTTTTTACAAATGCGTTTAAACGCAAAGCCGCACTAAATAAATAGTCGTTGTTTTCAAATTTTGTACTAGTGCAACCATGAGATGACTTGAGGGAGATTAATAAAGAAGTTGTGATAGTTGCACACATGTAAAAACGATTTCAGTTGAATTTGATTTATATCAAAAGTCACACAAGATTAGAATAACTTTTGCTAAATATTTTTGTTTTATTTGTTTATACCTAATTGATTCTTTGCTAAGGTTTTATTCATGTATTTAATTTTTGTATTATATAGAATTGAATTATAAAATTATTGTGTGTGTTTTAAAGAAGAAAAAATAAACAATTACATAGTCAAGAACCAAATAGTTAAGTAAAAGGAGTAAAAGAAATGGAAAATGAAATAGTTAAGGATTGTTTAATTGAAAATAAATAAATAACTATTGTTTGAGTTATATTTAATAAATTTTGGTTATATTTATAATTATTGAATTTTTAAAAAGTAGTTCTATATTTGATATATGGAAATTTTTGAGGGACGACAAGGTTATAACAATAGCATGACAAAATTATAAAAATAGCATAATATTTGTTACGTCAGTCTGCTGTCATACCTTTCCTTATGAAAATCAATCATAAAGGTAAATTTTTAAGTTCGTATGGTATCACGATTTATTTTGTAATATGCAAAACAAATATATAAGAAATATTATTGTGCAATATATCAAAATATAGTTAACGATTCTACTTAAATGTATGTAAAATTTATCAATATATGTTTCAATTGAATATAATTTTTAACTTTAAAAAAAAAAAATCTATACTAAACTTAAATAAAGTCATAAAGTCTACTTTACTATTCTAATCAAAGTGGTGTCATTTTTTCATTTATCTCTTTAAACAAACTTGTGACACCTTTTTAAAGACCTTTTTAAAGAGTAAAGTCATGTCAAAATAACATAAATTACCTATATATGTATTAAAAATTATGATTGATAAAATTACACTCATAACATGAATTTTCTAAAAAATGTCACACCATAAAACAAAAATTATAGTTAAACATTCAAAATAAAAAAAAATGACACCTGGAGGGAAAAAATGATAAATATTGATAAGATGAAAATGGAGAGAAATAATAATTGGTATTAATGAGATGTCGGTAATGAGGCTTAATGGATGATTGTTAAAATGTAAAAGATAGGTGACGTTATTTCTATCAGGATTGATCTTAATTCACATTCAACTGAAATAATATCTCAAAGGCTAGAACCATTACTGTTGACAAATTATAATCCCGCTAATCATGCAACTTCAGCAGTTAAAGAAAATGTGGTCATAGGTGTATTTCCCAACCTCCCGTCTAGCCATCATCCAACATATTTTGGAACAAGCTTGTTGTTGGCTTTGTAACAATTTTTTACAATATCAAACATGGCAAGATTCGTGGCATCTCCCGAGTGAAAAAGTAAGCAAGCTTCTTTGAAGTCGTCCTTCTTTCTATTTAACTCTATGCAAGATAAATATTGACGTCTAACAATGTTTTCTTTCAGAAATAGCTGGTTGGAATTGAATGCTATTTATACTATAAAATAGGAAAACTAGAATCGTGAACAAGGCAGGGAAGACTTAATTCCCAGATGGGAAGTGTGTCCAATCCATGAAAACTGTCTTGTCCAAATAAAAGGATGATCAACTACTTTCGGCAAAATAGCATTAGCAGCTTCTGAAAGTTATATTGGTTTATAGTACTTCAAAAGGTAAAGTCCTAACAAAGCCCTTGGCACCAAAAATTGCACATCTTTTCAACTCATCCAAATCATCGCACAGAATTATCCGATGCTCGATTTGCCACACATTTGTAAATCTAACTCAATTTTGCCACACCATCAATCATTTATGTTGTAGTTTTGTCCTGCAGGAGCCTAGTCAAAATGCAGTGCATTGTACATAATACCATTTATTGATACGGGTTGATTTTAAACAATAGCCGGTCCGAAAGCTGCTTCGGCGGCTGCAACAGCTATAACAAAAATTGAAAAAATATTTCCTTTAAACTGCCGCCTATTAAAAAATCAGAAGAGGTTACAAGATTTATATTCACTGCATTCAGTAAAAGTTCAAGATACATAAGGGCTCTAACCATATTTCGGCTCGTGATCAATCTATAGATACCTATAGAAAATAAAAAAGCACTCAAAACAAGTGCATGATTTGACAAATATTCTTGATAATCTGGCCGAACAAATTCCTGTACCTTATCGACCAAGTATCACACCAGATACTTTAGTTTGTTGCCTATTTTGAAACTTAAAACTGCTACTCCCAACTATAATTTATTACTTTCCAGTAGCTTTAATTTCTTTTATCAACATTCGTCATCAATAAGTTTGTGTATGTGTCTTTTTGGCAATGGATTACCTTACGATATAAAATCAGCATTATGCAGTCAAAATCTATAACCGTCCACAACTAAATGAGGGAAATAATCATTCTCAACTCAAATTTAATGCTTAAAAAATATGAACTTAGATTATGAAATACAATAGAAAATCCACATTTACAGAAGGATGGTCCATAATCATAGATAACCTTATCAGGCCCGTAGCATGAACTTCTATAATACAGAACCAAGAAAGACATAAAAAGGAAAATAGATGTAACAGTTTGTGAATCCTTTATCAAATTTATCCTTTCAGCTCGTAATTTGACTCTGGAATACTAAAATGTCCTCCAATGTACATATTGACAGGAACGACCATAATGGTTGCAGAGCTCAGAAAATAAATAACCTGACAGGGTGACAATTAGGATCTGCAGGACGGTAGAGAGATGCCTCCACAACAAGCAGCGATTATTAAATAAAGAACAACAACAATTAAGCATGTCAATAAGGCCCTGTCAAAGATAAAAAACCATACAGTCAAGAAACTCAGCCCCATTACTTTTAAATCCAAATAACTTTTGGTATCCCACCCAGATACAAATGTATACTTTCCAAATTGTAGTTTCTTGTGTGTGTGTGTGCATTAAACATATGAAAGAAATTTTACTCACAGTAGTTTAAAATTTTTCATCCAAAGAGCTCTTCGAAGGCGCTTCGACTGTTTCCTAAAGTGAAATGCACTGTCTTGCATGGTTGCTGTCTTATCCACAAGAAGCTCAATCCGGTCACCTCTCTCCAATATTTTTTCAATATTGTCCACCATGATAGTGCGTATCTGTAATATTGATTGAAAGTTCTAATGTCACCAACTATGAGAAACTAAGTAAAGGGACTTGAACATACAAAGACACATAATGTTAAACATCAATAGAATAAATAACATTACAGCATCTATACATCCTGAAATCCAAATGCTCTTCAGAAACATACTTGTAAATCAATCAATACACTACAATTTCCAGGAAAAAAGGTAGATAACTTCTCCAATAAGCAATTTAGCCTGTCACTCCTTAAGAACCTTATAAAGGAACTAGAGCATTCCAAGTCAAGAGGTATATACCACTCTGCTTGGCTTACCAACTTTCTATAAATATAAATCCTAAATGTAATAAATCATCATGGAGTTTATTCTTTGTTGAATCAAAAACCTGGGTGTTAACTTATTAGATAACCAGATTATATGTTGGATAAAACTATCTGTCACTTACATTCCATAGCTAGGAAAAAGTGAAAATTATGAACAAAGTTATGGATGCATGCATATAAAACTGAGTACAACTTCCCCTATGACATTCTAAAACTTTATTTCTCCCTTCTTACGGTGCTAGATAAATAAAAAAGAGAGGATAAAGGAGAAAGACAAAAATAGGGAGGGATAAAGTTTTCTTTGTAATGTACTTGCCTCACCAACTTCCCCCCTCACACGATTGAGGGTATCGGCACTCTGATTACTAGAAAAAAATTCCATTTGCTGATGCAAAACCCTTGAAAACTCATCATTCATAGCATAAGCTGGTGCATAATTGGCAACTCTACTGTAGTTCTTCATAAACCTCATTTGGATATCTTCCAAGTATGAGAAAGGAATTCTCCCTGGAGACAGAGAAAATGAGTCATATCATAGTAAGCACGTGAAAACAAAGATGTAGACTAAAACAGTACTGTAGAACTTGGACTACGGTTTGGTTAATATTGAGTGATAGTTATTGTTGACACAGATTATATACTAATCCTCTAAGTCAGTGTTTACATTTAATGGTTTTGAAAATAAAAAGAAATCGACAACTTTGACTAGTAATGATTAAATTAAGGAACTATGTCTGTGGTGAAATTTGAAAAACACTACCAAAATCTATTTTCTCTCAAACGTTTCTAGATATTTGGAGCCTCAAATAGAGGTGTAAATTTATCAATTGTAGGCTGAAAGGTTTAAGTGTGTGGTTGATTCAGCATCTTTTGGGAGGAATAATCACTTAATTTTTGTCAGCTTCATGACAGCTTTCAAAAAGAAGTGACGATTTTCCCAAAAATAGTCTATACCAATTATCAAACATGCATTTAAAAAGATTATATCCATGTTTTTCTATCAACTATAAGCATATGATTACTTCTTGCCAATAGATTTAGAAATCATTGATCAATTCCTTGGTTGGAACAAATCTGACAATCTGGACTTAGTTGATAAGGAGAGGAGAATAGTTGAGAACGTCTTCTGGTTCAAAAGTAAATATAGCACTAAAGAATAATGTTATCTGTAGTTAAAAGGGTCCTAATTTAACCCTACCCCTCCCCTCTTCCTTTATGAGATAACATTAACTCTATCCTTTTAGGCATTGGCAGGAAGGTTTTTCATGCAGAAAGACTAGTGGTTAATTCAATTACAATAAAACACAGAGTACTGTTAAATGTAATAAAGCATTGAGGATGATATCCCATTATTAACACTTACAAAACAGACCCTACCAGGATTGCCATAGAAGCACTATTATCAAAGCCTTAATTTTCTTAGTGATCTAAGAGCGCATTAGTACATACAAATTAGGAATTTTCAAGCAGTAGGAAGCTAAAAAAGACATAAACTGTGAAACTTAACACAGAGGGTAGCCCTTGGTTTTTGAAAAAGTTCATTTGCTGCAGTAAAAGACTTGTTCGTGTGAGATGGCATGGCACATGGCCTGAGGTTGAATCTACACTCTTTTGGAGTTCATTATTAGTGTGTATGACTATCCCGCAACAGGACCTCCCCTAATCTAACAAGCTAAAGTTATGCAATCTCACTCATTTTCTTCAATTTCCTTCTTCAGTCGCTTAGCCATAAAAAACAGTTTAAATCATGTCCAGGTGGTAAGATATTGGACGTCATAGGGTTGCTCAAAGTAGGGATTAGATGGTCTGTTTTGAATCACATTCAAAAATTCACATGGTTCCTAAATCCTATAGTTACAAAGCGTCTTTCAGAGGCATTAAATGTGTAGTATTGTTAGTTGTCAACCGTCACGTCACTACCATGTCAATATCAGGAAATCTTGAACAACAGGGGAACTCATACTAAGAGGATGTCAATCCTCAATATTCAGAAGAAGCTACAGACACCTCTCAACAAAGACAATCAGCAAAACAATTGAATTTCCAAGTCAATGAAGAACTGACAAAGAAAAACAAGCTTGCAGACTTCAATCACATCGTTGTTCAATTTACTAGACCAAAGCTGGTGATTATTAATAATTTCACAATATTTTTATACACAAAAGCAGTGAAATCCAAACACTCCCTGTTCTAAAGAACAATTATATACAATTAAAGATATCAAGGCCAACCCTGCCTATTTCCTCTTCAGTCAAACCCTAGGGTTTTTGACTTCTTCCTTCTCTCTTACACACGTTCTCAATTTCACTTCTGCTTTCTTTGGCTTTAAAAAACAGGTCATGCGGAAATTTTCGTCCAAGCAAAACAACGCATCTCACTCATAAAGAGTTCAAACTAGCATCTAACACCCGCCGCGTCTCTTAAATAGATCCTACGTTCTAACTGAAAGTGAATCGGATCGTACAACGATGGAAGTAAGACTACAATTAAGAAGAACTCACTTCCGAAGGTGTCGTTGGCCATACAGACATAGGTGATGCCGTCGGATCGGAGAATGTGAAAGATGTAGCGATCCTGAGAGAAACAGAGCCTGGAGTCGGACTCCGCCGGAAGCTTCTCGATGATGCGGCGGGCGACAGCGCCGGTGTTGCCGGTGACGGCGCTGAACTCCGCCAGCACTACGGTGCCTCTGGCCACCAAGGCGTAGAATATCGCCATCGGCGAAGAGCTATCCAGAAGATCAGGGAGATCGTTCTCTGCGGCTCCTCCCTTTCTCTCTAGCTAGATCTTCGAATTGGTTAGTTAGCACAACAACATTGTTGTTAACAAAACAAATGCTTAACAGCTTCAAAATGGAAATTCGTACCTACCTATCACTATTATTTAATTATTATTATTATTATATTATCTCTATACAATCTATAATAACATAATATTAAAATAAGTAAAGAAAATATCTCTGTTTTGGTGAGCACATTACTTTTCCCTATTTACCCCTTTTAACTTCTAAATTTATAATTTATGATCTATAATATAACACGTAATTGAGTTTTTTTTTTCTCTTTTAGTATATATATTATTTTTTCCAATTCACCACTTTAACTTTAAATAAATAATAATTTGTTTGATTAATATAACTGTCACATCTTCCAAAAATTTCTAACTTACT
Organism: Phaseolus vulgaris; assembly: GCF_000499845.2. NCBI lineage: Eukaryota > Viridiplantae > Streptophyta > Magnoliopsida > Fabales > Fabaceae > Phaseolus > Phaseolus vulgaris. Next base: position 9,713,046 of record NC_023749.2, on the reverse strand, counting down.
ATTACTTTTTTATCACCGTATTTTATTCTTAAAATGTAAGTATTATATCTGTAACTTGTAAAAATATTTCTTCAACTTATCCACTTTTTTTTTCTACCTCACATTCTTTCAAACAATTTCTGTAAATTTGGTGTTTCTGTAAATTTATGGTATTGTTACTTCTACCTTTCTTCTTTAGCGTTAATAATTTTATTTTGCTCTATTTTACAATTAAGAATATCTTGGTTTGGTGTTATTATGGCTGCCTTAGTTATTCATGGTTTTTAATTTTGCCTTTCGCTTTTTTTCTTTGTTATCTTTTTGTTCAGATTCAATTCATGCTTATTTTGCCAAATTGTGAAATTTAGGATGAAAATTTTTCTTTAATGTGATTTCAGGTTTAAGAATTCAAATTAATCAAGGAAACTTGTTCTGACTCAAATGAATGTTGTAAAATAAAGAAAAAAACAAAAAATTCGAATGACAATAAAAAAATATAATATCACAGTACAATTTTTAGATCAAATAACATGAAATTGTTATAAATTGTTATGGTATCGGTATAAACAAAGTGAACCTATATAATATCAGAAACTGATTGTACAATTGTTGATGTGTCAGTTGTGTTCTTACTTCTTATTTCAAGTATCTTCCTTTAATTGTTGGTGTTCGATCAAGTAAGTATTGTGTGTTAAAAGTGTACAGTGAAAACTCATTAAAACGTCTCTTACACCTCTATAGATTGTGTATTTATAATGTTTAGTTATGAGTCTGTGTTGTAATAGACCAAATCTATCAAATATCAGTGTTAACTAATTTGATTTTAGCATGATCCTTGATTTATAGGGAGATATGTTGGTATGTTGGTATGTTGGCATATTGGTATATTTGAAGAATATCTTTAATAAATCAATATCTTCCACTGAATCAGTATAGTATTAGCTGATTTATCGAGGATGTCACATGGATTCGGTGTGACATGATCATGATTCGTAGGAAGTTTTCATAATTGTCATTTATTGAGTGCCTTAAATGTATTTTAATACGGTCGGTCACCGAGACCGAGTGAGATGACTTGTCCAGTACAGACCAATACAGTTATTTAAAGTACGATTTTTTTTAGCCTCTATTTGTTTGGGATTATTTCTTGTTTGCATCGAGTTGAGGCTAAAAAATATGAATAAGTAATGGTTTGATTTAGTGTATTTGGATTGATTTGTGTTGAAAGAAAATGAAAGAGAATGGGGAAAACATGCCTCTAAGGTGAAATAAATTGAGTGAAATTGAGTGTTAAATATGATTTTACTATGTTGTTTCTAGTAAGAGTGAATCTTTTTAAATAAAAGCTTTTACTTACATGTATTGTTGGTTTTATTTTTGGCAAATAGTCACATTACAAAAACATCTTGCACGGGTTGTTGGTTTTATTCTTAGCAAATGGGTACACTACAAAACATCTTACATGGGTTGTTCTATTTTTTGGTGTATAATGGATACATTGCATAGAAACTTGGTCACCTAGTAGTGATTCAATGGTCATACATTATTTGAAGTGTTCACAAATATTTATTAACCCTCTATTTGTGTTATATTGCATTATTTTAATATTACACAGAAAAAAATTAAAAAAATATTTTAAATGAAGGCCACGTAAATGTTGCAATGAATACATTAACTCAAACATAACAATAGATTAAATTCATAAATGTTCCACAATTACAATACATTAAACAATGTATAATAGATTAAGTTTTAATACATAATTGATTAAGGTCAGTCACTTAATCGATTATGTGCACATATAATCAATTAGACTTCTGAATGTAATTGATTATGAAATTTCAGTTAATCAACTATCCGTTGTGCTCTTGTTCAAACTCTTTTATTTTTATTGTTGTAATTTATTGTTTAAACGCGTTTATCAACCAAATTTCATGTTTCATGCACGATTATTATGAAGTATTTATTTTTTGATAAACATTGCTACAAATTATAATTACCAATATTTGTTCATTTACGTAATAATATTGGATGTAAAAATTAATCTCCCAATATTTTCTTCAATTAAAAATTTCCTTCACAACTATATAAATACTACAAAACTTTTTATATAAAATTTTATATTTATTTTAAAACAAAAACTTACCTAATTTTAAACAAGGATATTTCAATAAATAATTTAGTTATACAATTAAATCTTTTTTTACATTTTAGTCACATCAATCAAATTATTTACAAGTTTTCATCTCATTTTTACTCGCTTTCAACTAACTTTTTCGACATCCAAATATCTAAACTTTTCACTCATTTTCCCCTTTCTTCCTTCCCATTCCACTCTCATCCCAACCAAACAAAGACTTAATGTTTATTTTTTATATATATTCTGTGTTTCAGGGTATAATTATTATTTTTTTACTTCTTTCGTATTTACATCTACTAAATTGATTTTTTTAAATTGTTGGGATTCATGCTTTATGTAAGACTTTTTTTATTTTTATTTTTTGTGTTTTTTTAGATTTGTTATAACGTGGTTAATTACATGACATGTTATTTCTCATAAGGAAAACACTACTGTCAATAGATCGGTAAGTAGTAAATCAATCCTTTTTAAAACACATGTGGTAAGAGTAATCATAATAAATAATCCATGCATCACCAACTAAAATAGTTGAAACATCTTTAGTATATTTAATTATATTTGTTGTATTACTTAAAGTGGTCTCATTCTTTTCTTTGAGTCTTGGACATTCTACTTTTAAAGTTCTAGATTTAGATATAGACTTGCCTCTATTAGAACTACTCAAATCAATCTTTCTAAATCTTACTCTACCTTACAAGTTAATAATATAGTCATGACATCTACTACTATCGTGCTCCATCTTCTAACAACTAAAAAGAGAAAATTTCATGTCATCGTTGTCTAAACATTCACGCCCATATATTACAATATCCCAAAAGTGCTTGTATGAGGGAGGTAAAGAGTACAACACCATCATTACTCATTGCTCACTAAAGAATTTATATTCCATAGTTATTAATTATGTAACTCATGAAGTAAACTCACAAATATAGGTCACTTCATCCTTATAAAGAACTTACAATTGTTGAAATAGTTGAAGATGAGTGATCATTGTCTTTGTTATATACAATACAAGAACTCTAATTTTGACTGTAATGATGTATAACACATCATCAATTATACATAATTGAATAACAAAAATTATCATTAATCTCATTTCATTTTGAATTTGTCATCATGACGTGTTTATTTTCTTTTAAAAAAAGTGTTACTTCCAAGTTTTATTAAGTTAACACAACCATCATATGTCTTCCACATTCCCAAATTGATTTTTCCATCAAATGGTTAAATATGTAGTTGTCATTCTTAACACAAAATTTTCCTAACATGTTTTATACTCTCTAAAACTAGTTTGTTATAATAAACATGCATAAAAAAAAAGTGTAACAACAAATAACGTATAACTTACACCCACAAAAGTAATGACAACTATTGTGTAAAATTCAAAATAATAACGTGAAGAGGGCAATTGATCACACACAACACTCAAATCTCAAAGCTCAAATACACCCGAAATACTTCAATATTCTTCTTTAGTATATATATTCCACTTTCTCTATTAACCAAAAGAAAAATATAAAGAAGTAACAAAAATATGAGAAAATTATAGTAAAGGGATACCATTATTGTCATTGTTATTATGGTACCTATGAGAAAAAAATGACTTTCAATTTACTAGTCTTTCATACTTTATGATAATCACATATTAATGGGAGAAGAAGATAACACTTCTTTACTCTTCTTTATTTTAAGTCTCTAAATTAAATGAAAGGTAAAAAAAAATCCTAAAATTAATTAGATTAAAAAAACTGAGTCATACTTAACTTATAATTATCTTATTTTTATTAACTTATCTTTGTTGTATTTATTGTAACTAAAAGTGGTATATGAAAACATAAAATTAGAAAACATTTTAAAATGGACTTAAAACATTTTAATTTCATAGATTACACTAAAAAACACTTTTGAATGGGCCTAAAATATTTCAATTTCATATATTTACTTTTATTTTGTAAATTATTTATTGGATAAATATACGTAAAACATTAAATGTATGTCAGTTATTAATTTATATGGTTGTTTTACATTAATTCTCCTTCTTATTATTATTTTGATTTTTTTAGGTAAAGTTAAAATTTTGAATTGGATGGCTAGCGATTGTTCAGGGAAATAAGTACTGCTGTGAGGAAGCATTAGTTTGGATGGATTTGTTATTCGTATATCAATTTAAATTTTGATTCAATTATAATCTAAATCTATTCCAATTAAGGATTAATATATAAGATAAAATGAATTTAATATGTTATATGAATTAAATATTATATGCAATCAAAATTAAGAAAATAAATACGTAAACCTTAAATTAAAACATATTTTGTAATAATTTAAAATAATTAAATTTATTATAATTATAATACTATACCTTATAAAATATTATTTATTAAATTAAAATGATCATTAACATATACCTTTTTTTTAAACTTATAATTTTAAAAAAAATAGTAACACTAAACAAAATTAAAGTATCTCCAATCATACATCAGGTTGACCATACTAACCCGTAGAAGGTGGTTGGTTGTGCATTCAACGCACGTGTTGTTATCTGGTTGGAGAAAGGTCATTTTCAGTTTTTAATAGGATAAGTAGGAATAAATAAATATTTTCTTTTATCTTTCTCAATTCTTTCATAAATTACTTTTAATTTCATTTTTAAAATTATATTAGTAATATTATATATATTTTAGTATGTGTATTGATTTTTTTGGTATGGTCTCCAAAATATGGGTCGGATTTATATCTGTCACATAAAGAATGACATGACATGTAGGTTTGCAACCAAAAGATGGAGGAAGAAATTTTGTTGTATTCTTTATTAAGGTGTTTCTTCTTCCATCCATCCAATTTCTGAATTTAATTTTCATAATATAAAAGTAAATTTTAAAAATTAAAATTCATAAGAGAAAAAAAAACATTCCAGAAAGACTAGAACAACTATTTTACCTTTCAAAATATAGAACAACTATTTTGACTTTCGAAAATTGATTTCTGAAATTGATGGGTGCAAAAAGAAATATCCTTTTCATTATTATGCAGGCTAGCAAACTGGCATGCCCGCCCCTGACTCGCACGGTTTGCGTGTTATGCGAAATGGATCTATGTAGGTAAATATAAAAAATAGTGAATACGCTCTCACGTTTTTTCATATATAACCTCTAATATATTTAATAATTTTCTTTATAAAAATACTATATATATGATAAACTTTTTAACTTATACAATAAAGTTTTCAATTAATTACAATAATGCAAAAGTATTAAATTATTTTATAATTATATAGAATTATGTATAAAAGTGAGTGTTTAGCTGTTAAATGGAAAGTGCTAACAATATATATAAACCAAAGAGTTGATATTTAATTAATTGCTATGATAATGATAATTTACAAAAGCTAGTGGGTGTGAAAACTTGAAATTGGATAAGTAGAAGTTATCTGCAAACAAATTGGGGGTTAAATAACTAAACTTCCTCTTAATATCTTAATAGGATATGGTTGTCTATTCTTAACAGATGGAGAAGCTTCATTATCTATGGTTGATGTAGTATCTAAACCAGTCATTGATTTCTTGAGTCTTGTTTCAGCTAAGGGTTTTGAGTCAGACCCAATTAAAGTGTTCCCATTCCAAATCCCATAAGGGTTCTTGGAGCTGAACCTGGTTCCAATTTGTGCTACTTGAATCTCCACCTTCTGGGAGCTGAGAAATTTGAGATGAACTTTGATGAACACGTGACTCTGTTCCTTCACTCTCTGATGGACGTCGATCAAATGCTCGAAAGGTTCCAGATACAATATATACCCGATATAAGCTGAATTCGCATCTCAACTGCACACCATATATATGAAAGATTGTCATAACCAATATCAAAAGTAATATACCATGTCACATGTGAATGTAATTGTTACTAGTTTATGAAAAATTTCGAATTGTATATACCTCAGGGATGACAGAGTTGGATTGGTGAGGAACTGAGATAGCTTTGTACTCATTCATTTTCCATTTGGTTTTTCTTCCCATAGGGGCTTTTCCTTTGTAGAAGACCATGGATTTCTTCACCCCAATGACTCTGTTATCTGAAGAATAAACATAGCCAGGGGAACCAGTAGCTTTCCAGTACCCACAAGCTGTTGTTCTGCTAGGTCTCCCTCCTCTGGCTTCTCTCTCTTGCCCAGGTGAAAAGAAAAACCATTGCTCTGTATCCCCACGACAAAGCTCCCCAGCAAGCGCTGCAAACAACCATTTTATAAAAAATGAGTGAATCATGCACAAAACTCGAACAAATAGCATTGAAGAGAGACTAGAGTAGTGTACAAGTTTGTTTATTTTTTATATATGTATCATACTTGGGAGGTTCCAGGGCTCCAGAGCATTGATATCAACAACTGGGATAACTCTATCTATGGCAGCAGCATTTCTTAAACCCTCTAGCTTGTTGTGCAGGTAGAACCCAACAAGCTCTTCTTCTGTTGGGAAGAAGCGAAAACCAGGTGGATGATCTTCCATGATGTTTGTCATATGAAACTATAGCTCGCACTCCTATGATACTTATTATGTGTCCTTTACTTTTTGCATATTCCAATGCTGTAAATATATATACACAGACATATATATGCATGAACAAGGGAATTGAGAGAGAAAAAGAGAGGGTGGTGGTGGGGCAGAGAGATTCACCGTGTAAATTTAGAAAATTGGGAAGTTTTGATGGAAAGTTTTGACGCGGTTATGGGAAGGAGAAATCGTCTATGTTATCCATGTTGGGTACCTTATGATGGCTACATACCTATATATCCAATAAAATGTTATTTTGAATAAGTCCTCCTCTCACAAAAACCACAAGACAGGAAAAAAAAACCTTTTTTTTTCTCATTTTGTATGTATATATATGTATATGTATATGTATATGTATATGCAAATGCAATCATTTTATGTTTAAGTCAGCTAGGTTGTGTAACCAAACCTAATTAATTCTTGTGAAGCCTAATTTTGCAGAGATATTTGTCAACATGTCAATGAACATTTCTTTTGCAGGGCAATCTCACAAAGTGGAACAAGTCATATATGTCTACACTATGGTTTTCTTCTCCTCTCCACAAAATAATCTAGTTTATTATTCTCGGTTAATAAAATAACTTTTTCCTAGTTTTTATTGTATAATTGCTTTAAAGAAAACAACTGTTTTACGATTTTAATCACTTAAAATTTGACCCAAGCCACATGTAATAAAAAAATAATTAATTCAAAACCAAGTCAATCAATATTATTTAATTTCATTAATCTCAGTTTTTTTAAATTCCACTTTTTGATACTTTACATAGTAAATAATAGTAATCACTGAAAAATAAGATCAGTATTAAATAAAAGGTGTTCATTAAGTGTTTTTTTAGTATCAGATAATTTCGTGATTGGTTCAACAATTAGTTTCTTTATTCAGTTATACTTTTATTTTTTTTTCCGCTTCTAACCTTCTACTTTCAACTTTCAGTTGGGGTGTAATTGCAAATGTTCATATACTTAAGTAAGTGTCTAGTCAGGACAATAAATGTGTCATAATGACATACATTTATCTTGATTGTTGAGTTTATTTATACGACTGTGATTGACCATGTTATGTCAAAATTAGTACGTGCATCATTATTAAGGATATATTACCTAATTTTTCGTGCAATCTAGCATTGTTAATCATCCTTTTACCTTGATGCACTTAAATATATCAATTGATCGACATCTTGAGACATCCTAGAATCATTAAGTTCCATTCAATACATGAAATTCTTTTAAAAAAAGTTTTTAAAAAAAAGTTTACTTAAGCCAATTACACTATAAAAAATTTTTGTTTATATTTAACTCCAAGAAAGTATTATTTTGTTTCATTACACATAAAAATTCAATTATATAAGTAAAACGTAGTAAAGATGATAAGAATTAATATATCGTTGGTTTATTATGGAGATAAATAATTTATCAATAATTTCTTCTAGTATAAATTTGACTCTTCATTGTTGCAAATGTAATGGTCTCTATTTTGACTTTTTATTTTCACGTAAACATGTCGTATGTGCTTATATACAACTTTTGTTTTTTCAACTTTGTGATTCAATTAAAATACTTTAGATATCTTTAACTATTTTATCCAATATTCATTTGTAAGAATGTTAAAAAAGGTTATTTGGAATTACCGTGATAGTTTTGTAATTTAAAGTAAAAATATATATAAAAAAAGTTTTTGGAAAGAAAAAATTATCTTTTTCTAGTTTAATAGAAAGAGGACGAAAAGATAAAAAAGAAATTGGATTTTTATTCAAAGAATTTTAAATTTATTTTTCTATAGTCAAATCTTTTTAATTTTTCTTTTCTTTTCAGTTGAATACAAATATATTATTGTCTATATTTTTATATTCCATAACTAAATAGTATAAGGGACCAAATCAAGTGATCTAAACCAAAGATTAAGAAGGATTACTACATGTGCTAGTGGCTTCTCTTTCTTAATCAATTAACACAAAATCCAAATCTTGGTAATGTCATTTTCCACATAAAATAAACCTAAGTAGGGATCAACATTCCAACTTTCTTGATAAAGTATTGCCACAACTCTTAAGTTTAAGCTCCTCAATTTTTTTATTTTTTTTATGTATATACATAGTTAAAACATTTAAATTATAAAATAATTAAATAAAACTTAAGAATATAAGTTTAACTAAAAATTATAATATACTTCTTAACTTCCTCAACTATAACTTTTAAACTTAAAACTAAACACTTCCTTAATGACTCATTATCGTATCTACTCTAAAATCCATGTTTCTACCAATTAATAATTTGAAATATTCCTAAGTTTTCTTCAAACTCATAATTTAATAGTCTAACTTTTTTAAAAAAGGTTCGGTAATCTCTAATTATAGTTTTTCAACGTGCTTCTAGGTTAAGAATTTGTTTTATTTTTAGAGAAGAGTAATGCCAAGTATAAAACGGTTTCTTTTATAACAACATGATATTGGTTCTTGTTACAAACTCAATGTATTTTTAAATACTTGATTTGAATAAAACTTGAAAAGTAATTCGGCGTAGTCATTAGTGTAAAATGAGATTTTTATGATAACTTTTTATGATGATGGTTAATCAGCCATCATGATGTTATATTTGTAATTATGGGAAAAATTATTTGTTCAATAGTTCAATAGTTATAGAAAGTTCACTTCTTTGTGTCTTTCTATGTTAGAAGATCCGTCACAAACAATAGCAAACAAAATATTTTCTATAATTAATTTATCTTTAACAATTTAAAAAGTAACATATTTTATTACGGTTAAAATATTATTTATCTTAAAAAATAACATATTTTATTATGATAAAAAATAATACATTATATGATGGGTTAATTTTAACCGTTATAAAATATATTATTTTTTATGATGATTAAATGCAAACTAGTAAAAAAAAAAAGTGAATTTTCTATGATAAATTTTTTAGATTCGAAAAAATGTCAATTTTCTATAAAAATTGAATAATCATGATAAAAGATACAAACTTTTTAAATTGAATAATCATAATAAAAGATACAAACTTTTTATATAGTTGATGTCTTAAGAGTTTAAAGTTTTGAATTTAAAATCGACATAAAAATATGTATCAATTGTAATAGTTAGTTCAAATAATTTTTTTTTAGTTTATTTGTACTTACTTTTTTTTTAAAAAAAAGAAGCGTTTTTATTTTTTTATGTATTTGTTTAAATTTTTTATTTTAAAAATAAATATCTTCATGTATTTTAATAAAAAAATATTTTACTCTTTTGGAATTTCTATTTTTTAAAAAATTTATTTTCATAAATAATTTTTTTAAATTTGAATCAAACTAACCCGACATTACTTTTAAGAACTCAATTCGATTTTAGTTAGATTTTATTCCGACCAAATTCAAATATTCTTTTCTTAGAAAACTGTGTCTTCTGAGTCAAAAGAAGAAAAAGTAAATTATTTATGTTTCCTTCTTTAATTCTGAATTGAAATCGTAAACCCTACTAAAATAATTGTTCTTGAGATTTGCTTAATTAGCTAAAGATATCTTCATTGTGGTTCCGTTTTGACATCTAATCCTTATTTTATTTTATTTTATAAATTATTTAATATAAGATTTCAGTACTGAAATGTAAAGTTTTACTGTAATATTTAAAGTGAGTTTATTGAAAAAATAAAATAAAATAATTTTCTTTAAAAGTTATAATTTTTTACATATAAATTAATTTCTACAAAATTTCAAATAAATCTTCTTAAAGTTTTAGTTTTAAACTAATGCTTATGATCAAAATTTTCCAATAGTTCTAAATCTATGATTAGAAAAAAAATTATAATAAATAAAATTATTTTGACATTTGTTATATCGTGGGATTTCTTTTCTAGGTTACCTTGGGATCATTAAGTAGTAATCTCTAGCATTAAGTGTAGGAAATAACACAAAAATATTTGCACGATAAATTACAAAAAAATCAAATTGTTAAAAATAAAAATGTAAAAAAGTTGAAGATAATTCAAGAAAAAAAATTGTTAAAAATATTCTTAAACTTAAAAATAACCATACATTTTTATAACTGTTGTTCTTTTCTGATAAACACTTTTTATAATTTTATCGTAATCATAATTGTTTTTATTTATTAAATAAGTTTAGAATAAAATAATTGATAAATAGTATATACAATATCTATTTAACATATAAATATATATAAATATATATATATGTTTGTCTCAAAATATATTCATGTTTATAGGGATTTTGATATTTATATAATATTTAAAACAAAACATTTCAAAAGAGAGGTCCTTCCGTATGGAACTCTCTTACCTGCAATCTCATTTGCTCTCGTGTTCACGATCATAACAAATAAAGAAACAAAATACAACAACTAACAGGGTAAGGTAGCTATTAATTTTTTATATATAATTTTAGTTTCAATTAACAAACATAATGTTATAAAATCTCATAATTTGCACAAAAGTCATAAAATGTTTATCAACATTCATTATTCACATTATTCAGGTCATACTGACCCACATGCTTAGACATTTAACTGTACTTCTAGAAGACTTGTGTATTGAAAATAACATCCAGAGACCTGCACCTGTCATACACATTGTGAATCCACACAACCATGTGCATAATCATCTCAATATCTCATCATCATCTCATATGACAGGATAATCCATATGATCTGCTCTGATAAGTTCTTTCAAATCTCAGACTCAATTAAATGAACCTCCTTCAACTCTCACCAACTGAATAACTTCATATATGTGATTTCATTATATCAGTAGAGTCAAGATAGTCTCCTTCATAGTATACTCACAAATCAATACACCATAATAACAATCTCAACACAATATTTCTTTTCCTAAAAATACTGTCTTGATCACACTTTCACCTTATTGCATATTTCATTTAATACATCAGTACATCATTCAATCACATCACATCTTAAATTTTCTAAACAATTCAAATATATCACAAAATTCACTTAAACACATAACTAAGTTTCTTTAATCATATTTTTAAATAAAATTTAAAATTTGCACTTAAAAACATTAAACAATAATAAACTACGCTCTCAAAAGCCAAAATAAAACTTTAAGTTTTTTTTTTAACTTGCTTGAGCGAGAATGGGTCTTGCCTAAGCGAAAATCCTCTCGTTTGAGCGAGATTGAACCCGAGAGCAATCCAAAATTTATCCAATTTTTGCATGAAAAGTGGTCTTGCCTGAGCGAGAATGGACCCGAGAGTACTCCATCCTTTCACTCTATTATCGCTTGAGCGAGATATGTAAAAAAATATGTAATTCTACCAAAAATACATGATTTCGACCAAATTTCATCTTATATATACAATCCAATTTAACAATTCAAGCCATAAATATCTTATTCAACATGGTAGGAGTATTTCCATCAATGAAATTTATCAATAAATATATATATATATATATCATCATTATATTTAACATAATTTAAATCATTCAGAGTCAAACAAGAACAAATTCAATAACTCATTCACTTCAATATTAAATTACACTATATCATATTCAAATCAACCATTTTTTCATGTTCAGACAAACACATCTACCATGAATCATCCATATCAAAATCAACATATTCACATTTGATTTCAAACAATACTTTACATTACTAAAAAATAATCAATCCCGCAAACAAAATTTGGAATTGGTGACCACGTCACCCCCATATCCAGATCTTATAACCTTAGATACTTAAGCAGATGCTCACTAAAAGCTCCAAATCCTAAAATTGTTCAAGGGTAGCTTAACTTGCATCACAGAGTCCTGATAAAATAATCTAAGTATATCATTAGGACTTTGAGCCAACACAGACTAATTCTAAAGATAAAAACATCACATGCAAGTCTGACCCAAAGGCAAACCTAATAAGATCAAAACTAACTCAAAGGAAAATGAGCCAAAATGAACTTACTCTATCTCAAATTTTGATTGGGTAATAATATCATAGAGTTTACTGTCAGGAGTTCAATGCGCAGACTCCGATCATTGATCTAATGAGCGATAATGTTAGAATCTTAGGGAGAAGACAAAGAAAGAGAAAAGAAAACTTTTAGAGAGATAGTGATTTTTTTTAAATAAATCTGAATAACTGAATTTTTCATTTATATATTCTTCTCATTTTAATAATAAAATATTTTAAGTATAATTTAAAATATATCACTTCTACCCTAAAGTTATTTTCTAAATCCTTACCACTATTGTATAAACCATAACAAAGAAAAAAATATTAAAAATAAACTACTCATCCACTTAAAATTACTCCACAAATCAATATTTCATGATGTTGTTACTTTTTCTTTCTTCCTCTTTAGTTTAAATATGTAATTTATATTATTTCTCTAGTATTATTTTCATTCAAATTAAAATTTAAAATTTAAATATAAATTAATAATATATTATCATTTAAAAAAATATAAAAAAATTAATAAAAGTATCAAGTTTTAACTCATTAAAACAAAATAGTGTAATAAAAAAATCGTGCACAAAGGTTTTCCTTATTATGTATAAAAATAATTAATTTTTAAATAAACATCGCAAATCTAAGTTGACGCACCAAACACATTTATCATCGCGTGGAATTGGAAAATAGCAACTTTTATAAATTGTAAGTAAGGTTTAAGTATACTTTTGTTATCTCAAGTTTATGTTAAAAATTGATTTTAATCTTCATATCAGATCATTTGTTTTTTTGCTCTTTTTACTTTTTGATAATTGTTATAACGATCTTTTATTTATTAACTATTTTTATTCTAGACCTACATGTACATATAATATAAATTGTTTAGTTTGATAAGTAAAATTAATTTTTGACGAAATATTATGTAAAAAAGATATATTATTTATAAAATTTAATAATATATATTGATTAATGCAATTCGCACCAACTAATTGAATTAGTAACGGGTCAATCCAGCACCTTTTTCCAAGTGAATGATTGATCTAATTATGATAATACTAAAAAAGTATTTTTTATTTTTTATGAGAAATTAAATCATTAATGAGAATTATTATTTATTATTTTCTATAAAAAATTAAAGCAAAAAATAAAACACTGAGGTAATTTCATAATTTTTGCTTTAAGAATATTTTTTTTCTCTTTAATTAAATAAAAATATATCAGTGTGTGAAGTTTCCTCTTATTTTTCTTTTTGGCCTCATAACTAATAATGTAAGATTGAAAAACATTGAATCTAACACAGTTGACATTTGCATTAATTCCACTTCACGTGTGTTGACTTTTTTTATTTGCAATTGAGATTCTAGTTTTGAATTCGGGGGCACCTTGTCAAAAACATGAAATTTATTTTTTTAGATAAAACAAAAATTATTTATTCAACATTTTAAGAGTATAAGATTAATTATACATCATTACAAGGGATGGAGTCAAGTATTGAAGGAAGGGCCAATTAAGACATTAACAAATATTTATTAACTATGACTTCGAAAAAATATTAGTAATAAAAGTGTCACTTTATTTAAATTGGATATGATAAAAGATAAACTAGCTAGGTATTAAATAAAAAGTTTTATATATTTGTTTACACAAAAATATTAACTATATTTAAATTTTTAGTAAATCATGAAAAATTATGCTTGCTCATGGACAATCTTTTAGCATAAGATGTATTTGAAACAGCTTTGAAAAATTATATTATTTTAAGAAAATGATTAGTATAATTGTTAATAATTTATTAAATAATTAATTTTTATTTGCATAGAATAAAAAAATATTTTTTCCATGAGAAAATACTAATTATATATATATATATATAAATGAATAATGGAAAAGTTTAGAGAATAAACAAAACCGTGTGATGTAGACAGATTATACAATTGAGAAGATAAAAAGTTGAAAATTAATTTAAATTGATCAAAGTTGTGGTCTTGGTAGTTAAAACCCTATTAAAGATTTCATTTTTTATTTATTTTCTTTGAATGTTTGTAAATGAAAGATGATAATGGTGTATAATTTTTGAAAGTAGTGAGTGAATATTTCTTTAGTTTGTATACTACCTTCAAGTAAAGAAAGTTAATATTGACACTTAATGACGTGTGAAATATATGGTAGTTAAGTTTATAGGTATAACTTTGCATGTGATTTTAAGTAATATAAAGTATATATATAGTATTTACAATTAATATGAACTTTTCTAATCATATAGTTGTTACATTGAAAGGATGTAGAAATAAAATTGGTATTAAATTTATGAATATATTTATTGTTGTTTAAGAAATGTCTTCTATGATGTTATTGCACTTAAGTACTATGATGTTATTGCACTTAAGTAGTAACATGGTCATGCAAACCAGTCCGTCCCACACTTGATCCGTGCGGGCTGTGAATTATGCAAGATGGGCTTAAACAGACCATCAGGTTGACAACTCACGTTTTTTTCAATGAACTGGTCCGTCACATTTTGTCATCCCGAATACAATTAAAGCAGTGTATGGACAAATTTCTCTCATCATCCAAAAGGGATAGTGACAATTTAATTACTCAAGTGAATACTATGGTTGTAGTGCATGAATTCTGGAACAAATGAGATCATGCAACTACATTTTAGCGTGAAAGAATGTGTTTTGTATTTTTTAAACTTGTTAGAAGAGACACAATCACTACATCAATTACAACAAAAATATTTAGATTTATCAATGAAAAATTATGATCGGATTGTACTTTAATTTTACCAACATGTTTTTTTTATTTATTTTACGAAATGCACAACAAAAAATTCATCATAATTGAACGTCAATCAATATTGATTGATAATTTGACACTAATTTATATTTATTGATAATTTATTGCTAATCAATATGATAATATCTATCTAACAAGTTCCATAATAATAATATTAATTAAGGTAATAATAATAATTCTAAAAATAATAAAAATAATTACGATAATAATAGTATTTTTCTTACTTTTAATATTTTTTTATAATTATAATACTAATAATTGTATTTTATATAGATACATAATAAAATGAAAAAATCAATTTAACAATTTCACATAATAATAATAATAATAATAATAATAATAATAATAATAGTTATGATAATAATAATAATATTAATAATTATGATAATAATAATAATATTAATAATTATGATACTACTACTAATAAAAATATTTATTATAATAATATTAATACTTTTTTATTATTAATAAATAATTTATGATAATATATAGTAATACTAATAATCCTATTTTATAGTAATATATATTAAAATAAAAATATTAATTTATTAATTTGATGTCCTAATAATGAAGATAATAATAATAATTTTATTTTATATTACTATATGTATTAAAATAAAAATATTAATTAAATAATTTAAATAATATTATTAATAACATTATTATTGTTAATAACATTATTAATACTATTAACCTTATTAAATATTTTTAATATTATTATAATTATTATCATTAATAATAATATTACTATTAATATTATTAAATAAATTATAATTAATATTATGTTATTAAAATTATTTTTATTAAAATTAATAAAATTATTATTAATAACATTATTAGTATTATAATTTATCTGTTTACTTCCTATGTATATCATATGTAAGCACATGCGAGGATATACGTAATTGCATACGTCATCAAGTTACCAAGACCCCATTGTACGTAAAAGAATTTCAAAGCGTGTTGCAAATTTTTAGTTTTCGTTTTCAATATTTTTAAACCTTCTACTTTTAATTTACACTGTCAATATTCATTAAAAAATATTGGTCATATTATTATTATATCCATATATATATGCTAATGATCATGTCACAAAGATGCAATATTCACGCCATTACTCATGATTATTATTAGATTATCATTCGACAATCTTAATTAATTTTCCCAACTTAGATAATTTTTTTTTTATTGAATTAAATTTAATTAACTCATGTGATTAAAATAACTAAATATTATTAATATTAGTAGTAATATAATTTTTATTTTATTTAATTTATTATTCTATTACTCAAATATTTTTTTAAAAATATTAAATTTCTTCAAATATTAATAGTATAATATAATTTAAAAAATTAAAAAAATATAAAGTAATATTTTAAAATTATAATTTTTATTTTTATTTTACTATTTATAATCCAATTGTGCCAATCCAATACTGAATTATATTGAATATAATAAAATAATTTTGGAATCTCAACTCCACCAGTATACACGTTAATATATACAATAAGATAATTAAACATTTTTCCTGGTATAGTTTTACTACTATTAATAAAGTAGATTTTATATATAATTTATTCTTATAAATAAATCTTATAAAACTTTATATCTTCTTATATATTATACTTTTTTTTTAGTTGGCGTGAACTCTTCAAAACTTAAATTTAATATTTTAATTAAAAAGAGAATTTTTTTTTAAAATACAATAACTAAATAAGTAAAGTGGATTTTTGTAAGAACAAATAAATACAGAAGACTTAAGTATAATGCAGAGATTTAACTAAAAATCAGTATAAAATAAAAATATTATAATTTTTGTTTGTCCAAATACTCTACCCTTTGATTTGGATTTTTATGATAAGTTATTTTCGTGCTCTCCATCAACAATGTATAAAAATGAAATTAAAAATACATTCTTTATCTATTGTTTCATAAGAAATACTTTAAAAAAATAGAAAACTTTAAATTTTGACATTTAACAAAAATAAATAAAATTCATCCGTCTTAACCCTTCATCATTATACTTAAACTTAAACTTAAACTTATTTATGTTATGATAATAATTATGGATTAAACGAGATTTATAAACGGTAATAGTTTTACTTTTATAGTCAAGAAATTGGTTTTTATTATTTAAAAAGACTTTCGAGAAACCCTTAAAAATAAGTTCTAACTTATTCCTTTGGTATAATTCATTTTATAACAGAAGCACTATGAGATCGTAAACGCCCCACCCCACTCACCATTTCTTTTTCTCTCTCTTTCCCTTTTCTATCTCTCTTTAATTTCTCTCTCATAATTCATTTATTTCTAAACTTAATCACATTCTTCATTAGGAGAATCAAACTACATTTTTATTCGATCAGATTTTTTTTAAAGAGAGTCTCTGGATTATGTAATGATTTTTCTATTGAAGTTAAAGATTTTACTAGAATAAAGAATTTCAAATAAAATAAACTATCTATATTTATTTTTTTAATAAAACCTTAGATAACTGATTTAGATAATAAGTTAATCTAGTAATTGTATGTATGTTAGCTCATAAAGTTAGTTAAACTGAATTTGATTATGAGTTTATATGAGTATGAATTTGAGATATATATGTGATTGATTTGAGAAATCTTCAATGATGTATGAGTGATTGATATGTGTTGTATGTGATTGATGAAAACTTGCTTGAACTTGATATCATACATTCGAGATAATTTATGAGATGTCGTGTTTTGGTATAAAAAGCCTATGAGCAGAGATCCTCTAACTTCATTGATGATCCAAGTCACATAAACTAAGATATCAGTTAGTGAGAAGTTGAAGAGGGAGTTCATACACACTGTGACCGCTTATAGTCACACGGTATGAATGTTTGGACTTACCCTGATCCGATTCGAGTGGATTAGATGTTAGTAGGAACATACTTAATGAGTCTTTTAGAAGAGAATAAATTCATATGCCATAAATGGTTTAAATGAAATTGTACTGGTATGGGCGAGGCCGAGGTCCACCTGGCTGCCCGAGGCCGAGTCGACTTGACCGAGACCAGGGGAACCTGGCTGAGACTTAAGAGATTTGGCCGGGGTGACAAGGTCGATGACCCACCCGACCGAGACCTTAGAAGACCTGGCCGAGACCTTAGAAGACTTGGCCGAGACCACTGAGATTTGGCCGATGGCCGACCCATACCATGAGAACCTGGCCGACGGCCGACCCCTATTACAGTTAACGTTCAAACCAAGATCAGTGAAGTTAATCTATCATTAAGAATTAGATAATGCAACCCTAAGCGGTATCCACCTCGATAAACGGGCCCAACATGGTAGGTCTATTAGAATAATATAAATAGCACACATTCCAAGGAGTAAGGTATGTCATTTATTACTGTTCATCTACCTGGGAGCTGACCACCCGCTTTACTGACTTGAGCGTCGGAGTGCCTTCGCAGGTACCCCCACCATCCGGTGTTTAGCTGAGGTCGAGTGCCGAAGGAGAAGCAAGAGGACGAGAAGAATCCCAGCTCACCACCCAGTCACCTGACCGACCGAAGGAAGGAGAAGAAGACTTCAATAGTTCTCTAGGTCCCATCTCCCTAGCAGGAACAATTGGCGCCCACCGTGGGGCCGAGGGAAACTAGTTGAAGGAAAAAAGTAGATGGTCTCAACCAGAAGCATGAAAAGAATGACCGAAGCCGACCAGACAATGCTGCTGTTGTCTCTCCAAAGAGAGATGGCCGAGATGAGAAGAAAAGCCGAGGAGGCTGCTCAGAAAAACGAGTAGGAGTTGCAAGTTCTCCGTAGGGAGAACGAAGAGATGAAGAAAAAGCTGGGGGAGGTAGGACCCTCTGTCCCACCGACGAATGTTGTCGGCAAGTCCTACACCTCTCCCCACAACCCAGATGTGGCCGAGGGGACGAGAGGCCGACCCCCTCCCCGGGAAACCGAGATGGGCGACGAGTCGTGCTTAATGAGATCCACCCGGACGACCCTAACGGTCGACTCAAACCGCCGACACCCCTTTACCAACAACATCATCGAAGTCCCACTGCCTGAGAAATGGAAGGGTTTCAACCGAGACCGATATGACGGGTCGACCAATCCGGACGAGCATATGGACGCCTACACCACCCATATGAGTCTCTACACCTCGGACGACGCCGTGTTATGCCGAATGTTCCCCACATCCTTGAAGAGTGCAACCCTTAGTTGGTTCACCAAGCTCTCACCCAACTCCATCGATAGCTTTGCCACGCTCGTCGCAAAGTTTGAAACTTAGTTTGCGACCAGCCCGCCGCACCATCTGACCTCCATCGCCCTGGTAGGCATTCGCGAGGAGAAGGGCGAATCACTGAGAACTTTTGTGGATAGGTTCAACAAGGTGGCAATGAGCATCCAAAATCCGAGCCCGGACGTTGCCATGCACCACATGCTGACAATCCTTCGTCCGGGGCCCTTCGCCGACAACCTGTGCATGCAGCCGGACGACAACTTGGACGAGTTGAGAAAGAGAGCTGCTAAGTATATGTAGTTGGAAGAGCTCCGAGAATTCCGCAATCAGGCCCGTGCTGAGGCCGACGGGAAGAAAAAAAAGGAAGAAAAAGACCGTCAGGGGCGGTCGGGTCAAAGAAATGACCGACGCCGAGACAACCGAGACCGGCCGATCCGGTTCTCAAGATACACACCCCTGACGACCGAGAGGGGGAGGATTTTGGACGAGGCCCTCAACGCCGAATTGATCCCTCCTCCAAGAAAAATGGTCAGCCTAAATAATGCCGACCGGGGGAAGCAGTGTCGGTACCACCAAAACACCGGACACTCAACCGAGGAGTGTCAAGCCCTTAAGGATAAGATCAAGGAACTTATCCAGGCTGGGCATCTCTGCCGTTTCGTCAGGAATGGCCGAGACCCACCCCGTCGGGCGTCTCATCACGGCCGGAATCACCAAGATAACAGAGGCGACCGACAGCCTGCAAGGGACAACCCCCCACGAAGGGACGATCCCCCCCAGGGAGGCCGATATGAGAGGTAACCGAGAGGTTATCAACACTATAGCCGGAGGCTTCGCCGGGAGAGGAAGCACGAACAACGCCCGGAAAAAGCACCTCTGGGCGGTACATCACGTAAACACAGTAACATTCCGACTGAGGATGCCACCCATCACCTTCACGGACGAGGACTTTAAGGGTGTAGACTATCGCCAGCAGGACGACTCGATGGTAATAGCGGTCGATATAAACCGATTCACCATACGGAAGACCCTCGTGGACCAGGGGAGTTCGATAGATATCCTCTACTGAAAAACTTTCAAGGCCATGAGGATAGCCGAGACCGAGATGATGTCATACGACGACCACGTAGTAGGATTATCGGGCGAGAGGGTGGGTACCAAGGGTTACATCGAGTTATACACCATCTTCGGAGAAGGGAAGAACATCAGGACCATCAAAATCCGATACCTGGTCATCGACGCCAACACCTCCTACAACATCCTTCTCGGCCGACCATCCATCAACCGGTTGATGGCCATAGTATCAACCCCTCACCTCGCAATGAAGTTCCCTTCGAGGACAGGGGACATCCTCACGGTCCACGTAGACCAGAAAGAAGCATGAGAGTGCTACGCCGAAAGCCTCCGGGTGAAGCCTTTGAGGGCCGACACCTCTCCTCTCAAGATGAGAAAGTTCTCCCGAAAAGACCGCTCCCCCAAGAAAGACCGACCGAGAAAGGTCGAGCCAACCGTGGCTTTGGTGGACTTCGATCCCTGAGACCGAGGACAGGCTGGAGGCAAGAAAAGAGCTAAGGAGAGTCTCCCTCCTCGACGAAGAGCACAGCACGGCTGTAGGCACAACACGACTGTAGGAACAACCTTGGCAGCGGCCGAGACCGAGATCCTGCATGCCGTGCTGAAAAATAATATCGACATGTTCGCATGGATGCCGGCCGACATGCCGGGGGTGAGCTCGGATGTCATCACCCACCGGTTATCAATATTCAAAGATGCCCGCCCGATCTCCCAGAAGAAAAGGGACTTGGGCGACGAAAAGCGACGCGCGACGAAGGAGGAGGTCGGCAAGCTCCTCTCGGCTGGGTTCATAAGGGAGGCCCGATACACGACATGGCTGGCTAACGTTGTCATGGTCACCAAACCGAACGGTAACTGGAGGATGTGCGTCGACTACAGAAACATCAACAGCGCATGTCCGAAGGACGCCTACCCTCTCCCAAACATTGACCGGCTCGTGGACGGGGCGGCCGACCATAAAATTATGAGCTTCCTGGGCGCTTACTCTGGCTATAACCAGATAAGCATGCACCCCAGGGACAAGGAAAAAACAGCCTTCATGACGGCCGACGCTAACTACTATTACGAGGTCATGCCGTTCGGCCTTAAGAATGCAGGGGCAACCTATCAGCGCCTCATGGACAAAATCTTCAAAGGCCTAATTGGCCGGGCGGTAGAAGTATACGTGGACGACATAGTCGTGAAGTCTGACTCGTTCGAGCAACATCTGAAGGACCTGGACGAGGTCTTCAGGGCCCTTAGGGGAGTTAACATGAAGCTCAACCCCGAAAAATGCACTTTCGGGGTGGAGGGAGGGACGTTCCTAGGTTTCATGCTCACCCACCGAGGAATAAAGGCCAACCTCGACAAATGTCAGGCCATACTCAGCATGAGGAGTCCAAACAACGTGAAGGAGGTATAACAACTCTTAGGGCGACTGACCGCCCTTTCTCGATTCGTCCCCCGCTTGGCCGAGAGGACGAGGCCGATGGTCCAACTACTTCGAAAAGGAAAAAAATTCGTCTAAGGAAATCTTTAAACAATTCAAAGAATTCCTGACATCTCCGGCCGTCATCCAGAAGCTGATACCTGACCACTCGATCCTGGTATACCCGGAAGTCTCGGAAGAAGCAGTCAGCACTACACTGGTACAGGAAATCGAGGGCGAGGAGCGACCGGTGTACTTCATTAGCCGAACCCTCCACTCGGCCGAAACCAGATACCAAATGATTGAGAAGGTGGCCCTCGCCCTGGTCCTCACGGCAAGACGGATGCGCCCCTACTTCCAGAATCACTCCATAATTGTAAGAATCGACTACGCTATTTTTAAAATTTTATCTAAGTCGGACCTTGCAGGGAGGATGATAGGCTGGTCAGTTGAACTCTCCGAGTTCGATATACCCTACACACCGAGTGGAGCTGGAGTCGTCTTGGAGGGATCGGGTGACCTCTTCCTAGAGCAAGCTCTTCAGTTTGGATTTCGGGCGACCAACAACCAGGCCGAGTACGAGGCCCTGCTTGCCGGGCTGAACCTAGTCTACGACATGGGAGCACGCGAAGTCACATGCAAAAGCGACTCCCAGGTAATGGTTGGCCAAGTCAATGGAGAGTACGAAGTAAAGGAACCTTTACTGCAGCGGTACTACCACGCGGCCAAAAGCAGTATCGTCCGCTTCAGCAAAGCACCCTTGGAGCACATACCGAAGGAGGACAATAAAAGGGCCGACATCCTCTCCAAGCTGTCGGTCACCAAGAAGAAGAGCCACCAGAGGTCAGTCATACAAATATGGTTGAGGCACCCCAGCGTGACGGAGGGCGAGGCCGAATTCCTGGCTATAGAAGAGACCGAGGCCGAGGCCGAGAACTGGATGATACCCGTCATCCAGTACCTTACGGACGGTATATGCAAGGCCGACCAACACCTCTCTATCCAGTACCTTAACCGACATACCCTGCCAACACCTCTCTCGGCTCGGTCTGGATGAAGCCTTAACCGGCATACTCTGCCGAGACCAACTCCCAGGTTTGGTCTGGACGAAGCCTTAACCGGCATACCCTACCAACACCTCTCTCGGCTCGGTCTGGATGAAGCCTTAACCGGCATACCCTGTCGAGACCGACCCCCAGGTTTGGTCTGGACGAAGCCTTAACCGGCATACCCTGCCAACACCTCTCTCGGCTCGATCGTCCAAATTAACTTGCTCGATTACCATCGCAAGTAACGGCCGACCGCCCTAGCGCACTTGCTCGGTTAGCATCACAATGAAGAGATGAGTTTGAGATGTGTGAAGACTTTGTGAAAACAATGAAGAGTGAGTTTGAGATGTCAATGTTAGGGGAAATGAATTTCTTCCTTGGACTACAAGTGAAACAACTCAAGGATGGAATTTTCATAAGTCAAGAAAAGTACTGCAAGGAGCTGCTTAAGAGGTTTGATATGGATCAATGCAAGGTAATCAACACTCCTATTTCAACAAGCTGCCAGCTGGAACAAGATTGTGCAGGAAAATCAGTGGATCAATCCAAGTACAGGGGTTTAATTGGTTCTTTGTTATACTTAACTGCTAGCAGGCCCGACATTATGTTTGTTGTGTGCTTATGTGCTAGATATCAATCTGATCCAAAGGAATCACACTACAATGCAGCAAAGAGAATTCTGAAATACTTGCAAGGATCTAAGGATGTTGGATTATGGTATCCTAACAATGTATCTTTAAACTTAACTGGTTTTTCAGACTCTGACTTTGCAGGTTGCAAGGTTGATAGGAAAAGCACAAGTGGGACTTGTCACATGCTTGGATCAAGTCTAATCTCATGGCATTGCAAGAAACAGGCTTGTGTTGCTCTCTCTACAGCAGAGGCAGAATATATAGCTGCTGGAAGTTGTTGTGCTCAAACCTTATGGCTAAGGCAGCAACTAAGTGACTTTGGAATTCTATTAAACAAGATACCTATAAATTGTGATAATACTAGTGCTATAAATCTGTCTAAGAATCCTGTCATGCATTCAAGAACTAAACATATTGAAATTAGACATCACTTTCTAAGAGAACATATACCTAATGGAACTTGTGATATCAAATTCATTGGCACTGAATTTCAATTGGCTGATCTTTTTACTAAACCTCTTACTAAAGATAGGTTTTATTTTCTTCTAAATGAATTGGGTATCATTAGCTTAAATTGTCCTTTGCAGTAAAAATTTCAATCTGTTACTTTATATTTTAACATGTTTTGTTCTCTGTTTCAGAATCACAGCTGTGACTAGAAAAGAGAAAGATTTGTTTTTCTCTCTCGCTCTCTTTATCTTTGACTGCTTTTACGGTTATTAACCAGCAGGTCTATGATAATTAGCATGTGGGTATCCTAACTGATTGGATATTGTGTAGGTGCAACAGATTTGATTTATCAAACTGAAATCTGGTTCCAATATATTCTTACGTAAATCAACACCTGAATCAAGAATAAAATCTGGAGCATATCTGATTGATTTGATTTTTTTAACCCATAAGTCTTGAAATCTGATTAAATTGATTTCCTTTAAAATTTGTGATTTTTGAAATCTGATTTAAAGCTCTGTATAAACCTGGCACTAATCAATTGTTTTTCACACCTTCTCATCTCTGCTACGAGCTGTCCAGGTTCAAACAAATTACTTTGTTTAGTTTCTATCTTGAAATGATCATGTGAACTGTTACTAACCCTTCTTCTAGCTGGTTTATCTTTAGGTGACTAAGTGCAGGTAACAATAGATCAAGCATGACATCCTCTTCACACAGAAAGAAGAAATCCAAAGAGCAATCTAACAGCAGCCAAGGCATTCTGGAAAACTGGTTTGCTGGAGATTCTTAAGCTATGACAAGGTTCATCCATGAGACAAGCAGAAAGCAAGTCAATGTGCCCAAGGTGTTGGAATTCTCATGGTTAAGGGAAGAAAATCTGATTGAAGCAAAAACTCTGCTCAAGCATCAAAAGCTGAAAAACTTCTTAGAAATGACTGGAAATGTCTATCCAGACTTGGTGAAAGTGTTCTACAGCAATCTGGTTCAAGATGGCAAAAATCTGGTCTCCCATGTGAAAGGTGTGAAGCTGAAAATTACAAGGGAAATATGGAGCAATGTGGGAGGAATCAAGTATTCAGGAATGAAGGTTAGCAAAGGGAATACTGCTGGAATTCAAGGGTTCAACAAAATGCAGTTTTATAGGAGCTGTGTTAGAAATCCTGCTGAACCAATGGCTAGATTTCATGCTGGAAATCTGACAATAATTCCAAGACTCCTGGCCTACATAATTACTTGGCAACTCACTCCTAGAGGAAGCAATCATGCTACTCTTCATGAAGAGGATTTGATTCTGCTATACTGTATAATGAACCAACTCAAGGTAAATTGGGTGAGTACAATGGTAGAGAATATGCTCAAATCCACAAGGCTTCCCGATTATCGTTTTCCATATTCAATTTTTGTGTCAAAGTTAATTGATTATTTTGAAGTTGATACTGCAAATGAGAGAAATGACACCATTAAGGCAGCAAGTGAAATAGACAACTCCACTCTCTTGAAAATGGGGTTCCAAAAGGAGGATGACAACTAGATATTTAGAAGGAATGCTGCAAATAGAGCTGAGAATGAAGCAGCTGATCCAGCAGATGAAGAAGAAGAAAATGCTGATGGTGTGCAGCACATGGATGAGTCACCAGCCCACTCTTCTGCAAAGGAGGATGTTGCTGCTACAAGCCAAAATGCACTGGTTGCATATGAGGAACTTGTGTATAGATGTGAACCTCTATCCATGTTCGAAGACAAGTTCTAAGCAGGCTGGACACACTCACATATGACCAAAAGGCACATTATGAAATTACTCAAGCCAGGTTTCAACACTTGGATGACCAAATTGAAGGAGTTCAGGAGCAGCTAGCTAAGCTTTACTACCACAACAAGTGATCCTATTTCATAGTCTTTATCTTTTATATCTCGTTGAACAATTTGGTTTTAGTCTGTTTGTCTTTATTCTGCACTGGTTTTAGTCGGTTTTATTTTTGGTTTGTAAAAGAACTCTATACTGGCTTTTTGTTTGAACTGTTATGAATGTCTATGGTATGTCTTTATCCCATGCTTTATTTTGTTTGATGAATCCAAAGGGGGAGAAGAACAGAAGAACAACTCACAAAAGTTGATGTTCTGGTTCAAGCTGCAGGGAGGTAGCACAAAACTCACACACTGCTATATTCTGGTTTTATTTCTAAATGTTGTTGTGCAGGTTTTGGCAGTTAGTACAGTGCAGGTTTTGATCATCAAAGTATGCAAAACAAAGGGGTTTTGTCTCCATCAAATAGGGGGAGATTGTTGAAGATGGATGAAGCTCATCTCTACCTAGCCTTAGTGTGTTTGATGTAGATGTTAGCTAGTTTGCTTTGTAGGTTGCAATGTGTCTTAGATGATCTTGTACTTTAGGGTTGTGTGTATTCAAGGTTGCCTTTTGCTACATGACCTATCCTAAATGCCTAACCAAGCATAGATCAAGCACTTGAAGTGGTTAAAAGTTTTTCCAAAAGCTTTTTAGAGTTCTCTCAAAAAATCAGGATACTGCACAAAAATAAATCTATTTCTCTGTAAAAGAATAGGTTTATTTTTGGTGTGCCGAAAGGATTTTCGAAAGTTGGTTAGGGCACCAAAGGTACAACTCAGTCAGTTATTTCAGTTAGCTGAGTTGGCAGTTTTCCTAAAAATAAATCTGTTTAGTTTAAAACCGAATCTGTTGTTTTCATAACAACTTTTCAATTGTTTTTTGAAAAGAAGTTAGAAACTGTTTTCTATATAAAGAAAAACTTCTCTCACATGAAAGGATGCTGAGCAATCACGTTTTTGACAGAGATTAAACACTTTCTATGTGAGAATAAGGATTGAAAAGAGTTTTTGAAAGGTTTTCCAAAGGGATTTTCAAGTGTGCTTGTTCTAGGAAAACTTTGATCTTGGTGAAGGTGCTGGTGCAGTTCTGCAGCAAACTGAACTACTGGTTTTGAGTTCTTGCATCTTCTTTTCAGGTGTTATCTTTCCTTTATTCTGGTTTGTAAAGGTGTAAGTGTTAGTCACTCCTTGATAGGGTTTCTTGGAGTGCAAGGTGTGCTGAAATAGGGTTTTTCAGCATTGGTTGTATTGTTCTTGTAGTGTCCAAGAACTGTTGTGTTTGTAAGTGATTGATACTGGTTTTAGTGGATTCCACCTTGGAGTAAGGTGAAATTGGATGTAGCTCCTTATGAGTGAACCAGTATAAAAGCTTGCATGTACCTTTCTTCTCATCCCTGCACTCGTTTATGGTTTTTGCTTAATTCCGTCAAGAACGAAATTTGTTCATTTGAAATCAAATCTGTTAATTCTGGGTTTAATAAAAAATTGTTCTTCCTGATTTGTTAAAGTTCTCTAATCACTAACACAGTATTGGTATATGAGGTTTTCATTGATTTAAGGACAAATAGTCTTATTCATTAAATCCCGACAAAGATTCATTTCCTTTGAAACCTTGTGTTGAATGAACTTGATTGTTTTCTTGGCATAATCTGTATTCTTCAAACTGGTAAAATTTAACCAATCTGATTCTGTTATACATCTCTGTTGATTGCAATTTTAATTTGAACAAGTTCAAATTGTGTTAGACTGTTCTGAAGAATCAATCTGTTTCGTTTAAAAACAATATGTTCTTTTTCCTCTTATATACTGAAAACTGTTTGTATTTGCGAAAATTTTATATGTTCAATTCACCCCTCCCCTCTTGAACTTAGACACTAATAGACCCAACAAAACTCGCTCAGAAAATGCAAGGTCTCGACACTATTGGAGACCCTTATTTATAAGGCCCATGGGCCTCAGATTCTGAACCGACGCATCAATCTCAACCGTTAGATCCAAGAGATCCAACAGTCCGCTACGTTTCCCACCCAAAAAACCCCTCATAAATGCCAGTCATGTCATGTCACCTAGGGTCATGTCACGCCCCTAGGTCACGTCACACCTCGAGAAATGGAATAGCTGCACGAGCAAGGGAGACCGACCGACACCCATCATTAAAGACTCGTCGGGCACATCCAACATATTTGCCCTTGAGCCTGGGGGGCAACTGTACCGGTATGGGCGAAGCCGAGGTCCACCTGGCTGCCCGAGGCCGAGTCGACTTGATCGAGACCAGGGGAACCTGGCTGAGACTTAAGAGATTTGGCCGGGGTGGCGAGGCTGATGACCTACCCGGCCGAGACCTTAGAAGACTAGGCCGAGACCACTGAGATTTGGCCGATGGCCGACCCATACCAAGAGAACCTGGCCGACGGCCGACCCCTATTACAGTTAACGCTCAAACCAAGATCAGTGAAGTTAATCTATCATTAAGAATTAGTTAATGCAACCCTAAGCGGTATCCACCTCGATAAACGGGCCCAACACGGTAGGTCCATTAGAATAATATAAATAGCACACATTCCAAGGAGTAAGGTATGTCATTTATTACTATTCATCTACCTGGGAGTTGACCACCCGCTTTACTGACTTGAGCATCGGAGTGCCTTCGCAGGTACCCCCACCATCCGGTGTTCAACTGAGGTCGAGTGCCGAAGGAGAAGCAGGAGGACGAGAAGAATCTCAGCTCACCACCCAGTCACCTGACCGACCGAAGGAAGGAGAAGAAGACTTCAATAGTTCTCTAGATCCCATCTCCCTAGCAGGAACAAAAATCAAAGAGTATAAGGGATTGAAAGGAAATCAAGGTATCGTGAGACAAATGGATTTATGTGACCACAATTTGATTAATGATTCTTTCGAAAGACAACAGATTCATATGTAATCACTATGATTGACATGAAATCAAAGGTACTGAGAGTTGAAAGGAAATCAAGGTACTATGAGGCAAATGAATCTATCTAAAGTCAATATGATTGAAATAAAATCAAAGTAGTGTGGATTGAAATGAAATTTGTACCTGTATAGGAAAATATAGCTTAGATAGTACCTGAGACTGTACGTACAATTGCTTATATGTCGATGATCCTCAGATTCCTTCCTTCAAGTCTCCTTCCACAAATGTTGATGCTCGGTTGGTCGGGGTGACCTGAAAAAGGTACTTCGATGCTCAAGTAAGTACTATGTGTAAAAAATCTATAATAGTAATTGGTAAAAACGTACCTCATACCTCCACGGAGGGATTTATTTATTGCATTGGTTATGAGCCCTTGCCATGATGGGCCGGATATAGTCATTGACTGATATGCATCATGATCCCATCTTTCAGTTAATCAGTATTGAGCTGATTTGTCGAAAATATTTTACAGATATTTCAAAATATAAATTATGACTCATTAAGTGTCGTTGCAACTATCGTTACTATCATTTATTGCGTAAATTGGTATCTTCTTTGACTCGGGCGTTCAGTCACCGAGGCCAACACTGGCTTGTCTGGTACCGATCGATACACTTGCTCCCTATGCTCAAAGAAATTAATTTATGAAGAGTCGTAAAATGACTATTGGAGTTCCTGAGGCAAGATGTGACTGTTGAATGCATTAAATGCTTAGCGAAGATGTGATGTTTACTTATTTGAAAATAGTCACCGTTTAGTGGGTACTGTTCAATCAGAAAGATCTAACAGTTGAAATTTCATGTCATTTCACATGCCGAGTGATATGAGCCATTGGATGAGTGCTGATCCAACAGTGCCGAACGATACACATGATAATCTCTATCCTCTTTGGTTTTCTATAAATAAAGCCTCATTTGAACGAGGCAGGGTTTACGTATTGATCACGGCTAATATAGTTTTGCTTAACTTGCTCCAACAGAGTCTGTCAACTTTCTTTCATTTTTCTTACACCAAAGTTAGTAATGTCTTCCTCTACCAATTTTTGCAATAGTATATTAAATATCCAGCCTTCTGAGCTTGCCCACACCACATCTGGTGATGCGACAAACGTGAGTGTCTCGGACCACACGGTTGACCCTAGGTCAGACAGTTCGAGCTACGCATGGGGTTATCCACGCGTCTTGGATATCTCTTCTTGCTTCAGGGGTCCAAATGACTTGGATAAATTTTTATCCAAAGTATCCTTCTTGAAACCTAACTCGCCCTCGGATGACGTAATTGCCGATATTTGCAACTACACCGACTGAGTATGTCACGGTCGGGAAGGTGCACCCCAAGATTTCTTTTTTGTTTATAACACATTTTTTACCGATTTACAAATTACCCTTCCCCTTGATGTGTTTACCATGAGAGTCTTAAGAATTCTTAATGTGGCACCGACCCAACTTCATCCCAACTCGTGGGCGACCCTACAAGCTTTTAGGATTCTCTATGACATTTTCAAAATACTCTCCACTCCTCAATCTTTTTTATTCTATTATAATTCTCATTTGAGTACTCCAATGAGTTGGCTGTCTTTGTCTAGTCGATCAGGGAGTATTCTATTTTCACCCTACACCTTGTTATATATAAATTTCAAAGAAAATTATTTCAAAAAATTTGTGGAGCCGGACAACAAACCCTATTTTTATGACGCGGAAGGGAGAACAAAATTTCCTTTTCACTGAACTCAAAATCTGACAAGAATTATATCCTGGGCGAGATCTTCGATGACTCTTCGAGATAAAGAATATTTTTGTGTTCTTGACCAACTCCCAAATAAGTTACCTACTCGGGAGTTGGTAGCATTGTATGTGTCATCCAAGAGGTGAAGAAATCTTACTGGTATGTGACTTCTTTGTTGAACCAAGTGGTGTTCAAGCTTTGAAGAATCCAAACCCTTTGAAGGATGTTGAAGGCTTGGTTGTGCTTGTTGTTGCTGAGCTGTCTTAGATAGGATCTGTGGTAGATTTTTTTTATGTAATCCACTCTTGATTGAATCCAAAGCATAGGCATTCTCAATCTTTTTAAAAGAAAAGTGTTTTTCAAACTAAGTGAAAAACAACCGATTGTTTTGTCGAAACAACCAATTGTTTTGTCAAAACAACCGATTGTTTTATACTTAGGTGTTTTTTAGAAAAGGTTGAAAATTGTTTTTCAAATGGTTGAGCTGTTAAAACCAAAACAACCGATTGATTCGTGGAAACAACCGATTGTTTGTTTTGGTACCATAACAGAAAAATGATTTATACTTTGATTGAGCATTAAATGTTTTTCTAACTGATTACGCTCCAGTCTTTAATGTTTTGACCAATCCTTAAATGCAATGAATAGTTTGTTAAGATTTGATAACAAACAACATCTTTGAATATATTCAGAAAAACAGATTTGAGATTAAGGAGTTTTACACAAGTGTTTTGAGTTTTTCAAAGAGTTGAGATTGCTTAGAGATTGAGATTGATCAAAGAGTGTGAGATAGGATTTCTTCTTGTATTGATTTCAGAATTGCTTCTGTAACAAGTGTAATCCTTGTATCTGTTGAACAAGTATCTTTGTGTGGTTGTGAGAAGTGTTGTGTATTCTTGAGGGGATCAAGATCAACATTCTTAGTGTTGGTGTGTTGGCCAAGAGAAGTGTGTGTCTTGAGGGGATCAAGGTCACTTTCTTGGTTGTGTTGTAAGTGATCTAGGTTTGATTGCTTAGTGGTGTTCCTCTGTGGTTTCTGAGAAGACTGGATGTAGCTCTGGGTTTAGAGTGAACCAGTATAAACATCTGTGTGCATTCTCTCTCTTTCTCTCCTTAATCTCTTTAAATTCAGTTTTGATATTTGCAAATTGATATAAACAACCGATTGTTTCTGCGAAATAATCGATTGTTTTTCTGGTGCTGTTGTTTTTTGTTTTGAGTTTTTGGCAAACTGAATTCTTTATCATTTGTTTCTCGAGATAATTTCATTCTTGACTTAAAAGTTTGCGAAAACCCTCTTTAAACAATTCACCCCCCTCTAGTTTAAAGCCATCCTTTCTAACATTCTTGTGTACCCGATTGTATTCATTATGTTGACGACGTGTTTAATTTGTTTGTGTTTTGTAGCCATCATGACTTGTGTGGACCTAGAGTCAACAAACTACATGAAACTATTGAGGAGGCAAGCGACCACCAGAAAGTTAAGTAGCTTTGAGATGATTAGGACAGGAAACCCAAACCCTCATGTCGACGTGGTGCCGCAAAAAACAACCGTGCCAAGAAAAGAGGTCGGTCAACTAAACCTACACAAAAAAGGACTGAGGTGGGATTGTCCTCGCGTCATCCAAGCATGCTTGGTCCACAACTGCAGCTGGCCCAAGGTGTTGATGACTTTTTATGTAAGTGCACCGCGTTGTTAGAAGTAATAATATGTTCCTAAGGACGGATATCGATCCCACAAGGAACAATTGACTATTCAAGTAAAAAAATCGCTAAATATAAAAACAAAATAATAAAAGTGTGTTTGAGAATTGTTACGATAACAAGAATTAACAAGAAAACAAATCAAAGAGTTGTTGCTTCAATTGGAAAAATAGGGATTAGGTTTCATTTTTCTCACTCACATTTATTTTGATTAACATGGTAACATTATGTTCTTTTATTGAAATTGATGCCCGTATAAAATTCATTTATATTGATTCCTCGCATATAAAGTTATTAAGAATGTTTCTTAAATATCGATTCCTCACATATTTATAAAAAACACTTAGAATTAATCTTAGACGTTGATAGCAATTAACATTTCAAGTATATTTTTAGCACTCAAATATGTTAAGTATTATTGTTTAGGTCAGAAACATAAAAATATTTTCCAGTCAGATTTAAGATTCTAGATCAAGCATTAGAAACAAAACAACAATACCAATAATCAATCAAGAATAGAATATTATATCATATTTAAATATCCCCTCCATACATGAGAGATTGAACATATTACTCCAAATTCATAGGGTAGAATTAGCCATACACCTTCTAGCACCTTCTATTCTCCCAATTGGGTTACAAGTCACTCAATGATGTTTTCTCTCAATCTTGCACACAAGGGTTGAGCCTCAAGCCCCATATTTAACCGACTTCTTGCTTCGTGTTGATGGGCTTGTTGAGTAAAACATAAAAAGACCCAATGTTTTTGGCGCTTTCTCGCTCAAGCGAGATATAACTCGCTTGAGCGAGCAAAGTGTCGATTTTCCCCAATGCTTCTAGAGCATTCTCGTTCAAGCGAGAATGGGCTCGCTTGAGCGAGATTCTCTGTTGCTGAGTTGGGCTTTTTATGCCTTTGTGTGTTCCAGGGCCTTCTAGCTTATATTATTCCTCTTTAGCCCAATCATTTTCATTCTTCCCTAGAAACCTGAAATTAACACCAAATTTGGGAATAAAATGTTCTTATTTAAATAAAGATCATAAAATATGTAAAAAGATATAAATTTATAAGTTATGGATTATTTTATATTTATTTTTGCAATTAATACTCATAAGTTTCGATATTTTAATATGAAATATTACTAAAATTTGGCAGTTATCACTCTCCCCAACTTAGAATCTTGCTTGTCCTCAAACAAAGTAAATTCATATATTTGAATTTAAATATCAAAGCAACTTAATTAACTAAATAACAGATCAAATTAAAAACTTATGATGCTTCCAAATTCAAATGTAAAAAAATCTAGATACAATCAACTTCCAAGATCAAATCAAAACAAATAAATGACAATTCATTAAGGAATTCTCATATGTTCACAAGTAAATGTTTTTCTCTATTTTCACCGAATTATAACAAATCACAGTTGCTTTTCATTTCATCTTCAAATCACAAACATATTAGAAACATAAATCTTGAGGTCTTTTCCAGGGTTATAATGAGGTTGGACTTCCAAAAAGTATTGATTTTTCAAATAACAAAATGCACATTTTAAAAAAGAAGAACATACAATCCAATTATAACACATATGTTATCTAATCACCATTTTTCTTTGACTTCACACTTTTCCTTATTTTCTTTTTTTCACTTATTCATGATTTTTAACATGATTTTTTCTCTTTTTTTTCATCAATAAGAATAAATTCTTTCTATTTTCAACTTTTTGAACTTTCACAATTAGAACCAATCATTCTCTTGTCTATGTATATTGTATCTATTTTCTTCTTTCTTACCGATCGATACAAAATCAAATTATTGTGTTGGTATCTGAATTTTGTATGACTGTGTTTGAGTTAAAAGGAAACTAAATTAATTATGAATTACTAATCAAATTAGTTCTTTTATTTTACTTATAATTTTGTATGTTAAAACTTTATTTCAATAACTTATCATTGCATCTGTTTGCATCTGTTTGTCCGTGTATGAAATGTGATGACAAACATATATTTGTAAAATATAAAATTGATAATTTTTCATTTCTCTCATTTGTAAATAAGTGATTTTATACATAAATTAAATAATTTATTAAAGTTTACATATGATATGATGTTATTTTTAGGTGTTACAGAAATCAATTTGTTAAAACTGATTATTTCAAACCTAACCAAACTAAATGCACTAATAAACATGTCGTTGAGTGTGTTGCTTTGAACAAAACACACAACTATTTGATTCGGCGTTTCACTTTGCCTAATACAAAACGTAATCATGTATCTATGACTAAGTAATGATTTAACGTTTGAAAATGATTAAAGTGCATTGTATGTGGAAATCAATCAAAAAAGTGATTTTTGTATAAACAAATGTTAAAGATTTGACATTTATAGAGTTTGGCATATTTCCTTCCCTCAAGAGTAGGCATAGAGATAAAAAAATAAAAATATACCCAAAAGTTACTTTTAACGAATATAAAGTTGGATGGAAAAAAATAGATAAATTTTATAATGATGAAAAAGAGACTTTATTTACTTAGGTTATCCGGTTGAATTTAGATAACTCAACTACTAGATATTATTAATTAAAAATATTTTTTTTAAAACAAAAAATAACTAATTATAATGAAATTAAATATTATTTTATAAATCAAAAGAATTATGAATAAAATAAATAGTAACTAATTAGATATCAATTTAAAAATTATTTTATAATTTTTTTTATTAATAATATAAATTATTATAGATATTAATATTTTTTTAATTTATAAATAATATCTAATTTAGTTAATAACTAATTATTTTTAATTTTTAAAATTAGTTTTTTTTTAATTTTCAATCGAATCAATAACTTATAAAAATTGAAAGAAATTTTATTTAATTATAAAAATAACATTAAATTAATTTTTTTTATCTTTTTTAATTTACTATATGCTATGTTTTATATGAACATTTAAAAAGTTGATGGAAAAATAGAAAAAAAAAACTAAAAAAAATTGGAATGGATAATCAATGTAATATTTTGAATTCTTTAATTTCTTGCGGAATAAATAAATTATATAAAATTATTAGTTATTAAGTCTTAATTTTACATATTATATTTTATTAGTTATAATTTTTTTTCAATAATGAGTTTACTTATAAATAAATTAATTTATTGAATCCATTGTTTTGCAAACAAAATCAATAATTTTCGAATTAAATGTAAATGAGTTATATCATACCAACTCAATTAGTATGGAGGAAGTTAGATGGGAAGATCTGCATGGTAGATGGTGGCATAGGAGCAAAACAGAGAAAAAACTTTTGTAGTAAACAGAAGCAGAGTCAGTCTTAGGAAATCAAATCTAAAGTGTATGATTTCTGGTTTGTGCCAGTAATCTAGTGTTTTGTAGTAAACTAGTTTTTTAACCCGTACAATGCACGAAAGTTAAACTATACAGGATTATTTATTTATTAATTTTTTTTTCAAATAAAAATTTTCAAATATTACTAATTAATTAGCACGTGCAATATAAATTATAAAAAAGTAAAAATGTAATTTATATAATTATATATATATAAATAAATAAATAAATAAAACTACAAAACAAATATTAATATATAAGAATAAACATTCGTGTTTACAACTAAACAAAATAAAATTAAACATGCTAAAATGAATATAAATTAAATAAACAATACATAAACATGAATAAACAAAATAAAATTAAACATGCTAAAATGAATATAAATTAAATAAACAATACATAAACATGAATAATACATGTAAATAAATAAATTTTTAAAGACAAATTTTAAGAAAAATAAGTAATAATAAACAATTATGTAAAAAAAAAAATTCAACCAAGTAAATAACTCGAATTTGATTATTTGATATGTTAACCTCTGATTCTAAAACAATCTTATCGTCTTCTTTGAAGTCATTTAACATATAAAAATTCTCTCATCCTTCTTCAAGTTTTGTTGATTTATTTGGTGCATTTTATTTTATTGTTTTGTATAAAAATGTAATATAATTTATATAATTATATATATATATATATGTATGTATGTGTGTGTACTTGTATAAACTAAAATGGGCATAGATAGTACCTGTAACTGGAACTAACAGTAACAATCATCGTTGATGTCTTGGTCGCTTATCCTTACTCTTTTCGTACTCATTCTCTCGTACTCGGTCGTTCCTCCTTGGTGCTCGTTTGAGAGTTAACCTGTAGAAGGTTCTCCGACAATCAAGTAAGTACTCTGTATTAAGAGTGTATGACGTAATTGATCAAAACGTACATTAATCTTTGTAGAAGGTTTATTTATAGTGTTTGGTAATGACCATTTGATTCATGGGTTGTATCTAACACATATCTTCAATAAACTAGTGTTAGCTGATTTCTTAGAGTGTCACCAAGATTTGACGGGGCGTGACTCAGATTTGTAGAGAGGTTACCTTGATTTATATGATGTTTTCTTGTCATTTATTTGTCAATTTGTTCTTTACTGTGCTTGATCACCTGGTCGATCGGTCAATGATGTTGAGTGATGTGGCTCATTCAATCCGTAATGTGGTTGATCACCCAATCGGTCAACCAATGATACCAAGTGACGTGGCTCATTCGGCCCGTAATATGTTAGGCTGCTCAATTTAGGTAGGACATTAAATAATTTAGGATTTTAGTTACTTAGAATTTTGAATTTTTTGAAAATTTAATTATTTTGGATTATTATTTAAGTAGGAAATAAAATATCTTAGAATTTATATTTATTTAGGATGTTGAAAAACTTACAAATTTTTTTAATTTTTAATTTTTATTTAAGAATATAATTAAATAATTTAGAATATAAATTTATTTAGAATTTTGAATAATTTAGAAATTTTATTGACTTTTGATTTTTATTTAAGAAAATAATATTACAAATTTTTGAATTTTTATTTATTTATGACTTTTAAAAACATAAAATTTTTATTTATTTTAGATTTTTATTTTAGTTGGAAATAAAATCATTTCAGATTTTTGTATTTATTAAGGATTTTAAAAAACTTAAAATTTTAGTTATTTGAGATTTCTAGGTAAGTATGAAGTAAAATAAGTTAGAATTTGTGTTTATCTTAAATTTTGGATATTTTAAATTTTTTATTAAATAATTTAAAATTATTTTTTATTAAGTTTTTTTATAATTTAATAATTTTATTTATTTCAAATATGTTATTTACGTAGAATATTAAATAATTTAGAATTTGTATTTGTTTAAAATTTTGAATAATTTAAGAGTTTTGTTTATTATATAATTTTATTTAATTATGATATTCAATAATAAAATAATTGTATTTGTTTATAATTTTAAATAGTTTAAGAATTTTATTTATTGTAATTTTATTTAAATATGACATTAAATGATTTAGAGTTTGTATTTATTTAATATTTTAAATAAATTAAGAATTGAATTGATTTCAGATTTTTATTTAAGTAGAACACTAAATCATTTAAATTTTGTATTTATTTAAGATTTTAAAAATATTAGAAATATTATTCATTTTAGATTATTATTCAAGTAAGAAATAAAATAATTTAGAATTTGTAATAATATAGAACTTAGAAATTGATTTTATTTAGATTTTTTTTTTTAAGAATGACATTAAATAATTTAGGATATTATTTATTTATAATTTTGAATAATTTAGGAATTTTATTGATTTTCGATTTTTATTTAAAAATGACATTAAATTTTTTTGGATTTATATTTATTTAGAATTTTGAAAAATTTAGAAATTTTATTTATTTGAGGTAATTTTTTTAAGTGGGACATTAAATAATTTAGGATTGTATGCTTGATCACCTGGTAGGTAGCTCATTAGGGTTGTACTGTATTTAGGATTTGGTAGTAAAGCAAGTATTCACTTCAACAAAATTCAATCCAAATCCAAATATTTAGAATGGATTTTAAATCCATATCCATATTTTTTATAAAACTAATTTTAAATCCAAATATTTGGATTAGATTTTAAATCCAAATCCATATTTTTTTATAAATCAATTTGAATTTTTATAAATCCAAATCCAATTCAAATCAAATCCAAATCCACACTTTTATAAAAACAATTAATTAAATTTTAAATTTATATTTTTAAAAAAAAATTACAATATTAATATAAAATTATGCAAAAAAATAAATATTATATAAATATAAAAAATATCATAAAATTATAATTTAATAATATCAAAAATTATAACTACTGTTCTAGTAATCCTTCCTTCTCCTCAAAACAGGAATAAATGTTTGAATATAAAATTGTCAAACTTTAAAAGCTTACAAATACAAAACTGCACTATGGATTGGATTTTGTAAAATATAATTCATATCCAATCCAAATCCAAATATTTTTATCAGATTTTAAATCTAAATCCATATTTTTATAAAAAAAAATAAATTAAATTGGATTTTTAAATTAAATCTATATTTTCTAAAAACTTACTATAATATTAATATAATAAGATGTAAAAAAAATTAATATCATATAAATATTAAGAAAATATAATAAAATTATAATTTAATAATACTAAAAATTAACATTACAGTTTCAGTGATACAGAAAAAGTAATTGTATACAATTACAAACTAGACATAAAATTGGTGATTTTTTTAATTTTATTGCTAAAGTAATGAGCGAAAAATCAACCATTGAATTTATATTTTACTGTATAGAATATCCTTTAAATGTAAATATATTTTTTGATAAAATTTTTTGGTATATTACTGTTTGCATATGGTCTCTCTCAAGTGTATATACATGGAGACAAGTGCAAATTTATACAATACTTAATTGAAGAAAATAAAATAAAAAATTTGTCTGTGAAAAAAAAAAGAGTAAAAAATCCAGACAATTTTTTTTTTAAATTTTAATATATGATTTTGTGACCTTTAAGTTTTTTTTATAGAAAGAACTTTAGTTTTAACAAAAGAAAATAACAATAATAGAAATAAATTATTCTAAGAATTAAAAAAAAAAGGATAATAAAGTATAAATGAAAAAGGAAGAAGAATGGAGAAGTATATGCACGTGAAAGAGTTACTGGAGGTCATACGGTGTAGAGGAATTAAATACAGATTGAAAATCTGGATTTTCTAGTTTCTAAAATCCATTTAAGTAAAATGGATATCTGATCCAGAAAATTGATAAAATGTGGATCAATATAAAAACTAAATTTAAACAAATGGATATTAAATGGATTGGATCAATGTAAAAATAGAGCAGTTTTATTATAATTGGATTTTTTTGCCCACCCCTACATACACATAACAAAATAGTTTCAGTTAGAATAATCCTAAACAGCATTTCTAAATAATCTAAACACCATGAACATCCATATGAAATGCAGAAAAAAATACATGCGACAAAATCATTAACTGTAAAAAAAACGCACACGACCATATCAATGTGCATAATCTAAATTAATAGAAGAAAAAAATGAGGAAGTAAAAATGTATGAAATGCAATAAAGAATACATTTGACAGAATATAACAGAAGAACATGAATATGAAATGCACCCAACAATAGAATGAGAATAGCACGCAACAAATAATGAAATCGAATGAAGATCAATATGAAATGCATCCAAGAGACGAATGAGAAGCAGAAAAATTGAAGGTTGAAGATAGTGCAAAATGCAAAATGCAGTGCCAAATTGATCCAGAAGAAAAGGTATACGTAGCACAAAAACGACGCCACAATTCATCCGGACTCAAATTTCAAATTCAAAAAATTTCATTGTTTATGTGCTCTGTGCTTGTTTTGCAAATTTGTCTGCAAACATAGTTGCAGAAAAACATCCAAATTGAAACCCTAATAATGCATTCATAATTGGATCAACTATCTTCCATTAAAGCGTGAAGAAAGGCCTTCTGAGCATTGGGCTAGTTGTGAACCACTCAACCCTTCAGAATGGTCGTATGAGCGACACATGTAAAACTTCCTCTTGCAGTATTTTTTATTTAAAAAAAAGTGGTTGTGACACGTGTAAAAAACTTCCGTTTGTGCTCCCTTCAATTGTATTAAGTATAAATGTCTTTGGTAGCAACTATGATGTGAGTTGAATTTAGGATTGCACATTTTATGGGTTACTCTCTTGTGTATGAGTTTTTGATTATCAATTATGGTGATAAGCTCAACAAAGATTGCCACTGGACACGAACTTAACTAAGTGGTTAAGTAAGTGTGAAGATTCTCTTCTAGAGAGCAAAAAAGAAAAACAGAATTATAGAGTGAATATGATAATGATAACTCGTGGAATTAAATGAAAAAAATGAAAAAAGAAGTGAAAATCGAATGGCAAAAGAAGATAACAAGACATAAAGATGAAGGATGATGGCGCAATGAAGAAAAGGAATAGAGAGAAAAGATAAGAAAGCTTATAGGGATGAAGGGGATGATCACGCCACTTGGAAGGTGAGGAAATTTCAAGATGATTGATGAGGAGCCGCCACTTGAGGTGCACTACTCACAAGATAAGACCCAAGAACAATTTAGGAGAGAAAGCTCACTAATCACTCAAGAATAATTTCTCTTCTATATTTAAAATCAAATGTCTAATACATGAGGCAATACACCCTATTTATATGAGAAGGTGCCTTGATAGGCAAGAGTGAGAGGAGGGAAATATAAGGGGTGGCTAGGTCAATCCTAGGTCAAAACCGCACTATATGGTAGGTTTCTATAAGCTAGGTTAAAGGAGTGTACATGGGGTGGCACATGGAGGTGTTGTTGGGTTGGCTATAAGCCCAAAAAATACTAAATACACCCTAATCTAGCTTATTCTTCTATTGGAACCCCCAAAGTGAGCCCAAATTATTTATTTAAACTTGTCTTGTAAAAAGACTAGAAGGAGGAACAGTTGATATTTCGATCCATGTCTGGTTCTTCTATTGAGGCTCTCTTGAGGTTTGGTGGGACCTGGTTTTGTATGCTGTTATGACTGACCTAATTGTGAAGTGTTTGTTGTGTCCTAGGTCATCTGCTTGTCGAGTTGGGTTGTATCAAACTATGTTTGAGTAGTTGTTATAAACTCTCTGTCTACAGCTCATCGAAAAGCATCCTAATAACACATGTTTTGGATGAAAGACTTGATTTGTTTTTCTAGGAGTACAAATATTTTGAGGAGTTATAGGATTTTTGTATGAATTTTTTTATTTTTTACTTAAAGTAACTTATTCTACCTTCTGGTCTTCTTGACCTTCAAGTTTAATGGTCTTCTAGTCAAGTCTTACGCTTCCCATCGAATGATTGGGGGATCAAGTTTGTCCGAGTAGAATATACAGGTAAAAGTTGAGAGAGAAAAATTACCTTTAACATATGAATGTCTCTGCTATTTATACCTTTTGGTTTAGACCTTTGCTGTTACGAGCCCGTTTGTTGGGTCAAAAAAGGAGGACAATTACACTTTAATCATGCTTTGCTAATAAACTGATTTAGCATTAATTAAATGAAGGTTTAAGGTTTCTCTTTGGACTTAAATTGACCGGAAGGCCATTGATCATTTGACCATTCAGTAACCGGTAGTAAACTTCTATTTATCTTATTTTTTTCTTGATAAAAAAAAATATCAACTCGACTTTTCTTTAATCTAAGAATTTAATAAATTCTGTATATATTTTAAGTTATGGCATTGTAAGTGTAATGTTCTACCCAAAACTTGTACATAAAATCTCATTTAATACTTTAGTTGGAGAAATTAATGCGTTCTTATGAAGTGGGATTCAGGAAATGCAATCCGCACCTATCGTACCTTCATATAATTAATGTAAACTCAAGGTCAAATATTGGGCATTCGGAATTGAAAAACAATTAAGAAAACATATTCAAAATATATGTTAATAAATAAGCATTCAAAATACGACTGGGGAAAGGAACAACATCAAAGTTACTTTTTTTTATAAAAAAATTAGTTTATTAGATGAAAAATTATATTTACTTATATACCATAAAATATTTTTATTTTTAGTTAATTATAAACTGATTTATAAGATGAAAAATTATACATATTTATATATCATATATATCATGAAATATTTTTATTTTTAATCAATTATAAATCAATTCATAAGATACAAGATGACAATCACATCTATTTTTAATTTAATTATTTTTTTTTATAAAAAATACATCCACTTA
This sequence comes from Phaseolus vulgaris, assembly GCF_000499845.2. NCBI lineage: Eukaryota > Viridiplantae > Streptophyta > Magnoliopsida > Fabales > Fabaceae > Phaseolus > Phaseolus vulgaris. The sequence goes on along the minus strand of NC_023749.2, from coordinate 9,670,480 downwards.
TATATTATAAAATATTTTATAAAATTTATTTATTAATTTCCTAAAGTTTCTTTATTTCTAATGAATCTAAAATCTAGAGAAGATGTTTGGATAGTGAAAGTTGCTTCTTTAGAATTTAATTATTGGTCGTGGTCCCATTTTCACATCTCATACAATTCCATTTCTATGGTAAGGTATTGCCTTGCTGGCTGTGTCAGAAACCAGAACAGACGTTATTTTATTTTTGGAAAATATGATAGCTTTTGACTCATAATCACTTCATTAGATATTTCGTATCATTTGGTAGCAAATATCATTAATAGAAACAGATTTACGATAGCAACAACATGCACTTTCCTTAAAAGACAGTAATGAATATAAATTGTAAAGAACTAAATTATAATTTGATATATTTATAAGCACTAAAAAATTACAATTTTGTAAGAGAAGAGAAGGAAAAAAAAACTGAAAACAGTTTTATGATGAGCAACAAGGTAACATAAGTTGAGAAACTAACTTTCCTCACAAACTATGAGACACTACATAGCACACCACAACTATATGTGGCATTATCTTTCACACTACATATGATATCACATCTATAATCATATGTAACAACAAGCAGGACCATAGAAATGGTCTATTTTTCTCTATAAAGTGACTGCAAATCACCTGAAGTCTCTTGAACACATAATGATCAAGGTATTCCAATGATAGGGAAGAAAGGAACATAGTAGCTACTTGGTGCCAAACCCCACTCTGGAGGGAGAGGAAGATCCACAGTTTTGGAAGAACCAACCTTTGTCCCACCCTTGCAACTTGTTCTTGGGGGGCATGATGTCCTGAAAATAAGAGGAGTGGAAATGGTGTAGCTGTTTTGCTCTTTGCCCTTCACAATTTCTGATATCTGGTCCTTCCCTGAGACATAAAGCTGAACTGGTCCACCAAGGACTTTTGCAAGGCAATTCCCTTTGTCTGAGGGAAGCTCAACCTTGAAGGAACCATCATTTTCTGTAGTAGCCACACCCAGTTTTTTCACACCATCACATTTCACTGACACCTTCACATCTGAAACATCAAACAACCATATATGATTCCTAGAACACACTTTCAAAACTCAAATGTCGTGTAAAAGGCTTTTATATAGTTACACTAGACGAACCAAAACCTTAAATAAGAAAAGAAAGAATGAAATCCCTGCACATATATTCACACATCTTTTATTCCTAGGGTTGTACAACCTTATACAAATTCTAACCAACTTGCTACTAAAAACCAGAAACATACCACTCTAGAACACAATAACCAGAACCAAAGGTTATTATGAGTGCCTAATTTTTTTGCATATTTTATTCCTGTTATTGCAAGAAACTGCTAGCAATTAAAACATGACTAGTCTTGATTCACGCCAACAAAAAATACCTATCAGCATCCTTAATAGTAGAAAATGTGGATAATGTGCAAAAGATTTTTTGGTTTAAACCTGTTGGCATCACAGTAAAAAACTAAAATAAACAAAACATAGCCGTGCTATTTGGCTAAGAAGTAGAGTAATAGATAAAAAATTGTTTAAATCTAAGTAAAGCAAGTAATTTCTTTTATAAGGAAAAAAAAAGGTGAAATATTGATATCTGAACCCTAATACAAAATACAGATTATGTATGTACATAACCCAAAACCAGTTAAAACCCCCATAACATCACAAACACCAAAATAAAAAACACCTTCAGAAGACTAAAATAAGATGATGCATGAAAGTTGACAAACCAGATAAGTCATAGTTAAGAGTGCAGTCAACGCAGGAGACTTTGCCTTGTAGTATTTGGCATGTTGAGGGGTCAAATTTAGCTAGGGCTAAGGCAAGGAGAAGAACTGTGATAAGTTGAACAGAAGCCATGAGCTATGAGGAAGAAGAAGCTGACAAATATATGGAAAAAGGGAAAGGAAAATTGAAGAGGAAGTGGTAAGTTTGGAGGTTATAAATAGAAGAAACAATGAAGTGAGGACATTAAATGAAAGGGGTCCTTGGCTGATATTAGTAGTTGGTGTCTACAGATTGTAGTTAAGATACCTTGGTAGAGCTTATCAACATATCACAAGAGCTATAGCATGCACTGGAATCCACACATACATAACCAAGCTCATGCTGCAGTTTCATTTCTTCCCAAAAGCACTGTCTTTTAGGTACAAAAATTCAATTCTCACTCCTTTAGAAAATCTCTTTAGAGTTACCTATATAGAGGGATATTTGCTCTGTTAAATGTTGATGCTTTTTTTTTCCAATTATTTATGAATACAGGTATTCATTCACTATTCAAAAAATATTAAATAAAAATTAATTTTATTAATATAAGTATTATTAATGTTAATGAGAGGTCTGAAATATTACTCTTTCAATTTATTTTATATTCAAAATAACATAATTAAAATTAACTTGGATTCTTTTTTATTATCATTTATAGAAAATTAATTAAAGAATTGAAAATATAAATTTTTTACTCAAAACATATTAAAATTATAAAAAAGGCTTATTTTCAAATTTCTATATATAAAAAAAAATCGTTAACCGTTGTTAAGGGTAGGTAGGTATAGAGTCACGGAACACAAGTTGTTCATATTAATTTAGTCCCTTGTACTAGGTAAAGTTTTGGACAATTTATAATTGTGAGTTTACATGGGTTAATTTACCTAATCTGGTTTAATGTGTGGATTTCACGAGTTTGCAAAATTTTAAATTATTTAAATAGGTTTTTTTAGCTATTCTAATATACCAAAAAATCATGTTAAGATGACCCAACCACCACTGAAACCAACTCACAAACCAAGTTATTTTTAAAAGTAAGTTTGAAACCAAGTTCTTTAGCACCAAATGATCATCTTGATGAAACAATTAAGTATAAAGATCCTCATATTTGTTAATCCAATAATTAACTTTAAGTAAAAGGGTTATGTTAATCCTCAAATCTAATTTATGTTAATTAATTAAACAACTAACAAAACATCAAACATGAAATTTTGGGAATGTTATTTATTTTGGTATAAGATATGTGCAAAAATTGAAGTTGTACATGTCGAAATATTTAGTATAATAATTTATCTTTTGGTTAAAAGAAAATTCCAATTTGATTACGAAAGTTATTTCATTGAATAGAAACCAATTTTAAAAACTAAAGATAATTAGTTGCTATATTGACTAAATTAGAAATCAATTTAGAAATTAAAAAGAAAATTGATTTCTAAATTAGTTTCTATTATTGATAAATAATTTCTAAATTAGTATCTAATTAACTACCAATGTTTTTCTACCAAATTTAGAATCTAAATAATTGGTAGTTATAACTTTGGTAGCTAATTAGATACCAATTTAAAAATTATTTATCAATAATAGAAATTAGTTAAAAATTAATAATTTTTTTTAGTCTTTAAAATAGTTTCTAATTTAGTCAATATAACAACTAATTATTTTTTATTTTTAAAATTTATTTTTATTTAATGATTTTTTTTTAGTGAAATTATACTTCAAGTAGATAAATGAATAGAAAAAATATTTATAGATTGATGTATAAGGTGAATTATAAGAGTTATAAGGTCAACTTAAACACTTGTTCCAACCATTTTAGTATTAAAGTAAATTTTTGAATAGAACGATTAAGTTTGCACGACATGGTAAGACCTACAAAATTAAAATACATAGTTCATTTTAAAAAAATTATGTATTTGTGATGCTAATTTGCATGAAAATGAAGCTTTGAAGACTATAACTAATTTAGCAAAAGGGTATCAAATATTGAAGTTATGTTATTTGTTGTCAAAATTATCTTATAAGTATTTGATCTGTTTTTGACTAATTCTTGATGACAACAAACAAGTTCATGATTCATGCAAGAAAATAAGTAAAATGAAACATTAACAAATAGTAAAAGTACTCACATTTTTTCCACAAATTAAGTTGGTGCGTTGAAAAGCACACTTTTGACATCGTACTTGTTGTGTTCAATCATAACGTGGATATGTGGTATGAATAAATAAAGCCTCTGCACCCAAGTCAGTGTTAGTGTTAAAGAGCTAGAATCTAGCAACTACTAGAATTTTCTGGGTTACTATAAGTTTTGTCAAAAGCTTTGAAAGAATGAAGAAAACTGATTCTTCATCTTTTCACGTAGTAGAAAAATATCTCTTTCAAGTTATATTTTATTGTTATAAAATTAGTGTATAAAATAAAAATGACCTTTATTTATATAATATAAATTAAGTTTATGTGTAATTGATGTGATCCACCTTCTTTCTTTGACAAGTTATTCCTACAATCAATCATTTTTAACTTACACTCAACATAGTTTTTTATTTTCGAAAACATTCTTCTGGAAATGAAAATCCAAAATTAAAAATAATACATTCCAGAAAAATATCAATAAATGAGAATCACTTCGGGGGTGGTCCAACCCTTTTACAAACATACATACAATTTAACTCCTAACTCGACACCCAAAACCGCCGGTCAAAAGATCAACCAAACCAAGTGCTAACTAGCTTTACCGAATCAGTCGTATACATGCCAAAGGATCCAGAACCCAACAGGGATAGGAAAAATAAACTACGCGGGACTTTGCAGCAATCCAAGACCACACCTTTATTTGTGCTGAGGCAAAAACTTCTAACACATCCGCCACTCCTCCATTAAAGACGACCGAGTTCCTATGCTTCCAAATTTCACTCACAATTCAAACCCAAATTGCCCCCCCAAACATCATTAACCGAAACAGATGCCTGACTCAACCTGAATTGAATAAAATTTTGCATTGGATCCAAATGGATTACGAACGACACTCCAAGCCACTCAAAGCAAAGGCACCAGACCCTCCAAGCAAAGTCACAAACGGCGAACAAGTGACTCGACGACTCATCGACCTTTCCACACAAGCAACATCCAGGGTTTTCAACCACCATCCTGCGCCTTACCAAATTAACCCTAGTTGCAATCTTATTTTCCAAAACTCTTCAGGCCAAGAATACAGCAGAAGGCAAGGCTTTACACCTCCACAACCTACTGTAGGTCGGAGAGGACTCCCCATCACTAACCCTCCTTACCTTGCTATAAGCTGAGTTAACAGTAAAACTTTGAGACCCCTCAGCCTTCCAGACCCAGCTATCCACCTCTCCCACATCCATCTTCACCCCTTGCAGCAACTGACTCAACTGCTCCTCCAACAACTTCTCCCAGTCAAAGAGGGATCTACGCCAGCACAAATGCCAAATCCAAACACCATTAAACCAGTTCCCAAACTCGGCCACCTTAGCAGCTTTAGTCGTGCTAAGCGAATATAATATCAGAAACATTCCCTTCAGAGCACCACAATTCAACCAGCTGTCCTCCCAGAATGAAATATTTCCTCCATCACCAACTTTCCACTCAACCCCATCTTCAAAATTTCTACCCCAGCCCACCGAGGCCCAAACCTCCTTCAAGTCTCTCCACCAAAGAGAACCCCTGCAGGGTTTACCTTCCGCTCTCAAATTCCTCCATCCACCATATTTAGAGTCAAGAATCTCTTTTCACAAACCTCCCTTGGCCGACCCCCACCTCCAAATCCACTTGCCTAGCAGGGCCAGGTTAAAAGTCTTTAAGTCAATGATTCCAAGACCCCCGTAGTCCCGAGGCTCGCAAACCTTATTCCAAGAGGCCCAAGCAATCTTCCTTTTGTCAGAACCCCACCCCCAAACGAAATTTCTTTGGATCCGAACTAACTTGTCAGCCACCCCAGATGGCAGTTTGAATAGGGACATAAAGAATAACGGAACTGAGGAGAGGACTGACTTAATCAAACAGATCCTCCCAGCCATCGACAAACACTTGCCTTTCCACCTCGACAGCTTGCCCTGAACTCTCTCTAACACCCCGTTCCAGAAAACACTACGCTTATGGCATCCTCCTACCGGTAACCCTAAATAGACAAAAGGAGTTACCATCACCTTATAGTTAAGAGTAGCTGCAAAATGCTGAAGCGAACATTGATCCAACCCCATCCCGCCAATACTGCTTTTTAAAAAATTCACCTTAAGCCCAGAAGCGAGTGCAGTGATATGGTGCAGGAGGTAATTGTCTCTTTATTATCGAAACTTATCTAAACTGCCAATTTATGTATGAGACTATATAATAAATCATCTGATAATGGTTCAATAGCGAATAATTTAATTAGTTCAACAAAATTTCAATAGGATAGAATTTAAATGACTTTGATATCATAATAAAAAATAGACTTTAGACCTAACTCAATCTTGTAAAATCGATTCATAAAATAAGACGGGATTTGCAACCCACTGGTATATTATTAAATATATTTATTTTTAATCAATTTTAAATTTTATTCTAAATCCTAAATCCATATATTTCTGACAAGAACGTCATAAAATTTGAAGATGGAAGGCAGGGAGGAGTTTCAATGTTGGTTTGAAAAATTGGAGTGAATGTGGAGAACAGGTGAGATGAATTAGATGAGAATATTAAAGAAGCTAGGTGGTGCAGTGGGAAGTAGATAGATACTTCAACCAATGACAAAGATATTTAAAAATAAATGCAAATATTTTAAACAAAATAATAATAATAATACATTTTTACTCATCTTAGTGTTGTTCAGCTTTACTCCTACTTCTGACATGCCATTTAATTCACTTTAATGCTACTTTGCATCTGTGGATGACCTTCAATCTCAAATCATGGAAACACTGTGAATGCATGGAAAAATCATATACACATTCAACAATTTTCTTCACCAATGCCGTCAAAAACTTTTCTGTGCTATTTCCCCAATCACCAAGCACAATAATTCACTGCAAGCAATTTTTTTATTTTAATTTCATATTTTCGCATTTATGGTTCCACACCAAATTTCTCCTTAACTTCTCACTTTTGGATATGGGTCTCTTCAATTGAATAGCACAGTATTTAATCCACATGTTTTTTAATCATAATAAAATAACTAATTAAGAAAATATAAAATCAAAAGTTTTTGGAAAGTATTTTAACATTATTTTTCCTTTTTTTAAATTATGCTTAGTAAATATGAGTTTCATAGAAAGAAAAATGGAACTTCCCTCTCATTCTCATAATATATTGCAACATATTAAGCTGGAAACTTGGCCACTAGTGTATATGAAGAATCTATTTTCATAAACTGTTTCATAAATACTTTTAATAAATAAGATTAGCTCATAATAAACTATTATGTATAATTTCTTTAAACTGTTTCTGCATCAATTTATTTTAACTTATAAAAAGAATTCATTTTTTCTCCAATATTTTTTAGAAAAAAAAAATCCTAATATACTCATATACTTCAATTCGCTGTTTATTTGAATGGGTAGAAAATAAATAAGTGAGGGAAATTTGTAAATTTTGTAATAACATGGTAAGGGGCGCATTCCATTGAAGAATGATCGGAATGATCTATTTGGATTCTTAATGATAATAATCCATAATGTATAAAATGAAGAAAAAGAGAAGTGAGAAAAACTATAAACGAATGGAATAATAGAGCATGAAAACTTATTTATTCAACACCTAAAAGGTGATATAAACTAAAAATCTTACTTCTAACTATTTCTTAATTGAGAAAGTAGGTGAGATCTCCCAAGTTTTCGATGAGGAAATTTGGACCAAGGAGAGAAGTGATGTGAAAGATTTTTTCAATATTATTACCAATGAGAATAATATCAACATACATCAAAAGAGCAGTAGTATAATTATTAGTATGTTTGAGAAACAAGATATACAATGTTTATAACAATATTGATTTAAGAATTGAGGTAATTTTGAATACCATTGCCTACCTGCTTGCTTTAAATCGTAGAGGGATCTTTGAAATTTGCAAAATTGATTCTTGTGAGAGTGAGATGACGTTAACTCTGGTGGATTTTTCATGTAAGCCTTTTCATTCAAATCTGCATGAAGAAAGATATTGTTGATATCAATTTGTTTGATAGTCCAATTGTTGATGACACCTAGGGTAAGAAGTAACTGAATGGTAGTAAGTTTAGCCATTGATGCAAATGTGTCAAGGTAGTCAAGACCCTCTAATTGAGTGTAGTCTTTAAGTAACAAGACGAGTCTTATATTGTTCAACAATATTGTGTACTCTGTATTTGATCTTGTATTAGACCCATCGACAACCAATGGTTGACTTGTATAGAGGAAGATCAATGATGGTCCAAGTGTTGTTGGCTTCAAGGACAACAATTTCTTTACCCATAGCCTTATTCCATCAGTCATTCTTGGAGGCTTGTTCATAGTTCTTGGCTCATCATTGAATGAAATGGATACAATAACATTGGAAAAGTTATTGGATAAAAAATCATAAGATATAAAATATTTGATAAGATATTTGATGTCAGTAATTGTAGGAGAAGAAGAGGGCATAATAGTTTGAAAATCCTCCAAGTAGATAGGAGGTTTCATAACACGAGTGGGTCGTCTAAGAGGGATATCAGTGTCACCATTAGTATGCTAAATGTTGTTTTCAGAAATAAAATAATGGTTATTGACAACAATATCATCAAGGCAATAATAATTGGTAGTGATAGGTAAATGGATGTTATCGGTTTCTAGCATCAAAATTGGAATAAATGGAAATTTTTTTCCGTTAAAGATGATATGCTTAGAAGCATCCATCTTATGAGTTTTAAAATTTAAAAATAGATATCCTTTACTGACTTGAAAGCCATAAAAATTCAACCTTACTATCTAACTTCTTTCTATCATAACTAATGGTGTTAGGATAACAAATACATCTAAGAGTATTAAGTTTTTAGAGGAAAAAAAATTATTTTAATGAGAAATTCATTATCATTGTTGGTGCTATGACGCTGAAATTTATTTTCAAATTGTATAATAAAATTAATGATAATACTAGAGTTTCAAAATTTATTGAGAGGGACCATCTAAACAAGAAAAAAAATGATACAAAACATAGTTTATCATTTTGAATGAAGTATAAAAGTCCTTGTCCGTATCATTGTTCTTCCATTTTGATTGACGGTGTAAAGTTTGAACGATGAGTACACGTGACCTTAAATTTTTGTAGACAAATGAGTTCCTTTCCAATGTTTTGATAGAGATGCAATGATAGTGCGACACTTTCCATTAACGGTTCCCAAGAACATTCACAAAATGAGTACCAAACACCAAACTTTACATACGCTTTTTGGATGATTGTCTAAATTAAGAAATAATAACAAAAAAATCACCTCCCACTACAGGGCCCGGTTTAAGTTGCTTCCGAGGCTTGCTTCACACAATATCCAACTAACCATTATCATTTCAAGAAGGAACTGTGAGTCATTCCAACGCAATGTTATTAAATATTAAATGTTTTTATAGTATGCAATAAAGGAATGTATTCTTTTCTTGTTGAACCCGATTCATTATATGATTAAACTCATATCATGCTCCATGGGAAATGTTTTTCTAAGGGAAGTGTGGCAAGTGGGTGTTATGAGTACAACTTTGGGAAAACCGCACACGCGGGAAGTAATATACAATCACGAATCACGAATCAACTGCAGAAAATAAACAACACATGATTTAACGTGATTCGGTCGTTAATTTGTAACCTACGTCCACGAGCAACTAATTAGGTTTTCATTCTGTTCGTTACAATTTTATTATCAGCACAAAGATCTCTTAAATAAAGATTATAGAGGGATACAATAATTAAACTCACTCACTAAAATATGGTGTCTAGTCAGCCCAATCCAATTGGTCTTGGCTTCACACTCAACAACATTGTGATGGGGTTAGGTGGTGACTAAGTCATGTCTGGAACACAAGATCTAACGTGGTTCGGTCGCCAATCTGCAACCTACGTCTACGGGTAACTAATTAAGTTTTCATTATGTTTGTTACAATTTTATTACCCGCAAAAAGATCTCTTAAATAAAAATTATGGAGGGAACACAATAATTAAACTCATTCACTAAAACATGGTATCTAATCAGTCCAATCCAGTTAGTCTTGACTTCACACTCAACAACATTGTGATGGGTTAGGTGGTGATTGAGTCATTCTGGAACACACTAACATTGTGATGGGTTAGGTGGTAATAGAGTCATTCTAGAAGACACTGCAATTTTTATATGGTAGAAAGAATAATTATTTACGAGCACCTAACATTTACATGCTATCTAATGGGAGAAGAAAGTTATAAATATGACAAGTGGTGTAATATGAAAAAAAGATATACAAAAACAAGAAAATGTAAATAGAAGTGCGCATTTATATATATAGCATGTGGAATGCCATGATCAGATATAATAAAGATACTTGCCAAATATTATCTACTTTTTTTTAAAATACATTATTCTCTATTATTAATTTGTGAGGGAATCACAATTTTGAAATCTTTTTTTATTTAATTTCACTCGTGAATTTATACAACATATTTGAACTAGTGTTATGTGTTAGTTAATATGACTTGTTTGTTTTAGTTTATATATTTGACGTGTTCTTTTTAAAAAAAAAAGATGTAGATGTTGAAGCAAACATAGGAGTAAGTATTAGTAAAATTGATATGAGAACAAAAAAAACATGGTGTTAAATAGTGTTAGTGAGTTAATATAAATGTTTTCTGGGATTCTGGTGGGGTTGAGAAATGCTATATGCAGGGGTGGCAGTGCATTTAATGGGTAAAGATAAGCCAACTATGCAGGGGAGGCAATAATGCTGGAATCACAATCTACCTCTATCTATTACTCTTACGTTTAAATGGGATTTTATATATATATATATATATATATATATATATATATATATATATATATATAAAAGTATGTGTAAAGAGGTGGAAGGAGGGTGACTTGGATGTTATAATGATCCTCAAAATTTGAACCTCTTTAAATTTTATACGTAAAAGTATTTATGGATCCTTTAAAAAAAATGTTGGTTCTTCACTGAAAAATCCTAAAAATTTTGGTTCCTCACTATTCATAAAAGAAATTGATTTTTTTATTAAAGACGTCATGGTCTTTAACACATGATCGATAAGAATGGCATGATTTTGATTGTTTTCCAACATTAACATAGTTACACAATTTTGTTATTTTTAAACTATTTGTGAAATAAAAAAATCAGAATTGCATGTTCATGTAGGTATCATTTTCTATATAAACCGAAGCTGTCATACGATTTCCTTCAAAATAAATTTCCTTTTTTTAAAAAATTACGGAATAATGAGTCGTGTTCTTCTTTCTGTTTTTTCCCTTTAAAAAGGCTTTTATACAAGTTTTTTTTTCTCTAACAAAGTATTTTTAAATATATTTTACCGAAAATAGTAATGGAGATATATCATGCAATAATCAGGGTATTTATTTTACTTCCTTTCATTCTATACACGCCTAAACATGAGAAAACAAATTAACTTTCTTTTCTTTTCCTTTTTATCAAACCATCTAACAAATAATTTCAGTTTCTATTTCTTTTCTTTTCAACCGAAACAAAGAAGTAACATTGTGTTTTCCAACTTTTTTACATACCTTTTATTTTAATAAGTTCAAATTTAATATTTGTACTAGTTTTAATTTTATTTAAATAAAAATATGTACTATTACTTTTATATTTAATGAGTAATCTACAATTTAAATGAAAAGAATGTTTAAAACATATACTTTAGGCCATATTGACATGATAAAATTAAAAAACAAATCTTAAATATGATCCTAAATCATAATAATAAAAATATATTTAAATTTTTTAAAAATTGGTGTGTAAATAAAAAATTATTAAAATGTAAATAAGACTTCCGTTAAAACAAAACTTGGAAAAGGATTATAAAAATAATAAAATACAATGACACCGATGTAAACTAAAAATAAAACATGATAATTTAACCCTTACATTGGAGATCACATTGTAGAAATGAATTATTCTTTTATTTAATAATTATCTCCAATCCAAGTTAGTAGTGATTAATAATCTTCTTCTTAGTAAACGAATAAATAGTGATGAATGACATTCTTAGTAGTGAACCAAATAAAATGTGATGTTGAATGCTAGTTCTTATATAGTTTTTTTCTCTCCCACGGATCTCTCGTAAACCATTCCGATTAAATGCAAATATTTCTTTTAACATGAATTCGAAATTTAATTTCTTGAATTTTGAAAAAGTAACTCTTTCTATTAGATTCAACCTTTCTTTAGAGTAAGATTGAATTTCTAAAAAATAAATGAACTATCCTCACAAACAAAAATTAACTTATAAAATAATCGGAAAATTTTCTCTAATATTAATCTATAAATATCAATTTCTAAGTCATACATAAACTAATTTTATTAGATTCTAAAAATATAATTTCATATTTTATTTTCTTCTACAAATGTTTACAGAAAAATTTAGTCATCCATTCCCTTAATCTATATGGTTAGTTTACTTCATAGTTTTTTCATTTGTGATTAGTATAAAGTTATACATGATCAAATTTCACCTTCACTTGTGGTGAGAAAACTATAAAGAAGAGTATTATAGATGTGAGCTTCTTCGAAAGGACACATTAATAAAATCTTTTACCAATGGATGATGACATGAGTCAATTATAAAAGTAAAATCTTTTACCAATGGATGATGACAACATGAGTCAATTATAAAAGTGGTTTTCTCAGCACACTCGATTTAACCACTACACTCAATCTGAAACCGACCTTATGGAACTTTTCTATAATATAAAACTCACTCTAAAAATATATTTGTCACTAACCTCCACAAAGTAGTTTTGAAACAAATAGTTTCGTATATTTATAATAAATAACAAAATCTAATCATATTTATAAGAAATAACAAAACAGTTTCACTCAACTATAAATTTCTCTAAAATCTAATCAAATACTAAAACATGCGAAAAAAATCAAGCTGCTCTTTCTCTTGTCTATAGGCTTCCTTTTCACAAAAACATGAGATCAAAGAACAATTCTTACGTGAATACATACATCTATGACCGTACCGATCAAACATTCACGACATATTAAAATAATGATAAGTTTCTATTAAAACTATGTTAAAATTGTTTTGGGATATTATTTTGAGCTTCCAATTAATTAACACACTTACAGACACTATACTCACGCAACAGTTGTTCAAAAATGTCATCCTCCTACCACCCCTTTTTCTGTTTCGTGTTTTTGAGGACTATGAGAAACCAGATAAGCAAAACTCTCCTCACCCAGGCCATTTCCTTCGCCCAGCGGGTTGCCCATTCTTTCTCTTTCAGAAGAATTTTGTGCCCTCTTTTGAAGCATATTATGATTATAAAGCCACTAATATTATAATAAGCTTATTGCAAATGGCCAATCTTTCTGTTTCACACTTTATCGCACTGAAATCACACTGAAGCATACTAATGAAGATAGAACATATCCAAGAATATCTTCAAACACAACTTCATATAATGGCCACAAAAACAAGAGTCTTCTCACAGTAGTCTGACTTGAGGTTATCCTTTTACGTTTTAGTGGGATACGAATAGAGCGAGAGAGAAAAACAAAGTTATATAAGTTAAAATGTATGTCCAAAGGCTCTAGACCATCCCTCATCTTTACTCGTCTATTTAGCGACGATAATACATAGTACTTAAGAGCATAGTAGTTAGTATCTTACGATTCACGATACGTATCTTACGAAACGATACGGTTTCACCCTCCCACGATACGAATCGTGTGAAGAATCTTTTTCGTCCCTGAATCTTAGTTGTATCATGCGATTCGCACAAAGAATCGCTGAATCCCGAAACGAAACGATTCCGTATTGTGTGAATCAGTGTGGATTTTAAAAAATAAGTAAATAAAAAAAGATAGACATAATTTGTTTAATAACATGTATGCACCATGGAGGTTGTTTTGGTGAAATTGTGTGGTATATATATATATACATATATATAATTTATATAATTTATTGTATCTTGCATGTATACATATCTTATATATTTAAGTATATATTAAATTTTTTAATGTTTATGAATCTTACGATTCACGATACGAAACGATTTACGATTCATAATATCAGCTCTCCGATACACTACTTGTATCTCGATTCTACTACCATGCTTAAGAGCATGATCCCATATATCGGCATTGCTAGTATATCTGTAACCTCACGTATATATACTCAGACCCTAAACCATTATTTATTTTTAGATTACTATGTCTCAATACATATCTTTAAGTAATAATATAAATTTGATAGAATAAAATATATTATAGTATAGTAACCTACTCATCTGAAAATTGTATTATGAACATCTTACCCTTCACCACTTTCTTTCTTCTTGCGTTGAATTCCAAAACGAGTAAACTATAATTAAAATCCATCTTAAAAATATTACCAAAAGAAATCTTTAATCATGCACATTTTAAAATTTAATAAATTTTGTTCATGTTATTTTTAATTTAATGTGTATTCTTTTTAATTTTTTTCATTTTAACAAATTGTTAATTAATATTATTATTTTAATCTAAAATATTATTATTTTCATCCATGTTAATTTTAATCTCAAATATTATTATTATTTTAATATTTATATTATTAATATTATTATTTTAATATTTATATTATTAATATTAATAATACTTTTTATTATAAATATATTTATATTTTAAGGTATATAAGTATTTTTTATTAAAAATATATTTAATATTTTTATTTTTATTATGAATATATTAAATATTTTTTGATATCTACAGTTTATTTGAAATAAAATTAAGTAATTTAAATTATTTTCTATTAAAATTGAATTCTATTATTTATATTTTTAGAATTTAAATATTTAAATGGATTTTGTATTTTCATTAATAAATCAAAATCTAGATTATTAGAATATATAATTGAATTCTATTATTTATACATTTAAATTTAAATGCACAGGAGCCCTATGTGGCTTTCTCTTCTCCCGTTGCACTTTCTCTTCATCCATGAGAAGCACCAAAAAAGCTTTATCTTCTTTTTTCCACACACCTTCCCCCTCTCCATCCCTTGAAACAAATGTGGGGTGCACCCCTCAATCCAAACGCACACTTAGACTTCATCAAACATAACTAAGTCATTCGACTATACTCACTAATAAATGTTACAAATCACAATAATTCATTGTTGTAACCTTAGAGAACCCCATATATCATAGTGAATGATCATCTTCAGGGGAGGCATTACATTCTTCCTTTTGTTCGCTTTCTTCCAATCGCGCCCCCTGCAATCCACTCGTGGAATGAGTGCTGCCTTTCGCACATAAGGTGGGCTCCGTCAAAGGCCCTGAGCCACACCCACCCGCATCAACCTGCACGTGGCTTGGACTGGGGTCCCGCTCCTTGCCAAGTTGGGCCTCCCTTATCTCTTCTTGGCCCAGCCCATAACGGTTAAACGTAACGTCCAAATTGGATTCAATTTCCACCACGACTTTGGCCAGGTCAACAAAGTCATGGCTGCTTTTGCAGGCGTGAGCGTAGGCTTTGACAGAGAGTGCCCCTAAATCAAAGTCTGCTACAGCCGTCTGACCCATGCATTCCTCTTCCGTGATAGGAGGATAACTTTTCCCCTGGCTATCCCTGCTACCTATATGTGTTACCTTAAAAAACAAATTTGTCATATGTGCTCCCACTTTACCACCTGCCTCTGACTGGCCGTCGTCCTCCACTCATTTTGACCGGGAACACTATCCTCCCCATTGCCTGAGTTCCTCCTCACAGCTCTTGACCGATAGCATAGAATCTTCAACATAAGTTTCTGATGACGAAATGCTATCAGACGAGTCATAGAGGCTACATTTACAGGTTCCACCATACCCAGTTGGGGGCTCCTCTTCCATGACAATGTTGTACTTAAAGTTGTTAAACCTCATATTATTCATCCATGTGCAGCTGCGGCTCTGGAGAATGCGTACCTGTAATCTTGCGAATTCTAGGTTTTCCCACGATAACGTAGCCACATCAATTGACACCAGTGATGCCTCCTCCCCCACCACCTTTTCGAAGCAGTCTTTGTTCCACAAGGAGATAGGTAGACCATAACACCTGGTCCACACAACTCTGTGATCCGCTACAATGGTTTCCGTCCATGTTTGAGTGCTGACAAAGACACTATCGAACCAATCTTTATTGTGCAGGATCAGAGCTTCCATAGCCACCCCTTCCTTTGGGGTTAACAATACTAAGTTATCCCCCATGTACCTCGCACGTACCATATTCATACCCCCTTTCACTAACTTTTCTCCCAGCTGATCAAACCAGATACCTTCCTTGAGCTGTCCAACTACACTTCTTTTCATCCAGGGCAGGGCATGCTGTTGCACTCTATCTACTGCCCCTCTCCTTAACAACCCCTTTAACAGCTTCAGCGTAGGATTTTTGTCTTTTCTTCTCCACCCATACTTCTTTCATATTCTTCTTCCCATGTGACCGTTGGTCCTTCTGCTTCGCCTCCCTGTTCTCCTTCTTACTCCCCGACGCGTGGTTCCTCAGATCCCTCCTATCATAATTTTTAGGTTCCAGCTAATTCCTACGGTACTTCGGTACATTCACAAAGAGCTTCATAGTTCCAACATAGATTTGATCTAACTCGTTCTCCAGACGCCTCACATTTCTCACTGCAAAGAATCTCACAAAGCCAAACCTTCTCCCCCATCTGTTAGGTTTTCAAGCAATAAAGACTTTTTTCACCCTGGCCCATCTCTGGAAAACCTTAAACATGTCTACTTCTCCATAATCGTTTGGGAAATTAGAAAAAAAGAACGTTGTGAAGTCCTGTGATGAACCGTGTCTCCATGCCATCTCGAGCCCGTTCTCATGGATATCATTACCTGGTTTGAAATCAATATTTAAAGTTGAAGGGCATGAGTGATAATTTCTATGAAACAGCTCAGTTGAAGGAATGCGAATATGTTATTCCGTTAAAGCTTCCAGGCCTAGACCATTGCATTCTCTTTGGTGATAGGAGTCATAATTCATTGTGTGTAGGCTCTAGAAAAAACCTCTTTGAAACATGCTTTCATTCTGAGCCTAACGCATCTTCGATTCCTCCCCTTGCCATTGCTGCTTGTATTGAAACAAGAAACCAGTAGTGCAAGGTAATATTTTTCACATCCTTTTTTATTTTATTTTAATTCTTTACTCACATAATTATTTTATTTTTATCACTCCTTTTTTATTTTACTGTAATTCTATACTCACATAATTATTTTATTTTTCTCACTCCACTTATGACAATTCACCTAAACAATTGCACCAACACTTTGATCAAAATCAGAAACCAAAAAAATTAAAACCAGAAAGCAAAAGAAATCAAAATCAGAAACTAGTAGCATATCTGTTAATCTTTACAATAAAGTTGTGTGAAACTACTGTTTATTTTTGGATTTTAATACTTTCCATCAGTTGGTCCTATTCCCCTGTATTTCCAGTTATCATCGGTGGTTGCTCTTCCCGCCGAAATTTCCGGTTTCTATCAGGGGTTCCCCGCCTAAATTTCCAGTTTCTATATGTAGTTGTTCCCTTCAGTTCCTATCTGTGGTTGTTGTTCCTTTTTTTTCTTAGCAGATCTCACGAGCTTCCTTAGGTAAAGGAATTTTCCCATGCAGTGATGCACTTTATAAACCACCAGAGAAAACAACAAAATAATACCTGTAAATTGCGAAACTATAAATATGAAAATAGTACAATAAATAAACATTAACTCTCGAAATGAAGTCATACCTATTAGGGAAAGCCTCTAGTTATTTCGAGAGTTAATGTTTATTTATTGTACTATTTTCATATTTATAGTTTCGCAATTTACAGGTATTATTTTGTTGTTTTCTGTGGTGGTTTATAAAGTGCATCACTGCATGGAAAAATTCCTTTACCTAAGGAAGAGATCGGTTAAGAAAAAAAAAAAGAACAACAACCACAGATGGGAACCGAAGGGGAACAACAACTACATATAGAAACTGGAAATTCCGACGAGGAACAACCAAACCGGAAATTTCGGCGGGGAAGAGCAACCACCCATGATAACTGGAAATACAGGGGAATAGAACCAACTGATGAAAAGTATTGAAATCCAAAAATAAACAGTAGTTTCACACAATTGTAAAGATTAACAGATATGCTACTTACAATAAACTAAAAAAAGGAGTGATAAAAATAAAATAATTATGTAAGTAAAGAATTAAAATAAAAAAGGAGTGTGAAAAATATTACCTTGCACTACTGGTTTCTCGTTCCAATACAAGCAGCAGCAACCTGCCATGCCTTGATTTAGTCTTGATTTAGTCTTGATTTAGTCTTGTATAATCACACCTTCTTTAATTTAGTCTTTATTTGTAAACTTTCTTACGTATATTGTTTTGAAAAATGCATGAATAATTCACTCCACATGTTTTTGATCGGGTGACCTTTGATGTTAGACAGATAAAAAAATCTTAAACCTTTATCACAAAAACTATTTCCAGAGTCAATGACAACAAATCCATTATCATTGGAGAAGGAACGGGCTTTATTTCAAACAATTTGAACTTTAATATTATTGTTGTTCCTTCTCTAAAATATAATTTATTGTCAGACTCTCAAAACTCTATTATCTATTGTACTCTTCTTCTGGTGTAACTCTTGTGTTTTTAAGAACATTCAAACGAGGATGTAAGTTTAGGCACTATAATACCTATAATGTTGTATCCATACATGCAAAAATTTAGGTAAATATCTATACAGGATCAGATCTATTGCAAGAAACTTTTATTCATACCCATCAAATTCGAGTTTGATTATCATCCATATTTCCATTCCACTCTTTCATTCCTAAGCACAAATTGGGTTTTCTTGATATCGCTAAACTACGTAACCAGAGTAACAATATCTCCACATCTACTTATTTTTAGTCTGTAAAAATATTGACGATAATGAATAAACAAGCATCAGTATCATCAAAACTGAAATAAATCAGGTCCCAAAAACAAGACCAAACAGAACAAACATATTCCGAATTTGCTAGATATATATCTCACTGTTCACTGTAGGGGCAAAGCAACATTCGGTAATCAATGCCCTGACCAATCTGTTTTTGACTAGATGTTCAAATGTTGAAATTCGAACTACAGGTTGAAGGAGTAATTATCCATTTACCATTAACCCTAAAAAAGGGAGCTAGACCAAATCTGAGCATGACAGCTTGAACGTACCAACAACATTCATTAGATTTTGGGTCCAGTTGGAGCTTCCAATTTCATGGTCACGTGTTTTAAGCAGAGAAATAAACCACACTCAACCCATGCATTAAATCATCCTAGAAGTCATAGTCTATGTCAGAGATTACATAGTCCATTACTCCATCTGCATAACCTCCCTAAATCATCAGCATTCCACAACATCTTAATTCCCAATTTTACATAACTCATTCTAGAAAATAGATGTCAATATAAAACCATTCCCTAATCTTCAGTTAATTACTTACAACTTTTGAATTAGTCATATCACAGAATGATACCAGAGCTTCAACAGTTCCATGAGCAAATGGTCTCGTTCTTAGAAAAACTAAAATTCATTTTCTCTCGATACTTTACCACCGCTAATTATTTCCATTCTGTAAGTAAGCGCATAATTCACGTACGAAAACGAAAAAGAAGTGAGGATAGGGAAATTCACGAGTTCAGACAAATTCAGACTAGTAGAATAGAATTCAATCAATGAGTTAAAATTAAACACTAATCGAAGAATTTGAATAGAATGAATCAACCGAAGAAACCTGTTTGGCGCCAAACAGCATTTCGAACCTGACGCAGGTCTCTCCCTTTCAGCGTTCTCCCTATCCCTTCCATAACAGAATAAGCGAGCATCGGCGATTGCGCTGAGTTCCGCGCCACGAATTCGTGCGGCGGCACTATCTCGTCTTCTTCGTCCTCCTCGTCGTCATCGTCGAAGTCGAAGTGCCTCCGCCGCCCCTGCGCCGACAGGATCGGGACGTTCACCGGCGCGGACTGGTGGAACTTGACGGAGGACGGTTGCGCCGGGGGCGGAGGCCGCGGGATGACGGGAATGACGCGCGAGGAGGAGGAGGAAGAGGAAGCGGAGGATATGGAGGAGATTGAGGCCTTGTGGCAGTGCTGCGAAACGTTACGGAGGTTGTGAGAGGTTTCGTTCTCGGGGAGCGCGGCGAGTATGCCTTGAGAGTGGTGGTTGTGGTTCTGGTGGTGATGGAGGAGGTGGTGGTTGGGAGTGGGGCAGGCAGAGGAGGACGTTGAAGAGGAAGGAGTGGAGGCGCTGTGGTGGTTTGAATCGGTGTGGAAGTCGCCGTTGAAGAAAACGACGTCGTCTTCATGGAGCTCATCGTTGGTGGCGACGAATGGAGAGTGCGGCGGCGCGTAAGACGGAACGCCGAGGTAGCGCTCTGTGGCGGAGGGCTTTCTGATCGGAAGACGGTTCGGGGCGAATGGATCCATGCCGGTTCGGTTCGGAAAGGTGAGAGAAACGGAAAGAAAATAGGAATAACAGAGCGGTGAGGTGAACGGTGACGAGAGTGAAGGGGCTAATGGCTAGGCTTTTTCGTTCCTTTCTAACAAAAATTATTTTTCTTACATATTAAAATCATTTGGTAACTGAAATGGACGGTTAAGATTTTTTTAATATAGAAAAGGAGTTACCCTCAATAATTTTATTCCACATACATATGAATTGATCTACAACGTGTGTTAAATATTCAATTCAAATGCAGAAGTCATGACAATAAGTAGAGATTTTTAATGCGTTCCATTTGGTAAGAAATGTGATAATTGTGAATGTATTTTGAAATATTTTTAATAGTATAAAATATAAAATTACAAATTTATCCTTTGTATTTTTAGAAATTATAAGTTATTTTTATGTAGATTTTAGTTAAATAAAATAGTGTACAATTAAAAGTATAAATAATTAGATATTTTTGTGTTATATTAAAATTTTATTTTATTATTTATTTTATGAATTAATATTATTTAATTTTACTAATAATATAATTAAATATTTGTGTTTGTTAAATTCATGTATTTAGAGAATTTTAATATTATTTATGATTTTTTTATTTATATTATAATATATTATATATTAAGTATATATATTTTATTTATATAAAATATTAATATTAATTATTATTTTCATTATTATTATTGTTATTATAAAAAAATAATATATTTTAAAAGTAAATAAATATTTAAAATTTGAATAACATATTTTTTTATTTTTAAAAATATTATGATATATGAATTAATAACATAAAAAATGATATTTTATATTTAATTTGTCATGCATAAACACGGATTGAACCCAACTAATACACAAACAAAAGTATAATTTTTAAAAAAAAATTATACACCTAGAAAAGAGCACAAGAAGTTGATGGATGAAGATGTGTATGAAGAATTCATATGTGTGTGACCACAAAACACCCATATGAAACTAAAAAACCAAACAAAAATCATTTAAAAACCTGAAAGTGAAAAATCTAGAAAAAGAAACGGTTTTCTTAAAATATAACGATAATCGATTATCCGCAATTTTTAACAACATAATCGATTATATTTTGCTTTAAAAAATAATCATAATCTATTATCTACACATTTATAACATCATAATCGATTATGCTTCTATTAACACACAAAACTTGAAACACAAAGAAGGTAATCGATTATGAATTGTTTTTTTATGTGTTAATTGATTGGTTGAGATGTCCAACAGAAACCACATGGTTGTTACTTTTGATATGTTGTCTAAAATATCTACGTTCAAACAAACAACCAAAAAATATTTGAAGCAATTCATTTAGAGCAATAACACGTGGAAGTAACACTTTTCCACCCGAACAACACATTAGGTGAATCGTAGTAAAACAATAATGAATACACTACAAGAAAATAGTGATTTAGTCATCAAATCTAGCTACCAAAAACCATTGGTCGCAATTTATGATTGAAATAACCACGGATCACTCTTTAATGTCAAATGTGCGATTGAAAGTGATCAAATGAAGTATTAATGATATTAGCTAATTTTGTAACCGAAAATGAAAGTAATAAAAATTTCGATCGCTAAAGTGGTGATTATATTGAATAAATTGAAAAATATTTATATCCACGATCGAATTAACGAGCAAAATTGCTTATATAGTAGTAACTCACTAAAGAAAAATGCTAAGTTATGTCATCAAATTAGCGACCAAATCTATTTATTTTTCAACGATTGATTTTCTTTCTATAGTTAAAAAGAATTGCTTATTTATGTAACCGAATTAGTTAATAAATTAATATCTATATTTTTTTTATTTAACTATGCGTATATTAAGATAAACAATATAATAATTATATTTTAAACATATAATTGTATTTGAATAATATAATTGAAATTAAAATCTGTAAAACGTAACGTGAAATAGAAAATTCTTTATTCGGTTTGCGAGAAGGGAATTTTGGTTTCCTGCTTCCATCTTCCATCATTATGCGAAAAAATCCCAAATATTAGTTTCCATCTTTCATCTTTCAACCGTTTTTTTACAATAATAGGTGAAGTTCAAAGGTTAGTATATACATTTTTGTTTGATTATGTTTCCCCAAATAACGAAACTTTAACCTACATTTTTCTCTTTTCTTCTCCATCATTGCCAACTTCTCCTTCTTCTGCAGTCTGTGCACATCATCTCCAACAACATCGTCCTCGGTCGAATCCGCACTACAGAATGGTGATTTCCTCTTTCTTCCACTCGGAGCCCTCCTTTTGAAGGTATTATCCACGTTCTATGTGTTCTGCATGTTCTCCGCATACTCTGCGTTCACAACTGTGTTTTGAAGTATGAACCCTAAGGCTAGCCACACAATCTGCTTATCTCTGTTTCCTCATTTCCATTAGTAGTGATCAATTCTCACTCCACTCAACTTTTTATCTAACTCTCTTGCAATTAAAGTCATTCCATCTACCGTTGCTAATGTTAAATTAAATTGAAGCCAATGTTGGATAACTGGTGCACTAATTATGTAAATTAATTTTTATAAAGTGACTTACATGACATAAAATTTGGACTTTGGGTCTGAATGTGATTTAATAATAATAATAAAATAAATGACTCATTGGTTAACGTGAGAAATATATATGATGATACCTAATGAAAACCGACATCCAATATGTGATGAAGATTGAGAATTAAGAGCAATAGGGTTTTGTCTCTGCAAATAAAAGTTGTTACACTATTAATTATCAAGAAGATGTGTGACAATAACGGAATTGCCAAGAGATAGATTGAGAATAAAAGACTTCAAGAAACTGCACACGTAGGATCTCTCATGGATCAAGGTAAGTGCCTATCTCTTTCTTAATTGTATGAAAAGCATGTGAAAATCATAGACTGATAAGATTTATATGTGAACATTATTGTATGCGTTCATTCATGTTTAAATTTACATGTGGTATCAAAGCCTCGTTGCTCATTTTATGATTCTCCAATGTTTTTTCAAAAATCTTAAAAACCCTAATTTTAAAATATCCCCAATTTAAAAACCCTAATTAAAATTAGGTTTATGGATCATAGTATCCATTCCTCAATAACAAAACCCTAATCTTACTGCACACAACGCCATTAACGGCGTTAACACCCTGTACACAAACCCATTATCGGAGTCACTGTCGATGTAGAACCGCAAGCCACCGTCGCTCATGTAATCTTCATCGTCGCTCGTACATCTCCGTCGCTAGTAATGCTTGCAGCGACGAAACGGTTGGCCACGACCTGGTTCGGCGTCAAGGATCCAGATCGAACCCAGGCGTGGCAGTTCGTTGGTTGGCGCGGTGGTTTTTGCGCCCTTTGGCACGCCAAGGTTGAAGAAGGAGAGCGCGGTGGCGTCGGGGTTGGAAAGGGAGAGCAACGGCGTCGTGCGGTGATTGTTTGGTGGTGCGGTGGTCGTCTCCCTGAACAAGATCCAACACCTTTTGTTCGTGCGGCACGCGGTGGTTCATGGCTAGCGACGCGCAGTGGTTCGTGGTTGGCGGCGGTGGTGGCTGTGATTATGTTTTAGGGTTTTAGCAAGAGGGGAAAAGAAACCGTGTTTGAATTATTTCCTGCACCTTAAGATTCAAGTTAATTTAATTTAGATTAAATTATAATATAATGTTGAATCCAATTTATGAATCGCATGTGTGAATTCCCTGCACCTTACATCATTAATTAGCTGCATCTTTGATTGTGAATAATATGTGTGGTAGCAATTTGGTTCCAATTTTTTGAATTCAACCTTACGTCATCATTTGTTTAAAATTAATTTTTATTTTGTTATAATGTAATTCAATTTGCATTAAATTAAAGGTTAATTAATTGATTGAAAGTGTGGAATGGAAAATTATTTTTTTCGCTTTATGGATTAAACTTTAAATTGATATTATTTGTGGAATTATTTGTATGATAGATTTGTTAATCACCAAAGTGATCAAATCTTTATGTTTTATTTATTTCCAAATTACTTATGATTTTTTATTTCAATTACTTATAGAATGGATGTTAAATTATTTATTTATAAATTGAAAATCATTATTATAAGGCATTTTGGATCACCCAAAGGTTGATTAGTTGTCCTTATAATTAATGGATATGATTGTTGGTAGTGAGTATGTGTTATTAGTTTTGCTTGTATATCCAAAGATAACAAGTATTTCTAGTTAATGCATATACCTTGCCAGATAATGTTAATATTACTAGCATCATTATGTTTTGTGTATCAATGTATCTCCCAAAGGAAAACATTAATATGCATAGGATGTTTTCTGAATCTGTATTATATGTTTAGTTTATGACTCAAAGTATTAATGTTTAGTATGTGTAATCGAGTATCTGTTCATGTATCTTTATGCGAATGAGCATAGCCAGAAATATCAAGTTCGTTCTTCCCAAAACTGATAATGCAAAAGAATTTATGAAATTTGAGGAAGAACGCTCCCAAACTACTGATAAGTCTCTTGCTGGGACATTAATGAGTACATTAACCACCATGAAATTTGATGCTTCTCGTACTATGCACGAACTTGTCATTGAAATGACTAATATTGCGGCAAGACTTAAGTCTCTTGGAATGGCAGTGGATGAGAATTTTCTCGTGCAGTTCATCTTGAACTTTTTACCGTCTGAGTATGGTCATTTCCATATGAACTATAACACCATGAAAGATAAGTGGAATATGCATGAATTGCATAGCATGTTAGTTCAGGAAGAGACTAGACGTAAGAGTCAAGGAAACCACTTCATACATTATATGAACAATCAAATAGCTGGAAAGAAAGTCTTCAAGAAACATGGAAAGGGTAAAGAACCACTGAAGATAAATGAGCCATTTACTAAGCTCCAAAAGAAAAATGACAAATGTCATTTCTGCAAGAAATCTAGACATTTCCAAAAGGATTGCCTGAAATGTAAGGCTTGGTTCAAAAAGAATGGTAAGCATAATGCTTATTATGTATGTTTTGAATCAAACTTAATTGAAGTTCCACATAATTCTTGGTGGATTGATTCTGGATGCACAACTCATGTTTCTAATATGATGTAGGGATTCCTTTCAACCCGAACCATAAAGCCAAATGAAAAGGTTGTCTTCATGGGAAATAGAGAAAAGGTTCCAATGGAAGTTGTCGGGACTAATCGTTTAATTCTCGAAACTGGATTTTATTTAGACTTGATGAATACTTTTTATGTACCTAGTATATCTAGGAATTTAGTTTCATTGTCTAAACTTGATGTTGTCGGATACTCTTTTAAATTTGGGAATGGTTGTTTCAGTTTATATCAGTGTACCTATTTGATTGGATCTGGTACTCTTTATGAAGGATTATATAGATTGAATCTCGATAATTTATATGCTGAAACTCTTATGATCTCGCATCTTAATGTTGACATTAAACGTAGTTTAGTGAATGAATGTTCTGCTTTCTTGTGACACAAACGTTTGGAACATATTTCCAAAGAAATGATGGAGAGATTAGTAAATAATGAAATACTTCCAAGTTTAGATTTTATTGATCTAAATGTGTGTGTGGATTGTATTAAAGGAAAACAAACAAAACACACAAAGAAGGGAGCCACAAGAAGTACTCAGCTTCTTGAAATTATACACGTTGATATTTGTGGACCTTTTGATGTAAATTCTTTCAATAAAGAAAGGTATTTTATCACCTTTATTGATGATTTTTCACATTATGGTTATGTCTATTTACTGCATGAAAAATCGCAAACAGTGAATACCTTGGAAGTTTATATAAATGAAGTGGAAAGACAATTAGACAGAAAGGTGAAAATTGTCAAGTCAGATAGAGGTGGTGAATATTATGGAAAGTATGATGAAAGTGGACAACACCCTGGTCTGTTCGCTAAGTTCCTTGAGAGACGTGGTATTTGTGCTCAATACACAATGCCTCGTTAAAGAAGAAGTTAAAAAACATAAAGTGTCAATAAAACATATTAGCACTGTCTTATGATTGTTGACCCTTTAACAAAAGGGTTACCGCCCAAAACATTTACTGGTCATGTTGTAAATATGTGCATTATGTCTACTAGTGAATGATGAATGTTGTTATTAATGCTTATTTGACACTCTGAGCTCATTGATAAATAAAGTTTCTGAAATTTATGTTTTCTACTTTATGTATATGCATGTAAATTATGTTGTTATTGATGAAAAATGACATTATGTTTGAACCTATTATGGATTTCACATTATAAAGTCATATTAAGGAAAAAAAATGATATAGTAGTACATGAAAGGAAATGTGTTGATTGAAATGACATGTAACCGCCATGACTCTTATTATTTATGTATCCTTGGCTTTGTGGTTCGGGTTGAAAAGAATCCCTGCATCATATTAGAAACATGAGTTGTGCATCCAGAATCAATCCACCAAGAATTATGTGGAACTTCAGTTAAGTTTGATTCAAAACATACATAATAAGCATTATGCTTACCATTCTTTTTGAACCAAGCCTTACATTTCAGGCAATCCTTTTGGAAATGTCTAGATTTCTTGCAGAAATGACATTTGTCATTTTTCTTTTGGAGCTTAGTAAATGGCTCATTTATCTTCAGTGGTTCTTTACCATTTCCATGTTTCTTGAATACTTTCTTTCCAACTCCCTGATTGTTCACATAATGTATGGAGTGGTTTCCTTGACTCTTAAGTCTAGTCTCTTCCTGAACTAACATGCTATGCAATTCATCCATATTCCACTTATCTTTCATGGTGTTATAGTTCATCTGGAAAGGACCATACTCAGATGATAAAGAGTTCAAGATGAACTGCACGAGAAAATTCTCATCCACTGTCATTCTAAGAGACTTAAGTCTTGCCGCAATATTAGTCATTTCAATGACATGTTCGTAAATAGTATGAGAAGCATCAAATTTCATGGTGGTTAATGTACTCATTAATGTCCCAGCAAGAGACTTATCAGCTTTTTGGGAGCGCTCTTTCACAAATTTCATAAATTCTTTTGCATTCTCGGTTTTGGGAAGAGCGGACTTAATATTGTTTGCTATGCTCATTCGCATAAATATCAGGCTAAGTCTGTTTGACTTTTCCCAAGCCCTATAATGAGCTTTCTCCTCATTGCTACTATCATCAGTAATGGTAGTAGGTTTCTCAATTTGAATGGCCAAATCAAGATCCAATACACCTAAGTGAAATTGGACTTGTTCACTCCAATCAAAAAAATATAGACCATTAAATACTGGAACAGACGTAACTTACGGATGTAAGGCTACAGGAATAGATACTGCAATCACACGTACTTAACATTAATATTTCGAGTCATAAACTAAACATACACTACAGATTCGTAAAACATTTTATGCATACTAATGTTCTCCTCTGGTAGATACATTAATACACAAAACATAATGATGCTAATAATATTAACATTATTTGGCAAGATATATGCATCAACTAGAAATACTTGTTATCTTTGGACATACAAGCAAAACTTATAACACATACTCGCTACCAACAATCATATCCATTAATTATAAGGACAACTAATCAACCTTTGGGTGATCCAAAATGCCTTATAGTAATGAATTTCAATTTACCCATAAATAAATAATTTAGCATCCATTCTATAGGTAATTGAAATGAAAATCATCTGTAATTTGGAATTAAGTAAAACATAAAGATTTGATAACTTTGGTGATTAACAAATCTATCATACAAATAATTCCACAAATTATATCATTAATTGAAATAAAATTCATCATTTATTTGGAATTAAATAAAACTTAAAGATTTGATCATTTTAGTGATTACAAATCTATCATACAAATAATTCCAATATTTCAATTTAAAGTTTAATACATAAAGTAGAAAAAATAATTTTAAACAAATGATGACGTAAGGTTGAATTCTAAAAATTGGAACCAAATTGCTACCACACATATTATTCACAATCAAAGGTGCAGCTAATTAATGATGTAAGGTGCAAATAATAATTCATACATGAATCTCATTAATTGAATTCAACATAATATTATAATTTAATATAAAAATAAATTAACTTGAATCTTAAGGTGCAGGAAAGACACAACCACGGTTTCTTTTCCCTTTCTTGTAAAAACCCTAAAACATCAATCACAACCACCACCGCCCTGTACCATGCAGTAGTTGCCAGCCACGAACCGTCACGCGCCACTAGCCATGAACCACCGTGTGCCGCACGAACAGCAAGTGTTGGATTCTGTTCAGGGAGACAACCACCGCGCCACCAAATGATCACTGCCCGACGTCATTGCTCTCCCTCTCCAACCCGAACGCCACCGCGCTCTCCTTCTTCAACCCCGACGTCGTCCACACCGCCAAAGGGCGCATGAACCACCGCGCCAACCAACGAACTGCCACGCCTAGGTTCAATCTTGATCCTTGACGCCGAACCAGGTCGCGGCCAATCGCGTCGTCGTTGCAAGCAATACCAGTGGCGGAGATGGACGAGCGACGGCGGAGAATACACGAGCGATGGTGGCTTGTGGTTTCGCGACGACAACAACTCCGATAATGGGTTCGTGCACAGGATGTTAACGTCGTTAATGGCGTTGGGTGCAGGAAGATTAGGGTTCTGTCAGTGAGGAATGGATACTATGATCTATAAACCCTAATTTTAAATTAGGGTTCTCAAATTGGGAATATTTTAAAATTAAGGTTCTTTAAGATTTTTGAAATAACATTGGAGAATCATAAAATGAGCAACTAGGCTCTGATACCACATGAAAATTAAAACATGAATGAATGCATACAATAATGTTCACATACAGATCTTATCATATTATGACACATGTTTTACATACAATAGAGAGATGATAGAGACTTACCTTGATTCATGAGAGATCCTACATGAGCAATTTCTATACCTCCTTTATTCTCAATTTATGTCTTGACAATTCCGTTATTGTCACACACCTTCTTGATAGTTAACCGTGAGACAACTTTTATTTGCAGAGACAGAACCATATTGCTCTTAATTACCAATTTTCATTATGTATCATTATATATATATATATATATATATATATCATTCGAGCCCATCCAAAATGTCTTATTAGGGAGATTATTTTTTTCTTAATTCCTTTTATTTCTCCATTTTGTTCATGTTTGAGAAGGCAATACCTAATAACTTCGGAGTTTTTTTTTTAATGTTTTTCCTGTCTTGTAATTTAGCTTTAATACCCATTTATATTACTTTTATGCTCCATTACTCTTTACTCTTTTTCCATAAGCATAAGTTTTCAAGCTGTGCAAATTTTATGAATTATTTTGTTTAATTTTGAATGTTTGTCATTTTTGCCGATCTTCAATGTTTCATCATATTTTTATGGGTTTTGAGTGTATATGTTCTTACAAAAAGGGACCAAGAACACTCGAACTAAAACAAGATGGCCTTTTACACAAATCTTCTGATTTCGGGCTATACTCTCGGGTTTCTATTGGGCTGGATTACTTCTTGGGCTGGACTCTCAACTGGGCTAGGCTCGCGGTTGTTCCTCTCGGCTGCTTCTCTCGGCTATTCATCTCGGCTGTTCTTCTCGGCTGCACCACTCGGCTACTCCTCTCGGTTGGTATTCATCACAGGTGGGGGGATGTACCTGCAAGTCGCTCCGATGCCAAAGTCAGAAACAATGTAATGGTTTTTCAGATAAAATCACTCTTACCTTTTTCTTGTGCTAACCTCCTATTTATAGAGTTTCGTTGATGGGCCTTCTACAGTATTTTTGGACTTTCTTATCACACCTTTTTATTACTTTTACACCCCCTTGTGCAAGTTCCTTATTTAAATTGGGCTTTATTATGATTTTTATTATCCTTTCAGGTTTCGGTCCAGACCTTTCGGTTCTAATTTATTGGACATGTAGTTCTCGGCCTATACCTCTCGGTTTTAGGCTACCAGTACACTGGCCCCCGAGACAAAAATAATTGATTTAGATTGAAATGATTTGTGTCTTAATATAATATAATAGTTTTGAGTGTTGATTTGATTTGGTATTTAATGCCTTGGTTTTCGTAATTTACTTTTCTGAGAATACATGATTTGACATGAGATGTCCATTTTAACCGTTAGATCATATATATTTTTGAATAATTTTGTGCGATCATAACGTTTCAAATTCTAGGGTTTGCGTGGGTTATAAATAGGTTCCTTTCTGAGTCTTTTTGTGATTGTGAAACTTATCGCTATTAACAGAAGCTCATTTTTCATCTTCAGTTGATTCTGGAAAGGTAATGTCTCTTTCAAGCTTTTCTGCTAGTGATGATTGTTCGAGCGCGGGTGGTGAATCAACTGGGCGAGTGGTTCGGGAAGAGGATCATCCAGACTCAAAGTCTTCATCTGCTACCCCTTCTTGCATGAATGATTCTAATGGAGCTCCTACTGTTGATGTTCCTCAAGAAGTCGATTTTATGTTGCCTCGGAAAAACCTTCGTCCAGGTTATCAGTGGGTTAACCCTAGGGTTCGGGAATATTTTTCGAAGTATCGTTCTGCTACCGAACTTCGTAGTTTTCTTTCTCATTCTCAGATTTATTATTCTGATATTGAAAACGATATTATTTCCTTTCGGCGTGTTGGGGATGTTGATAATGTTTGCCATGGCCGAGAAGATGATAGTTATGAATTTTTCTATTTTTATGCTTGCTTTTTTAGAGACCTTCATATTCGATTGCCTTTGAACAACTTTCAAATAGGCGTTCTTAATTTTCTTAATGTTGCCCCTACTCAGCTTCACCCTAATGGTTGGGCTGCCATGCAAGCTTTTAGTATTTTGTGTAAATTACTGTCGCTTTCTCCTAGTCCAGCTTCGTTCCTGTATTATTATAGTTCTCGGCCTGGTAAACGACCAGGATGGCTTTCTCTTATTAGTAAATCCAACGTTTGCTTCCTTAAACCTTTTACATCATCTTATAAGGATTTTAAGGGAGGTTTTTTCAAAATTCTAATAGAGCCGATAGGGAAAGAGTATTTTTTCAATGGAGAGTCTCCAAAATTTCCTCTTTACTGGACAAGAGATCCGGTGAAGTTTAATTCAATATCTTTTCACTCAATGGGGGCGGCCGATCGTCATGTTATTGAAGTTTTCAGTCACCTCTCGTACCAAGTTCCCACTCGCGCCTTGCTACAATTGTACACTTCGTCCCATCCACGAGAAGATCTTATTGGTAGGTGGTTGTTCTTGATGTACTTGTTTGATAGGATGTGTTTTTTAACTTTGCTAAGTTTTTTATTGATTTTCAGCTTTGATGGCAAGCACAAATCCGAAAGCTCGGTCTTATTTTTCGAAGCTGCTAAACAAAGTAGGTGATGTAACTCCTCGGCGGGAAAATGTGGTGAATCCTGTTGTTGAAACGGAAGAAGCGGAGCGTGTTGCACCTGTTGAAATGGTTGAAGTTGCGCATCATGTTGATGTGGCTGGGCCTTCGAAAAAATCAAAGAAACGAGATAGAAGCAGCAAGAGATCACACTCTTCTTCCCGGCGTCATCGTCGTGTTGAGAATGTGTCATCGGAACCACTTTCTGAAACTATTTTTTGTGCATCAACTAAGTATGCGAAGTTTGTCCAAACTTCTTTTAATGAATCGTCTTACAATATGTTGAAAAATATGGATGCTGCTTCATTGGCTGATTCGATTATTGAATTGTCGAGTAGAAGTTTGTTGATTGGAAAAATGATGAAGGAGAAAAATGGAAATTGTGTGTCTTTATCTGAATTTGAGAAATTGAGGATTGACCTTGCTGAATACAAGGAGAAAACGAGCTCTTTGTTCGAGCAACTAGAAGAAATGAAGAAACAAAAAGGTGAACAAGAAGTTGCAAAGGAAGAGTTTAAAAAAGAAATTGTTGAATTGAAGAATGAAAGCTCGAGGTCAAGTGAAGAAAACGCTCAACTCCGTAAAGAGAATCAACTGCTGAATGAGAAGGTGTTAGCGTTATTGTCTACAAACGAAGCCGACAAAAATGCCATCAAACTCATGGATGAAGAGATAAGTCAGCTGAGGACCAACGTTTTTGAAGCCGAAAGCTTTATATTTGAACAACATCAACTTGGTTTTGAGAAAGCACTTCAACAAGCCAAATATTTTTATAAGATTCCACTTGATGAAGGCAAGTTTGATGTTAAAAAGGATTTTTACAAGGGTGAATTGGTGCCGGCTAACGAAATCCCAGACACAGATGCTGAAGATGTCAATATTGAGAGCTAGAAAGGCGTAGGTGTGCTTGCCGAAAGTAGATTTATTTTGAACTACAAATCCATGTATGGATGCTTTTTGATATGCTAATCCATGTGGGGGGATTCATTTTGTTAAATGTACTGTCTTTTTGAAAGCTTTAATACATATAAAGTTTGTTAGATTGTCAACTGTTATATTGTTTTGCATTATTGGTCGTATTCTACATAATTGTCACCTACCGAGTTAATTGTACTATTTTTAATGCAATGATGTTTTGTTCATACGCCGAGTACCTGTCGGTTTTATCCGAAAGTGGCTTCAAAATAACGGATTCTTTGCGGATTTTGTAATCTATGAACGCATGAAATCAACTTTATGTAAAATATCATAATGGGTATTGATTCATAATTTATTAGTGGTTTTATCCAATTTATTATCAACAAAAGTATGGTATGCGAGTGAATTTTTTATTGGAAATGGAAGCGTCCGAGATCACAAGTTTTTATGAATATGCGAATTTTCGGGTGGATTTTCTCTTAGAGTGAAATCATCTAAAGCCGAAAGTTTTATGAATACGTTTCTTTTCGGGTGGGTTTTCACTTAGTGAAATCATCCAGGACCGAAAGCTTTATGAATGTTTCTTTTCGGGTGGGTTTTCACTTAGAGTGAAATCATCCAAAGCCGAAAGATTTATGAATACGTTTCTTTTCGGGTGGGTTTTCACTTAGTGAAATCATCCAAGACCGAAAGTTATGAATACGTTTCTTTTCGGGTGGGTTTTCACTTAGAGTGAAATCATCCAAGACCGAAAGATTTATGAATACGTTTCTTTTCGGGTGGGTTTTCACTTAGAGTGAAATCATCCAAGACCGAAAGATTTATGAATGTTTCTTTTCGGGTGGGTTTTCACTTAGAGTAAAATCATCCAAGACCGAAAGATATGAATACGTTTCTTTTCGGGTGGGTTTTCACTTAGAGTGAAATCATCCAAGACCGAAAGATATGTAAATGAACGACACATTGTTAATGGATAATGCTTCTTCATTGATGGATAGATATATATACAGCCTTCTTTGTACATCTTCGAATTTCAACTAAAATAAAACTTTAAATGACTTGTATTCCATGTTCTCGGTACTATTTTTTCTTCTAGAGTTTCTAATCTGTATGCTCCATTTTGCAAATTTTCGAGTATCCTGAATGGACCTTCCCAATTAGAGGCCAATTTTCCGTGTCGCGGATCTTTTCGTGCATCAGTTCGCATTCTCCATACTAAGTCCCCCTCCTTAAAATCTCTGAATTTTACTTTCGCATTGAACCTTTTCATTGCTCTTCTTTTTACTGCTGCCTCTTTTATCTTTGCTCGTTCTCTAAGTTCTTCAATGAGATCAAGGTCGGTTCTCAAGCATTCATTGTTAATATTCCAGTCTTCTATCTGCCTTCGTAACGTTGGTTCATTCACTTCTACAGGTAACATTGCATCCGTCCCATATGTGAGGTTGAATGGTGTTTCACCAGTTGAAGTTTGTGGTGTACATCTATATGCCCATAAGATCTCTGGTAACTTCTCTGCCCACAAACCTTTGGCATTTCCTAACCTCTTCTTCAATTGTCCCAAAATAACTGTTTGCAGCCTCCGCTTGTCCATTCGTCTGCGGATGTTCAACTGAAGTGCTTGTTGACTTAATTCCCAAATCTGCATAAAATTCCATAAGTTTTTTGTCAATGAATTGTCGGCCATTATCAGTTATTATGGTGTGTGGGATTCCAAATCGACATATTATATTTTTCCATATAAATGTTTGAACTTGCTGAGTTGTTATCTTAGTCAGTGCTTCTGCTTCTATCCATTTCGTAAAGTAATCTACAACGACTATCATGAATTTAGTTTGTCCTCGGCCAAGTGGAAATGGACCGAGTATATCAATTCCCCATTTTGCAAAGGGCCATGGAGAAGTAATTCCTTGTAACGCCTGTGCTGGTATATGGTTCAAACTTCCAAATTCTTGACACTTCTTGCATGTTTTAACATATATTTCACAATCTTCTCGGAGTGTTGGCCAATAATATCCAGCTCTGCAAACTTTTGTTGCCATTGTTCGGGCTCCACAATGTAAGCCACATATTCCTTCATGAAGTTCTTTCACTACATACTGAGCTTGCTCTTTTGAGAGACATTTCAACAAAGGTATCGAATATCCACGTTTATAGAGTTCATCTCTAATTAACACAAAACTAGCTATTTTTTTGGTCATTTTTGTATCCAATTGAACACCTTGCTCTTGATTCTTTATGGCTTCCAAATATGTTTCTATCCATTCATCTGTTGTTGTGGTGACGTTGCAACATTCCTCGAAACCGACTGTCGGGTGACTGAGGGTTTGTTGTATAACCGAATTGTGTTGGAGTTGCCGCTGCTGACTTGCCAATTTGGATAATGAATCTGCTTTCATGTTTAGCTCTCTCGGAATATATTTTATTTCAGCTTGTTTGAAACATTGCATGACATTTAATACCTTATGATAATATTGCATCAATAATGGATCTTTTACCTGATAATCTCCTCGTACCTGTCCCACTGAGAGCTGAGAATCACTTTTGCAAATGACGTTTTCAACTCCCATGTCTCTCGCCAGTAGTAGTCCTGCAATAAGAGCTTCGTATTCGGCCTGGTTGTTGGATGTTCTGAACTCGAATCTCAATGCCATCTCTATTTGGAAGTTGTCTGGTCCTTCAAGTACTATCCCTGCTCCGCTTCCTTTTTTGCTTGATGCGCCATCTACATACAATATCCACTGCTCCTGCTGTGCTGTTGTCGGCATCTGGATGATGAAATCTGCAAGGGCTTGAGCTTTGATTGGTCCTCTCGGTTCATACTTGATTCCATATTCGGAAAGCTCCATTGACCATGTCACCATCCTACCTGCAAGTTCTGGTTTTCTCAAGATTTTTGATATTGGATAATCTGTCCTCACAATTATCTGATGATTCTGAAAGTATGGCCGAAGACGTCTTGCGGCGTACACCAAGGTTAAGGCGACTTTTTCTACTTTGGGATATCTGGTTTCAGCATTTTGGAGGGATCTACTTACAAAGTATATTGGTTTCTGGTCTGGATTCTCTTGGATTAACGCTGCTCCTATGGCTTCATTGGAAGTTGCTAAGTAAACTATGATGGGTTGGGTCAACTCAGGTTTGATTAGGATTGGTGGTTCAGCTACCATGCTTTTGATTTTAGAGAAGGCTTGCTCACATTTTTCATTCCACTCAAAGGTTTCAGATTTTTTTAACAGGCTTATTATCGGTTTAGTTTTTTCGGCTAAGATCGGTAAAAACCTTGACAATGAATTTAGCTTCCCTACTAGCCTCTGCACCTCTTTCAGGTTTTTCGGGTTCCCCATCTTCATAATTGCTTCACATTTATCAGGATTAGCCTCAATCCCTCTGTTGGTCAACATAAAACCTAGAAATTTTCCACCTTTGACGCCGAATACACATTTTTCTGGGTTGAGACGTATATTGTACTCTCTTATGCGTGAAAACACCTCCTCAAGATCTCCCAAATGTTTCTCCACTTTCTCTGACTTCACAACCATATCGTCCACATATACTTCCATGTTTCTTCCAATTTGATCTTTGAACACCTTATCCATCAATCTCTGATACGTTGCTCCGGCATTCTTTAAGCCGAAAGGCATGACTTTGTAACAATAATTTGCCGTATCTGTGGTAAAAGCTGTTTTGGGCACATCTGGCTCATACATCTGTATTTGGTTATACCCTGAATAAGCATCAAGAAAACTCATCATTTCTTGTCCAGACGCCCCATCTACCAATCGGTCAATGTTGGGCAATGGATATGTATCTTTCGGACAAGCCTTATTTAAGTCTGTATAATCTGTACACATTCTCCACTTTCCATTCGGTTTTTTGACGAGCACCACATTGGACAACCATGTCGTATATTGAGCTTCCTTAATGAAACCGGTTTGCATTAACTTCTCAGTTTCTTCCATTGCTGCCTTTCTTCTCTCTTCACCCAACTTTCTTCGTTTCTGAGATATCGGTCTTGCTTCTCGGCATACCGACAACTTATGACAAATTACCTTTGGATCAATTCCAGGTATATCAGACGGTGCCCAAGCGAACAAGTCTTTGTTGTCGCGTAACAATGTGACAAGTTTGTTTAACAATTCTTCGGGCAAACTTCCACTTATATAAGTGCATTGCTTCTCATCTCGGCCTAATACCACGGCTGTAGTCTCTTCTTTCGGTTCCAACCTTTCATCATTTAATCTCGGGTCCAAATCCGCCATTGCCACCATTCTTTCGGTATCTTTGTGTGTTTTTAAATTCATCTTTAGACCGGCTGCATAACATTCTCGAGCATCTCTTTGATTAACATAAACTGTTGCTATCTCCTCCTTTTCTGTTGGAAATTTCATTGCTAGATGCGGCGTTGAAACTATTGCTCCCAACTTATTCAAAGAAGAACGTCCTAACAACACATTATACGACGTAGAAGCATCCACCACCAAATATCTGATTTTAATCTTTTTAGTCTTACTTCCTCTTCCGAACATAGTCATCAAATCCACATACCCTTTCGTGCTGACTCTCTCCCCTGAAAAACCAATGATTTGTTCTCGGAAAGGTACAATGTCTTCTTCTTTCAGATGCAGTCTTTTGAAAGTATCCCAAAACAGAATATCAACTGAGCTGCCTTGATCAACCAAGGTTTTCATGACGGCATATTCGGCTATTTCAACTGTTATCACCATAGGATCGTCGTGATCGGGATCAATTTCTTGGAAATCTTCATCTGTAAAAAGCATTGGTGGCAAAGTTCTTCTTTTAAAAATGTGGTTAATGGTCCTTATACTTCTCCAATGTTGTTTCCTTGCTGATGATGATTCTTTTCCAGAGAAACCACCTGAAATAGTGTTTATAAACCCCCTGACAGGTCTCCCCAAGCTTCGTTCCCTACTTCTCCTTACTGATTGTGTGTTTTGATAAACCCTGTCATTTCTTCCTTCTGATCTTCCACCTCTTCTATCATCTCTTTTTTCTATTCTTTTTTCTCTTTCAAATCTGTCTGCCCTTCTTCCCCCTGTTTCAATTCCTTTCAATCTTCTCTCCGGACTGGTCCTCAGTCTAACATTTCCTCCTTGAACAAAACGCTTCAACTGCCCAGCCTGAATCAATTCTTCTATTCTATCTTTCAACCCGACACACTCCTCTGTATGGTGGCCGTGATTTTTATGATATTCACAATGTTTGGTGTGGTCGGCCCTTTCCGGTGTTCGCACTTTTCTAGTTGGTGGTATTATCTCTGCCGCCATGGCTTCTTCTAAGACTCTTGTTCTGTTTGTATTTAAGGGTGTGTATTGCTGGAACTTTCGGCTTCTGAATTCTTCCCTGGCTCTTCTAGCCATAGGTCCACTTTCTTTTTCTATCACCTTTTTTTCACCTCCATCCATCCTTGCCTGGTTCCGGAACTCTCTCAGTTCTTCCATTTGCATGAACTTTGACGCTCGTTGTCTTAGCTCATCTAAACTAGTCGCAGGTTTCTTGCAGAGACTATCAGCAAACGGTCCCGGCTTTAATGATGTTATCATATGATGCATGGTAACCTCTGGGCTGAGGTTTCGAATTCCCAGGGCAACCTTCCCAAAGCGTTCCATGAACATTCTTAACGACTCTCCCTTTTCTTGCCTTATATTCACCAAAGCAATTGAAGTTAAACAATGAGGACGACTAGTTGCGAACTGAGCTCCAAACTTTTCCACCAATGTATCAAAACAATCTATGCTCAATGGCGGAAGGCGTGTGAACCAACTTAACGCTGTCCCTTTTAAGGTTGTAGGGAACACTCTGCACATAATAGCATCGTTCCACGTATATAGACTGATCTGCGTGGTGTATACCGCAACATGTTCATCAGGGTCTGTGCTTCCGTCATACTTGTCAATAGTTAAACTTCTCCAATTGTCAGGCAATGGAGTATCAACTATAACATCACAGAAGGGATGTTTTCTTGAAGATGTTCCTGCAAAAACTTCAGAATCTCCAAGGAATCTTCTTTTCGTTTGGGAACTTTCATTATGATAAATCCTCTCATTGACTTGTGTTCTTGGCTGAACAGTTTCAAATGATGCATTCAAAACTGTCTCCTCTTGTAGTTTTCTCCTCATGCGTGCATTTTCGGCTCTTAACATACTCAGCTCTTCTTCATTACTCTTTTTTAACGTCTCGAACTCTTTTTGCAGCTGCACCAACATTGTCATTGGCATACTGACGTTATCTACTTGCTCTTCGTCTTGTCCTTCTCTCTGATCCATCTTGTCTCCTACCTTTCCTTCTAACTAGTTCTCGGCCCCACGGTGGGCGCCAAAATGTTCTTACAAAAAGGGACCAAGAACACTCGAACTAAAACAAGATGGCCTTTTACACAAATCTTCTGATTTCGGGCTATACTCTCGGGTTTCTATTGGGCTGGATTACTTCTTGGGCTGGACTCTCAACTGGGCTAGGCTCGCGGTTGTTCCTCTCGGCTGCTTCTCTCGGCTATTCATCTCGGCTGTTCTTCTCGGCTGCACCACTCGGCTACTCCTCTCGGTTGGTATTCATCACAGGTGGGGGGATGTACCTGCAAGTCGCTCCGATGCCAAAGTCAGAAACAATGTAATGGTTTTTCAGATAAAATCACTCTTACCTTTTTCTTGTGCTAACCTCCTATTTATAGAGTTTCGTTGATGGGCCTTCTACAGTATTTTTGGACTTTCTTATCACACCTTTTTATTACTTTTACACCCCCTTGTGCAAGTTCCTTATTTAAATTGAGCTTTATTATGATTTTTATTATCCTTTCAGGTTTCGGTCCAGACCTTTCGGTTCTAATTTATTGGACATGTAGTTCTCGGCCTATACCTCTCGGTTTTAGGCTACCAGTACCTTTTTAACAATTTTTATTTGTTGACCTTAATGAATAGGATATGATTCCGAATATATATATATATATATATATATATATATATATATATTACCTTCTTTGAGTAATTATCTTGCTATAATTCCCAATCAACGTAGTATCACTGCAATAAAAATGCTTTAAACTTGGTAATCATAAAAAAAGCCTAGTTAATTGACTTTATGGTTGCATTATTTAGTTTTCTATTTCTTTAGGTGTGAGGCTGTAACTATAAAGAATTTGACATTCTAATGGTAAGTTTTCGTTCAAGATTTATTATGCTCTACCAATTTATACTTCAACTTAATCACCAATCATTTGCCAAAGAGTTAACATTCTTAGCCTGAGGTCGTTATTCCTATAAGCATAATAAATTTGACTTTTTGTGATCACTTTTGTAATATATTTGATTCTTTTAATTTGTTTACAATACTTTGAATTTTGTAATATGATTTACCTTTACTTTCTATACTACTATTTCCTACATAATATATGGAAGATCATTAATATTTAGTTATATTGAATTTTGATTATTTATAAGCAGGTTTGTAAAATATTTATAAACAGGTAAAAACACAATTTAAAATATAAAATATTAGTGCATATAAAATTAGCAACCAAAATATTAATTATTAAAGTGATATTTTTAAGTATGTAATTTATGTTGGTTAAATATTATAATTATTTTAATTAATAAAATGATTTCAATATTATTATTGACGTTATAATATGACATTTGTATTGGTCATTATTATAATAAATTATGAAATATAATATTTTAGTTGTAACTATCGTAATTCGAATATTATATATTATAATATTTAATTAAAAAAAATTCATAATTTAAAAAAACATGTTTTAATAATTACTAATAAAATAATTAAATAATACACAAACTTATAATAAGAAAACACATTCATTCCATGTGAAAGTATCAAAGTTCACATCTATATGTAAAATATATCGCTTAAATTTAAACATTATATCATTACAAACAATGGTATATATACTTTTTACTGTAAGATATATCTACCTTCATACACAAAATATCTGGGAAGATATAACTATTTTATTAAATTTTATAAATAGTAGTTTGATGACTATTTTACAGCAAGTGTACCGTGTCAAAAGTAATAAATTTGTTTCTAAGAATAGATATCGAACCCACAAGGAATAATTGAATTTTCAAGTATAATATTTATTAAATAGAAAACAATATTATAAAGTTTGTTGTGTATGAAATTGCAAGAATTAAATAAAGCAAATTAAAGAGTTGTTTGATTCAATTGGAAAAATTGGGATTGAGGATCATCCTTCTCACTTTTTTTGTATTTTGAAAAACATAATAATATTCTATTGTTGATTGATATTGATGTCCATATAAAATCAATTTATATTGATTCTTCGCATATTTATACAAACTCCTATTGTTACGAGCAGATGTTGATAGTAATTAACATTTCAAATTTATTCCTAACATTCAAATATGTTAAACATTATCATTTAGGTTAGATGCTTAAAAGTACTTTTCAGTCAAATCTAAAAATCAAAATCATGATAAAACAGACGTTAAGAATAAAATGACAATATCAATCATCAACCAAGAACATAATATTATGTTTAAATATAACATCAATACATAAGAGTTTGAACACATTACTCCTAACCCGAAAGGATGGAATTAGTCACTCATGTTGGTCATTACAAGCATGGAAAGCAAGAAAAGAAGATCCAGGATGTTTCTCCTTGGCGGCTACCTCCTCTAGGGTTTTCTATTACCTTCTATTCTCTCAATAATGTCTAGAGTTATGCCTCACGCCTCATAACCTAGTTGGGCTTGGACTAAGTGACTTCTCGCTTGGGCGAGTTTGGGGTCGCTTGGGCGAGTTGGACGAGAAAAAGCCCAACTTCTCTGGAGTGATCTTGCTTGGGAGATTTCATCTGGAGTGATCTAGCTTAGGTGAGTTTGGGCAACTTTTAAGCATTCTAACTTTTCCTTTTCATCTTGTATATTCTCCTTTAGCCCTTTCATCTTCATTTTCCCCTAGAATCCTGAAACTAACACAGATTTGGGAATAAATTGTTTTTATTCATATTATAATCACAAAATATGCATAAGTGTTTGTCTTTTAATATGAAAAATTACTAAAATATGACACTTACTCAATTCATGGTTTGTTGAAATTGTAATTAATAATCAATATGAATTGATTGTTTGAATACCATTTGTATATGCAATTGTGGCAGCTACAATAAAGAGTAGATTTAACACATCTCCCTTTAAGAACTACTGCAACAAACTTTGTAGTTTTCCCCCTCATGTTCTTGGACCCAATTCCAAACTATCCAATTAAAAATTAACTATGAATTGACTAGCTATCATATTGCCTTATAAAACTAGTGACTCATTTTTGTTTGACTTGCGAGACAGGCACAAGAGGGGATTTGAATATTGGGTCCAAAATTTGTTGAAGTATGAGGCACTCCCCTATTTTGCTACTTTATTCGTTCTTGACAACATCAACATGTAAGAATCTTTCCTAGTTTTTAGATTTTGATGTCCTTTTTGAACAAATTAGAAAATGCAAGAGAACAGAGTGTAAATGCATAATTATAAAAAGCAACATCATACTAAAATTGGAAAAGTAAACTATACCTGAAAAGGAAGATAAAAAAAATGTAAAGTTAGAGTCTAGAATGAGAAGTATGAATGCAGAATTATAAAGGGGAAATGAATGGAAAAACATAAATAATGCAGTGAAAGTGTAAAATGCAGGGAATGGAAAAACATAAATAATGTAGTGAAGATGTAAAATGATTGAAAATCAGTTAGGTTGTGATTAGATTTTAATATCAAAAACAAAAAAACTAAATTGGAAATTGGAAATGACTGAGTTGAAAAGCAACGAAAACAAATCTCAAAACAATAAAAGAAATTAAAGAATGTAATGTAGTGCACTGCTTGAAATTGTAAACTACACAACGGGAAAGGTAAAACTATAACTAGAAGAATTGAAACTAAATGAGAACAAAATTGCAACATTAATACAACCAAACTAATAGAAAAATTTTCATCCTTAAAGGCAAAGAAATCATTCGGTCCATACATTCAAAGTAAGCAAATTCTAATGAAGAATTGAATACTAAAAGTAAATCACGTTGAACAGATTGTGTTTCATCAGTTCGCACTATTCAACTGATTTTGTAAAATTCATTAAAAATAGTTAAAATTTCTTTTAGTGTAAACCAGATAGAGGAGTTCTCACATTACATAAAATAGTGATATATTTTGAGTTGCCAAAATTTAGTAGGAAAAAAGTTGAAATAGTTATAACTTTTGATAGAGAACTTGGATTGAGACGCGTTAAAATAAAAGTTGCTCGAAATGAGGTAAGCTGCTTAAAGGGAATTGATGGTCTAAAATTTCAAAAAATCAATCATTTACTAATATTTTTTTTTTAGGTTTTTCCCTATATTTTAGGCTTTTATTACACTTGTTATAAAATTGTAAATTTTGTGTGATATTTAAAAATTTATCAAACCATTACACAGTGAAATTTTATCCTAGGTAATAGCTAGAAGTTTATTATAAGTCAAACATCTCGTGCATAATCAATAGATATTAGCATGTCTAGTCATGTTAACAACATCAAAAGTCTTATATCCTGCAGAATCTCAAATAGGACCTATAAGTGTTAACAAATTACTTGTTCCCTCAGAATCTATCCCTGATTGTATTTCTTCAATCGTGTCATCACCATTTTCTAACCCATAGTTTAGGAGTGTAGTAAGAAAAGGTTGGTGGTCAAAGAGAGAGGGTTTAAAAAAGAAATAGAGTTTCAAAGGTTTTGAAATCATAAATTCTTTTTGGGAAATAAATTTTCAGAATTCACGAAAATATAGTCTATTTATAAAATGACAGTTGTAAATACCATTTTTTTAATATAATTTGTGAGAGTTATAAAAATATCGTATTATAAAAAATTAAGACAATTTTTAATAATTGACATATTAAAATGGTTACTGCTTACGTAGTTTTTTTTTTTTTAGTGTTTCAGTTAAATTGAAGTTTGATGATAATCCTTAATCTTTCCTTTAATAAATTTTTATAGAGAGAAGCCTAAATTATACTTTTTTATTTATTTTAAGTATAAAATCTTTTAAAAATTATTTTTGTCATTTTTGTAGAGGAAGCATTTTATCACAAATAAGTTCTACTTTGGAGTCAATTTGAGATTGATAACAATAAACTCTTAACA
Source organism: Phaseolus vulgaris (assembly GCF_000499845.2). Classification (NCBI taxonomy): domain Eukaryota; kingdom Viridiplantae; phylum Streptophyta; class Magnoliopsida; order Fabales; family Fabaceae; genus Phaseolus; species Phaseolus vulgaris. Next base: position 9,626,576 of record NC_023749.2, on the reverse strand, counting down.
ACTCAAGAGACTATAATATCACTTTTAATCCAAAATTTTAATACAATAAATTTATGAATATTCTTTTTTATATATTGTTATTTAAATCTTTTTATTTAATGTATAAAAATTTAAATATAATAAAATTACAATTTTTTTTCCAAAATTTTAATACGATAAATTTATGAATTGTTTTATATTTTTTATTTAATGTATACAAATGTTAATGTAATAAATTTACGATTTTTTTTATATGTTGTCGTTTAATATTATTTTTTTACTCAGACTCAAATATATAGTATGAGCTAACTTCAATAATAATTTGGTTCAAAACTGTAACAGAAAAACATAATTCCAAATCCTACTTCTAAATCTCTAAATGTTTTCTTCTTTTCATTATCAAGAAGTATTCCATTACCAATGAGTTCAGATTTCATGTTTCTGCATTTGAGATTATCTGTTTTTTAAACAACTTTATATATATATATATATATATATATATATATGTATATATATATATATATATGTACTATGTGTGTGTTATAGTATAAGTTGCTTGAATTAAAAGAAAGAATCAGTAATGGAAGAAACACGCAGGCATATATAATATAAGTTAATGTAATGTTGATATCAAAACCAATTGAAAGCAGAGCTTGCAAGTAATGGAACACATTTGGAAGCATGTGAAGTTATTCTACCTGCTGATGCTGCTTCATCATCTTCTTCTTCCCGTCAATTCAGAACAGCAAATAAACTCTTCTAATATAGGTATTTTCCTTCTCATCATTCCTTCTAATATCATAGTGTTTATGCAGTTTTTGTAATTTCTCATATGTTTTGGGTGTTCTTCCTTATTGGGTAGTTCACTATCTTTTTGAGTATTTCGGTATGATGAAATGTTAGTTTTATGTAATGTATAAATGTTCCTTTTTTTTTATAGGGATTGGTTATTTTTTAAATAATTTATTTCTATTCATTCATTTGTTATCAAGAAAAAATATATTGACTAAACTTAATTTTAAATACGTTCCAAAGATCGACTTAGCATGCTTGCTTTTTTAATTGGAAAATTTAGACCAATTGATATTTCAATTGAAAAATAAATATGTTCTTAGTGAGATTTTTTTTGGTAATATATACATTATCTAAAGTTTAATTCTCACTTAAGTATTTCTTATTTTTTTATTTGTTAAGTAATTTAGTTTGGAATTATTCTTGTTTTCGAGAAACTATTTCTGTGCAAGCAACACATAATTCTTACTTTTTTTTCTTTATTCTCAACTTGAAAACAAAGCAACTAATTTTCTGCTTTTAATAATAAAAAAAAGTTCTTCCGTTTAAGGGTTATTACGTTGTGCCTTCGTTGTTAATTAACTTCATTAATGATTTGATGTTTTAATTTGTTTGATTGAAGCCCTATTTTAACTTTATAAAACATTTTTAAATAGTAATCTAATTTTTCGGGTTTCATGACAAATTACTTCAATTTCTTGTTTAGACAAAAAAAAAAAAAAATTCTTTTATCAGCCATGTATCTATGCGTTAGACCCTAATTTTTTTTTTATCTTTCTAATTCACTTAATCGTGGTTGGACATAGTTAATCATTGTTTAATAATTTATTGGAGATCTTAAAATGTAAAAATATTTAATATATAGATAAATACAAATCTCATCTTATAAAATAAATTTATTAGATTAAATTAAATTTAAAATTATTTTTTAATATGATATGAAAGTTATTTAAAATTTATTTAAATAAAAAACAATTTATTCATCTTTATTACTCAATTGTTACTGAAAATTGAATTAAACTTAAAATTTGCTTCTTAATATATCTAGAATACATGCATACAATGCAATAACATAACTTAACCATCATTCACTACCTAATTAACAATCTACATTAAAAACATATATATTTTTAAGATTAGGGTTTATCAGATACTCCATTTGTAACAAGTTCAACAAATATTGTAGCATCAGTTAATAGACGTGGTGGTGGTGGAGGCCATGGATCTGGTCATGCAAGCAGCATGGGAATACACGGTGGTAGTAATGGTGAGCATGGCAATTTACCACACCCAGAAGATGGCAGAACAGTCCCTTTATATGGTGCTGCTGCTGCAGGTTCTGCTCTTGATCATAGAAACAATAATCATCACCATGGGGAAAGTAATGCCACATTAACTTATGTCTGCTTTTATCATTGCCTATTCTTTTCTCTTTTTTCTGCTGCTATGGGAATTTTCCTATGTACCTGACAATAACCATATTGTCTAGTCATTTTATGCGATCATAATAAAAACTTATAATGAAAAAATTACTTTATATTAATTCTGCAATGATCCAATTTAACGATTTTAAAAAGCAAGAAATTAATTTACAAAAAGAAAATGAAATTTGAATTGTCCAATAAAAATATATTCAAATGAGAAGCTTCTACATGAAAACTTACGCTTTTGTTAGGTAAATTATTATAGTACACAGTGAAGTCAAAACGTGATAAAGAAAATAGGAACAATTGAGAATGGGAGAATAACAGTAAGTAACTATATATGAGAAGAAGAAATGGGAGAATAACATAAATGAGACGAGTAAGAAGAAAATGATAGAAGTTATGAGAAGTATAAAAGGAACATTTTGATAAATTGTAATTGTTAGCAACTGTTATGTAATTACATCTGAATTTTCAATAAATTGTATAAGCAAAAAAAGTATTGCTTATATATATTGCATAGATAAAAAGTATTTAAGAAAATAAACTTATTTGGTGAGTTAATCACAGTAATGTTTGACTTCATAACTAATTATCACATTTTATTTTTTCTTTTCAATATGTTAATAATATTTCTGATTATCTTTGCATTTAATATTATAATTTATTTTAATTTTTAGTAAAACTATTTTAATTATTTTAAAACCAAAATAATAAAGAATTCCCTTAAAAATGTACTTTTATTTATAAAATAAAAATATAATTTATATAAAAATATTTAAACATATTTTTTTATTTGTTATTGGTAGTAAAATTTATCAATATTTTGTAATCATAAAATAGTTAAGACTTTTCACTTTAACGGGACAATATAAAACATCATGAAAAAGATCACTATGATCATTAAGGTGAGTAAATAAATCAATCTAATCCAATTAAATTTCATTTGTAAATTTGCATTTTAAATTAAATAGTTGGGTACACTACAAGAAAAAATAGTTTTAATGGGGTTTATTTTTACATTATCTAGGATTAAAATCTCTATTAAGTCATTTACCCAGTGTTTCAGTTTCTCCTGCTAAACCATCACTGTAGAATGTTTTTTCCAGAGTTTTTTAAATATCTGGAAAAGCCTTTCAGAACCCTTGTTAAATATCGTGGGTTTAATAACCTCCGTAAAATACCATAAGTTTCAAAACCTCCATAAAATACCATGGATTTCAAAACCTCCGTAAAACACCATGGGTTTAAGAACAAAATACCATGAGCTTCAAAATTTTCGTAAAATGACTTGCCGTTTGAAATAACCTTCAACCCCATTTTCCACCATCTCTAACAATCATCCTGACTTTTCTCTTCTACCATAGACACACTACTCTCTGACAGACTCAATGACCATCAATGACAGTCCTAACAAGGAATCACAATTCAGCCACACTTATGTATATTATCTCTAAGGAGAAGAAACACTAAAGAAGACATTATCTTCTTCTTACTTCAATATTGCTTCTTTCATCACCTTATTGCCCCCAACTTGGGTCACAAACCACTGTTACCTAACATGATAACAACTGATGTTTATCACTGTTTTATATATCCCAAATAATTGCATTATATATCATATGTGGGCTTCAAAGCCATATGTTTTCTTGGCTAAAGATTGCAAGAACATATTGCAACGAGAAATTAACTTTATCCAAGGTTATTTTGCTGAGTTTTTAAAATAAATTTTTGAAACTTTAGAAAACTTATTTGTAATGTAAAGTTACACTTTCCAAATTTTAAAGAATTTAGTTATAAAATATATTAAAATTATGTAGTTTTTAATTATTTATTTATAAATAGATTTAATTATATTTATTTATTGAAGTTTGGAAATCTTAAGTTATTGAGGTTCTACAATAAATCTATAAAATTTAACGAAAGTTAAAAAAAACTCCGTTATTTTGCTGAGGTTTTAAAAAAAACCTTTGAAATTTAACGAAGGTTAAAAAAACCTCTGTTATTTTGCTGAGATTTTAGAATAACCTTTGAAATTTAACGAAGGTTAAAAAAATCCTAGTTATTCTACTAAGATTTTAAAATAAACCTTCGGAATTTAACGAAGGTTAAAAAAACCTTCGTTATTTTGTTGAGATTTCAAAATAAACCTTTGAAATTTAACGGAGGTTAAAAAAACATTTATTAATTAAATCAATTCTTAGGATTATATCAATTTCTGCTAAATAACCTCCGTTAAAACCTTTTTTTTCTTGTAGTGGTAATCTAGTCTAGTAGATAAAGTATTTATCGACTCGTTCATGTTTCCAAATAATTATTCAAAAAATGAAAAAAAAATCATTTAAAAGAAATTTTTTCTTTTCTTCCATTTGTTAATATAAAGTATATTAAAGTAAACTCTATCAAATAAATGTTTATTAAATTAAAATGTGCCATTAGGAAGGAAGTACGTCACTCTAACATTTTTAACATCAACATCTTCTTAAAAACAATTAGTATCAATAATATAATTAATTAATTTTTCTTTAGATTATTTTAGTTGATTATTTGAATACAATTTTCACTTTAAAACGTTGTATGTTCAAGGGAAGACATGTGAGTCACAACAATCTTTCAAGATTATTTCAACGCTTGATTGGACGAAGCAATGGGAGACAATCTTTGTGGTTTTCATACTTTCACCCTAGAAATCATGAGCATCTTGTATCCTCACAAATGAGAGTGCCCTACTATAGAGAACTATGATAGATCATCAAAATAAAGGTACATGTAAAACCATACATGACCCAGGTCAACCTATTCTCCAAAGATTTGGCGGGCTTTTCCTAGTTAGCCTTAAGGGATCAACTCTCAAATGGTACTATTCCTTAACCATAAATTAGATAAATTATTTTTGAACATTTTATGCAAAGTTCTTAGCTTGGTTTGCATATAACAAACTCATGTTCGTAAAGTTGGCCTCCCTCCACAATGTTATACAAGGGACGGTCGAACCGCTCTGACAATACATGGCTCCCTTGACAAAAATGTCCCTCAACATTCCTGGTCTCCATCTAATGGTGTCGATGCATCTCCTAGTGGGTAAGGAACCAAGTGAGCTCCTCAACATTCTCTATGTCGACCCACCAACTTACATGAACGAGCTTTGTATACATTAGTATAAAGGATAACTCAAAGATAAGAAAAAAATCGATGAAAACTATTGCACAACCTCTCTTTCCACTGCTCTGAGTGCCTCACATGCTTTTAAGCATAAGCATATAAGTAGATATGAAAATTATACCTACTAAACGCTAGTTGAGGGTAGGTGATCTAATAATTTATTCAGTCTGATGTCTTAACACATTTTGCACATAATTGATAGACGAAACAAGGTAGATTATGAGGATAATGAATAGGAGGCTAGAGATTACATTTTTTTTCATTTTATTATTAATATTTTAAATTTTATAATTAGTTTCATTTGCAATCAGATAAATTTAGGTTTAATTACCTTTTGTGTCCTTGCATTTAGGATCAATATTCAATTTTTTACAGTGGTTTTAAAAAAATCAATTTGGTCCCAAGTTTTGTTAAAAAAATATGCAATTTGGTCTCTTTTGTTAAATTGGCATGAACGTCGTTAATTAGTGAAGACGTGATAGGTTACGTGGCATAGAGAGTGAAAGTTTTATTTACAGGTGTAATAACACCTTTCTTGATTATGATTCCAATTAAATTAAACTCTTTAATTGAATTAATTTCATACATAACAACCACTAACCAAACCGCAAAAAAAAGAAAAAGAAAGAGCTTTATATCTTAACCAATCAAAATTGCATCCCAAATTTTATTTCTAGTCGTGTTAAATACAAGAGAAAAGGTGAAAACTAGCTAATTGATGAATCTGAGAAAAATTTGTTAAGGAAGACACAAGGATCCACCCACTAAAGAAAAAGAGGGGAAAAAATTGATGTGAAAAGGAAATTGAATTGGAGATTTTCAATTCCGCAGTTGGTATCATTACTTAAGAGAGTGTTGTTGAGTTCCAATCCATAGTGGGTACTATTGCAATTCGGTCTTTCCAACAAATAAAGAGCCTCACGCCAAAAGCATTTTTGCATTTACGTTTGTGTTTCACTTCCCCGCCCATAACAAATAAAAAAAAAAAAAGCAATCCTATTTTGCCCTCAATCCACACTCCATCAAGAAAATTAACAAAAAAAAAAGTTTGTTGGTGAAGAAGTATAACAATGGAGGAAGAACAACAACAACAAAAGCTTCCAAATCTGGTGAAAGAGCTAGTCCACTACTTGCTCTCCCAAAACCTCCCCTCCAATTCCCTATCGCTAAACCCTAACTGCCCTTAATTCTGCAACTCTCTCCGCTACACCCTCCGCCTCGCCACCCACACTCGTTCCGTGGACATACTCCGACCTCTTCTCCAAATTCGTCTCCAAAGCCCAAAGCGTCAAAAATAAATGGGCCTTCAACATCAACATCATATTGTTTGACAAACCAAAAGACAAAAAAATGTGAGAAATTGAAGTTGCACCCGTGATTTTGCTTATGAGATTGAAATTAGGATTTATGCAGAGAAGAAATAATATTCAAAAGTTAAAAATAAATATAATTAATAATTAATTATAAATGTGCATAATACGTGAAATTCATGTATGCACAACTGTGTCATATAGTGTGTCATGTAATCACCACTTAACGCCATCCATACTAATTTAAAAGGGACCAAATTGGACTCAATTCCTCATATAGCACTATTTACATTTTTATTTCCCCATCTAGCACCCTTTTGTTTTTATTTCCCTATCTAACCCCCATTTTATTTTTATTTCCCTATCTGACACAATTTTAAAAGTAAAAAAAAAATTAAAAAAATTGAATGCATTAAAAAAATAAATATTTTTATTGTTTAAAATAGTTATTAATGAATAGATAAATGAGTTTTTACAAAATAAAAAAAAAGAGTAATAAATTAAAAATGTTTAGTTTATTTCTTTTAAATGAAGAAAATAAAAAATTAAACCCTACAACAACATAAAAGTTGAATCTATAAACATAAATTAGTATTTATTTTTATTATTATCGATGATGTAATCATGTTAAAGTTAAAAAACATGACATAATTATAAAAAAAAAACAAAGTCAATTAGTATTAATTAGTAGTGGACACAAAAATAATATTAAAGTGTCTACCCTAAATGCAAAATCCTAAAAAAAAAAAACAAAACTAATGTAAATGTTACACTTAATGCTTAAAAATGTGAAAAAATTGAAAAATAATGTGCATTGTCGCATCACTCATCCACAATTATTTCTCCTTAGGTCACAAGAAAATAATAATGTGCATCGTCACATCACTCCTCCATAATTATTTTTTCCTTAGGTTGTACAACACAATAACATGCATTCTCACATCACTCTCCATAGGTTCTTCCCTCGGGTCCGACAACACAATAATGTGAATGGTTACATCACTCCTTTATTATTGTTTTTCCTAAAATCATACAACACAATAATGTGAATGATTATGATCTTTGAGGATAATACCTACATCAACCATATTGACAAATCAACATCTACACTTTTCTAAATTAGTAATGTTTTCATTGTTATTATATTTATGGTATCATATATTCTCTTTTTTCCATCTTTAACTAATATATAATTTTTGTTATTAAACCTAATAATAAATTTATTCACTTAATTTTTATTATTATTACATACACATATCAATGAATAACTTAATTTTATTTATAATATTTTAAACTAAACATTTTTAATTTATTACTTTTTATTTTTATTTTGTAAAAAACTGTTTTCTTTCTTCAATAATTATATTTCTAACTATTTTAAACATTAAAAATATTTTTTTTACAACCAATACATTTATTTTTTTAATACATTCAAAATTAAAATTATCAATTCTTTTTAATTTAACATAATTTTCATAGGAGACTTTTATGTTTTTAGGATTTTTTTTTTAAAATACTAAAAGTAATAACTTCCAAAGAAATTATAGAAAACGATTTTTTTTTTAACTGGAAGAAGTCGCAATGCATCCAAAATTAAAATTATTAATTATTTTTAATTTTTTTTTACTTTTGAAACGGTGTTAGATAGGGAAATAAAAATAAAAGGGTGCTAGACAGAAAAAAAAAATAGTGTTAGATAGGAAAATAAAAGTGAAAATAGTGTATATGAAAAAAAAATATCACAAAATTGCATATTTTTTAATAAAATTTGGGACCAAATTAATTTTTTAAAAATTACTAATTTTTTTTAATATTAATCCTAAATATAAGGATAAAAAAGTAATTAAACCATAAATTTATTAACATTCACGTTACAATGATTTAATTACAACTTACTGAAAGAACAGTAGTATTTTTTTTACTAATTAGACGTGCTTATTATAGATTGACACCTTGAAATTTAAACACCGCATAAATATTATCTTTTGATGATATAGGTTTTTTATATCCTCAAATATGCAGGTTCATATATGCACCCTCGTAAGTTTTAGATAAATAATCTAAATATAGAGATCAAAGTAGGTTAAAAATAACTTTCAGAACAATAACTATTTTCACCATATCATTTAATTTGATGTAGTGAGTTTTTAAAGTAATTAATATTGTTTTTTCCCTTAAATTTATGATTAAAATAAATATTATATTCACATAGATTTGCAGTAACGTAATATTTGACAGTGATTTTGTTTAAAACATATTATTTAATTTATCATATACGTGTATATAGTATACTAAATTTGTTATAGATCAATATTTAATTAATTAATATTTTTAAAATATATAATGATATTTTTTTGTATTACAATAACGAAATAAACTCTATATATTTTTTAGTCCCCATTCTGGTTATCTCTCTACATAAATCCCTGAATAATATCTGTAAGATGGACTTCAATTCGAACAACAAAATAATGTAGATGACTACTATTTCAAGTAATTAACATAAATAAGAAGCACTCTTTAAAATCATCTATATATACTGCTTTAATTAATTTTTTTTTAAATTTATTTTTTAATAGATTGTTTACATGAATTTCTTCATAAATAGTTTTTAGAAAAATACAAAAATTTAAGTTATGTTACTTATTGTTCTTATTTGTAAGAAGTATTTACGAAAAAGTTATTCTAAACGCTTTAATTTTTTTAAAATATTACTTTTTGAAAATTACATTTCCCAAATATTTGTTTGCAATTTCTGCCAAATAGAGTTTGAATAAAATAAAAAGTTAGAAATTATTTATTTATTTTAATTAAAAAAACATCATCTTAAGGAAGGAATCCGAATACCTGGTGCGAATGTAAAGGTGGAATAGAGTAATTCCAAACGGTGCCGTATATGAACCCTCTACTACAAGGGAAGGGCTTCAACAACAAACACCACTCACATTGTTTCTGCTTCCTGAACCCTCTCTGCGCTCTACACTGAATCCAGTCAGGTAATTATTCCGATTTTTGTTATCATGATTAATGTTTTCTATACAAATTTTTCCTAATCAAGTTTAGATCGGATTTTGTATCTCTCATGAATCGGTGTGTAGGAACTTTCGAAAAAATGCGATGTTCTAAACTAGCTAGAATCACGTTTTCGCATCACTTGTTCATTGAACCAAACCACGAAAACGAGAGATTTTAAGTTCTAGACTTAATATAGCACCATTTCTTGGAAAACCCGATGCGATTTGTGTAGCACTTTTAGGCTTTCTCCTCGTTATATACACAATCTGAAATTGTTGAGATTTTTGGGAAATGTTTGTAATATGTGGAATTAAGCTCTGATTTTAATGCGGCTTTGTTCATAATTAATTTAAAGTCGAGCTTATGATTTTTTGTTTTATTTACAGAAGAGAAGAAAATATAACTAATTGCAATGGCTGCGCGTGTGGCTGCAAGGTACGGATCTAGAAGGTTGTTTAGCAGTGGTTCTGGAAAAGTACTCAGCGAGGAGGAAAGGGCTGCTGAAAATGCTTACTTTAAGGTAACCTCCAAAGTTTTCTATTATTGTGCTATGTATGGATGGACAGTTTGTGTATTGTGGTTCTATTCAAGCACATTCGCGAGTTCAGAAGTTTTTCCTTCGCATTTTTCTTGCCGTGTCCGTGTTTTTTAGGATTGAGGTATATCTTTATGCTAGAGATATGAATACCTTGTATAATTAAGGTTTGCTTTGGTTTTCTAGGGTTCCGGAAGTTTAGTGTGACATGAAGTGAGTTATATTACCCTTGTACTGTGATGCAATCGTTTCTGTCATTTTGCTCAATGCCTTAACGCTTTTTGAATAATTGGTTCATGGTATATGGAATCAGAGCCCTTGTGATTAAGTGGGTAATCTAAGCACAAGGTAGGGTGGGTTTCTGCATTGTCTATACCTAAGGATCTGAGGTCTTTTTGTGTGAAGGGATATGTGATCTGAAACTATTTATCTGCTTTCACTCAACAGCTTAAGCTTTTGGTAATTGGGACAGTTGCTGCATAGCATGTATGATGAGTTTTTATGCAGTCACAATATGATTCTGAAACATTTTTAGAATTCACGTTGAAGCCAGATCTTGGGAAAATTTGCTTCTAGCATGCATTGCTAATAAAAAATATGTTCAGTTCTGTTAGTACAGACAACTTTATGCATCATTGAATCATTATTTTCTAAAATGCGTTGAAATTTTTTGTTTGTTTTAAATGATATCGCTTTGGCCTTTACTAGTCTATTGAATTATATTGATAGTCTTACCAATGTGTTGTTAGAATCACTCATATGGTCTCAGGCTCTAGCTTCTAACAGAAGGAAACAATTGTCTGTTCATTTTTGTGCTCTGCTAATATTCAATTATACTCTAGCAGATGCCTAGAAAATAGATTACCATTCAACATCTTCGTCATGTTATTAAAAATATGAAGGTTTAGATCCATCTCTTTTGCCAATCCAATCTATTACTGTAGAGAAAGTTGCTACCTCTGGTTTCTACTGTTTCCTTACATCAGTGGAGGTTTGTGCTTGACAGTAGCATACATGTTGGGTGTTTATTTGTTTTTCATTTTTCAGAAAGCTGAGCAAGAGAAGTTGGAGAAGCTTGCTCGCAAGGTATGTCTTAAGTTATACCCTTTTATACTTTATGATTTCTGTACAATATTTGATGAACTTCTTGAAAGCATTTAATCACTGGATCAACCATATTTCTCTGTATATTTTCTGAATGTGGATGCTTACTGCTTTTATTTGGTGGAAAATAGATGGATTAGGCGCAATGTGGGGCTGACTTTTTTACATATTTGAAAGCTATTACGCCTGCCCAAAAAATACTAGAGCCAATCAGCATATATGCCCCATCTGTTTTTTGTTTTATTTTTAAATTCAAATGCTAAGCTGTTATTTGTATAAACCTGCGGAAATTGTAATTGGGATGTTGAACACATTTTATAAAAAAAGAAAGTTGTCACCCCTTTATTTGGAAAATTCATTGTTGTCTGCTGTAGAATCAGCATAATTTGTTGCATCTTCATGAAGATTATTCTGTATACACACAGATTATGATATCCTTGGTTGCTCAATAAACATCCATAAAGAAATCCTGTCGACATTATTTATACACCTTTTCTTTTTTCAACTAACTTTTGGGTTAGATACCTTTTTTATGTTAATATGAAAGCCCATTGCATATTTTATCCCGCTCATGGCTCTATCTTAAAGACCAAATAACTACAATGTTGATTTTACTTTATATCCTGTCATTTCTGTGTATTTGTGACTCTCTGTTTCTGTAACGTTTGCAAGAAATCATTCTCCAGTTGCGTATGCATTTGTTTGTCTATCCGATGTCTTGCTTTGAACTTAATGGTAACTGTATCCTCTGATTTAGGGTCCTCAACCAGAAGCAGGCTCAGGGGGTTCAGTAATTGATGCCAAACCAAGTGTCTCGGGACACACTGGAGCGTCAGCCGAAAGAGTTTCAACCGACAAACACCGGAATTACGCAGTTGTAGCTGGCACCATAACAATTCTTGGGGCTCTAGGGTGGTACATTAAAGGCACTGCAAAGAAGCCAGAAGTGCAGGATTGAACATTTCAGCGGAGCTTGTTCTTATTTTGGTATTGGTTGCAGCAAGTTGCACAAAAATAAATGACCACACTACTAACTATTTTTATTCCATCGTACTATTATCACGAATTACTACTTTAATGTTTCATGTTTTACATGTCAGTTATATATCCTCATGCTACTTAGCATGACGAGCATCAATTTTTTTTCCCAATAATGCTGGTCGTTCAAATGTCATGTGATGATCACTTGCATTTGCCATTCATTAGCAGCGGGGTGAGATGGTGATGAAAGGGAGTGGAGATTGTATGACCGCAATTAGCGTATGAATGTAATGTCAAGAGTGAAGGATATTTGGAATGGTCCTCCACATCTCCTTGATTCCATGATTGGTGGCCCTCGTTTGAATCTTAATCTTTAGGAAGGTGGGCCGTTTGCATAATTTCTTTTCTTATGTAGTTTCGATCCTAAGCATCAAGGCTATGAAACGACATAAATTGAAAGCATTAAACGATAGAATAAGTATAAAATTATAATTATTAACGAAGGTAGACGTAATGGCTACTGGTGGAAGACAAATTGAATATTGAGGAGTGGGGAAGTTAAGGTGGACAATCGTTTTAGTTAGTAGAAAATCGAGATGCCAAAAAAAAAAAAATTAGACCATAAAAAGTTTAACACTACTGTATTTGTTAACGTAACTTCAATTTACTCTTTCCGCCCAACTCTTTTCTTGTGTTTAGTTAGCAGTTGTGTCAATTAAGTGGAGGATATTATTGATATATAATATTCAAAGGTAGTGTATAATTGAATGACATTGTAAAATCATATTTTGGATGGTTGAAATAAAAACTATATACATACTGAAACACATTTTATACATGCAAAAATTAGTAACCTTTTCTACATCATAAAATTTGCTTGTAAACTGAAATATTGTATAAAGCTTAAAATAAATGTATTAAATTTATACGGATTATAAATATTGATATCTATCTAGTTTTCACTGTATCCTCATCCATCACGGACCTAGTCGACTAGAGAATCGCAGGACGAATTGCAATGGGCAAAAAGGTGAAATGGAGCTGGAGTTCGGCGATAATCGGTGCAGCATCTGCAGTAGCAGCCACCGCCCTAATCTCCGCCAAACCGAAGGACCCAACGTTCCACCTCATATCCATAAACTTCACTTCCCTCAAACTCAACCTACCTCTTCTGGACGCAGAGGTTCTACTCACCGTCCACGTGACCAACCCCAACATTGCTCCCATCCACTACTCCTCCACCTCCATGTCCATCTTCTACGAGGGTTCCCTCCTCGGTTCGGCTCAGGTCCAAGCCGGCTCCCAGCCACCCCGCTCCTGCCAGCTCCTCCGCCTCCCCGCCCGCCTCCACGCACTCCAGCTAGCGAACCACGCCACGCGCTTCCTCCACGACGTCGCTCGCCGCGAGATGGTCCTCGACGCCGCCGTTGACATCGCTGGCGCCGCCAGGGTCATGTGGTGGGACCACAACTTCAAGGTCCACGTCGACAGCCACGTCACCGTTGATCCCGTCTTTCTCGACGTCATTGATCAGGAGAACACCTCCGAACTTGAAGTCTTCACCACCACTGCGGCGTAGGCAAGTGAGGAATGTAAACTCTGTAACTGTAATTATTGTATTCTGCAATTGAATTATATCTTTCAGTTTAGATTCTGTTTATGCCTTCGAGATTCAACCAATTCCTCCCTCTCTCTCATTTTCTGCAGACGCAATATTGTATATGCTTCAGAAGCGAGCTTAGATTCTATTTTGAAACCTATGCTTGTGGAAAGTTGCTTATAGCAGGCGTTGTTTTCAAAGAAATACGATGCTCAGCTACGATAGCACAGGCAACTTTGTGAATCCTTATCCTATGTTCATTGCTTTGAATGATTTCGTTGCTTTGATTAATTTATTGAAATTCTATGGATTTGGGCCATTCGTATTACTGTTGGCAGTATCTACTAATACAAGAAAACGATTGTTTTTCACTATTGTGCTCTTCTCTTTGTTAATCTTCAATTCCAATATACCTCGCTTGTCAAGAAAATAGATTGTTGTTCATCATCTTCGTGTACTGTTGGTAAAAGTATAAAAGAAAGTATACATCCATATGCTTTGACAATCCACTCAATTATTGTAGATAGAGATGCTAACTTTTGTTCGTAGTGTTTATCAATATCAATATCAGTAGAGGTTTGTGATTGATGATGGCAAGAGAGGCAGGATAAGCTTGCTCTCGAGGTATGCCCTTGAATTTTACTCTCTTATTCTCATGATCTCAGTACAATATGTGATGAAGTACTTGAAAGTTGAAAATACTTAATCGATGGGTCATCAAAGCATTGCTCTGCATTTATTTTCTGATCGATGATTTTTACCAGTTTTATGTGATAGCAAATGGATGCATTGTGGGTTGGGTCTGTTCAATGATCTAGGACTGAATTGTTTTCCCATTTAAAATCCATTATACTCACAACAAAAGAACTCTAAAATGCTGAAGGCAGTCTGCCTAACCCCATTTAGGGCCTACTTGGACTAGTTTGGTTATAAGCTTCTAGGAGAGAAAAAAAACTTAAAATTAGCTTCTTTGTAAGATAAAATGAACTTATGCATAAGTTAATTCGTATAGTTCTTTCATGTAAATTTTCTAAATTTTTATTGTTAACTTATGTGCAAGTTAATTTTTTTTCTTCTTATTTTTCTCTCTTACATGGACTTATGGAGAAACACATCTAAAAATACTATTTTACTTTTGAAGTACTATAAGCTATTATGGATAAACAATAAATAAATTTAACCCGGGAGGAAACTTGTAGTAGGATCTAGAACACGTTAGAAAAGCTGGTTGACCATGTGGTTCGCTGTTAGGAGTCACCTTTCCAACCACAATCACCTAGTTTCAAAACCTGAATGCAGAGGGAGAACACCTTATAAAAAAAGAAAAATCCACTACCTCTTCATTTGGCAATTTCAATTTTGCGTATAATAGATTCAGCATAAATTATAATATGGTAGCATGAAGAGTATACTGTACATACACAAATTATGGATATACTTGGCTACTCATTAAAATCCATAAAGAAATACTGTCAAGTTATTGAGTTAATTAGTCTATTAGTGAACATATGTATAGTCTGATAAAATAATCATTCATCATCTCGTTTTTATAGGATATAGATTATTTCCCAAAAGATACAATCTTGTTGAGTATCTTGCAACATTTTAGAATCAAGTCAATAATTAATTTATTGGCAGTACCTTCACGAGCTTAAATGTGCTAACAAATACTACTATTGTTATCGAACTTTATTACTTTTTGCCAGTGCCGGAAAACAATTGCATCATGTATTGTGTGAGTCAATGAAATGTAATTCTAGGTAAGGTCCCATAATGAGGAAGGAACGACGTGTTTTTTTTTTGCAATTGGTGATTGGTAAAACGGGAACTTAAAAAATTAGTTAATTGACATAATTTTTGCCAGAAAAAAGAAAATCCTATGTGAGTCACTTTCTATCTCTGCAACTTGTATGCCAATAAATGTCCTCTATATTATGTGTATGCATTTGTTTGTGTATTAATACATGCTTTGAACTAAATGGTAACTAATCATTGTAAAACAAAATTAGGTTTTGCAAAATAAAAACAGAAAAACAGTTTAATCTCCCATTGCCTAGTCAAACGTGCAGTAACAAATAAAATTCTGTTTTGGAGGTGTAACAACAAATTGATTTTTGTTATGGAGATACAAAATATCTTTGATTTCTCTCCCTATATAAAGAGGGGTTTCATCCTCTCCAAAATGCACATCTCTCTCATTCACTCTCTTCATCTTTTCTCCTTTCTTTTTTTTCCACTTTCTCTCTCCTCACTTACTTTATTCTATTTCAAGTTTTATATTGGGTTCCATTGGGTATTACTCTTTTAAAGAGTAACTTGCTAGTTTTAATCCTCGAAAATCTCCGGAAAGTTCCTGTTGTATCCTGGGGGACTTGCGCAATACACTGCGGATAAGTCCTTACGGACAGTGATTACTCACGCCTCGGCAAACCAATTTTGTTCATTTTAAAGCCTATTTTACTACAATCATAAGGACTTATGGCTGAAAATACGAACAACAACGAAAACACTGCTCTGGGAACATCAAATGTTGTTTTCGCAACGCAAACCATTTTTGCAAAACCATTTCCGGACGTCTCTAAAATTGAAGTCTTCACCGGTCAGAACTTCTGACATTGGCAAGAACACGTGTCCACCCTATTGAACATGTACAAAGTTGCTCATGCACTTACAACTGCCAAACTCGACTCAATCACGACTGCGAAACAAGTTGACGACTGGATCCATGCGAATAAGGTATGCCGTCACACTTTACTCAGTGTGTTATCTAACGATCTATTCGATGTTTATGCTTCTTATAAGAATGCGAAAGATATTTGGGATTCTCTTATCCTCAAATATACTGCCGAAGACATCGTCAGACAAATGTTCGTAATTGCAAACTACTACCGTTGGGAGATGATCGAAGGCAAAGACATCAAAATCCAAATAAACAAATATCACAAGATGATTGAAGATATCAAAACTGAAAGCATAACCTTGCCGGATGAATTCGTGTCCGAACTCTTGATCGAAAAGCTCCCGCAATCTTGGACGGATTACAAACAACAACTGAAGCACAGACAGAAACACATGTCTCTATCAGATCTGATCACCCGCATCATCATCAAAGACACAAACAGGAAGGAGTGCGCTGCTGCAAAGGCCAAAGCTTTGTCTGCCAAAGCAAACGTGATAGAAGACAAACCAGCTCCAAAAAGGTATGAGAAAAAATTTGATCACAAAAAGAAATCTAATAACAAATTCTCTCGTCCCAGTGAAACTAACCCCACTTTCAAGAAAAAGGGCAATTGCTTTGTCTGTGGAAAGTCAGGTCATCATGCACCTCAGTGCAGACATAGGGCCAAAAACGACTATCCTCCTAAGACAAATCTAGGCGAAGGGGAAGATACTATTGTGGCAGTCGTTTCACAAGTAAACCTTGTGACAAATGTGAGCAAATGGGTGGTAGACTCTGGGGCTACCAGACACATCTGTGCAAACAGAAATGTGTTCACCTCCTGAAATGTATATCTCGGTGACTCCAGGACAACTCCTGTCCTAGGAAAAGGAAAAGTTCTTCTGAAGCTCACATCTGGTAAAATTCTAGCTTTGAATGATGTGCTACATGTGCCATCAATTAGAGTTAATTTGGTCTCTATGACATTACTAAGCAAAGTTGGGGTTAAAGTGTCATTTGAATCTGACAAGATTGTTATGACAAAGAACAATGTTTTTGTGAGAAAGGGATATTGTGATCAAGGCCTTTTTGTATTAAATATTTTTGAAATTATGAATGAATCTAAATCTTCTGCTTATATTGTTGACTCGTATGATATATGACATGCTAGATTAGGACATGTGAATTCTTCGTATGTTATAAAATTGCAACGACTATGATTAATCAACATGCATGACAAACAATGTAGTAAATGTGATGTATGTGTAGAATCTAAAATAACGAAGAAAACATGTTACTCTGTAGAACGTCAAACTGAAATTCTTGGTTTAATTCATACCGATCTTGCTGATTTAAAACAAACCATGTCTAGAGGTGGTAAAAATTATTTTGTAACCTTTATAGATGATTTTTCTAGATACACCAAAGTGTATTTAATTAAACATAAGGATGAAGCTTTTGACATGTTTTTAACTTATAAAGCGAAAGTAGAAAATCAACTGGTGAATATGTTTTATTTAATGACTATTGTGTAAAAGAAGGTATTATTCATTAAGTAACCCCACCATATTCACCTGAGTCTAATGGAGTAGCTGAAAGGAAAAATAGGACTCTTAAAGAAATGATGAATGCCATGCCTATTAGTTCTAATGCTCCTGATAATTTATGGGGTGAATCTTTGCTTACTGCATGTTTTTTGCAAAATAGGATACCACATAGGAAAACTGGTAAAACACCCGATGAGTTGTGGAAAGGTTATCAACCTAATTTGAAATACCTAAGAGTGTGAGGGTATTTAGCGAAAGTAATGTTACCTGATCCTAAGAAAAGGAAAATAGGCTCCTCTAAAACATCTGATTGTATGTTCTTAGGATATGCAGAACATAGTGTTGCCTATAGGTTTCTAGTTCTTAATAGTGATATAATTGAATGCAACATTATAGTAGAGACAAAAAACGTTGAGTTCTTTGAACACATCTTTCCGCTAAAGAGTAGTGGTACATTTGAACAACCTATAGATAGTGTTAGTGATACCTTGAGTGAGGATGTTAGAAGAAGTAAAAGACAGAGAAAGGAAACATCTTTTGGAGATCACTTTTATACTTATCTAGTTGAGAATGATCCAATAAGTTTTGTAGAAGCTACTAGTGCTCCTGATGCTAAACATTGGGATAAGGCCATTAAAATTGAGCTTGATTCAATTAAGAAAAATAATACGTGGACCTTAGTAGATCTGCCTGAAGGAGCAAAACCCATTGGTTGTAAGTGGATCTTTAAGAAGAAGTACCATCCTAATGGATCCATAGAGAAATATAAGGCAAGATTAGTAGCTAAAGGGTTTACTCAAAAACATAACATAGATTACTTTGATACTTTTGCACCTGTTACTAGGATTTCCTCTATCCGTGTATGCTAGCCTTAACATCTATCCATAAGTTAGTAATTCACCAAATGGATGTTAAAACAACTTTTCTGAATGGTGAATTAGAAGAGGAAATTTATATGACTCAATCTGAAGGTTGTGTAGTCCCAGGTCAAAAGGAAAAAGTATGCAAACTTTTAAAATCTTTGTATGGTTTGAAACAAGAACCAAAACAATGGCATGAAAAACTTGATAATGTTTTACTTTGTGAAGGTTTTTCTACCAATGATGCTGATAAATGTGTGTATTCTAGATCTGAAAATGGTGAATATGTCATTATATGTTTGTATGTGGATGACATGCTAATTTTTGGTACATGCAATGATATAGTTTTTAAAACAAAATTGTTTCTTGGATCTAAGTTTGAGATGAAAGACATGGGTGAAGCAAGTGTGATTTTAGGAGTTAAAATCACAAGGAATGGAGATAGTATATTATTATCCCAAGAAAAATACACTGAGAAACTTCTAAAGAAGTTTGGTTACTATGACTTTAAGTCAGTGAGTACCCCTTATGATGCTAACTCTAAATTAAAGAAGAACAGAGGAGAATCTATTTCTCAAACTCAGTATGCCCAGATAATTGGGAGCTTATTGCATTTAATGAGCTTTTCTAGACCAGATATTGCTTATGCAGTAGGTAGATTGAGTAGATACACTCAATGTCCTAGTCAGGATCATTGGGATGCACTTGCGAGACTCATGAAATACTTGAGAGGTACAATGGATTATGCCATTGAATATAGTGGATTTCCCGCTGTGCTAGAAGGGTACAATGATGCTAATTGGATCTCTGATTCAGATGAGACAAAATCCACTAGTGGTTATGTATTTACACTTGGGGGTGGTGCAGTTACATGGAGGTCAACCAGGCAAACTATTATTGCAAGATCAACAATGAAATCTGAGTTTGTTGCTCTTGAAATGGCTGGTAGTGAAGCTGAGTGGTTGAAAAACTTCTTAGCAAACATTCCTTTAGGAATGAAACCAACCCCATCTGTATCAATGCATTGTGATTGTCAATCGGCAATAGCTGTAGCTAAAATAAAAGTTACAATGGAAAGAATAGACATATACAATTGAGACATAATTTGGTGAAACAACTGTTAAAGAGTGGAACGATTTCTATTGACTATGTCAAGTCAGAACAGAATTTGGCAGATCCTCTGACAAAACCCCTAGGGAGAAAAATGATTTTAAAAACATCGAGGGGAATGGGACTTAAGCCACTTGTAAACAAACAAGTGATGGAAACCCAACCTTTGTGATTGGAGATCCCATGAATAAGGTTCATATGGGTAAAAAATAGTCACTTGTTAGTTCTGCTAGCACTATTCAAAATCAATTTTGTCCATTCCTATGGTGTGTGTGTGAAAGTGCTATTTACTGCATTATCGAGAGGATAAACTTTGTGGTTAAAATTCAGAGGTAAAAGAGTTTTAACGATTTACAAAGTTTTAATGATTTTCATATCCCTTATGGGTGGTGGTGTGTGATTTGCAGCATACACTTGATGAAATCACCTATATGAGTGTCAAGTGGGGCCGCTTGCATGAGATATTGGCAAGATCTCTATAGCACTCATGAATACCGGGCACGCGCATGGCCTCGTAGCGCAACACAGCGATAACAACAAGTAATGTGGGGGTGTATTGTGATTGATAAACCTCTAACACATACTAAGTGTCTTGGTTCATATAGCTTGCTATACCAACTACACTATGTGTTACGTTAATCAATCTAAGACTGGTTCATATAGCTTGCTATACCATATTTGATGCATTACATCTTAGATGTACCCAAAAAATTTTTATCTCTATGTTTTATCTTTTGCAATATGTGGGAGATTGTTAACAGAAACACAGTTTAATCTCCCATTGCCTAGTCAAGCAGTAACAAATAAAATTCTATTTTGGAGGTGTAACAGCAAATTATTTTTGTTATGGAGATACAAAATATCTTTGATTTCTCTCTCTATATAAAGAGGGGTTCCATCCTCTACAAAATGCACATCTCTCTCATTCACTTTCTTCATCTTCTTCACCCACCGTGAAACTTCTTTTCTCCTTTCTTTTTTTTTCCACTTTCTCTCTCCTCACTTACTTTATTTTATTTTAAGTTTTATATTGGGTTCCATTGGGTATTACTCTTTTAAAGAGTAACTTGCTAGTTCTGATCCTCGGAAATCTCCTGGAAGTTTCTGTTGTATCCTGGGGGACTTGCGCAATACATCGCGGATAAGTCCTTACGGACAGTGATTACTCACGCCTCGGGAAACCAATTTTGTTCGTTTTAAAGCCTATTTTACTACACTATTTACCCAACTTTAGGATCCTCAACTGAATAGAGCTAGATGTAGGCTCATGGGATACCAAAACAAGTGACTTAGTACATGCAAAAACATCAGTTGACAAAGTTTCAACTGATAAGCACTAGATTTATGCAGTTGTAGCTGTGAACATAACAATTCTAGGGGCTTTTGATTGGTATTGTTCCTATCGAAAATGAATTCGGAGGGTATCTCGACAAGGATTGATATTCCTCAGAGAATGAGCTTTCAGTTGGTCTCCAACAAAAGAGGGAGGTCCATCTGAAAAAGACTATCAGATACTCAAGTTAGTAGGAGCACAAAAATGATAATAAGTTCTTAACAATATGAGAGTTAAGAGTATGAGATAAGATAGATTGTACTTTCGGTAGAGTATGTATTGATAGATCTCTTAGGTGGCAACCTTTGGTTTGGTCGTGTGATTGTGATTTATTACTTTATAAATAGTCGCTCATTAGTAAAGGCTCATTGAGTAGGTCGTTTTATTCATAATTGTCATTAATGGCAATGAAGGCTCAGTTAGAGGATGTACATAGTCACCTGAGTTCTTTGACATTCCTGACCTTACGACGAGTAGGTACACAAGCCCCTCAGCTTGAAGGTTGAGGTGATAATCGAGCAAAGAGTGAACGAGCTATTGAGTACCTGAGTTTTTAAATATCAACCAAAACAATATGTCGGTTGAATTCCTCTGATCTATTAGGATTCTAACCTTACAGTTTGCGACAATGGCTGTTATTACCACGGGATTCTGCTTAGGGTCCCAAATGGTCGATCCTCATTGTTAAAAAGGATGTGTAGCAAGAAACGTGACGGTAAGAGGTTGATCAAGTTGACACTCCTGAGGTGTCTCTTCCTTGTCAAACTTGTGTGATTGTCGCCCGTAAAGCCACTGGCTATGGTGTTGATGTCACCCCTGTCAATGCTTACCTCGGGTATGCTTTGGTTTTTTAGCTCACGGTAGCCCAACTCCTCTCTGGGGTTCCAGCCCGATATGAGACCTTTGCTCTGCCACCGCGTCCTCCTCTCTACCCTTGCCCACGACCTCGGTGTGATCTCATGTCGTAGTTGTTGTCAGTTTGGTGTATGAAACGATTCAAGGCCCCTGATCTGACCAGTTCCTCTAGGAGGTCTTTTGCCTTGAAGCATCCTCTGTGCTATGATCGTGATTTCGGTGATAGTTGCAATGCTTAGTTGGATCCCCAAATGAATTTTTTGGGGCATGTTGGTAGTCAGACAAGCTCTAAATTACAAGCCTCCTAGAGTATTGCCTCCCTTCATGCATTGAGGGGGTGTAACTTTTAAATTTCCTTGATCTCTTCCTTTTAAAGGTTGAGAATATTGTTGGGGTTGGTGCCTTCATGGCCTTTCTCCGGACATCAACATTCTCCTCGATGTTGATGTACCTTGTCATCTTGGCTCGCAGTCGGTCCATGTCCTTTGGTGATTTAGGAGTATAAGGTATCTAATAACTTTTCGGGCGTGCATGGCCACTGTCGGATGCAGGTCTGGGATATTCAAGGTTGTTTAGGTAAACCTAGCCATGTACTGCCTCATGCCTTGTCCTTCTCCTTGTACCACATTATGTACAGACGTCGAGGTTGCTACTATTGGTTTACAATCGGCAAATCTGAACAAGAAGAGTCTGCATAGGGTGTTGAATGAATAAACTGAGTTTCAATGCAACAAGTAGTATCATTCCAGGGCTATCCCCAACCATGTAGTTGAGAACAACCCGCAGTGCACGACCATGTTCTCTGATAATAGGTTTGCTTGTGTTATATATGCTTTAACGTGGGCCTTGGAATTCGAGGTTCCACCGTACTTCTCCATGCTGGGCCATTTCCACTTTCTTGGTAACTGGGTCTTCATGATCCCTGGTGTGAAGGGGTGGAAGCCTTCTAGGTTGGCCTTCATCATTTTGTTGAGCAACGGGTTAGGCATCGCCTTAAAAGGTTGATGCTCATACCTTTGACTTTCCGTCATGTTGGGCCTGGCGTGGTGTTCAACTGGGTTCCTCTACAAGACGACCTACGCGTATAGGTGTAGGAGGATGTCCTTTCCCAACAAGTTGAGTACTTGGGGGAACCTTGTTGAGATTTGTCGTGTGTCCAGTGAAGTCCTGATCGTCTTGGGTGCGGTCCTCATCCCTTCAGGCAATCTGGTCTTTTACTGCCTATAACTCTGCCCTGTATTGCTCCTTCAGAGATGCCATGTCTTTCTCCATCTTGTTTTGTATTTACGTTTTCTGCAAGTTCTCCTTGTTCTTTCGAAGGAAAGCCTCAAGTTGTTTATTCACGTTGTTTTGTGAAGATTTCATGTTGATGACATATGCCAAGCTATTAATGGTGATCTTCGGAAAATGTTTTACTAGGACTCCACTGTAGGCAGAAAATGTTACTACCGGGAATGAACTCGGGGGGTATCTTGACATGGACTGAATATTCCTCAGGAGAGCTTTAAGTTGGTCTCCAACAAGGGGGAGGTTCACCTGAAAAAAGACTCTTTGATGCTTATGTTAGTAGGAACACAAAGATGATGATAAGTTTTTAAGAGTATGAGAGTTAAGAGTTTGAGATAAGATAAATCGTACTTCCTAGAGAGTAAGTATTTATAAATCTCTTAGATGACGACCTTTGGGTTGGCCATATGATTATCATTTATTGTTTCATAAATAGTCGTTCATCAATAAAGACTTATAGAGTAGGCAATTTTATTCATAATTGTCATTGATGGTAATGAAGACTCATACACACACCCAAACTCTTTGACATTCCTGATCTTATGGTGGATAGGTCACATGTACCATAAATGCTTTGCAAACAAAAAAGATTGAACATTTCAGCTTTGAACAATTGTTCTGGATTTTGAGAGTCAATGGAAAACATATAGAAAACAATCCAATACTCTCCTTACCAAGATATTCCCTAATAAACTAAGGTTACAACACTAATCACAAAATTATTTTCTCTTCTTTTTAAATAGGGAAAATAAAAAATTAGTTAATCATCAAATCTACATGCTCAAGGTTATAAGGTTTTGTGTATTTAAATGAGAAAGTTTAGACATAATAAAACTAGTCAAATTTACAAGATAAGTAAATTTGATTAACTTTTGGTAGGGAAGCAGGGCAAATTGTACGGGCTAGTCCGCGACTTGTTGAAAAAATTGCAAAGCGAGCTGTCCATTCCAATCCGTGGTCTGCTTAGGCCCACCCTGCATAACCCGTAGTTTGCGGGAGCTAAGTGCGGGGGTGGACTGACTTGCATAACTTAAAAATCTTGAAATTTCTTTCTACACTCTCCATATGTTTTTCATCAACATCAACTCACATTCTATTACGCATGTGTCGTGAAAATAATATTGTCAGACCATCTAAAAAAAGAATTTTATTCAAAATGTTTATTTAAAAATTATTTTTTATTAATTTAAAAAAAAATTTATGCAAGCTGGCTCGCAGTCCCGTGGGCCAATCCTTATGTGGGACCAACCTGACTTGCATTTTACAGACCAAATGTGGACCGATTTATGTAGGGTGGACCAACTTGTATTGTCATCCCTAACTTTAAAAGTGTAATAAGCTAGTTAGTAATTTATTTGACTAGTTCATTTATCTCCCAAATATTTATTTTAAAAGTTTTTAATTTATAAATTACAAGCTACATAAGTTAGCTACATAAGTTAGCTTCTGGTTTATAATTTATTTAATTTTCTTCTATCTCTTATATTTTTAATAAATTTCTTTATTATCTTTAATTTCTTTTTATATTTAGTATTACCTTTTCTTTATTTTATTGAGATTATTAATTATTATATTATTTTTAGTATTTGTTGAGTTATTTTTTAATTTTTTTTATATAGCTCAAATTTGAAAAGATTTAATATTACAAATCGAACAACCAATATTATTATATAATGTTATGTCAAAATTACACAAACTAAATATTGTGAAAAGAAAATTTAAAATAACAATAGTTTTTTTTAAATATATTAAAATTTAATATTAAATTAACTCTTTATTAGATAAAATAACTTAACCAAATAAAAAAGCATATATGATTTCTTTAAAAATAATTTAAAATATTAAAAAAAACAATAAAATTTGTTTAAATTTTTTAAATTATAATTATACAATAATATATTTTTTTCCATAAAATATAAATTTTATTTATATAATAGAATTATACCATTATATGTTTTACATTTATTTACTATTTTATTAATTTATTTAATTAAGTATTTCTAATCTAATAAATTAATTTATTAATTAATTTTATCAAATATTTCTAATTAATAAAATAATATATAAGTTAGTTTTTCGAGTAACTAATGAGATCTGTATTCTATGAGGTTCCGACACTTCTCTTAAATGGCTTATCCGTGTCGGACACGTATCGGACACCAACACTCGTAGAACACGTATCAGTGAAGTGTCCAATTCAAAAAATATTTGTTGAATTTTTGATAATTATAACATAATTCTAACACAATTTTAGAAAGGATAAATACATTAATTTTTTACAAACTTAAATTTATTATATAAATTTTTATTATGATAAAAATAAGAAATAATTTTTTTTGAATTAATCATAAAAATTATTTTTTTCTAAAGAAAATAAAACATGCTTGTATTATAAATATTTATTATCAATTTATATAATTTATAATTATATAATATATATAAATTCATATTTATTATCAATTTATATAATTTATAATTATATAATATATATGTGGTATCTTTTATGTAATCTGTGTTTATGTGTAATGTAATCTGTGTCATGTGTCGTATCTTTTACATTCAAACCAACTGGAAATGATATCAGTAATATATGATGCTTCTAATAAATTGAAGAAATGTAAATTTTTTGTTTTTCTAAAATTAAAAAAAAAAATTGTAGAATTTAGAATATAAATAACTGGTAGTTAAAACTTTAGTAGTTAATTAAATATTAATTTAGAAATTATTTAATAATAATAAAAATTAATTTAGAAATAAATAAAAGAATTAGTCTTTAAAAATGTGTTTAATTTAACCACTAGTAACTAATTATTTGTTTTCTTTAAAATTGATTTTTATTTTGTAATTTTCGATATAATAAATAAAATATTTATACTGAAGTAAAAATTGTTAAAATAAAATTACATTAAAAAAATTCATGTAGATATTGAGAAAAGAGGAGTTATTAACGTGTCATATTCCTAAAAAGAAAGTTCTAAAATTATGTCTCAAAAATGGAAAATGGTCACTTTTTTAAAATTAAACCGATCTAAATTTAAAAGATAAATGGGCGAAAAACAACTCTTTCAAAAAATAAATACAAACTAAAATAAATTCTGAAGATAAAATAAAATACTAAAAAAGTATAATTTAATCTGCAATAGTTTTTATATATATATATATATATATATATATATATATATATATATATATATATATAAAAGTTACCACACTCATACCATATTTGTATACTCATATCCTTTTCAGAACAATATGAACTATACAACTCAACTATATATACTTATAATCATAATTAGTTAATTGACGATGACATGATTCGACATGAAATAATTTTTTTCAATGTTCATCATTCATTTGTGATTATATGATTCAAATTTATACATTTATACATGTAAGTGTAAAACTGTTTCCTATAATCATTACACTCAATTTTATATATGGTCTTATTTCATTTTCGGATTTTGGGACACCTACTAATTACAAAAACACGAACGTGATTCTTACTTAATAGATAAAGTAAACATAGATACTATCTGAAATTGATAGTCATAATTGTCGTTGGTATCTGTTTCTCTTTTTGTAATGTTCCCACACGTTCCTCCTTCGTGCCTTTGTTTTTCAGCTTTTTCTACTTTTTTAAGAATTCAACCTTTCAATTCCTTAGCGCTCGGTGAGAATTAAACTTTTAGAAGATTTTCCGGTGATCAAATAACTACTTATATTGATAATGTATGATACAAAATTAGGAGTGACAAAGTGGGACAAACCCTGAGTCGACCCGCGGTAAAAAAACACAGGACGGGTTGACGTTTTCAACCCACTAACCCGCATTAGCCCGTCTCGCAAAACCCGCAGCCTGCGTGGGTCAGTAGCGGGGCGGGACGAGCTGGCCCGCTGGCCCGAAAAAAAAAAAATAATTGACTTGACAGCAATGGTCCAATGTGTGATAACTTTGAGTGAAAGAAAATTAGGTTTTCACTTTGTCCAGTGGATAAGTGACAACTTTGAGTGAAAGAAAATTAGGTTTTCACTCAAAACACAACGCAGTTATGTTGTTTGTAGTTATGTTGTTTCAAAAAACGCACACAACACACGACGCACGCTCCTTTGTAGCGTTGCTCGCTCCGCTTATGACTTCGTGTGGCTTCGCTTGCAATTGTCGCACGCTACTGTCACTCTGCTACTACACACCGCTACTGCCTCCACCCCTCCTCTACGTTCCAAAAAAAGACATGGATCGGCTCGCAAGCCCGCGGGCCAATCCGCATGTGGAGCGGGTCATGAAAACCAGCCCGCATTTTACGAGCCTAAATAGGATGCGGGGCGGGTCGGTCCACTTTGTCACCCGTATACAAAACTGATAAAAACGTATCTTACTCCTTGTAGAAGATTTATTTGTAGTGTTTGGTAATGAATTATTCAAAAAGACCAAGATTTAGCTTGTCCAGATTTATAAGAAAGTTCTCCTGATTTATAGGATTTTTTTTACTTAAAGTTTATTATTAATTATTTTTTAATATGGTGACTCATTTGACCTCGTATAAAAATATCATATCCCTAATTATATCCATCATTTATCCTTCTTCTATTTGTTTGCTTTAGGTGTTGAAAGGCAACTATGATTTTCCTTTCCATTGATCGAAATCACAAAAATAAGGATGCAATCTATATCACTATTAGGAAGAACAATAAATACACAAAGTATAGAAATTTTCCCTTATTTATTTATTTCATCTGCAAAGTGGCTTACACACGAGTTTCCTTTTTCTTGATCTTCTTCTCTCATGTCTACAACTTCATAATCCTCTTCTTCTTCTCCATGGTTGCCACCATCAGCATCATCAAAATCATCACCTTCTTCCCTATGAGGTCGCAAAAATTCTTGAGAGGGTGTCCTTATTTCCTCAAGAACAAACCTTCCATTGTCCCTATAATTGAGAAGGAAGAAAGAAAAAAAAATTCAAAGGGAATATTCTATTGCTAAGTATCTATTTACGATAGAGGAATCTGTGATTTTTGCTATCTTTTTATCCGATTATGTGGACCTGAATATGAGTGGTTACAGAACTATAGACTTGTGGACTTTCAGCACAGCGTTGTGAGATTTACCATCTCATATTTTCAACATTCTGAATATATCGTCATTAATTGAAAGAGTTTGTAAAAATATCTTAATAAAACTCACATGAGACAAAATAAGACTTTGTGTATTATAAGATTGTATTCACAGCATTATTCTATTCAGATTATTGTTAAATTTGGCATCATGTATGGTACCAAGTAGCAACCGGAACTAGTTAGCCTTCACTTCGCTATCATATATGCAGATTTCTACACCACTACCTACCACTTGTAGTAATCCGTGCTGAAAAGAACATCACAAGTTACTTCATTTTTACACTTCCTCCTTCAATAATGGTTTATTCTTCTCACTCTCACTATCAGATCTTTGAGATGTAAAATGGAATGTCAAAATATCAAATTTTGTGTTATGAGAGCAAACAAAACCTTCAAGATGCTAAATGTGTTTTTTTATTTCTTTATAAATAATAAGAGAATTATGCATGTTACTTAAAAATTAGAATAAAATACAAAGGATAAACAAAATGTAGCCTCTTCTGAAGTAACAACCATGAAAGCACAAATTAAAACAAAAAAGAAACCAAAGAAAAGGAACACTTAGCTTGGTTGGTAACAATTCACAGTTAATGAATGTTTCCAACCTTACACAATTTACTTATGTTAGAAAGAAAGGGAAAAGGAGGAATTCATGATCCCAAGTTATTCACAACTTTCAAACTAACATTTTTATACTAAAAGTAAGAAAAGTGTTAAAACCATATTACATGATGATCTCTCCATTTGTGATGCAGAAACAAGAGCATGATGCAGAAAAAAGCCTATTCATTTCTCACTCGATGCCCTGGTAAAAGCATAAACTTTTGCTTCTGTGGGTCCTACCCGTCCTATGAATTCTTCCCACTTTGAAAATGGGAGTTCCATTGTACAGTTCTAAATTGATAATCTGACATGAGTTGAAAGGGGAAGGAATAATGAGTTATGATTGTGTCTATTATATGTAAACTTTAGAGCCATGATGAATCAAAATACTCTAGTCATCACCTTTTAGGAAACCAATTTGTCAATATGTATGGTAATCAATTCCCATAGGCTGCAATCATTGCATTCTTTCTGAAGAAAAGTTGAGGTTAAATCAGCAACATTGATTTTAGGGCAATCTTCCTTCATCAAAGTTAGATGATAGACCTGAAGGAATGGATGGAAGTAGGAAATTATATGTAAAACACAAGATAAAAGTGAAAATAAATGGATGGTTGGATAAACATCATCTTGATGAATCCTTTGAAAAAATTTAGTAATATAGTACCATTTTAATGTAATATAGTACCATTTTATCTCTTAATTATTGAAATGGTAAAACTTTTAAAATTATCAAAATAAATAAGTAGTATCAAAATGACATCATTTCATAATATAAGATTTTAGTATAATTAAATTTTAACTAAAATTGCTGTATAATTAAATTTTAACTAAAATTGTGTGAAGGTGACATAATTTTTAATAATTTTTTAAAAAATTTACTCATTTTCATAATTAAGATAAAATTGTACTAATTAGTAAAAATTTGGAGATTAACTTATTATTATTATTATTATAGATTAGGCACCCTATACGAAATGTCTCATTTATTTTTCTTGAACCAATAATAATACAATGTTGAGATTTTTCACTAAAATTGTTATAGAGGATCTTTAACTATTGCAAAACAAAAAAATCAAATTTATATACAATTTTTTTAATAGATATAAAATGTCATTGTCTTGTCTTTATTTATATATACCAAACTATTGTGAGAAATGATTTAGGTATTAATTAGCATACCATACTACCAGTAGTACCTTAGTATCACTAAATTGATAGAACAAGAATCCAGAAGTTGGCATTTATACATTGCAACATTGACAGGTGAATGGCCTGCAATTCAGGAATAATTATGAGAAGTTGGGAACCCAAATAAACACACATAGGAAATGTTATCTTGGTATAGTGTCAGTGTGATTCTAGAATCCAACAAGTTAAACAAACCAAGGAACTAAAATTTGAACCACTTCACAAACTTGTACTTGAAACAAACTTCAATTACAATGCAAAATGTCAGAATCAAACTGCATTCCATTACAGGGATGCCTCTTTCACCGCCAGGCTTCTATTCTCTCTGATCTTGAATCTATGCGGCTCAGATTGCTGATGCCCTTTTTCTCAGCAGCCACTGTTGCATGGATCACAGGTTGCAGGCCTCTGGTTTTCTTGGACCCCTTTTTAGCACTGGAATTACTTGATTGTCCACTCTTACTCTTCCCAATGTTTCCTTTGGTTGGAAACTCACAATGTAATTCCTCCTCAAAATCCAGATTCTCAGAAGAGCCTATCAAACTGCCACATTCTCCTTCAGTTGAA
Organism: Phaseolus vulgaris; assembly: GCF_000499845.2. NCBI lineage: Eukaryota > Viridiplantae > Streptophyta > Magnoliopsida > Fabales > Fabaceae > Phaseolus > Phaseolus vulgaris. The sequence continues at coordinate 9,595,544 of NC_023749.2, read as the reverse complement.
TAATTGTTTTGGAGAGAATCAGGGGAACATTCTAACACAGTTTTCTCAGAAACAAAGGTTTCCCCAGATCCTTCACTTTCAGTGGAAACATCATCTTGTTGACAGGACTCCAAAAGACTGTGATCCCCATTCTCATCAGAAGGCTCTAGACAAAACCCAGGAGACGATTCTACCACACAATCCTTTCTTTCTCGTAGTGTCCTTAACACAAGTGTTTTCAGGAAGTTCATAACTTGAACTGCATACATCAATGCAATCAAAGGGTCTGCCATCTGCAACCAAAAAGATTAAATTATGTGACTGAAACCTACCATAATAAGATACATCAACTATATCATACTGGCCTCTTTATCACTCTGGCCAAAAAGGACACTATCAGAACTTCATTGAGGTAAAAGTATTGTGACAAATCACAATGACCCTGCAATGTGCCAGACACAAAAGGCCTGTTTGGAAAACTTTTGCATAAACACTTTTAGAAAAGAAAAATGAAATCAACTTCTCCATAAACTAAAATTAGCTAATGAACAAGTTAAATATCAAATTTTGGACAAGCTAATAGGAAATAGCTTCTACAAATTTTAGTTCCTGCATAAATTAATTTTAGCTGATTTTATCTTTCTTTCTTATTTTTCTCTTCTAGAAATACTTTTTCAAAAGTTTCCCTAAACATATCCAAAGAACTAAAGCTTTTAAAACTTCACCCATTTACATGACTACAACAAACAGATAGCAGAAGAAATACTTTACTTTGAGAATAAAACTTGATTTGGATCTCCAGGATGTCTACATGTAATGTAGTAGTAAATTAGAGAATAAAAATTATCTGGAACTCACATGAGTCATGTTTGGGGCAAAAACCATGGCGATGTTGCGTGCATTCATCTTATTAAGGCGTTCCTCTTGGACAACATCAGCCATCAGATTGATAGCCCAGTCCAAGAGGGAAGCTTCGGTTTGAGGTAGCTGCCTCACTAGTTCAGCACAATCATCTTCAGTCTGGCATTGCATTACATGCTCTGGTGACAAAGAATCCAGAACACCAGTAGGAAGCTCCCTAAACCAAGCCTTGAAAAGCACAAGAATGTCAAAATCAAATGATCAATTGGACATGGACACACCTCTCCTCACACCAAAAAAAAAGAGATAGTAAGCACTAAGCAGCAATAATCAGGGTATTTCTAAACATGTACCATGTTTCTTTTTGATATTATACCTTAATTAGTCCAGCTAAACAATGTATATCAACATCTTCTGGGACCAATCCCCTGTTTAATTGATTCCTAACATTCTCCTCTTGAGTATTGTCTGCATTAATTCTGAAAATTCCCTCTGCCTGCATATGGGTAAATTCAATTGTTTAACCGAGAAGGAGCATACATATAGTCATTTTGTAAACTGAAGTAACGATCAAGTTTGTATAGAGAGGTGGATTACAAAGCAGGACTCTCATTTTTCATTTTGGCGTATTCTAAATTGTGCTCAGTTTTTTAATTCAGTGTTATGAAAAATTGTGAAAGGCAGAAGCAAAGCTGAGAAAGATCTAGGTGATGAACCTGCAACCCTCCGAGAGCATACAAGTGCCTTTGCATTAGTAAAAGTATGGTTGGAACACTGTTCCCTCTGGTGTCATATGATAACTGCATGGATTCTGTTGAAACTCCAAAAACAGTTGCACTGCACGAAAATGAAAGCAAATACACCAAAAACCAACAACATATTAGTTATTTCCATCATAAATCATGATAGAGACAAGTAACATATTTATTCAAACAAATATCATACAAATTTTCTAAAGCAAACTTTTTACACATTGTGTCATATAATATATCACGTGCAAGTAACAGGCAGAAATAATCCATAATAAAACACGCAATCCACAACTTAAATCCTTTAAAAGTGATTCAAAAACATTATTGAATAGTGTTGTAGACCCCTCTTTGAAGGATTCATATATGGAGAACTTTCCAATAGAGGATGAACCTCATCATCATAACCACAAATCACTGGATCATAGCCCAAAAATCTTTCAGAGGCAGCGATTCTTAGAGTTCCAACACCACCCCAAGTAAGAAACACCAAAATAACTGAATCAGGAACAGTAGAAATAGGCCAAAAGAGACCTATTAAGGTATTTTTCTCTAATTTTAACATTCAACTCACTTTCCGTAAACATTGCTTAACTGTCAGAATCATATCTCTCTAAATTTAACAATTTTCTCCTATTCTATAATGATTGACTTAAGAATCATATATCTCCAATTTTAACAATTCACTCACATTCTACAGTCATTGACTTGAGTATCAGAATCCTTGCAGAAGAGTTAGGCTCATGTGTATAACAAGAGCTTATTACCATAAATATATGTCACTTCTGAAATAATTTCACTAAAATGGTTTCACTTTTTCCATAAAAGCATTACTTTTTGAAAGACAGATATCAGAAAAAATAATTTTTTTATGAGCCTAAATCTGCTGAAATTGGGGGAGGGAGAGAGTATATGATAAGCAACATGTAACATTATGACATAAGATAAATTAAAAAAGGAACAGCGTGGCCAGCACGTACCTAGCACTGGGAGACCTTGTGGAGACTTCTGGTTCGAACTCACGTGGCAAGCCCAAGAAGCCATTGAACCTGTCGAAGGTGACATGCGCAACGTGGCGCACGTTAGTGGGCCAGCCAATCTCCATGGCGCAGAGTTCACCTCTCCCCTCACTCTTGCAAGCAATCAAAGATTTCCTCAAAAGGGTCACAAGAATGGCCAGCAGCGACAGCTCCTGTTGCGTCCTGTCTGTGACCCCGCGCGCGTCACAGTCGGTGACCGTAGCAAACCCCTCCGCCACCGCAGATGAGGGTGGCGCCGGTTCTTGCTCGGCGGAGACAATCAGAATGCCGTCAGAGGAAGAAGCGGTTGGCGACGAAGAAGAAGAGAAATGAAGCACCTCGGTCATGGCTCGCACTTGAAAGGAAAAAAAGGAAAAAAAAAAAAAACTCTTTTTTCTTGGAAGATAAAAAATGGAAGAGAAGAGAGTGGCCCTTAACCAAAATTAAAGAAAATGTTTGGTTTTGATAGCCAAGTTGTTGTCTTTTTGGAGTTGGATCCAAGAAAAAGTGTCCCCAACAATGTGGAACGTGAGTATCATTAACTGGGATTTTTTTAATGTTGTTTATGTTGAAGTGTGTGTGTGTTTTTGAAGAAGTGGAAGAAAGATGATGATGGTGTGAGAAAAGTGGTGGGAAAAAGAATTGAAGAGGGTGAAATTTTACAGCACAACAGTAGTTAAGAGCAATAATAGTGTTTGGTGGAGAGAAGGTGAGTGAGTTGTGTCATTTATCCAACTTCCATTTCACAAGAATCCAAAGCTCCAGCCACACTTGTAAAATCTGGTCTGCAATTTCCTCTCCATTGTCAACACCAGAGAACTCACTTCTTCATCAATCACTTCATTCAGTGAAGAGAGTAGTTAAGAGTTATTATGCATTTATTTCTATTAAATTATTAGCAGTAAATTAAATTCTGAAAGGATATGTTTTAAGATAAAACTATTTATCCTATTAATCAAGTGTTTCTTTTCTTAGTCCATGGCAGATTCAGTCTTGTCAACATTCTTTCTTATATTTTATTTATACTTCATGTGTTAGATAAATGTAACTTCTAATAAATGAATTAATATATATGTAACTTCTAGTATATTTATCCTACTAATTAACATTGTTAATAAATTATTCATAAAGAGAAGATCAGAGTCAGTTGAGTGTAATTCACATGGTATTTTATGAGTCAGTTTCCTTTACCTTACTAGCTTCCTTAACCTTACTGCTATGTTTGTTTTTCATGAAAGATTTTTGTGAGTGAAGAATATAGAAAAATACACAAAATTCAATGAATAAAAAATTATTTAAAATCTGAAAATAAGGCAAAATACTTTTAACGTTTTTCCTTCATATAATGCAAAGATTTTCTTGCATAGCTATGTATAATAAAATATATATTTATAATTGTATGAATATATATTTTATTATATATATGTTTATATTTTTATATTATTAATTATTAATATTTATATTATAATAAAATAAATATAATTAATTGCATTTATTTAATATAAAAAAAATATTATTATTATTAAAATAATTAAAATTATAAGTAAATATAAAATAATAATTATAATAAACAAGAAATTTATGAAATAAAAAATATTATAAATAATTAAAATAATTATAAAGAATAAATAAAATTAAATAATAGTAATAATAATAAAATTAAAATTATTAATTATTTTTTATTTTTTATTTTTTATTTTTTATTTAGTTAAAATTAATTTATAATAATATAAATAAATTATTATATATATATTATTTTATAATTTTTAAAATTTATTATATCTATCAAGTTAAAATATATATTATATTAAATATATATTTTATAATTATTAAAAATTTACTTAATACCTTTTAAAAGTTAAAATTATCCTTAATTTTATTTGTATAAACATATATAATAATATTATTAATAAAATAAATAATAAATAATAAAAATAAAAAATAAAAATAAATATAGTTATTTATATAATAATATTATTCTTAAATATAAAAAATATATATAAATTATATTTTCCTTTTTTATTATTTATATATTTTTAAAGTTAAGGGTAAATTTGTAAATTTATATTTTACACCTTTAAAAAAAAAAAATTCTACATAATCATCACATCAGTCATAAAATTCAATAAACTTTTTTCACAAATCTAATCTAACATATCTAAATCCAAATAACTTCACTTTTCTTTCAAATCACTCCAAAACTACTTTTTCAAATTTTTTCCTCAATCGAAACACACCTTCCACTCTTTCATTGACTCACACATTTCAATGATGACCTCAAATGGGAGTTCACATGCTTTCATCCAGAGACATAATGTCATCCACAATCACAATTTATATATAATTTTTAAATTAAAATTTTTAATAATAAAAATTTGTGTAATTTATTTCAAATGTTACGGTATAACTAATTATATACATTTTTTTTAATTAACTATAAAATAAAATTTTCATATTATCATAAGTATTTATGTAAAAGTTTGTTAAAATGGAACATATACAACAATTTATATTTTAGTATATTTTAAAAGTATATATTATGTCGATTTTATTTTATATAGTTAAAATATTAAATAATTTTATTTTATATTAATATAATACTTTGTGTATATATAACCTGAAATAAATTTTCCACAATACATTTTTAAAACAGCTTAATTTAGTTGAAAGATATCTATATATTTGATGTTGCATTATTTAAATTATCTCTCTCCATTCTTTATATGGATATCATTAATGAATAAATTTAAATTTGTATAAGTAAAAGAAATCCTCAAATTGTTTTGGTAAAATCTTCAAATAGATAACTAGTTAAATAAGAAGATAATATATTAAAAGTAATTAATTATTTGCCTAAAACTAGTTGTAGACGTTAATTTTGTAGAAAAGGAAATAAATTAATATATTTATTTAATTTCGTAAGTCAAAATAAATTGATCATCATAAAATAATCTATTTATATATAAAAAAAATAAAATAAAATCATCGTGGCTAAAAATCACCATTTTGTTAGTTAGGCATGCAATATCACGTTCAAATTGGTAGGTTTTGTATTTTAACCATTTTTAATCATCGTTGTATTAAAAATAAATAATGTATATAATTTAATATACTTAGATTCTTTCAATGCGTGAAGATACTCATTTGGATAGTAATTAATTCGAAACAGGTCAAAATGAGCTCATTTAAAGATAATTAATTTCCATCCACCTAGACTAAAAGACATTTGGAATAATTTTCTTATTTATATATTAAAAAAATCAACTACAATACTTAAACATCGTTTTTTTTTCTAAAATAAATAAAATTTAAACATAATTTTCTCATTAAAAAAACTTAAATTTAAGTTTATCATCAATAGTAAAATTACTTGCAATTTTTCGTATTTAAATCTTGTAACTCTACTTTAATCAGAACAACACATCTCTCACAACACTTACAATCACATCTCACTAATATAGTTAAGCTATTACAAGATTTTTGAAACTGAAAGATTTTGCTCCTAATATTTGAGATTCTAGTATTTATTTTATTTGCCTTGTTACATAGTGTATCCATTAGATCCATGCAAAATTCACTTAAATCATTAAACAAATAAAAGATTGTATATTATTTATCCACAAGACTCTTCTATCTATTTTGAAAATTATTTTTTGTTATGTCACTCAAATCATATGATTTTAAGGCTTCAATAATGTTTGTATATTTTTTTATTGTCCAACTGCCATCTACCTGATTACACAGAGTCAATCTTATTCTTTTTGTGAACTCAACCCCTGTTAGGATATACTAATATATTTTTTTACTTATTCATTCTCACTCCAGGCAAGCTAACTCGAAAGCAAACTCGTTTTTGGGGTAAACTTGGTAAACCCGTGGTGAACTCGATTGAACTCACGAGTCTGTCTCCAAGCTGTCGAGACCAAAAGGTTTTTTGTTTAAATCCAAAACGATGTCGTTTAAAATGAAAAATAAAATAAACTGACCGCTTTCACTGACGCTAGGGTTCGCGCGTTTGAGGTTCATTTTTGTTGTTCGTATTGGTTGCCTTTGTAGTGGACACTCACTCGCCTTTTCTCTGATCATGCAGTGGTCATGTTTATGATCGTGTTCTTCTAAGTTGCTATTTGCGGTGGTCACATTCGTGGATGCGCTTGTCATCACGTGCAGTGGTGACGTTGGTCTTAGTTGCGATCTGCATTGGTGTCGTTCATCTGAGTTGCAATTTGCAATGGTGATCTAATATTAGGCTAAATAAAACGTGGTGTCGTGTCGCTGGTGCTTTGTTTTGTTTGTTGCTTTGCTACAAGGTTTTCTTTTTAAGTGGGAGAAGCATTTGCAATTTTTTCTGTTTAGGAGAAAATGTGGTGCAGAGAAAAAACTTTAAAAAAAATAATTGGGGTGCATTTGCAAATTGGAGAAATTTATAATTGGGATTTTTTTTTAATTTGGCATATTGGAACAATACATATATGCAGATTGTGAACAATTTTTTCAATTGATTTTTGTTTCCAATTTAAAAATATTTCATTTTTTAAATTCATGGTCTTTTAAGGAATGTCTGGAGTGGATCAAATTCAACTGAGGGCAATCTAAGTGCATCTTTATCTATTAAAAGTAAAAGTGGAAATGCTTCAAGAAATAAATTAGATATTGGATGGAAGCATGACATAGATGTTAATGGGAATGGGGAAAATGTGACATGTAACTACTGTTCAAAGATTATGAGTGGAGGAATATTCAGATTGAAGCATCATCTTGTTGAAACTAAGGAGGATTTTGAACCTTGTGCTTATGTTTCAGAAGAAATAAAAAATTTGATGATAAAAATTAAAAACTAAACAAGCTTCATTGAAGAAAAGAAAGTTAAATATAATTGATGAAGATCATAAAGAAAGTGAAGGGAAAAGAAAGAGTCAGTAGCAGTAGGGGGAGTTCAAGCTACCATAAATCCAATAATGAGAAAAAAGTTATAAAGAAGAAGTTGATGTTCAAGTTACTAAATTTTTTACACAAGTGTCATTCCATTCAATGTAATTAAAAATCCAGCTTTTGCAAAGATGTGGAAATGATTGGAAAATATGGAGTTGGCTATAAACCCCCATCTTATCATGATATTAGAGAGAAGCTCTTGAAGCAAGCAATGGAGAAAACTAATTTAATACTTCAAGAATACTAGGATGAGTGAAAGAGAGCAGGTTGCACAATTATGTCTGATAGGTGGACAAATAAAAAAGGCTTTCTATTTGTAACTTCTTGGTGAATAGTCCTAAAGGGACTGTTTTTATTTATTCATTGGACAACCTCATACATATACAAACATTATATAAAGTATTAAAGAATATGGATGACGTTGTTGAATTGGTTGGAGAAGAAAATGTAGTGCAAGTGGTGACTGATAATGTTGCAAATTTCAAGGCAATTGTAGAGTTGTTGATGGAAAAAAAGGGCATTTGTATTGGACCCCATGTTCTCCACATTGCATTGATTTGATTTTTTGAATATTTTAAAAATAACTTGAAGGTCCATTAAATTACTATGAAGAAAGAAAGAAAGAAAGATCACCACTTACATTTATGGTAGATCAATGTTAATTAGCATTTTGAAGAAGTTCACAAAAGGAAGAGACTTGATAAGGCTGGGTGTGACTAGATTTGCCATGACTTATTTGACTTTAGCTTGTTTTCATGAATTGAAAGCATCATTATTGACCATGTTCATTTATGAAGAATACAAAACAAGCAAGTTTGGAACTTCGCAAGAGGGGAGAAAAGTTGAAAATGTGATATTAGATAGTCAGATTTGGAAGAATGACTCCACGTGCCTCAAAGTTCCCACCCCTCTTATCATGTTCCTAAGATTGTTGGACTCGTATATGAAGCCTATAATGGGTTTCATATATGAAGAGATGGATTGTGCAAAAGAGAATATTAAATGCAACTTTAATCATCTTAAGAAAAGGTAAAAATTTTATAGCTTCTCTCTTTCAAAATTTAATTATTTATTTGTGAAATTATTTCCAATATATGATAATTGGTATTTAATATAGCTACGAAGATGTTTGGAAAGTAATTGATGTAAGATAGGGTAATCAACTTCATAGGCCTTTGCATGCAACTGCATATTATCTCAATCCCCACTTCCATTATGAACCTAAGTTTAAAGTTGATGATTCTGAGGTGAAAGATGGGTTGTATACATTGGTTAAAGATGTTGCAGAAAGAAAAAAAAAATGCAACTTCTTGAGTTTCATTATGCTAGAAGACATTTTTACAAAGGATGATGCGAAGGAATGTAGAAAAGCACTACTTCCTGAAGAATGGTTGAAGATGTATGGGGATGGAACAACAAAGTTGAAGAGGTTTGATACCTGATGACTTTTTATGCCAAGTGCACCGCGTTGTCAGAAGTAATAATTTGTCCCTAAAACGGATATCGAACCCACAAGGAACAATTGAAATCAAGTACAATATTCACTAAATATAAAACATAATAAAAAGTTGGTTTGAAAATTTTTATAATGGCAAGAATTAACAAGAAAACAAATCAAAGAATAATTACTTCAATTGAAAAATAGGGATTAGGTTTCATCTTTTCTCACTCTTATGTATTTTGATTAACATGTTAACATTATGTTTTTTGATTGAAATTGATGCCCGTATAAAAGTCATTTATATCGATTCCTCGCATATAAAATTATTAAGAGTGTTTCTTAAATATCGATTCCTCACATATTTATAAAAACAATTTATAATCACACTCAGACATAGCAATTAACATTTCAAGTCTATTTCTAACACTCAAAGTTGAAGAGGTTTGATACCTGATGACTTTTTATGCCAAGTGCACCGCGTTGTCAGAAGTAATAATTTGTCCCTAAAACGGATATCGAACCCACAAGGAACAATTGAAATCAAGTACAATATTCACTAAATATAAAACATAATAAAATGGTTTGAAAATTGTTATAATGGCAAGAATTAACAAGAAAACAAATCAAAGAATAATTACTTCAATTGAAAAATAGGGATTAGGTTTCATCTTTTCTCACTCTTATGTATTTTGATTAACATGTTAACATTATGTTTTTTGATTGAAATTGATGCCCGTATAAAAGTCATTTATATCGATTCCTCGCATATAAAATTATTAAGAGTGTTTCTTAAATATCGATTCCTCACATATTTATAAAAACAATTTATAATCACACTCAGACATAGCAATTAACATTTCAAGTCTATTTCTAACACTCAAAGTTAAAGAGGTTTGATACCTGATGACTTTTTATGCTAAGTGCACCGCGTTGTCAGAAGTAATAATTTGTCCCTAAAACGGATATCGAACCCACAAGGAACAATTGAAATCAAGTACAATATTCACTAAATATAAAACATAATAAAAAGTTGGTTTGAAAATTTTTATAATGGCAAGAATTAACAAGAAAACAAATCAAAGAATAATTACTTCAATTGAAAAATAGGGATTAGGTTTCATCTTTTCTCACTCTTATGTATTTTGATTAACATGTTAACATTATGTTTTTTGATTGAAATTGATGCCCGTATAAAAGTCATTTATATCGATTCCTCGCATATAAAATTATTAAGAGTGTTTCTTAAATATCGATTCCTCACATATTTATAAAAACAATTTATAATCACACTCAGACATAGCAATTAACATTTCAAGTCTATTTCTAACACTCAAAGTTGAAGAGGTTTGATACCTGATGATTTTTTATGCCAAGTGCACCGCGTTGTCAGAAGTAATAATTTGTCCCTAAAACGAATATCGAACCCACAAGGAACAATTGAAATCAAGTACAATATTCACTAAATATAAAACATAATAAAAAGTTGGCTTGAAAATTGTTATAATGGCAAGAATTAACAAGAAAACAAATCAAAGAGTAATTACTTCAATTGAAAAATAGGGATTAGGTTTCATCTTTTCTCACTCTTATGTATTTTGATTAGCATGTTAACATTATGTTTTTTGATTGAAATTGATGCCCGTATAAAAGTCATTTATATCGATTCCTCGCATATAAAATTATTAAGAATGTTTCTTAAATATCAATTCCTCACATATTTATAAAAACAATTTATAATCACACTCAGACGTTAATAGCAATTAACATTTCAAGTCTATTTCTAACACTCAAATATGTTAAGTATTGTTGTTTAGGTCAAAACCCTAAAAATATTTTCCTGTCAGATTTAAGATTCTCAAACATGTCACAACTATTTAGAAGCAAAACAACTATACCAATAATCAATCATGAACATAATATTATGTCATATTTAAATATCACATCAATACATAAGAGTTTAAACAAATTACTTTCAATCCCAAATGGTAGAATTAGCCACGCATACTTTTAGCACCTTCCATTCTCCTAATTGGTTACAAATCACTCAATGGTGTTTTCCTCTCAATCTGACACACTAGGGTTGAGCCTCTAGCTCCCTATTTAACCTAATTTACTAGGGTTAGATGACTTCCTGCGTCGCGTTGATGAGCTTAATGATAAAAACATAAATAGGGCCAATTTGCCTGACGCATTCTCGCTCAAGCGAGAAATTCCACTGCTGAGTTGGACGTTTTTGCTCGTTTTGTGCGTTCCGGACCTTCCAGCTTTCTCCTTTTAGCATATCTTATTTTATTTAGCCCCAGTCCTCTCCATTCTTCCTTAAAAACCTGAAATTAACACTAAATTTGGGAATAAAATGTTCTTATTCAAATAAAGGTAATAAAATATGTAAAAAGAAATAAATTCATAAATTAGGGATTATTTTATAAATATTTTTGCAATTAATATTGATAAGTGTTTATATTTTAATATGAAATATTACTAAAATTAGACACTTATCACTCTCCCCAACTTATTATCTGGCTTGTCCTCAAGCAAAGTAAATGAATATATTTGAATTTAAATATCAAATAGCTTAATTCACTAAACAACAAATCAAATTAGAAACTTATGATGGTTCCAAATTCAAATATAGAAAAATATAGACACAATCAACTTCCAAGATCAAATCAAAACAAATAAATGACAGTTTATCAAGGAATTTCTTCTCATATGCTCACAACTGAATCATAACTAATCACGATTGCTTTTCATTTCATCTTCCTATCACAAACTTATTAGAAACATGAATCTTGAGGTTTTTTCCAGGGTTGTAATGAGGTTGAGCTTCCAAAAATATTGGTTTTTTCAGATAACAAAATGCACATCTTAAAGAAGAAGAACATACCTACAATCCAATTATAGAGAACATATATGTTGTCTAATCACCATTTTCTTTTGAATTCACACTTTTCCTCATTTAAATTTTTTTTTTCACTTATACATGATTTTCAACATGAATTTTTCTCTTTTTTTTCTCTTTTTTTTTCTTTTTTATTCCATCAATAGGAGAATAGATTCTTCATATTTTTCAACTTTTTGAACTTTCACAATTAGAACCAACCATTCCCTTGTCTATTTATATTGCATCTATGTTCTCATTCCTTAAACATGCTAAAGGGTAGGAAAATATATCATCAAAGGTTAGGGTGCAATAATAACAAAAAATTCTTGGCCCAAAGGGAATATAAAAAAATTGAATTCTAATAAAATTAAGGTTGGCTATTTGGCCCTGGGTTTCTAATTAACACAAACAAATGCCTCAATCATCTTCATGCTCTTTTATGATGTAACAAAAAGTAAAAATAAAGCAACCACAATTGTCAATTCATTAGTAAAACTCTCAAAACTGTTTAAGGTTCACACACTCACTTGGTTTAATTGTTCTCATTCCTTTTTGTTTTGTCATTCTCTATTCTAATCAATCATCCTGTTCAATTTTCATGTATCACAATTTCAACTACATTTGAATAGGGATTATATCATTTTTTTTCCTAACATGTGTCTAATTTATCTCACTATTTAATATTTAAACACAAATTATTTTATTTTCAAAATTCAAAATAAACTAGGAACAAACAAATTAAAACTGAATTTTATTCAAGAAAAATAATTCAAGACATAAAACTAACAAAATAAAAAAAAACAACCAATTAATTCAAAATAAGCCATTAAAACAAACTAAACAAATAAGCAAATAAACAGAAAACAAAATAACTGAAAAATAAAATAAATAAATAAAACTAAACAAAAAACTAAAAAAAGTAACTGAAAAGAAAAGAGGATTAGAAAGATAAAACCATATTTTTGCTCAATCTTCTCTTCCTAAGAAGTCATCCAGCTTTTTGTTAAAATCTTCATCTATAGTCTTGCTTTATTTGTTGGATCTGCCCCCTGAATAATAGAACCTGTCCCCAGGCCAAAATACATAACCTGCAAAATGATTAGGATGCATATAAGAATTGGGGTGCCTTTAAGAATTTTTTTATTTTTTAATAAAAAATTTCGCTCGAGCGAGATTTTTCTCGTTTTAGCGAGAATCCCTACTAGAAAACACCATTTTTAGACGTAAAACTCGTTTGAGCGAAAATTTCGTTGTCAAACTCGCTCAAGCGAGACAAATTTTGTTTGAGCGAGATAACTCCCGAGAGCAACCCATTTTTCATAACTTTCTCGCTTGAGCGAGATTTAACTCGTTTGGGCGAAACTTCATGCAAGAAAACATGGTTTTTGAAACATAAAATCAAAACAAAAGTAACATAAAAAAAATAAAACTACAATGTGAATTGGGTTGCCTCCTAGTAAGCACTCGTTTAACGTCATCTAGCTTGATGCCTATTTATTTCAAGGTGGACAACTCCCTTTGTTGCATCCTGTTGTATGCATTCTTCCTTGTTACAAGAACATCTTCAACCACACCATAAGGATATTTGATGGATTTTTCTGCCAACTGCATCTTGGTGGGCTGAACCTCCAAATCGCCTAAATCCAATACGGCTTTTTCCACAGATAAAGCACTTATAGACACGGGAGAATTAAAACTTCCTGGGTTGTTGGATTTTTGAAGCAAGTATGTTTAAGTCATGACATTGCGTCTAGCCTCTAACTCTCTATTTCTCTCTTCAATATAGCTCCTATTCTTCAGAAATCTCTCAAATGTTGAATCTTGCTTCACATTTCCTGCAAAATAATTTATAGGGAGCAAATTGTCAAAAAACTTTCTCTCCTACTTTTTTTTGAAGGAGCATGAGGATATGATAAATCTTTTTCAAGAACTCCTCTGTCTTTATTTTTATTTTTTCTCTTCCTTACTTCCTTTCTTTTCTCTCTCTTTCTCCTCAGTCTCATCTTCTTTTTCAGCCACTACATTATTGCAATGCTCTTTTGGGTTGGTTTGGCTGTCGACTGAAAACTAGCCACTTTGTATCTCTTCAATTTGTTTGTCCATCTATCCCATTTGGATCTCTATATTCCTAATCGTTGTCATGCTATTTTCTTGAGTGACCAGAAGCTTTGCAAGGGCGTCTTAAACTTTACTCATTCTTTCATGCATGGATGGATCCTCAACTTCAGGTGAATTGTTATGATAAGTACAATGACCATTATGACGATCACCTCCGCAAAAATTACACCTGATTGGATGACTCTAGCTTTCAGATGAATGAACAACATGTAATTGTTAGGGAAATTTAGCAATTTGTGCGGTTAGTTCCTCAATCTGTTGTGTCAGAATTTTATTTTGAGCCAAGAGAGCATCTTCTAACAACCTTTTCTTCTGAATACCTTGTCGATCATGTTGGGCTTGATAATCAGTTGATCCCAGTGCATCAATAATCCATTTTGCTTGTTCTACATTAAGAATCATCATTGTGCCGCCTGCTACAACATCTAGGAGCATATGTGTATTAGATTTGAGACCATTAAGAAATATGCTCAGTCGAGCAATATCTTCAAACCCATGAATTGGGCATTTTTTAAGTATCATTTTGAATCTTTCCCATGTCTCACAAAAAACTTCATCTACTCCTTATCTGAACATAGAAATTTCAGACTTTGTTTTGATGTAGCGAGAAATTGGGAAAAATCTTTGCATAAATTTTTCCTATACATCCTCCCAACTAGTGAGGCTCTGATTTGGAAGTGGTTTGAGTCATTCTTTAGCCTTTTCTGCCAATGAAAAAGGAAACAAGCGCATATAAACATTTTCAATATCACTTGATTGAAAGCCCATTGTTCCCACCAATTCATAAAATGTATCCAAATGTGAATATGGATCCTCATGATCCATTGCTGTAAATTGATAGGAACCAATGAGAGTGAGAAAATCAGGTTCTATTTCCAAGGCCATGGCGGTAGTAGGTATTGCAATACTAGAAAAATGCTTTGGCCCTAGGTACATGACATAATCTCCAAGTGTACTCCTAAGAGGTGGTACTTGTTCTTCTACCACGTTGCTTTCTTCATGAAAGATATTAGTGGGAAAAAAAGTTTTTTTTTCTTTAAAAAAAATTTAAAACAAATAAAATAAAATAAATTTGAAGATAAAAAAACAAATTAAAACAAATATGCAAAATAAATAAAATAAAACAATAAACAAAATAAAAAAACACAAATATAAACAAACTTAAGAAATATGCACAAGAATTATTAACAAAAAATAAAAACAGTTAGAATATTTACAATAGTTAGGAATTCATACTTAAAAATCAAATTGTTTTTCGACAACGGCCCAAAAAACTTGATGACTTTTTACGGTAAGTGCACCACATTATCAGAAGTAATAATTTGTCCCTACGGATGGATATCGATCCCACAAGGAACAAATGAATTATCAAGTACAATATTCACTAAATATAAAACATAACAATAAAAAGTTGGTTTGAAAATTGTTATAATGGCAAGAATTAACAAGAAAACAAATCAAAGAGTAATTGCTTCAATTGGAAAAATAGGGATTAGGTTTCATCTTTTTCCACTCTTATGTATTTTGATTAGCATGTTAACATTATGTTCTTTGATTGAAATTGATGCACGTATAAAAGTCATTTATATCGATTCGTCACATATAAAATTGTTAAGAATGTTTCCTAAATATCAATTTCTCGCATATTTATAAAAATAGCTTATAATCACGCTCAGACGTTAATAACAATTAACATTTCAAGTCTATTCCTAACACTCAAATATGTTAAGTATTGTTGCTTAGGTCAGAACCCTAAAAATACTTTCCAGTCAGATTTAAGATTCTCAAACATGTCACAATTATTTAGAAGCAAAAGAACAATACCAATAATCAATCATGAACAGAATATTATGTCATATTTTAATATCACCTCAATACATAAGAGTTCGAACAAATTACTCTAAATCCCAAATGGTAGAATTAGTCACGCATATTTCTAACACCTTTCATTTTCTCAATTGGTTACAAATCACTCAATGGTGTTTTTCTATTAATCTGGCACAGTAGGATTGAGCCTCTAGCCCCCTATTTAACCTAATTTACTAGGGTTAGGTGACTTCCTGCGTTGTGTTGATGGGCTTAATGATAAAAACATAAAATGACCCAATTTGTCTGACACATTGTCGCTAAAGCAAGAAATTCCACTGCTAAGTTTGACTTTTTCGCTCTTTTTGTGTGTTTTGGGCCTTCCACCTTTCTCCTTTTAACTTATCTTATTTTCTTTAGCCCAATCATCTCTATTCTTCCCTAAAAACCTGAAATTAACACCAAATTTGAAAATAAAATGCTCTTATTCAAACAAAGATAATAAAGTATGTAAAAAGGTATAAATTCATAAATTAAGGATTATTTTATATATATTTTAGCAATTAATACTCATAAGTGTTTATATTTTAATATGAAATATTACTGAAATTAGGCACTTATCAATATCCAAGTTCTAAGCTTGACTTGCAACTCTGTGGATGTGAGCATAATTGGAAATAATTTAAAATGATATTGTAAGTTATTTATAATTTATAATTTCTTTATTTAGTTAATATAGTTACTAAATTTCCTATTTAATTATAGGTTCATGTCAAGAGAGAAATCGTTTGCATTAGAAAAAGATGAAAGATTTGGTTTATGTGATGTACAACTTGAAGTTGAAAATAAACAAATTAGAAACACGGTTGCTCTTTTATTTGATGATATTCAATCAGATGATGAATGGATAACTGAGGAGGGAGATGATATTGATGAGATTTAGCAAGTTCAAGGTGCATATAATGGTCAAAATGTTTATTTAGATTGAGCAACAAGAGATCCAACTCTAGATGCACTTGATCTTGATAATGTAACTTTTGATGCCAATGTGGATGTACAATTTTCATCAGGGGAAGATGGTGGTTATGATGAAGATGATGATGATGGAGGAGAGGATGATATCATTAGAGGATTGGGCATAGAAACTTAACATTTGTCCATTTTTAGTTATTTAATTTTTATGATTTTAGCAATTTAACTTTTGTAATATTTGTATGAACTTTTTATTTGAGGTACTTTGAAGGTATATAATTCTCATTCACTACTAAATGTAGTTTGTTTAGTCTTGTAAACTTATTTGTTTAACTACTTTGATTAATTATATTATTGAAATATTTTTTTTCTTTACGAGTTTATGAGTCGAGTTTACCGATCTTCCTCAAGTTTACATAAACTCTCGAGTTTGACAACCTGATTACAATCATTTCAATCAACAATGAACAAAAACTATATATAAGAGACAAAATATTATTGCATTACCACTATTTTTCTTAAAAGAATCAAGAAATCCAAAATTCAACATTTAATTCATTCGGTTGGAGGGGATAAAGATTATAACTTTCCAATTCAATCAAGATTTATTCAAATCATATACTATGGAAGCACAATTACATGATCTATTATGTAAGTAATGCTGAAAACAAAACTGTCCAATAATAAAAAATAAGTGATCATAATTATGTACTCCTTACATAATTATTATCATCACTCTTTTTTATGTAAATCAAACATAACCAAACATACTTTTAATAATACACTCTTCATTAACTATACACCAACTCATACTTGAAAACAAAATTATTCTCAAAAAAATAATAAAATTTATTTGAGAACAAAATTATATTTATAAAAATATAAATTTATCATTCAGTTGAATACTGAATTTTGTAATGTCCAGTGAAGTTAATTTTTCAAATATAAACCAATATCCTTTTAGCATTTTAAAATCTTAATTTAAGAATTTATTATAATATTGTCAAATGTATAATGCATTATAATATCACAATAAACTTTATAGTTAATTATTTGGTTCTTTCACTAAAATGGTGTAATTTCTTATTTATTTGTAGAGTGAGTAGAAATTTTTTTATTTATGGCTTTGGGTAAGTCGTGCCTCGTTGATACAATTTGTTTAGAAGAAGTTGTGGTTGTGTAAGACGACTTCAATTCAATGCAAAAAATTTCATCGAAGTTATTAGGACACAACACGACTTTGGTTAAATGAAGAAGATTGAAGATGTCGTGCTCACTGAGCACAACTTTGTTTAACGTTAATCATTCTTGTTATGTTTTTTTTTGTAAGAGGTGAACTCGTCAGGGGGTACGATGACTTCAATGTAAAAATTCTGTGCATTATTTTTACATTAAAATCATCACACCCCTTACGACTTCAGTTCAATTTGAATAAAGTCAAACCCCAGCAAAACAAGGATGCAACGAACTCTCCTATGAAGCTAAGACATGGATAAAAGATCAAGTTTATGATTGTGTTGGTATTGAATCAAAGGTTCAAGGTTCATCTAGTTGACTGTCTAAACGAACCTAAGGCTTAAATACAAGTTTTGTCTAGCAGATCGTATAGACGCAAGCTTTATGATGCCAAAATTTTTATTATTTAAAAACTAGAGTACACAAAAAACCAACACACTAAGGAAACACCATGGTCCTTTATATAGAGCACCAAAAACACCTTAAGCACAAACAAAAAAACGAACATAAATCTAGATCTAATTGAAATATGTGACGACCCTTTACTACGATAAGTGTATCGAATCAGAAGTAATAAATTGTCCCTAAGGATGGATATTGAACCCACAAGGAACAATTATAAAATCTCAAGTATGATATTCACTAAACATAAAAAGATGTGCCAAAGTCTGTTTGAAAGGTTGTTGGTATCATGAATATTGTGTAAGAAATTAAATAAAAACAAGTAAATGATTTAAGTGATTTAATTGAGAAAATTGGAATTGGGGTTAATCATTCTCACTCGTCTGTATTTTCAATGAATAAAAACATATAACATTCCATCTTGATTGACATTGATGCACATATAAAAATCATTCATATCAATTCCTTGCATACAAAATTATTAACATTGTCTCCTAAATATCGATTATTTGCATATTTATAAAAACTTCTTACCATTACGAATAAATGTTATAAATAATTATGTTAAACATTGTCCCTTAGGTCAAATGGTCTACATGAAACACATTAGATGGTCAAAGCAAACCTGAGACTAGACGATCTAAGCGTACTCACACACTAGATGGTCTCATTCTTACTAGACCATAACTCTCCATTATTAAGTATCTTGGCACAACCATCTTCCCAGGTTAGATCAAAGTCCTTATTGAAGTCACAATCAAAGGCAACCATCAAAAGAAGGGGAGATAAAAGCATGTAAGAAAAAAATTAAAGTCATTTATAGATACAGTAGTAACATCTAATGAGTGATTGATCTTCAACAATTGGTAATGATTGAATTTATAATTATGTGTATGTTTGCTTAGGTAGATTTGGTTATGTAACTTTGCATTACATTATGATCCAAGTTAAAAATAATCTCCTTAAAATGTTTTACTTTCTAAATATGTGTTATTTTTAATTAGTTGAAATTACTTCTATTTAAGTTTGTAGACTATAATAATTATTTTTAACAGATCGATTTATTGTATCAACCGGTTGAAAACACTTAAAGTTTTTAAGGATTTAAAAATGGTTTGTTTTCTATTTTTTTTTTCCGCTAAGTGAAATTAACCTGTTATTTTGATAAAAGAATCGGTATAAAATCTAGTGAATTCTTTTATTAAGGAAAACAATAAGTTCTTTCAAAAATCAATTAAATGTTTTTTTAAAAAATCTCTTATATTAACCAATCTATTTGTAATTGATACAATTGTTTATATTAAATGATCAAACTGTTTTAACAATCATTATTACCTTATATAAGGATGTATTATGATAATTTCAAACAACAATTTTCATAAGAGAGAAAAGCAAAAAAAATTAAAATCATTCTTGGAGATTGAGTTTGCTTCTTGGATCGTTCTTGTTTTGTAAAGAAGGTTTTTGGATTTACATTTTTGCTGTGATTCATTTGTAATAATCCGGGTGTATTCAAACCTTACTTTTTTCATTGTATTTTGTTGTAAGCAAACTCAAATATGGTTTCTGAATTTTGTGTGTGGTTAAGAGTGTTGTGTATTTTTGTAGGGTTCAAGATCAACATTCTTGACTGTTTTTGTAAACCTTGTGTGTTTTGTTAGTGAATTCTCAGTGGTTTGTTGAGGACTGGATGTAGCTTCTAGTTAAGAGTTAACCAGTATAAATCTCCGGTACAATATCTCTCTCGCTCTAATATTTGTTTTAACAATTGTTTTACAGTGTTATTCTTTTAAATCAATTGGTTGAATTCTCGTAACATGTTCCATCCATACAATCTTTTATATTGCACTTAGACCGTCTAGGGTGAGGACGCTAAGACCGTCTAACCTCAGGTTCGCTTATACCATCTAACGTGTTTCATCTAGACCGTCTAGCGTGTTTTTCTTATACCAACTAGATTTATGTTCGTTTTCCATTTGCACTTAAGGTGTTCTTAGTTTTTTTATATAAAAGATCAAAGTGTTTCCTTAGTGTATTGTTTTTTTTTACTAGATTTTTCAGATAATAAACTTTTTGTCCAGACAAAGCTTGTGCCTAAGTCTCATGCTTTTCTAAACGGTTAGTTAGACAAATCCCAAACCTCTAGTTCAACACCAACATAGTCATAAACTGAATCTTTTATCCGTGTCTCAACTTCATGGGCTAGAGACTTCACTACATCCTCCCTTTGGTGAGTTAGACTTTATTCAAATTAAACCAAAGTCGTAAGGGGTATGACGACTTCAGTGTAAAAATAATACACAATTTTTTTATACTGAAGTTGTCGTACCCTTTTACGAATTAACCATTTACAAAAAAAACTTAACAACATTGATTATCATTAAATAAACTCATGCTCAGTGAGCACAATTTTTCTAGTTTTCTTTATTGAACCAAAGTTGTGTTGTGCTCTAATGATTTTTGTGAAAATTTATCCACTGAATCAACATGACTTCTTTCAAACGAAATTGCGTCGATGAGGCACAAGTTACCCAAAGTCATAAATAAAATAATTTCTATCTATTTTGATAATAATTAGAAGAAGTTGCACCATTTTGTTTGGTGCAAAAGAATAATTATTTTAATATGATAATTTAGGTACATTTTAAGACTCTGGTTGTTATAAGAGTCTATTTCTCTTCCCTGTAACTTTAATTTGGATCATTTTTTGTAACCTTAAATCGTGTCTCACTGTTACAATCCAATTGTGTTATATGTTACTTTCTTTCTCTTAACTTTAAACTTTAAACTTTAAGGTGCTTTGGTATAAATTAAAAATAACACAAAATATAACTAAATGTATTAACGTAGTAATTAGGTATTATGAGTTCAATTATTAATAAATGATTTTGTTCTTGTATAGGTCGAGAATGTCTATTCTCACATTTTGTCCGATCTTACATTCTTAGTCACAATGGGTCTTGACTCTGTGATCTCATTAGGAATGTGCAAGAGGTGGGTGAACTTGTAAAGAATCATCTAACACTCAAGTCAATATTCAATATCTGGTCGTTGGAAATATAAATGCGTACCTTTGCTTGACCTTAATTAACGTATTTAAAGTATCAAATAAGCTCTTAATCAAATTAGTACAAATAACCAAGTTAATCCTTGTATTAAATAAATATTTTATAAACTTTATTTTGTTAATAAGATAGTTAAATAGTAATTTGAGTTGGATTCTTGATATGTGTACGCCTGAAAATTTTGGATAGATATCTACCAACAACTTCAAGATGTTGTCACCATATATAGTATATATTTTTATATTAGAAAATCAAATTTGTCATGTTAGTAGTTAGTGAAATTAGTATACGATATAATTTAATATAACTTTTTATTACTATATTATTGAAAAATTTAAGAAAACATGATAAATATTTTTAGAAGTGTTTCATAAAAGTTGATATACGTTTTACGAACCAATCTGAGTTAATTTCACGTGTGATTCAAATACAAAATGTGGATTGGTTATATATGCATGAAAATTGAATATTAAGTTAAGACTACAAAATAATGACGTAAAAATGTAAACAGAAGAAAAAGGGAATTCATTTTGGATTTAAAAGACAATTTAAAAATGAATGCATTATTCGTTGACTCTACTAAGTCTGCAGTGAAAGTAAAACTGTCCAATTCAAAAACACGAATTTTCTTTTAAATCTTTCACCATTCGAAAAATATTTTTTGTGTAATAAAACATATTTAACAAATCGAAAATGATCTTATTTAAATATAATTTTAAACTTATTTAATATTGCATTTAAATTTTAGGGAGTTATTATTACTCGCTGTTTTTTTTTTCATATTTATTCTGCATTTTATAAATTTAACGAGGTTAGTGTTAAGGTTCAAGGGGCACGAGAGAGAAAAATAGAAGAGAAAACCAAAATCGAGTGAGTAAGTGCGGGAACGAGTCTAACTCGGTCTCCACACACTGTCTCAGAACACACGATAAACAGGGTCGCGGCGAGGAAGAAGGAAGAAACATGGCGGTGCGGGCCACAGTGTCGCGTTTCCCGATGGACACGGACGCACGCGAGGCCTCCGGCCTCCTCTGGGGAGTCACCGTCACGCCTTTCGCCGCCGCCGACGAGAACAACCGCGCTCCGTCGTACGGTTCAGGAGGAGACCTATTACCGCGCTGCGAGAACTGCTGGGCCTACTTCAACACCTACTGCGAGCTCGAGCAGTGGTCCTGGTCCTGCTCCCTCTGCGGCAACCTCAACGGCCTCTCCTCCGACGCCATCGAACGCTACTCTAGCCCTCAGTCCTGCGCCGAGATGATGTCCTCCTTCGTAGATCTCGAATTGCCTACGCGTAATTATCAAATTTACCTTTCGATTTTGGTTCATCGCTGTTGAATTGGATTGCTCTTGTGCATGGTTTTCAGATTTGACTGTTTTGATTGGAACTGTTGCAGAGGAATCGGCGGAGGAAGCGGCAATGCTGGCGTGTCCGGTATATGTTGCTGCTGTTGACTTGTCCTGTAAGACTCCTCACATCTCACGGCTTATTGATTTGCTAATTGTGATAATTGGAACTGGATTTTGACAATTGGATGGTTCGGTGAGGTTAATTGATTAGGAGTTCGTGGTATGCTACTGATTGTGAGTTTTGCTTTGGGTTCTCTGATTAGGACCTGGTGGAGCCTAAGAATTTTATGTGTGAGAGCAGTGTGGCATTTTACTTATAATTCTGTAGGCTATGTTGCTTATGGCGATCATAACTTTTATAAGTCTGGTTTCCATATGGTTCTGTTATTATATACTGTTCCCTTATTTAAGAGTTGAGACCGTCGATAAATATTTTTTTCTATATTAATTTTATCTAACAGACTGGAGAATGAGACGCAGATTCAAAACACATGGAATCTTGTGTCTGGATATGGTGAATGATTATTAGATTACGTGGCCAATGTTTTTTCAGTTGTACTGGCCATGATTGATGCAAGTTAGACTTATAGGATTTGGAACTGTTACGGCGGCTGTGTTTTCTGGACTAACTTCTGTTTCAATGAGAAGGCTGTGATTGCATAAATGACCTTTGGTTTTGATCCTTTCCCCCTATTAAGTCATTCTACCCATTTCTGCCTATTTCTGGTCCTTTTGATTCTGTATAGAAGGATGCAATGATTAAGGTGAAGATAGATGTGCCTGGTTTGCATGTTTGTTATTTTATTCTGGCTTTTGTTTCCTTCATAGTGTTCTTTAAAACTTGATTAATTTCCTAAATATACAGATGTATCTTCTTTTTCATTGTCATTTTGTGATCGAGAAAAATATTTTTGGTTATACTGCAGCTTCTGAGGAGTTTCTAGAACTTACCAAAAGTGCACTGCTGGCTGCTCTGGAAGGTATTATGTTGACCACACTATTTATTTTCTGCACAAGGTTGATATTTTGGATGTTGCTCATATTTTAGTTTTTTTGGGTTCTATTCAGCTCTTGCTCCTGGTTCACTTTTTGGGCTTGCTACCTTCAGCCACAAATTAGGATTGTATGATGTTCAAGGTCCAATACCTGTTGTGAAAAATGTTTTCATCCCTCCTGATGCAGAGGGAACCTTGCCTATTGAGCTGGAAGATGTCATGCCTTTGTTACAGTTTCTGGCTCCTGTATGTTAATCATAAGCATTGTTTTTAATATTTCAGAAATGTGTTTTCATGCTGAAGAACAGAGATTACATTATATGAAAAAATGTGTCAGATCTAAATTCCGTATTTATAATTGAAGGTGGACACTTGTAAGGACCGCATTGCATCTGCACTTGAAACACTTAGACCAACAACTTCATGGGAGAGAACCACGGCAGCAGGTCAAGGACTGGATGGTGTTCTGATAGGTGGGCGTGGTTTTGGGATGGCAATGGAAGCTCTCTGCAATTACCTTGCATCTGAATATGGGAATACTTTTGCTTTAGGTTTGAATGGACAAATACAAAACTTGCCATTTATGACTTTTGTTAGTGTGATTCTTTAATGTTTAATCTTCTATATTTAAAAAGCTTTAAGAAGATATTATTTCTTCTGAGAACTGCAGCTAGAGTCTTTGCCTTCTTGTCTGGTCCCCCTGATTATGGAGCTGGACAATTGGACACAAGACGATATGGTGAGCAATATGCAAGCAAAGGAGAGGATGCAGATCGTGCTTTACTCCCAGAGCAGACACCCTTCTATAAAGATCTGGTATTTAAGTAATGTTATTGCTATTCCTGTCTCCCATTTTTTAGAAGTAGAAGAATTGACATATGTATTACAGGCTGCTGTTGCTGTTCAAGCAGGTGTATGTGTTGACATATTTGCTGTAACAAATGAGTACACTGATTTGGCATCCCTAAAGTTTCTGAGTATTGAAAGTGGGGGTTCCTTATTTTTGTACACAAGTACTGAGGATTCAACATTGCCCCAGGACATGTAAGTCTCGTGTGTTATCCTGAGACTTGCTTTACAGTAAGAGATAGTTGTTTGGTATTTGCCGAGTATTGTGTGACTGTCTCCAATACAATCTCAACTTGAGGTGGTATTATATACCCCTTTTCTCAATTAGCCAATTATGTTTTATGTTAACCATATCAAAATAATGCTTATTATTTTGTTTAGCTTATTATTTAAACTAATCAATTACAATTGAATTTACCACATATTGTTTTATTAATCACTTACTTTAAGTGATAAGCATGAAATCTAATTTGGTAACTGAATCCAAACGTAGTTGAAATCACAAGTGTTAACGTTAGCACCTTACCCATCAATATTTATCTACACACTTTCACATATATCAGAATGGGTGACTATAGTGATCTGTCCTTTTTGCAGGTATCGAATGCTGAGTCGACCATATGCTTTTGGTTGTGTCCTGCGATTAAGAACCTCAACTGAATTTAAACCTGGCAATTCTGTATGTGTGTTGTTTGGAATGGATTTTCAATTCACAATTTTGCATTTACTTATTATAGTATATAGAATAATTTGTTATTTTATTGCAGTATGGTCACTTCTTTCCAGATCCACAGTATGAAAATGTTCAACACGTCATATGCTGTGATTCTTATGCTACATATGCTTACGACTTTGTGTTTGAGAACAACATTGGATTTTCAAGGTATAAACTGCTACTGTTTACAACCATGTCTTTAAAGCTTTAATGCTTATACATTTTTTAATGTGTTTATTTAAGTGAAGTGAATTAAGTTGTAAATGTCATGTTAAGCCTTATACTTGTATTATTTAGATTTGATACTTTTTATCGTGAGTAATCCGTTCTAGTTCATTAGTTACTCCATCAATTGCCTACTCTTTCATTTGTCGTCTTGTTTATTGTAAACATGGAAACTCTTCATTCTTTGTGCATAAAGCTTTAACTCCAGTTTTTGGTGTCTTCTTTTTTGTGATTCGATTTCTGGAGAAGTATTTTATAACATATCAAACACAATCTGATCTAGGCAGTTGAAATCATCTTTATATTAATTCATGCAGCATTTGCTAGACAGTTATGTGATTTTCATTGCTTGTCATCCAAATTCCTAGAGTATATCATTGGCAAATGCTTAATTAATCCTCTGCTGCTTTGCTCTTCTTTATGTGTTGAAGTGCTGAACTTGAATTACATAGTTCTTACTGGTGGAAAATAAACTGCTCTTAGTACTCTATCAAACACATATATCAATATTATCTCTATTAGAATATATGAAAAATATTCAAAACTATCTTATAACTTAGATTATCTTCTATAATTAATTTCCTTTTTCAATTACTATTTTCCTTATCATAATTTACTCCATTAATTAGTTGCGATTGCGATAGTGTAGAAATAAGGATTAGTAGTTCAGGGTTTATGAATATATCAAACATATCAACACAGTACAATACATTTAAATTAATATCATTTTAGTATTTCATTTTGTTTTATCTCTTTATCTCCCTCTTCTCCTAAATGGTAAAATCCCATAAGTCCACTGTGACATGCCTTGTCACTACTTCACTGCCAGGCTTCCTAAAATTTGGACATGTACTTTAATTTCCTAATTCATGCTTCAAATTAATCATCTCATGTTGTGTCAATCCTTTGTCATCTTTTTAGGTTTCACTTCCCTCTGCTATATGTATTTCTTGTAAAGAATTGAGCCTTCTTCTGGTTGTGTTCTTCGTTCCAGTCTCCTCTTTCTCTATCTTAGCTTCTGTCGTGCAAATTTTACCAACATGTTTATAATAGTTTTTTGACTTATAAGGTGGGGTTTGCGCCTATTTATATATTATAAATTAATCATATCTCTAGTTGATGTATGGTCTCCAACAGACTCCCTTACGCTAGGTTGGACATATCGAACGTGAGATTAGATATTTGTGAGTGGTGATAGGTTCATTAAATCTTACTAGAATACTCTAATGCCATCTCAGAAAGTGGATTTAGGCCTAACTCAACCCTATAAAATAAAATTGATTTGTAATGTGAAATTTGCACCCACTTATGTGTTATTTAACATTATGTCTAGTTGACATGAGATCTCAACAACCCGTGACTTCCTTCACTCAATTTTGCAATTTGGCTCAAATCATGCTATGCAACATAGAGACATATGTGTGACCCCACAACTTTCCTAAACATGAGTCTGGCTTGTGGCTTTCTCAGAGAAATTGGTTTGGTCTCTCAGCTTTACTGAAAGTGGATTTGGTCTTGTGACTTTGCTAGAGATATCAACCTGCCTTTGTGGCTTTCCATGAGAGATGAGCTTGCTCCCCTATATCCTAGAGAATCTTTTTAATCCCTTTATTGCACTGTCTCAACTCTCAAATTATATGTTTGATTTCTTTTATTTAAAGGGTTTGTGCATAAGGATAATGGAGAGTTGTATAATATATGAAAATATCCAAAAATATATCATCTTACCATAACTTAGATTATCCTGTAGGATTAATGTCTCTGGTACTTTAGGTCTTGTGAACATCTACACATTGTAATACATCTCACTTATAAATTTTGAAACTAAAAGTAGCTGAATTAATTTTGGTATTAAATAACAGAGCTTCTATAACTTGATTTTATTTCTGCCACAAGGTGGCTGTGCCTTTTGTCTGATACATTTCCTGTTCTCATAATCTGATCAAGGATTACTGTTACTTTGTTTTGGCAGAACTAAATCAGATGTTCCTACAATTCAGATTGCATTTCAGTACTCAGTTGTAGTTCCTCCTCAGGAACTTTCTAATTCAGGAGGGGTTTCTACAAATAGGTATGGTAATGAGCAGAACATTAGATTGCTCGTATTCATGTTATTCTGTTGTTGATGTATGGATCTTTTCAATATTTTCTTTGGTAGGTGAAGTCCAATTCATGGTCAATTCATTCATTTGAACATGTTGATTATTATTGTTATTTAGCTACCTATTTTTCATGAATGGGCACAAACTATGTCTCTTCCAAATTTGATAGCTTGTTCCAAATTTATTCTCTGATTTCAAATTCTAACACTATATCCATGCTGGTTTTTAATATATTCCAAGACATTATTGCATGGAAGATGTCCTGATGTCTAGTATATCTCACAGCCCAACATAAATTATTGATTGACTTGTACCACTTTTTTCTGTCATCTAGTATACGTGGCATTATCTGTAGGTTTTACCAGTCATGAAACAATGTTCATTATTTCTAGGTTTCATTTAGAATACATCTTCATTTTAGTAACTTGTAAGCATCAGTTGCTTTGGTAATTATTTTACATCCTCATTTTAGTCACTGATTTTACAAATGATATTCACTTTAAAAAAATTTGGTGCAAAACGAGTGGGAAAGCACTAAAATGAATGATTTTTTTGACAAAGCCAGGGACTAAAGTAAAGATTTTGTGAAGTTAGAGACTTATGTGATTGATGCTTACAAATTCAGACTAGGATGGGAGTTGTTTTGTTCAATGTCCACACGATTATAATTTATCAATCAAAAGGTGAACATGAGCATGGGTATGATGGTTTTCAAATCCTCTTTGAACATTTGAAGCAAGTTTGAATCAATATTTCAGCTCATTTAGGACACACTTCTTCAATGGTGTGCCTTTGTGTATCAAACACTGACACATGTACAACATGTATTGGTAAAATATCTAGCTAAAAAATAAGTTCTTTTGGGTCTCTAACACAGATGTGACAATGTTAGTAAGGGTAGACATTGTGATTTTTTTGTAAGTTAAAACCTCAGAAACTTGTCTAGTTTCTATGAAAATTGTAGAAATAAGGAGCAAATCCTATCAAATTAGGAATAACTTATATATGTATTACTAGGAATTTCTTATTTATTCTCCTATCATATCCATAGACTGTGGAATTTTTTTGAAGTTGTTAATTTGCCTTTAGATGAATCTTGGCTGGAGTGTCTTTTTTAATGATGATGATAAAGGAGGGGATGAAAAGTCTTAAATAGATTAGATTATGATATGTTCGGTATAGTGTATAATAGAAGGAAAAGGTATTGTGTGTTGTTGTATTCTTTCTATCCCTTAACATTGTCCCCACTGCATTGGTATGGGACTAGAATTAAGGAGGGCAGTAAAATTCAAGATTGTGTCTTTCCTTCATGTTCTTTTCACTTTTGGATATTAAAAAGTGGATTTTAAGCCTAACTCAATCTCATAAAATTGACTTATAAGATAGGTTTGCACCCACTTATATACAATTGAATATTATCATCTCTAGTCGATGTGGGATCTCTAACACACCCCTCACAGCAAGAGTGACAGCTCGTGCGTGAGACAACGTATTATGAATGGTCTGATAACGACCCGATAGCGGGTGGTCTGATAAGCCCACCAAACATTTGCTAGGATTGACTCGAAAATGGCTCTGATACCATATTAAGAAATTGACTTTAAACCTAACTCAACCTCATAAAACTGACTTATAAGATTCATTTTTTGTATTAGGTAAAAATATGTTTTGGATTTTTATAGTTGATTAACACTTTTTATAGATGATTATGAATATATAAATCTTGATTGCTAATTTAAATAATTCATAATGATGTTCAATATATATATATATTCATGTCACTGTGTCCAACATTTTGGACATTATACGTGTCGCAGTGTTCGTGTTACATAGGGATGGGAGTTTACTTGTTTTGTTTATTCTCCACAAAATTATAATTTATCAATCAAAAGGTGAACATGAGCATGGTCATGGACTCATGATGGTTTTTAAATCCTTTTTGAACATTTGAAGCAAGTTTGAATCAATATTTCAGCTCATTTTTGGGGAATGTATTTTTTTCTCTCATCTTAGGGACTCAACACTTGATGGAGGAGATGGTTATCATGAAATTTCGTGCATATTTTTTCTAATAATTTTTTTGCTTAGGACTTGCTCTATAGTGATCTTTATCCGTTATGTGATATCTCAAGAGGCTGCATTGGGGTATAAGGAAATTTATAATCCGAGTAAAGAGTATCAGTGTTTCAGTCTTAAAATTACTATTGTTAATCTGAGACCCATATGTGATCATGAACTTAACTCCTAATGCTCAATTTTGCAATAGTTACACTTGTTCTGCATTCTAAATTTTGGTTTGGGTTTGTTTTGTTCCGTAACAACTGCTTTTTGGAAATAGTTTTTATTTCATTGTTGGATTTTTTTAATGGATATAATCCTGAGTCGCTTGTTTTCTTGATAATTTTACTTAAATGTATTATGTTCTTCTGACATCCAAAAATTACTTAATTATGGAATGAATGATTTTGGGCCTGTGTTTGTTGTGCTGACTATTGATACAGAACCAAGCATTCCCTTCAGCGTCGGCTAAGGATCCGAACATTGCAATTTGGTGTTGCTCAGAACATTCATGAACTTTATGATAGCTGTGATCCCGAAGTTGTCCTATCTCTGCTGGTTCACAAGGTGAAATATGAAATCGACCTAACTTTTATGCCATTTGGATTGATGTTTGTTTTCGGTCCCATTCTTCTAACTTAATTCTATATGTGGTATGCTTGCTTCACTTTTATTTTTTGTTGTAGTTTTATAAATCTCCCCACTAATGTTACTGATGTAAATGACCACAATAATATTATTGTATGAGTTCTCTGTTGTGTTTCTTCAACATTCTTTTCTTAGTTTACTCTACTCTGCAGGTTATATTAGCCTCTTTGGAGGAAGGAGTTAGGGAGGGTAGAATTTTGCTTCAAGAATGGCTAGTGATCCTCACAGCTCAGTACAATGATGCATATAAGCTTATTCAATATAGCAATGGAAGTTCCTTAAGATCTCAGATTGATGTTGCATTGTCTCAATGTCCTCAACTGCAGCCCCTACCACGCCTTATTTTTGCTCTCCTTCGAAATCCTCTTCTCCGCTTTCATGAAGAAGGGGTTCATCCGGACTATCGCATCTATCTTCAATGCCTTTTCAGGTAATTGCTGCTCTCAGGTTTATTTATACTATGTGGAATTTGCATAACCATGCCAATCGGTGTTCAGTCAAAGGAATTAAACAGAATAATATAAAGCTTTATGAATTATTTTTGACAAGAGTAAAGCTTAATGAACTTGAATCCAAGATTTCTTCCATTAATAATAGGAAATATATTTTAGAATTGCTAGCATTGCCCACTCATTAGCATTAAACATAAAGTAGTAGCATTTAAAAAAGAAAAATAATGTGGCAAATCTTTTATTTCGGTTACATTTTGTTACAAGAAAGCACATGACTTCAAATGTATATTACAAAATAATATTCATCATGGATTTTAGAAGCAAACGAATGTGTATTTGACATGGAAATAAAAGTTATCTCTGGTTGTTTTTCCGGTTTGTGACGTATCATGCCCAATAAATCAAGTGGTGTAGAATCTGTTTCCTAGGTTAAGAAGCTATGAACTTAAGATGGGCGAAATTAGAATACTTTTCACAAAAAACTGACTGTGCAACACTTAGTACCTTCAATGAAGGATAAGGGTATGGGAATCGGGAGGTTAGTTGGGTAAGTAATTAATAAACGTGTAAAGCTTCAGCAGCGTGGTCTGTATTGTATTTCTAGCTTTGAATTTATATATACTCAAAAATTGATTGTGTTCATTTTCATTTGTTTTGTAGCATGTTGGAACCCAGTTCCCTTCATCGTGCCGTGTATCCTGTGTTAACATCATATGCCACTCCAGATAAACAAGCATATCCTCGCCATTCATTGAGTCGTGCTGCACTGATTACCAGTGGCAGTCCGATATTTTTCCTTGATGCATTCACAATTCTGGTTGTGTTTTACTCATCGACTGCAGACCCGACAATTCCTTTTCCTCCACCCCATGATTGTAAGCCTTCTTTTTTTGTACCTTCTGTCCTCACTACATTAAATATATAACGTTTTTCTTATGCAAAAAATACCTGTCAGGTTTGTTAAGGACTACAATCAACAAATTGAAGCAAGATAGATGCATCACCCCCAAACTCATTTTTATTCGGGGAGGGCAGGATGATGCGTCCATTTTTGAGAACTTTCTGATCGAAGAGCAGGATGTTGATGGAAGTGGTCTAACCAGTGTGATGGGTTTTGTTTCCTTCCTAGAAGATATTACACAAAAAGTTTTGGACTTCGTGAAGTAGGGATCCCTTTGGATAGATACAGGAATTATATACATTATAGGTGCTTCCATTTTGTAAGGATGAGTTCTGGTTCTTAAGAACCAACCATGGAGTCAAGTAGGTGGTTGGTTGTCTTTGTTGTACCTGTTTTATATTATCATCTATACCCTTTTTTGAAGTGCCAGTTAATGTACATTATAATACTATCTTCTCTCTGTATGGAGTTACCACCGATTCAGCTAAAAAAAAGTTGAGTTAGCACTGATGTAGTCTTTATCGGGACTGACAAATCTTCTAGATTTAAGTTAATAGAGATTATATTAATGGCAAGTGTTGGAATTTGGATGACAAAGTGATATGTCGAGAATTCAATCTCTGCGAGTTCTTTTAGAATATAATGACAGACAATTGTCCTTCGTTTGCAACTTATATTTAAGGTGACAATTTATTTTTGCATAATTATTCAGTAATTGTGTTTGTCTTTGAATGTTTCACCATTTTGATAATCATGAATGCAAATGTCTAGCAAATAAACCAAAGGATATTCTAGTATGGTTTTGTTTACTTTATTTTGACACCCTTCCTTCTCTCTTTTTTTCTGCTTTATGCTAATTTTTAATTTATGTAAGAAATATCTTTTTAATTGATTGAAAAATAATACTCCTTTTTTTCTGCTTTATACTAACTTTTAATTTATGTAACAAATATCTTTTTAATTAATTGAAAAATATTAATTTTTTTTCTATTTTATACTAACTTTTAATTTATGTAAGAAATATCTTTTTAATTGATTGAAAAATATTACTGCACAAGAGAGGATGTTATAAATATTAAAAAAATAAAGTGAATGAACATGACAGTATTATTCTTCTCATACTTTCATAGCATAACAGATCACAGTGCCCCTTTAACTTCTTTTTCAGTTTGCGAGAGGATGACTGGAAAAGAAGAAAAATTTATCCACAATTTTCGTTCATGGTTGGTAGAATAGTTGATTTCAAACATGGTTTTTTGAAACCATGAAATAAGTGAAAGAGATAAAGTTTTAAACAATAGTAAATAATTAAATGGTCAAATTGGATTGAAAAAGACAAAATAATAGGTTTAACCACATAATAGAAAAATGGCAAT
Source organism: Phaseolus vulgaris (assembly GCF_000499845.2). Taxonomy (NCBI): domain Eukaryota; kingdom Viridiplantae; phylum Streptophyta; class Magnoliopsida; order Fabales; family Fabaceae; genus Phaseolus; species Phaseolus vulgaris. Next base: position 9,562,409 of record NC_023749.2, on the reverse strand, counting down.
AATTTATACAATAAATCTATAACGAAAAAGGAAAGACATAATACATAATAGGAGACACAATTATAACATAATATAAAGATCGAAAATTATTATTATCGTATGAACTAGTATTATTATTAAATAATAGAATATTGACCTTTAAAAATCTAAAGGTCGAATTTCCCACAATACCCTCATAATTGTACTGAAACATGACCTCCGTTTCTTGAAGGCTACGGGCGGAAAATCGGAAACGGCTTGTCGCGTACCGTAATTTCGAGAAACAAGAAAAATCCAAAACTCTAATTAACGGCGCCATCACAGTTCCCGTTTTGCAAACATCACAGAACACTCTCTAGGGTTCGTTATTCGTATCTATCCAATTTTAAAAGCTCTTCTCCGAAGTTTGCAATAATTTCGTTTTCGACCCTAAATTTTCGATCCATTTGGACAAGGTGTGCCCCAGTTTCGACAGCTTACCTTAAGGTACTCTCCTTCCTTTCTCGCTCTGAAACTCTGCGCAGAGGCTAGTTAGACAGATATTTTATTATTATTATTTTGTTATTAAATTTTATTAGGGATTTCTGTGAAATTTGATGCTTTGTGGTTAAGATTGCATTATGATTAGCTGGTAGAAGTGTATAATTGAAACCCTATCTTAGTATGTATCTGTAAATTTGTGGCAGGAAGGGGCACAGATTGATACGTTTTGTTTGGAAACTGCTATTATTTTTCTGAGATTGGACACTTCATGATTCTCCTTTTTGTTCTGTTCTGCCTTCTCGTTCCTTTGATGACTAATTGTTTGTTCATCACCTTGCATTTGACTGGAAAAATTTCATATTTACATTTCATGTTGTTCCTGTAAATCTGGATTTTCATTGACCCTCGTTTGGCTTTGTGTAAAATAAGAGCTTGTGCTCGCCAACATGCCTGTTGTTCTCGTTTCCTTTCGCGGCCTTCGATAGTCTCTTTTTATTGTGATTGGACTTGCCTGTCAATGCTGATAATTATGTAGTCATTGTCCCTTTAATAAAAAAGTCTATCGCGTTGCGGCCGTATAAGTCTTGTGACTCGTCTCATTGAACATGGCTTCCACTGAGATTCATTCGCTGCAACCCCTTGTTTGGCCTTTCTTTTTGTTTCCTCCTTTCGATATGTGTATACTTCTTCCCAGGATTTCTTCTGGCCTCTGTGCCTTCTTCACAGTTGCCTCACCAGCTTGTTTCATTAGTTTCATAAGATGCCTCGGGGGAAAGCAAATTCTTCATCAGCTGCTAAGCCATCTGACTCTGAGAAGCCAGTTGAATCTGATGAGAAGGTTGATTTTGAGGAGGAAAATGATCCAGAGGAAGCAATGGAAGAAGAAATTGAGTATGAAGAAGTAGAAGAAGAAGTGGAAGTGGAAGAGATAGAAGAGGAGGTGGAAGAAGAGGAGGAGGAGGAGGACCCAGAGGAGGTAGAAGTAGAAGAGGAGGAAGAGGAGGAGGAGGAGGAGGAAGAAGAAGAGGAAGAAGAGATTGAAGAAGTGGATGAAGATGATGCCATGCAAAACAATAGCAGTGATGAAGCAAAGGTGGAAGATGAGGATGAGAAGAAAAAACATGCCGAACTCCTTTCTCTTCCTCCTCATGGGTCTGAAGTATACATTGGCGGCATTCCTCATGATGTCTCAAATGAGGATTTGAAATCTTTTTGCGAGCGTATTGGGGAAGTTGCAGAGGTAAGTCTGTGCCATTGTTTCTTTATTGTGCTCATGCTTATATACAATGTCATCCACTAACTTGAATTTTGAGGAAAACAGGTTCGAGTAATGAAGGGAAAGCATCCCGGCGAGAACAAGGGATTTGGTTTTGTGACATTTAGAAGTGTGGATTTGGCTTCTAAAGCCATCGAGGAGCTGAATAATACTGAATTTAAGGTAATTTGTTAATCTTCAGTCATTAAGCATTCACAACTGATATTCCTTGTAAGTTGGTTGCTTTGTTATTGCTACTCTAGTATTACAAACATTACAGATGCTTTATGCAGAAATTCTTAGCGTAATTCAGTACATGTTTGATTCCTAACTGTGTTAATGATCAATTCTTTAAGGGTAAAAAAATAAAATGTTCTACATCTCAAGCCAAACACCGTCTTTTTATTGGCAATGTTCCTAGAAGCTGGGGTGTGGAAGATCTGAGGAAGATTGTATCCGAGATTGGACCTGGAGTTACTGGTGTGGAACTTGTCAAGGTATGGACTTTTCTGTTGTGCTGTGCTTTCCATTTCCACATTAAATTATAAGTGTCTAGGGGTTTTTGTTATATTCATTCCTATATCATCATAAAAGTCATGCTTTGCAAGCTTTATTATTCTGCTTTTTCATCATGCCCAACTGCATGTACACAAGAGTTAGCATTGCGGTTTTCTTATTTAAATGCTCTTATATTTCTGTTTGTTCAATCCTTTATTTCAGGATATGAAGAACACCAACAACAACCGTGGCTTTGCTTTTATTGACTATTATAATAATGCATGTGCTGAGTATTCTAAGCTAAAGATGATGAACCCAACATTTAAGCTAGGTGAGAATGCTCCAACAGTGAGCTGGGCTGATCCTAAAAATGCTGATTCCTCTGCTGCATCTCAGGTTTTGACTCACTTATCTTCCTTCTCTTAAGCTCGGTTGATAATTGATAGTTATGGTTAAAGTTCTAAGAAACTTTTTAGCTGACTTATCCGGTACACAAGTCAGTTTTTTTGGTGTACTGATACATTAGGATAAACCCTTGTAGGAGACTTTGTTATATTATAAATTTCAGATTTCCATTTCTTGGTTAGTGAAAACTAGTTTGTATTGCTGGAGAGATGGAAGTGAAGGTTTGCTTATTGGGAAAGAAATGGAGGATAAAATGGTATTCTTAAAGGTGATAGTGATTGAGGACAACAGCCACCTTTAAATGGGAACTGATAGTAACTGGTATGAGCAGTCATGTACTGTTAGATGCCAGTGTAATATTATCTTTCATGTTGGCAGTTATGGGTAGAAATTAAGGATTAATAATAGTGTATTATTAGAATACGTGATAGAAAATAACTCACCCTGCGTCAGCAGTTCTGTATTAGAATTAGATACTACCGTGATGACAGTTTTTCATAGAGAATATCTGATGGCAGTTATTTAGTAGCAGTAGAGTGTGTAATTAGGCAAAGGGGGGTGTTTTTTGCTGTTTGTTTGCCGAGAATAATACTCTGTAGGATGTCTGTTGGACAGCATGTGCATTGGTACATTGTTTGTGATTTCATGTTCAGCTTGTTGGTTCACCAAATGGTGTTCTTATCACCTTTAGATTCCAAAGTTTTGAAGATCAAGAAGAGGAGGGCTGTTGGAATTCAAGAAACAACCATTAGACCCCAGATAACAAAAATAAAGAATAAGGTTAAATGATCAAGATCCACGACCATTGTTGCGGGGAGAGAAACAAAAAATGATACAAAATCAGTGAGAGAAGCAGATACTGAAACAGTCAGGATTCAGGAAGATGTTGGTCAACCATTGGAAAAGGAAGAGTGGAAATTTTGGGTTAAAGAGACCATCTTCAACAGAAAATTGCCCTAGGACAGTGCAATGGTGGTCCTTGTGAATAGCACACAATGCTGAATCAGACTGGAGGGAACAAGTGACAGCCATGAAGGTTTGGGTTTCATGCTGTCCAGTCAACCCTCCACTGTCAACCCCCAGACTGACTTGGATTGACCATGCAGGCTAATGGATCATCAACTTTAGGTGATCTTTGGATCTCATGTATGCTGCTTAATCTTCCCCTGCCAGAACTACCAGAATTGGTGCACAGCCAACAGGAAGAGAGTAATTGGACATGGACATCATGAGAGATGAGTTTCAGGTTTTAGGAACTTGGTAGCAGAATAGTGATAGATTACGGTCATGGAGAATCTTACTACTTTGATGAAAAAAGAGTAATTTATGGATAGAAATAGTTTTTTTGGCTCAGTGCATCTTTCTTTATATCATGGGTGCATTGAATAATACGTTGAAGAACTAGTCAAGGACTAATTACAACTACTCACTACTTTTGAAACTATAGTTGACTAATATCCTAACATGAGCTAATTATGCCAATGGATGTTGAACCAGTGTATTTAGCTTTACAGGAGCTGTCAACTAATCTATATTATAACTTAGTACATTGAGTGCATGAGCTAAGTAATAGTAATTAAGTATTCAATGCATCACTACTTTCATTGTTATAACTTACGAGTGACTAATATTCTATCATACACTAAATGCTACTGAATCTAGAATACTATTCTCTTGAATATGGACTATATTTCAACCGTTTCTATAGATGCATTGCTTGTAAACAAAGTTGCATATGGGTGAACAGGTGAAGGCAGTATATGTGAAGAACCTGCCGAAGAATGTAACTCAAGAGCAGTTGAAGAAGCTTTTTGAACGTCATGGGAAGATAACAAAGGTGGTTCTTCCACCAGCAAAGTCTGGACAGGAAAAGAACAGAATTGGCTTTGTACATTTTGCAGAGAGGTCAAATGCTATGAAAGCACTGAAAAACACTGAAAGATATGAATTAGAAGGTGGTAGCATATTGTCCAACCTTTTGTGATTGTTTTGTGAATGTTTGTTAATATTGATTAGCTTTGTTTTGTGTTTCAGGTCAAATGTTAGAGTGCTCTCTGGCAAAGCCACAGTCTGATCAAAAGTCTGGAGTATCAAACACACAGAAGCCGGGACCAGGATTGCTTCCAAGCTATCCACCACATGTCGGCTATGGTTTTGGGGGTGCCTATGGTGCACTTGGTGCAGGATATCCTGCTCCAGGTCTTGCACAGGTGACATTTTTTGCATTTGTTTTTCCGTTAGACATCACTATATTATGGTCTTTATTTTGTGTTAACAGAAATCACTATATTGATTCTAAATAATGGAATTATAGAGTTACTAACTTCTACAGAATCAAAATCCTTATCGCATTGCAATTAAAGATGTTTAATACATTTAAATTCTATTAGAAATCATGCATATTAATATCTAAGCAGTATATGCTATAGGAAGTGTATTTACATACAAGGTGATCTCTGTACTATATATGTGCTATTGATCCATTATCACATCTACTATCTATTAATCTGAGATTCTGATGGCTGGAGTTGTATCTGCTGCAGCCCATGCTATATGGAGGAGGTCAAGGTCCCGCTGGAATGGCCATGATGCCCATGCTTTTGGCTGATGGACGAATTGGATATGTCTTGTAAGTAGAATTGTTGCTCTAAATGTATTTAGCTTGTTATATCATTATGATGTTTTGTATGAAATTCCAATGGAAGAATGCAACACCTAATTGCCTGAGTCCAGGGCCTGAGAGTTTATTTCATTATGCAGGCAACAACCAGGAATGCAGCCACAAGCGCCATCCTCACATCATAGAGGTGGCCGGAGTGGTGGCAGTGGAGGTGGCAACAGGAATGCTGGAAGTTCTAGTAAGGGAAGGCACAACAATGATGGTGGTCAAGGGCGCAGATACCGCCCATATTAGCTGGTCTTGATATAGATAGTAACTCCCCCTTCTCTCAAATGTACTTGGGGCTTTATAAAGCTCATTTATTCCATCAAAAATGTGCTGCATATTTTTTAATTAAAAATTTATTCAGTGTAGATTAAGTCTTGATGTCAAGGCGTTAATTGTGTAAGTTGAATTCTTCCTGTGTTGATAATTAATCAGTTTAACACTTGAGACTTTTTTTAACGAAAAAAAAACTGATGCACTCCTTTTTGTGTATCATAATAGAGTAAAACCCAATTATATATCTCATCAACTGTCATAATCACTGTTAGCAGCCCACTGATTTAATTTTCCATGGATTTATTCTTTAATATACGCTTGTATAAACCCATTATATTTAAAATACAAAACTATTACAATTAAAATTATGTATAAAAGGCTACAAGTAATAAAGTTGTTCTATCACCAATTGTTAGTATCATAACTCATGCTAAGGTAAAGAGAGAGAGAGAGAGAAAGAGAGCAGAAAATGGGCTATCAATAGCTTGGTTAAAATTAGGGTGCTTTTGCTTACTGCACCTCGTAAATGCTAACTGCACCCCATAATAAAGGTCAAAAAAGCATGGAACCTAATTCTTTCTCCATTCCCTTTGTCCTTGGATTTTCTGGTTTGCACGAGACAGCTGTTTTTCACCGTCTCTGCCAACCACGTCACAGCGCCGCCATTACAGTTCAAACTGCCCCCTGCACTGACGTTGGACCGCTGCATTGTTGTTGTTTTACTCCATTGTTGTTTTCTCGAAAGAACATGTGTGCTTTTTTCCGTTCCAGAATAGTGTTTCTTGTAATTTTCCGATTGATTATTCCAAAAGGCTTCCATATTGTTCTTTCCAGAACTAGGAGTATAATTAGTGTTTTGGATGGGTCGTTCCAAAACAACTTTATATAATGTACATTCTGAAAAATTGTTTTGAATAATGTTTATTCCGGAAACATGTTTACTTTAAAAGAGGAACCAACTTTAAAATAAAATTTCAAGGGTAAAACGGGTATTTTAAAATAACAGTTAGCAGTTTTTTGAATTTATTGGGATGCAAGAAGCAAAAACCTTATATATTTAATCCTAATGTCCGTAACTAAATGCAGTCGGGCAAATTCTTCTTGCACCGGATTTGTCACTAAAATGACAAAAATACTCCTGTGTCATGAAAAAAATATTTTAAATAAAAGAAGGGTGTGAATAAAAAAATACTCTCAAAACCCCTTTTCCAAATGCATTTCTGAATTCTAAAAATTCTTTTCTAGTATCTTCACATTGTGTTTTGAATTTTTTATTGGAATATATTTTTTACATTTCAGATTTTCTTTTTCAAAATAAGATTTGAATTTTTTAATTGCATTTAATGAATTTAAGATTTTAAAATCCAAAATAAAGAATAATTTTAAAAGATATACAACACAGGTTAACAGGTTAAAATTGATATAGTGTATGCAGTCAACTTGCACAAGCCCACATGATCCAGAGGAAAATAGCTAGTAACACGCTTTTTGAACACATTATTTTAAATATTATTGATTAAAATTTGTAAAAGACCACAAAATTTACATCTCTTATTCAAAGGATCTCATTTATAATTTAAGTTTTCAAAACATTGTAAATAATAGTAAAACACATTAAAGGAGATGTGTTAAGAGGTATTAAAGTAAGTTTTTTTAGATCATCCTACAATTTTATGAAGACGGTTTTCTCTGTTCAACTTCTTTCTTATACCAATTGTGAAATATTGTAACTCAAATATTTAGTATCCTACCTTACCTGAAATGTAGCTGTCATCATCAAGGATGTAAGGGGTGTGTTCTACTGAGAAACAATCTAAAGGCTATATTAATAATACCAAGTAGCACCCAATTGACAAGGAGTCATGCACATTATCAACATACAAAATTTAAATCCCTTGTTCAGTCATAACTTAATGCAGTTAACTTCATGAATAGTTGGTCTCATTCATTGTCCTCGCCCTCACCTTTATCAGAACCCTCCCCTTTATCAGATGACTCGTCATTATTGGATGCCTCACCCTTATCAGATGACTCAGCTTCCAATTTCCTTTTCTTTCTCGACTCATCTTCTTTTCCCTTTGACACTGCCGCTTTCTTTCCAACATTCTTCTTCCTAAACTCTGTTAAGCAATGAAGAAAAAGTGTTGAGGTGGGCTACAGATACAGACACAGAAAATTACCTCTTCCAAAACTAACTGTCTGTCAAGTGCAAACACTAGTCAAATCAATATAATTATACAACTACATACATCAGATATTTCCAATATGAAAAATAAATAAAATAAATCTTATTAGACATTACTAATGTAAAACACTACAAAGTATTGTCTTGTATGCTTCAAAAGTGCAATCCCTCCTAGTCTCCCACTGAATATAGGTACTTGTCTATTTGAATAAAATAAGAGATCCTCCAAACATCTTTGAACCAAATTTTTTTCACTACACTTCATGTGAATAATAGGGTTTAGTTTGCCATTAGGAGTCTTAGACCCAAGTTTCAAATGTGAAAAAATTAAAACTATTTGGAGTAGCTTCAACTTGAAAGTGAATCATGTATCCACAGTTAACTTGACAAGGCACGGCCAAACATGCAGTAAAAGTAACAAATTTTCAGGTTCCTCTTCATATCTTGGAACCTAATACTTTCCACTAGAATACCTAATCGTTCTTTTAGCACAAATGCAAAGAAAAAAGTTATTAACAAGCCAGGATCATATCTTAAAGCTGATCAAATAAAACAAACTCAGTCTCAATAAAGGAGCCAAACAAACTAGAATAAGAAGAATATCCAAGTTGAACATGTAATTGAGATTCATCATAATATCTCTCATCTGGTTACTCTCTTCACGTAGAGAAAGAAAGAGAACATATCAAGTGAGAGGATTTTCATTATGAGTGACCGAAAGAAGTGGATGTTGGCCATTGAATCAAACCACACAAAGTTAAGATTTACTTAGTCACGATTTTAAGTGGTCATAAGATCATTAAACAACTTTCAATCCTAACCATCCTCTCAATCTCTCATGTCACAATGTTCAGACTTCCAGAACAAAGTGATTTCCCAAGACTTGACAAGTTCCTAAAAATAAATCAAAATTGTAGAACCCTGATCTTTGGTGTGAACCAAGACATTTTAAGTGACTAAAAGTAATCTACCTTCAAGGGAAGCTTTTAGAGGACGAACAAACTCAGAGAACTCGGTTTCTTCAAGAGCTTTGAAAACATCCTCTGCGGTGATAATCTGTCTCTTTGCCTCCCTACATATGTCATTGGCCCTGCACCACACCCATCACATCACCTCACACATTCATATCAAATCATTCCATAAAAATATCTTCGGCTTTTTCTATCTATTTTTTTTTTTCATTTTTACTTTCTTCCATTGTTTGAAATCAATCTTCACCCAATTGGAATTGTAAGTTTTGTAATCAGGGAAAAGAGATCCAAACATAAAAATTGAGAACTTACGTGGCAGAAAGGTAGTGGATGAAGATCCTACCGCTTTCTGAGAATGCCAGAAGACCATCTTTGCTGACGGAAATTTCTCCTTCTTCAGAGCAACGGGACAGTTTATCCTTCACAACACGGCGCACGATAGTCCGGGGCAGTTCCTCGGCCTCAGCCATTCTGTTCTTCTATTTGGAATTGGGAATTGGAATGAATTTAGGGTTATGATTTTGTAGTTATACCTCTTTTCCCGCCATTATCAATTCCTCTTTATTACAATTCCTATTAAAATTTATATATAGGATTTTGTTTGAAAGTGAGTTATAAAAGAAAAGAAGGAGAAAGACATTGGAAAATTCATAATTGATACAACTGATCTAATTAATTAAAAAAAATAATATATAAATTATAAATTTATTAAAATATCGTTATTTTGATATTTTTATTTAAAATAATCGGTATATTGATATTTAAAGGTTTATAATAAATAACATGCTCATCCCAAATTACTTTTATTTTTATTTGACTAGTTCTTAGCTTTGCCTACAAACATACAACTTCCATGAATAACCATTTATGCTGCATTGATTTTGTATTATAATAATTAAAAATATATGATGTTAGCAAATTACTCATAATTGATTATGGGATTAGTTGTAATCAATTATTCATTAACAAATAATTGATTATCATTATATTTTAACCTTACACCTGTCTTCCTTGTTTTACTATGTTTTTACGCTTGAAAAAATAACACGTTAATAGATGATAAATTATCAGAAAATATATATTTTGTAGATGTGTATAAATTAAAAATAAATCAATAATTAAAAGTGGTAAGGAAAGATGTATATTATAGAATTAAGTGTGCTGGTAAAAAAATATAGATAATAATGAATTTTATTGATAACAGAATCAAAATATAACATATATTACTTGAAATTTCTTAAAATCACAATTAATGAGTATAGAAGGCATATAATTGTTTTTAATATATATTGGACACTAAACTAAGGAAGCAGAAAAATGCTCTTAAATGTGTTATAAATACATGAAAATAAATAGTGTGTAAAAAACAAAACAAAAATTTAAGAGATTCATTACGTCAACATATTTATAAATATTTTTATTAATCTTGTAATATTTTAAAAAGTATATATTGAAAATATTGTAAAATATTATATTACAATACCGTATTTCAGATACAAGTGTACATAATAACATTAAATAATTTAATATTTAAAATAAAATTCATCAATTAAAATAATAAATGTTTTGATTGTTAGAATTTCTTATTTTTTATAATTTTTAATTTAGGACACTAAAAGTTTTAATAAAATAAAATAAAGGTATTAATGTTTAAAAATGGTTACTATATTAAAATTATTTATTTTAAAATAGAAGAATAAAAAAGAGCTGCACTTATCTGCATTTACTTTTTTTATGATAATAAAAATTAAAATTTAATTATTATATTAAAATTAATTGAAAATATTACTAATTTTATATAAAGATTATAAAATTTATATATAAGAAATAATATTATTAAAATTATATAAAAGGATTGCCTGTAATTTTTCATAAAAATAAAGTCAAATTATAATAAAAAGTATATAAAAAATAACTATAAACTATTTTAATTTTATTTTAAAAAGTTATAATTATATAATTCAATACTTTAGATATTGTTTAAAAAATAAAAACTAAAAAATTGATTAATAAATATAAAGATACAAACAGTAAAAGATTTCAAAGAGTGAACACCAAAAAAATAATTATAAAATCTAATCTTCAATATCAATTATTATAAATATAAATAATAATTAAAATATTGTTGATATTTTTAAAAATTTTATAAAAGAATGTGATATTGTTGTTAAGTATTGAAAAGATAAAACCAATATCAAAAAATTTCTTAGTGATATTGATGATGATGTTGTTCAAACTATTAGGAGACTTGAGTTACCTAGAAAAGGTGTTCAGAAGACTTGAGCCTGATATTCTTCTCTCTTCGATTGCTACTTTGAGGAAGTTGTTGATTTTGTTTCAAAGTATATGATGAATAAAAATGATATGAAAGATTCTCTTAATGAGAATAAAGATGATGTTGTTCAAACTAGAAGACTTTAGGATCCTAAAAAATATTTTAAGAAAGATCAAACTAAGAAGAAATGATTATCCTTGTAGTTTTTTTTTTTTTAGTTTTTCCTAATAAGTTTTTGCCTCCTTTTTTAGGTTTGTTTTGGCGAATTCTCCTTGCACCTCTGTACTTTCTCCCTATATTTTCATTTTTTAATTACAACAATATCCTTATAAGTATGGTAAAGAGTGTGGTGATTTATCTTATGGGATAAACTAAAACATGTTAAATGATAGAACTACTCTCTTAAACACTGCACTTGGAGGATAATGAAAGTGTTGCGGCTGGAAGTGAGGTATGGAGGTGTAGGAGTACAAGTGAGATTATTTAAAAAGGTGACATTTAAGATTGTTTAATAATTTTATAAAGGTTAAAACTGATTTTTTACAATTAATATGGAGGTAGAAGGAGAAGGTACGAAGGTGGAGGGTTTGTCTTTGTTTTTCATCCTTTTGTATTTTGACCTAGTCCCCATACTTGCTTATTTATTTTCTCTTTAATAATATATTTTCGTGTAATAGCAAATGATTGTTGAGATATCAAGTTTCACAGTGATGAGTAACATGAAATTTTATATTAAAATAATATTAAATGTTTGATCTAGATTTGAAATTTATTCTTATATAGGTGGATTTTGGCATAGTCTTCCATACTTGTTTTTACTTTTTTTTTCTTGTTTAATAATATTTTTTTTTATGTAATTACAGAGACATTTAGCATAAAATTTTAAAAAATAAAAAATAAAATAATTTTAAGTTAAAACTAAAAAATATTTAATTCTCTTTAGATTTGCATGTAACAGTTCTCACTAAAATGGTTGATTATCTAAAAAAATATGGGTATAAATAACATCTACCTTACATTATGATTGTTTTTTCATTTTTTATAACTACAGTTACTTTGTTCATGTGCATAATATTAACAAAGATTTAGTTACATTATAATTCTTAAAATTTAGAGTATATTTTTATATTTAAAAATTAATAATTTAAAAATATTTTTTTTTAAAAATACTAAGGTGGAGAACTAAAATAATTTTGTATTTATTTATTAAATAATAAATTTGAAGATTTTTTTTTTTAATTTGAAAAACTAAATTAGTCTTTCTAGATTATGAAATGTCCTTTTGCAGTTACCTCAATTATTTTGTATGTATTTAGAAATTATAAAATTACTACTTGACTTATAATTATTTATTCAATATTATAAACTAATAAGATAATGATTTATTCCGTATAAAGATAATAAGAATTACTGGTCAACTTAAATTATCACTTCTAATAGAAAAATGAAATCTTGATAATTAATAATTAATTATAAGAAAGTAAATATAATAAGTGTCAATAATTTTAAAAGTAATTTTAGAGCAAATGATTGTTGTTACTTGAGGTGTCATCCTAACTGAGATCTTAAGTTGCACAATGATATCTAACATGAAAGTTTTTATTTAAAAAAATAAAAATAAATAATACAAATAGTTAAAAATTGGATGTAACTAATTAAATGAAAATAATTTTCTTAATTATTGAGTTAATTGGTTAAAAGATTAAGAAAAAAAAAGGTAGAGCCCAATTAGATTAGTAGACAATAATGAAGGAGTTGTTTTTAGTTTTTTTTTTTCGACAATAAAAAATAAATAAATGTGAACCACTTCGAGGGTGGTTCAACTCTTATACAAACATAAAATACTTAAGATGCTCTATCTCAACACTCACACCGTCAGATGTCTAGAATTACAAAACAATCCTAACTCAACCCAAAATATTCGAGCTAAAAGATAAATCAAGAAATCATCGTCATACAGACCAAAGGTTCAAGACACCACTCAAAAAAGGAGAACAAACCAATGAGTTGTTTTTAGTGATAATTGATAACAAAAAAAATTAAGTTTTTTGTTTGTGTATTTGGGGGTTAAATTGTTGGTTTAAATGGCTACCACAAAATCCAACATACATATAGTTCTCTTATTTTCTGAAAAATAATAAATAAGCTAATAATAGTTGTTAAGAAAATCACTATACTCTTTTTTACACCTCCAATTTCTGGGATTTATTTTGGTTATTGATAAAAGTGTATGAATGATTTTAACAATGATATATCTTCCATTTACATGGACAAACAAAATCACTGACTTCATGTGAAGTATAAGATTTTCCTTGGAAAAATGAAAAGAAAGTTGAGCTGATTTAGTTTTCTCTCCCTGCAATCAAAACCAATAACATGTAATCAAATCATTTGACTTTAAGAGATTTATTTTCAAAAGCTGTCAAAAATCTGAAGAGGGGAAAGAAAAAGTATAATGCTTCAAAGATATTTAAGCACAGTTTGAAAGATCCCTCAGACTTATAATGCTTTAACAATTGCTAAGCCCAATTACAAGACACACAAAAAGTCACACATTGGAACAATTGACACCACAGATGAGATGAACATGACTTCATCAGTAGATATAGGAAAAATTAACATCTTTTTAAAGTCTGTTAGGTATTTTTCATTACTCTAGACTCTTTTTCAAGACTAGATATTCTGATATTTGGTCGGTTAACATATCACTGCATCTGAAATATTGGAAAAAATATATTTTTGTCACACTGAAACAATACTCTTCCACATTCTTTGTATATTTCATACTAAGTTGACTAGATTGGTTTATATTTGGCACATCAATCATTGAAAAGAGATGCATGGCATGGGAAAATGCAGGTATGATTAAGAAAAAAATATGGGAATTAAAGGAGGAAATTATTGGAACAAGAGGGAGATATATGTGAGATAAGATTAACAAATAACAACTATGGATAAAACTTGTGGGGTTTGAAATTCTAACAAGAGGTTATGAGGGGTTTTCTTTTTAATCTGATGCATCTGATTTGGACTTTTGTATAGCTGAAGACAAGAAGAATATCATTCACAGAAAGATTCATATGCATGATTGCAAGTGGGAGACAAGGAAGATGGAGACTCATTATCTTGTTTTAATATTCAAAAGAGTAATGAAGGTTTTCTTGGGTGGTTAAGGTCGGCACAAGAGTCCACTTGTGGCATGCATTGATATTTTGGCAGAACCTTTCTATAATAATGTTCCAAAACTTTCCCATTAAATTATTTTGTTATAATTTGTACACACCTTAACTAGAAAGTGAAGATTAAAGTGATGACATCAAAATAAATTTTCCTTTGAAGCCTTGGACTGAACTTTCTCACACAACCATATATGTATTTTTTCTTCTGAAATCTAACCGTATCAGTTTAAATTTTCTGACATGTTAGGATGAATGAATGAATCCATAAAATGTTAAGCAATTATCTTCTTATATAGCATGTGACCTATAAGGTTTGAAAAAAACTATCAAAAGCCCTATACTTGCATTGTATGTTATATCATTTTAACTCATGTATCCCACAAATACTGAAACAGTAGTTGGAGAAAATACCAATTTCCTTGAAAATAAAATACAAGGAAAATTGTTCAAAAGGAAAAGAAAAATACATGAACACATTAAACTTTTCCTCACCTTAATAGCTTTGTATGACAAGATATGACGTATGGAAAATCCTCTGTTTTCGTATGAGACTTCCCTTCTTCTGATCACCATCTTGAAAGCTCCAAAGCAAAGATGAAGCTTGTAACTATACATACAAAAAAATTGACTGACAAAATCTGCAGATTAAGAAGATGGAAACATTAGAACCACTGAAAAAAGATGAATTTTTTTAGAAGCAGGTTAAACTTCCATCATGTGTCTACTTACGTTGGATTTAGCTGCCATAGGCATCTGTGGAAGATAACCCTTCAATTCAATGTTATAAACTGGATTACCATTAGGATAGTAAAGGCCATAGTTTCTCTCTGATGCTGGACCGGGCTTCAAATCCTCATTAAAAAGTGCAAAGACATAGATATCAATAGGAACCAATGGTTTTGCAGGAGTGCCTTGTTTCTGCTCTATCCTTTTGAGCAAGTTACCATTATACAGTGCTGCATTCTGTGGTGTAGCTCCAATCTCTTCAGGGTCACCATTAGAAGGCCAACCAGTTTCAGAAATCCTCACTTGAATGTCATCATGCCCCATTTGTTTGATGGCAGCATAGACAGCATCAATTTGAGCATATAACATGTTGTCATAATGCAAATTGGTATTGGGATCAACCGTGCCTTGATTTGGCTGAAAAAGCACATAGTTTAAGGGAATCATATTTGGGTTGTCTTTGTATGTAAAGAAAGGGTATGCATTGATGAGGAAAGGTGAGTTGATTTGAGCATGAAAGTCAAGAAGGGGTTTGATATATTGCACAAGATCTTCCCTAAAAGCCCCAGTTGAAGGAGGGTAGGAATTGGATAGTGTGTTGAAGGAATGAGCGGTTGTGACAGTAACTTGTTGGTCTAGTCCAAGATTAACAAGGGCATCATGCACAGTTTGCATTGCTGGGAGGAGGTTCAACATTAGCTGAGTATCATTGCTGTTGAACACCTCATTTCCCACAGTGATGCAAGTGATTTTAGTCTGTGAGAAGTAAGGTTGGACATGCTGCTGAATCCAAGTTTGAGCTTTAGAAGGGTTTGTCATGTTCTCTAGGTACTCATTTCCAAGTCCTATAACAAATTCCACATTGGATTCTGAGAAGGCGACTAGAACATTTGGATCAGCATCATACAGTTTGATCCTACTCACATTCAAAGATTTTATAAGAACTGCTACTTGAGATGGAAGAGGTAAATTGTTGGCTATCTGTCCGTAGTTGATTCCAAAACCATGGCCATGGATTTTCACTAACAAATCTGCAAACACATTTGAAAGAGAGAAAACAATCAGCTTAAAATGCTTAATGCAGTTCAACTTGCACAAACGATCAAACATTGAATCAAGAAAGCTATCTAAGTCAGATTAAACATTGAACAAGCCCTCAGGAGAATAGACACTACACTACTCCAAGTTGAGAGAACAATGGTTGATTCCTCATGTGAAGCTATTCTGATCAGAACAACTCAATAGGAGTAAGTAAGTAGATAGAATGTTCCATTTCCAAGGTGAGTATAATAAGACTATTTTAGGTAACAAAAACTTGTTTTCTTTCCTTCTCTTTTCTTTTTCATCCACTTTCCTGGAATCAAATGGAATCAAGCACAAGTAGACAAAGCAGATAACAAACCCGAAATGGAGAGAACAAACAAAAGCATTGACACGAAGAAGGAACAACTTCTTATTACTGATCTGATCATCATCATGGCCAAGGACCCCAACTCAGAGCACCACAATTTTAGGCACACAAACTGAGATAATGCAACAGTTGGCCACCTAATACAGCTTTTCATTCCATGTGAGAATCAGAGCTTTTCATAATATATACACATATATCTATACACATATTAATCATTGTTAAATGAGAATGAGGATTCAATTTCCAAGGGCAATGCTATTATAGCTGTCAATTTATTTACATCATTCTTAGAGCAGTGTTACTAAGATAGATAATAAAACAAAAGAACATGCATTTTAATACACTACCTCTTCTTATTTTGTAAACAAGGATGAATAGTGTAAAAAGCTAACCAAACAAATAATGTACAGATATGACGTGAAGAAAGATAACAAATGGAAAACAACAAAATTACATTGTAAGTGTGGGTCCCGCATTAATTATATATTTTTTTTTCTGTAAAATAAGGGATGTCGCATTAACTAGATATAAAAATATTTTAATCAATAATAATAGTTATTTTATTTAAATAAAGCTGAACCCAATTTTACCCTTCTTTGACATAAAATAACTAGTTTCCTAAAGAATAACATCTTTTACCAGTTACAAAAAGCTTGTATATTAAACTATCTTACAAAGTTTCTTTTTCTTCTTTATTTATAATATATCTATTTTTTTAATAGCAACTTGCACCTTACAAAATTAAATGCTTCTCTCACATGGCTACAGCTATGATCAGAGAGTAACATGCATCACCACGTCCTCAAGAATAGTGTATTAAAACCAACCTAAACGCTCTTTATAATCTATTTTCTCACAAAATAATATCTTAATCTATTATTGTTAAATATTTTTTAAATTGTTATCTAATTAGCTAAATCTTTGTTATCAAATTTAAAATATAAATAATTGGTAATTAAAACTTTCGTTGTTAAAATCTTGATAATTAATTAAATATTAATTTAGAAACTATTTAACAATAATAAAAATTAATTTAGAAATTAATTTTTTTTAATCTTTAAAATAGTATTTAATTTAATCATTATAATATTTTGTCTTTAAAATTTGTTTTTATTTCATGATTTTCTTGTAATGTTAATAATCAAGTGTGTATAGAGTTTGATCATATAACATTTTGTTTATAATTTATTTTAGGATTAAATATTACTTTTATTATGTATTTTCACGTTAAAATTTAGTTTTTTTTAAGTCCACCTCCAAGTTGTTTATAATAAAAAATTATAAAAATAAATTTTTGTTAAGTGGCAAAGATATTTTTAATATGGATTATGATGTTAAAATATTTTATTATCAAAATGAAAGTTATATAACATATTTTATATTGAAAATTAGTTTGTTATGTAAAAAAAGTTAATAAAAACTCATTTTAATAATTTTTTTTAGAAGTACTTTAAAAAATCTAAAGTTTGAACATTAGTGTTGATTATGATGATGACTATATAATGAAGTGAAAGGTAGGGGTAAGTTTTTATTATTATTGAGGTTACTAATTTGTTTTAACTTTGAATATACTTCCCTCAGTGAAAGTGTTCAGAGTGAAAACTTAAACTGGGAAGAGACGCAAAGCCACAAGACTTTGAACGTTAAATCTGCCACTAAAATGGCCAGAAATTAATTAATTAATTAATTAAGTAATATGATGAAATAATGTTAATGGTTTTATATTAAAATGAAAATGGTTACATTAATCTGAGTGAAACGCACGTGTTGTTGAGCAAAAAGGGCTCCATGAAAGTCGGCTGATTTACCTTCCAAGTGGCACGTGTTTGGTGTTTTGTGAAAAACCATTTTTCGATCTATTCATTCATTATACAAAATCTAAAATTGTGAACACCAACTTATTTTCTTTTATAAAAAAATATCCATTTTAGTTCTATAATAATACTTTTGCTAATGATCATGTGTTCATTGCCCTCACTTTTGGAATTCATTAGAATTTTCAAGACGATATTAATGACAATATATTTTTCACACAAACACGTTTTTTATTTTCATAATTAGAAATACTATTAAGTTTTAATAAAATAATTATCTATTAATTGAGTTTAATAAAATAATTAACAAGACCATGAATAAAATTAAGCTTAGTTTTTACAAGATTATCACACTGGTTTCAATTTTCAAAACTTTTTTTTCATAACATATAAACTTTTTTGCAGTTGTATTTGAAGTTAATTGTTGGTAGAAAAGATATGTTAATAATCATAGCATGGTGAGTGTAAGAGAGATCTATCTAAAATCTAATCTAAAAAGACTACAAATCTCTAGTGTGTCACACAAAACTAATATTAACACGCAAGTCACAACATTTTTATTCAATAACCTATAATCACATTCTACTTTTCATTTTTTATAAAAATGCTTTTAATGTTAGGGTTTTAAGTTTATGCATTATTATACACATTTTAGTTAGGCTGATTCAAATTCATATTCTATTTTTCATAAACTTTTGTTTTTAATAGACCATGAATGTTCTTATAAACGATATAAAGGAAAACATTATCTCTGCAAATTCTTTATCTCTGCAAATTCTTTACTTTGTATTTTTTAATAAAATAAATATTTATTTGTATATCCTTTTTTATAGAATTTTTTTTATTTCTTAAACAAATTCATTTGTTGTTTATAAGAGTGAGATTAATATAATAATCATTAAAATCAGAAAGTAATTCACTATTGAATAATATTTATGTTCTTTATCTAAAGGAAATATAAAGAAGATAATTATAAATAAACCTGTATCCTATGAGTTAGAAACAACATAAAAAACATAAAAAATAATTGTAATTAATTTAATTAGTACAACCATTTATAGGTTATAACTTTGTATTTACATGTCGTTATAATGATTTTTGTAAGAAACTTGTGTTTGAAACAAATTACAATTACAATCATAAAACTTTATATAAAGTTGTGAGAAGAAATTCATAACAAAACAAATTAATATATATATATATATATATATATATATATATTCAATAACTATTATTTTGTCTTACTTTATATTTTTCCTTAAGAATAAAAAGTATTTAGTTATGATAATTAAATTAATTTTGAAATTACAAGATTAGAATGATTTTTGTTAATAAAAGCGTGTCTCTAACAATGTTTTAGCATTGAAAGATAACTTGTAAAAAAGTCTAATAATAATGTGACATGTGACTCACTTAAAATAAGACAATATCTAATAAATCATAAAACCTTTGTATTATAAATGTTTCAAAAATAAAAGTGTGTACCACAATTACTCTTACTTTAATTAACTTGTTAATGAATATAATCAAAACTAACTTTTTTTATACATAAAAATAGTTTAGTAATTTTTTATTTAGTTATTTGAGCTAGCTTATAAATTTTATTATCATCATGGATCCTTTTTTTTATATATTAATCTTTATAATCACTTTTCTTTTTCTTCTAATGTTCTGTTTGTTAAGTATGAATTTTTTTTATTAAGACACGATAAAAAAGAAATAAAAGAGTTATGTTGGTTAATATAAGAAAAGAGAAAGCACATGTAACAAAATATATCATGTATCAAAATATAAGAGAACCTGTATGCTTTGTTTGGTTGAGTTCATATAAGGTAGAAGATTGATTTTGAGTGACTTGAAGAGAAATAATTGGAAAGTGAGGTGATTTGGTTAAATGGTAGAAAGTTCATTAATACATGTGATTAATTTAATTGAATTAATAAAGGTTGGTAGGTTTTTTTAGTGTAATATCAAAATTTCACTTAGGTGTATTTTTAAAAACATAAACATTTTTTGGTTTAAAAATAAGTTGAGAAAATGAAAATAAATTATTTCTTTAAAATATTAATAATTAAAAAACATTATTTATTATTTTTTAATAATAATTATAAAAAAATTAAAGAAAAGTTCAATAAAAAATTATTTAAAAAAAATATTTGAGAATGGTAAATTAGTAATTCACTAAACAATTTCCACAAATCCATCACTTTCTCTTTATTTCACACTCCATTTTCTCTTATAAATCTTTTACTATAAATCATCACAAATTACTTAAATAAAATACACACAATCCTCACAAATGATATGGATCAATCCCCATAAATAATAAATCTTAATTACTAAATAAACCTTTACTATTTTTTTTTTCAAGTTTGTGAAGAAAAGACATGAATGACGTATTATCAAATTGATTGTGTTAACTTTTTTTATAGTTGAAAATATTTATTACAAAACTTTTTTATAATAGTAATATTGTTACCTTGATTTCCTACGAAAAAAACTTAGAGTTTAAGTTGACTTTGGAAAGGCAATATAAATTTTGGCAAGATAAGATACATATTGATTGGTTTAATAATGATGGTGATAAAGGAGGTGCTAGTTTTTTTTATGCAATTGTTAAAAAGGTGATTCTGAATATATTTTGGTTAGTAAACAACAATTTAAGAATCATATTTTGAATTATTATTCTACTGTTTTTGTTGCTTATAATGATCATAATATAATGAATCTTCATAATTTTGTTGATTTTTATGTTACTTATATGGTGATTGTGACTAAAAATGATAATTTTGTCACTTGCCCTTATTAATGAGATTATTGCCCTCTTAATGAGATTATAAATGCAATTTTTAACTTCAATATCATACTAATTGGGGTTATTTTGGAAATTATAGATGCAAAACGATTAAGCAATTTTTTCCTTAAAATTGAATTATACCTATTATGAACTTTAGTGTTATTTCTTTAATTCCTATAGTCTAAAAGGTTATAACTTGAAATATTTTTATCCTATTTTTGTCACTAATATTTATTTTAAAGTTATTACAAAGATTCTAATAGATAAGTTGAGTAACATTTCTGGTCAATTTAGCACTCTCAATTAAAATTGTTTTGTGAAAGGAAAACAAATTACTGATAACATTTGTCTTACTTTTGAGGTCATAAGTATGTTATCTAATAAGGCTAAATGGGGGAAAGTTGACTTTAAAATTGCTATTAAGAAGAGTTTTGATACTCTTAAGGATTTTCTCTTATTTGTTAAATAATTTTGTAGGTCAAGACTATTCTTCATTCAACTTACCTTTCTATCAGCGTTAGTGATGATCTTGTTGGTTATTTTAAGTGTGAAAGAGGTGTTTGTTAAGAGGATCATGTCTTTCATCATCTTTTTCTATATTATTGAGGGAGCTAGTAAAGAAATTTCTTATATAGTGGTCACTACCAATATTCTACCCATGATTAGTTCGAAAGGTGTCTTTATTTTCTATAACTAATAAGAAAATTCTAAGAAGTTATGGTGTTGTCTTTGGTTAATGGCTTAATAATTCAAAAAGTCATTTTTATCTGACACCACTTTTATTTCCTTCAATATAAATATCAAATAGATTCTTGGTTTTGAAAGAGGTCAATTCCTCTTCACTTATTTAGAGGTTCCTACTTTTAAAGGCACTTCTAAAGTTAGGTATCTTATGTAGTATTAAACATAAATTGAATTATTGGAAAAGGAAAATGCTTAGTATGATAGATAATATTCAATTAGTCAATTATATGATCATTGATATTGTTTACAACTTTCAAGTTTATAAATGGCCAATTTTTTTTAAAGGAATTGGAAAGTTGAACTTTGCAATTTGACTTGGACTGGGGATATTTCTAAAAATATCTTATGAGTATTAAATGGGACGCATTGTGTTCTAACAAACATGATGGTGGACTTTGTTTGGTTAATCTTAAATAGGAAAACAACACACATAGACACATATAAATGCATACCCACACCCACCAACACCAACACCAACACCAACACACACACCACTTGTTCTTTTTAAATATTTTTCTATTTGTCATGTGATAATTTTTGGTATGATTTGGTTCTTAATATCTCAAAATGAATTATTGTATTATTGGTAATTGACAAACAATGACTTATTGAAATGATACTTTCTTAATACTTTTATTTCTCGGTATTTTGGTATCCCTAATTATCGCCTATAATGGTCTGAATTGGAACATCCCACACCATTTGACTACTCTTCTTGGTATGAATAACATTAATAACATGATTATAACTTATCAAAATGATGAACCTATATAAATATGAGATGATTTTGACCTACCAAATATGAAGATTCAATGTGTGTTCATTCATATTAGCTTTAATTATCCTTCTTGGAAAAAAATATGGTCGAATAAAATTCTATTTGTTAAGTCATTGATTTCATGAAAACTACTCCATAATAACTTACATGCTCAAAAACATGTTACAATTAGAGGTATCAACATGTATTTAAGGTTTCGTTTTTGTAACAATTAAGAAGAAGATTGACCCAACATTTCTTTATTTATGTTTTTCTAAAAGATTTTGACTATGATTAGCTTATGTTTTCCTTAAACTTTGTTGTTATGGATTGATGATATTTTTTAAAAAAAAGTTAATCCGATGGTATGTGATATTATACTTGTTATAACTTTCATTATTTAGATTATTTGAAAAGTTAGAAATCATATTAAACTCAATAAATTTATCCAATTTCATTATATTTTTCATTTAATACAACAAAATGTTTAAATAGTAAGAAAAAAAATCCTCTAAATATATGAATAATTAATCTTTATATTTTAATATTTTTTAATGTTTAAATTAGAAATTTCAAATTAATTTAATTTTTTTATTAATAATAAATAAAAATAATATTTCTTTATGATATTTTCTTAATCAGATAATTTGTCTTTTCAATATTTTTTAAGAAACATTTTTCTTATAGTGTGTCGGCTTCTTTCTTTTTCTTTTGTTCTAACCTCTTAGCTAAGTTACATAAAACACGGTTACCAATCATTTTGTTTTATATAAAATCATTCCATCTTTATTATTTTTTTATGATATAAATTTTTAAAATTATGATAATTATATATATGTATATAATTTTCAACTAAATAACTAATTAAATCTTTTTATGTCATTTAATATTTATTAACTAATTTCTAAAACATCTTTTATTTAAGGTTTAATACCACTCTTGATCCCTATATAAGTGGTCAAAAATAAATTTCGTTCCTCCATTTTTATTTTTTTCAATGTGATCCATTATGTTAGATTTTCTTTAACGTCATTAAGTGGATGCTGACTTTGAAGATAGAGTTGGTCACAAGGAATTTCATTTGAAACACATGTACAATGGCAAAGTCGATGAGGTGAGATTTGTCTCTTTTGTGTAGATTCCTAAGTAATCCTTTTCCCCTATTTTGAGTGTGTTCTTCTTATCTTATGCTTGGTTGAGAAGGTTGCTTCAGTGCTTATCAATGTATGGGTAGGAATCTTTATCATCTTGTAGTTGTAGTGGATGGGGGTTGCAAAACCAGTGTAATTCCTCTCATAGTGGTGATAGTAGGAGTTCCTTCGTTGCACCCATTTGCCATTGTAGAGATTTTGTAGTATTGAGAACAATTACAACTATTAAGAATGTTAGGAAACAATTTTGGGATTATCCTAAGTATAAAAGTTAGAATTATGGAACTTTGTTTAGTTAAACCTATATTTGTTCTCTGCAACCACTTAATTAGTTTTGTTTTGTGCTTTTTTTTCTCTCAAAAACATAGATACAATAGAGAAGTGTTGGATACAATTTCTTCAAACTGGTGCATTCAAAATGTTGACGATGAAAGAGATGCAATTATTGTGTGATAGAGGAAGGAAATATATAATATAGAGAAATGTGTTCCGGGGTCCAGAAAATTGCTTCAATTGTTGTTAGTGATGGTGTGTTTTTATCGTGTCAGTGTTGTTAAAATTCCTATAAGATATGTTTGTATTAAGTTTATTGAGATTATGAAATTTTTGTAATATAATGTTCAATAACTTAAAGTAATCTTCAATTTAAGTAATGAGCATGTGAAGTTGTTAGAGTATTTATATTAAATAAATTATGAAGGAAAAAAAATGAGAAACTGAACTTACGATATAAAAATAACCAAAGATACTTTAAAAATTATGTTGGAAATACATCCAACTAATCGATATATGTCAATTACAATTATACTTCAAAATACAATCACATAATTAATTATTGTGAATAACAAAGTTTTTGTACTTCAAAAATATATGTTAAAAGTGTACTTCAAAATACATGCTAAAACCATAATTTTTAGGCGGTGGTAGTACATTAAGTCATGTAGTTATCTTCCATAAATATTGACCATTAAATGGGTAGATAATTGGGACATAGACTATTTCATATGTCATCTTCTTGAAGCAATTAAGGATGAAGTCAAGTCCATTCAAATTAAAAAACTTCATTACAAACTTGCACATGCCTTGATGTCATTTTTGTCACCCTTTGTGTGCCTTTAACCTTGTAATACTTGTGTTCCATTTTTTGATAACTCTACTACGTATGTCAGAACTCTTCAGATTTGAATTTCGTCTAATACAAGACTCCAACTTTCCATTTAACCATTTAGTACTCACTAAATGAAATTTAAATTATCTACTACAATTATGTATGCATTTAATTTTTCTTAGTTGCCAACAACTGGTTGATGGTAAGTGCTTACAATTACAAACCACTTACACTTTTCTTGTGCCTCGTTACATTTGACCATAACTCTCTTGTAATCATTCTTCAAAAAAATTAGATTTCTCCCATAATGAACAACATATGTTCTTATTGCATCTTTAAATTGTCTTATCAGTAAAAATATGTCCCTAATTTCCACTTGAAATTAGTCATGATTTTTGACATTCTAAAGGTACCAAATTTACCAGTACTTCGTGGCCCATCATCATCTTGCTCACTCTCTTTCTCACTGTCCAAATCTTATGACTCTCAATATGTGACAATCTTCTATCATTTACACATATGTCATCGGTTAGGCTATTATCATCACCCAAAGATTGTAAATCATCCTCACAATGTTGTTCATAATCTTTCACAAGTGTTTCTCTTGCACTTATACTTCTTTTCCTCATTCTCTAGTAAGTACAACTAACTCACACACACCTTCATTAGATACTATACGAATTTTAACATTTCTTTCACATAATCCTTCATTCCATTCATTTTCAACATCACCTTCAACTTTCACATCCATAATTTCATCAAATCCTAAAGTATCTTCACCTATACCATAATTTGATTCTTTATTGGGTCTCTTAACCAAGAAGAATCTTTCGAAACCTTATCATCTTCCTCCATATTCCTACTCTCATCTCCACATTATCACTCTTAGCTTTAACCTCACCATCATTCATACTGTTAGACTCAAATTCAACTTGATGACCACTCCCAACTTCAACCTTATGCTCATTCCCCTATCCACCTCACCCTCACCCTCATTCTCATTCTCACTCTGAGCCTACTCACCCTAATTATCACACTTAACCTCAACCTCACTTTGAACCCCACCCTCATTCCCCCTTTCCACCTCACCCACATTATTACTCTAAACCTCATTCCCTCTCCAATATGAACCTCAACCTCATCCCCTCCCCCCCTTTCCCCAAAATTACCCTTAGAATAATTGTCAACCCTATATTTCAAAAATTTATTCATAGTATGAGGTTTAGACACCATGTGTACCACAAACAAATGTAATTTACCATATTGTCTTGCATTGCTGATCATATTAATTGCACCATTGTCATCAGACAACAGGTGCAATATATTTTCCAACATACAACACCCACTACGAGAATACCACAACTCTTTCACTGTAACATATCTTATTTCCTTAAGAATAGCTAGTATCTCAAAATAACTTCATCTCTGTGAGTCACATGACTATGTACTTGTCTCACCAACATATTTTGGTCTCTCAATATTTACAAACTCCTCCCATGATGACCACAACATAAAAAAAACCCTTTGTACATCATGACCAATAAATAAACTTAACACTGCCAAATATGAATATGCATACAAAAATCAAACAAATTACAAAGTCATCCTTCAATTAATAAACTAAAAAGAAAATGGTGGACCACAGAGAATAAAATTTCCACTTGGTGGGACTCTAAACTCTAATCAACTCACAAATGCGTGGTGGGACCCTAAACTCTAATCAACTCACAAAATGCACGGTGGGACCCTTAACTCTAATCAACTCACGAAATGCAATGAAATTAATAAGCTACACAATTAATTACATTCAAACAACTAAAATCTCAAAATAATAATATTTTAATCCTATCATAAATCCTTAAACTAAGGAATCCCACAACAATCAAAGACTAACCAATTCAGACTCACCTTACAAAGTGAGTACAAAAGAATCCTACTACAGGAATCAATAACACCAATTGCACGAGTCCAATCTCTATCACTACAATGCACAAGATCACTCTTCAAATCTTGCAAAAAGTCCTTTAAGAAGAACCTCAAATTCATTCTTCTTTAATGTTCAGGAAAAAAAAAACTTTTTTTCCACCTCAATAAATATCTACAAAAATAACACAATTTCCAAGTTAGCTTAAAATTTTACATACATGTCATGTCATGTTTTGTACATTTGTTAGTCACACTAACAATGTTAACAAAAATGTATACCATTGAATCTTTTAAACAAAATTGAGGAATGAAATTGATTTTTATCACTTGAAACCAAAAGTGGTATCATACATTTATATAATTAATGGCTAATTTAAAAGTTAGTTTTCTCAAATATACTTTATTGAAAAAAAAATTAGCTTATGTGCATTATAACATCTTGATAATCATAACTCAATTATTAATAGACATAAATAGCAAACTAGACTATCAAGTGTTTTTTTTTCTTGTCGACAGTTAAAATTACTTATTTTACTTTCTATACACTAGAAAAGTGAAACCAACCTTTCAAAAATACAATTACATAATCTTAAAATTAAAAACTAAATAAACTAAATGTCCGATTCAATTTTAACAATGGCAAACGAAGATCAAATCAATCTGTATGAAAAAAACGTATTTTTTTTTATTTTCACATGTTTATTTATTAAACCGACTTTACAGTTAGATGAAAATGCAAAATGCATATATATCACACATATATCTTCAAAACATGTCTCTTTATGAGATTTGGCTTGTGAAGAAAAAAGAAGAAGAAAAAGGTGATTTGGACTGCTTTCAACTTACTCATGATTTGTTTGCTTTTAAAAAGTTAGAAAATAACAAAATATTCCACCTCACTTTTCTTTATTTGGCAAAACATATTGATGTTATAAGAGATGTTTTTATTTTTTAAAATTTGATTAGTAATTCAAGTATGAGGTAAAACAATTTTATTAAATAAAATTTATTTGAATTGAAAGTGATCTTATAATCTCTTATATAATTTTATAATTCATAGTATTGAACACATTTGCAGTGTGATGGTGGCCATAGCAACCCTTCTATTTAAACCCCTCTTTTTCATTAGGAAAGGGTTGGTGGGGGTAGCAACAACCACCATCAATCACCGGAGAAACACCCACAAAAAAGTTTCTACTTCTGTTATTTAATGTACCAAACACTTTTGAAAATCTCAACTTGGCTTCACCTAATCGGAGAATAGGAATAATAGAAGGTAGAAAGCAGCATAAAGCAATAGTTGAATACTTAACAAGATAACCATGATTTTGGAAGTATGTGATGCAATTTATGTTACTTATAATTTCTTTTATCTTTCTATATTATTTATACTTTTTTCCTTACAAACTATACATGTTTTAGCTTAGTACACATCTATCGAAAAAATAATTAACTATTATATTTTACCCTTGTTTAATGTATCTGTTTTGTAAATTTAACGATTTAATAGATGTAAATAAGGATATAATTAATTAGAAAACCATTAAAATGTTTAAACAAAAGTAAATTACTAAAGAACTACCTTGTTAATCCTTTTTTGAGGCAGAGGGTCAAAGTCCAACTAAGGTTTCATTATGCTTGGGCCTTACCTCCTGGACCCCAACTCATGTTAGGCAATTTCTTCCTGCACCGCCATATTTGCTTCCTGCATCTCCATAAATCTTTCAATTCTAAAATTACCCTTGGACAAAAAGTGTCGGTTTTTTTTTTTCATTTCCAAATTGGATTTTGAATTATAAAGTTTGTAATGTATTTTTAAACAAAAAAATACCTTCCAAACTTTAGAATTTGAAATATAATTTGTAATCTGATTTGAGTTAGAAGATACCTTATGAAATCTAGAATTAAGACTTTTTCTTTTATCAACAAAGAATAAATAAAATAAAAATAGACACTTCAGGGGTGTCTCAACCCTTATACAAAACCCCAAATTACAAGATCCTAGAACCCTACCAACTAAGGATCCGACAAACATTGTACTACATATCAAGGTAAAAAACCAGACCAAGATTATAGAAACCCACCAGATACAGTTGTCTCACCCCACCAAAGAGGTATCTAGAATTAAGACTATAAAATTGTATTTCAAATTTTAGGAGTTTAGAATCTAGAAAAAGGGAAAAAGAGGTGTCAATGAGAAAATGAAGAAAAGGGCAAAGTAGCCTTTTTTTCATATGCATGATTAGTTTATGGATTATGTAATCCGAAAGTCTTTTTTAGCTTCCGAATTACATAATCCGAAAGTCTTTTTTTAAATGCGTATTCGGATTACATAATTTGGAAACTACACTATGGAAGTGACACAAGAAGGTTAAAAAGGTATTTTCACGTTATGTATGAGAGTAACAAGAGTAAGAGTAACCGAATAATCTATAGAGGTGCAGGAAGAAGAAACAGTCCAAAGTCAGCTATAAAATGGCATTTGCTTCTTACGCCCAATAAATTTGAATATGCACAACCTTAAAGGCAAAATAATCAAAATGTTCTCTTTAATTTTTAATTGACGCAGGAGTGAGGACTGCAGGTCATAATGTATTTCAGATTTGATTCTGAATACATTTTTAAATTTGTATTTCTGAAAATATTTTTTAAATTAAACTTTCTGGAACAACTTTTATAAAATAATCTTTCCATAATATATTTTTAGATTACTATGGACATGGAATTTGAGCTTGAAGTTCAGTTTACTTCTTTTATATACTGAGATTTTTTTGTTGGTGTGAAGAACACTTGATTATATAAGTTCATAGAAGTAGAAACATGATGTGTACGGATAAAGGGAAACTTTTGGTTCTCGATTAGAAAAGAGAACTCCTTAACTAAATCTCAAAATAAATATCAAACCATCACAAGGGTGGTAAGTCAATTTTGCAACTTAAATAGGTTTTTCCACTGTCATTGAAAAGAGCTATAGTGGCAGGACCAGGACAGATAACAAGCAACCAGACACGATATAATAATAATAATGTGTCAGACAAACGTTCCCTCGAGTCAATCCTTTTATACCACCATTCATCTCGGAAACATCAACATAAAATGAACAGAAACATTCAAAAATGGATCTTGTGTTGTACTTGTATACAATTTTCGTTCTTACTAAATAAAGAACCATTATTTTCATAATGAGTCCGTATTATATCAATCAAGATATCCTGTTACATACACCAACTATTTCAAGAAAGCCATTAAATAGCTTTTAAGTTCTTGGTTTTAAAAGTTAAAGGCTTTCTTTTTTAATAATTATTTGCTCTTTGTTTTATTTGTTTTGAAAACACTACATTGCTCCCTTTTTTACATTGCACATACACTCCTTAAATTTTAAAAACATAACACATGCAGCTGTTAAAGACATTACACATGCATGCACCTTCTTGAAGACATTACACGTGCATTCCCTTATTGCATTACACTTATGCATAAACAATCTCATTTAAATGCCAAACAAAGTTGTTTATATTCTCAATAGCATGGTGCTTTGCACAAACAAAAATTCATTATCCCAAATCACTAATAATCCAGGAAGAAAGGTTGATTCTAAATCAGAAGAAGCAAACTAGTTGCAAAGTCTACCTTGAATTCCTAGTTCCCAAATCTAAGGCCAGATTTGGTCAGTAGAGTTCTCCTTCCTTGTGAGTTTCAATTACACAATCTGCAGTTGGATAGGAGATACAGGTAAGTACAAAGCCTTCCTTCAGTTGGTTGTCATCAAGGAATGAGCCATCAGACTGATCCACTGAGCCAGCAACAATCTTCCCAGCACAGGTAGAGCAAGCTCCCGCGCGGCAGGAGTAAGGAAGTTCAACTCCAGCATCCTCTGCTGCATCTAGGATATATGTATCATCTGAGGCTTCAAATTCATTCTCTTTTCCATCTGGGCCAATCAGCTTAACCTTGTAAGACGCCATGGCAGTAACTCTAAATGAAGAGGATGACTTCAAGCCAAAAGATCTAGAAACACTCTTCACAGACCCAAGAGAAGAAGGGCACTTCACTGTGGTGGCGAGAGTGAATTGATTTTTGTTAGGAGTTTGAAACATGCAATGGGAGGAAACCTTCACAGTTGACAAGGTTGCCATGATTAGCCTGAAAACAAATCAAAACTGAAAAATTAACCTTTTGCAGAAAAAAAGTGGTTATCTATAATATTGCAAAAAGGGCAATGGCAGTAAACAATTAGACAGACGTAGAACATACTAATGAATACAAATTGAAGACTTGAAATCCAATCAAATTGAATTAAGATAAATTTCTACAAGACTGAAAGAAACTAAAAGAATAAAATCACTTTGATTATAACTGTATGTAGGTCAACTTTTATACAGGAATTATCTTTCATTTAGCATATGAATGGCATACACAATATCTGTTATTTCTGCTCTATGCTGCACAGGTACCGGGGAATTGGATACAATAATGGCATGTCCTAATTTTAACACTGTTCTATAGGTATCCTGTGCAGTGCAGGTATGATTTAGGTATGGTTGTTGATTGAAAAGAGGTAAAAATATGATGCAAGTGCAAGAACTGAATGTACTGAACTAACTATATTTTATATCCAGTAACCTTATATTTTGCACCATTACATAGTTGTCTTAATATGTCTTAAGAGCTATAAAACCAATCTTATGTCTTAAGTTTATAGGAGAGAAACCCCCAGTCTCTTCAGATCCCACTCAATACTCACCAACGAACATTGAAAGACAAAGCACAACACAACATTTTCTAGAAACATCAGACAATTTATTCATATTATTTCATGCCATTTAATTACAATGTAGTAGCGTGCACATTTAACATGCAGAAAATGATTGAATAAAGAGTAACATCTTTGTGTCTTAATGCTAAGACCACCCCTTACTAGTGAACATTCAACATCCTCTGCTAGGCCAGCATGTTAAATTATTTCACATCACAAAATCAGAGAAGGTAACTACAAAACTATAACAACAAGTCAAAGGCAGACAGGTAAATGAAAGTAATTCAACAACTTGACTTCGTAATGAATTTATGCCATAAAAGTTTACAAAGAATAGAACCGATTCTATTCATTTCTATACAAAAGGCTCTTGATTTATGGAGCAGTATGAGAAGAAGCAGGATGATAACTCTGCTCTTCACTCGATGCTCCAATTTACAACAAAAGCAAGCTACTAAATGGCCTCATTCTCTCTCAAAGCCAATATTCTTAAACACCCATCGCACACAGCACAAAAGTTTTCCACAAACAGCCAAGAGACAAACCCTGAAACTCCAGAAACAAAACTCGACTGCATTACTAAACATCAAAGAAACAAAGTTAACCCACAAAAGAAAAGTTTGTTTCTTTGCATAAAAAAATTCCTAGTTAGATTACCATCCCAATCCCTAACTAATCAACAATGCAAGACACAAAGAAAAAGAGGGCAAAACAAAACATGCACAATTATTCAACCAAATATTTAGTCACACGGAACCTAAACTCCAACTAAGGTCTTTAAGAAGAAAGATCCTTTTTTTCTTGCTTTCTTCCGAAAACAAGCACGACCCATGTTCCAAAGAATCAGACAAATAATCAAATATGGTGTAAACACAAAATTTATACGTGTGTTCATTGAAAAACTTACGAAAAGAAAAACTTACGAAAGATTGATAAAAGGGAATAAGTGACTCAAAAAAATTGCATCTTTTAAAAGAAAAACAATCCTTATTGTGGAAAACTAATGAATTAGAATAAGAAAAGAAATGGATAGTTACATGAACAGGAAAAGGACTTACAGAGAGGAGAAGCTGGTGAATGTTGAAAGCGGAGAAAACGAAGTGGTTGGCAGAGAGAGAAAAGTGAAGGGTTCTTTGGGGTTTATGAATGAACGTTTCTAGTGATTCAGTTCCCCTTTTGCCCTCGCCCACAGTTTTACACACACTACTCTTCTTTTTAATTCATTTTTATATTATGATAGGGTTAATTAAAAATTATTATGACAAATACTAAGAAATTTGAAATATTTTTTATCTGCAATTATATGCATTAAACTGCAATGAGGTAAGAGTGTATCGTTGACTTAAAATTATTTAATACAATGATATGTCAGAATTAATTAATAGATATAAAATTATAGAAGTTAATTAATATATTTGCGTGATATTTTTATGTCAATTTTAATTCATTTTAAGATAAAAATATTTTATTGGAGATTATAATTTTTGGTTTTTAATTAATTTGAGTTTTTCATAATTTATACTAATGATGAACTATTTTAATTATTATATTCTCTTTTACAGGGTGCTGATATTCTTCTGTAAAAATATGAGTTTATTGGATATGATATAAGTATATTCAAACTAGGTTGGTTATAAAAATACGATATAAATGTATATTTTTTCATGAAATACAGGGAAAAAAATATTTCATTGATAACTATATCTTATTTTAATCACTAGAATATGTAAATAAAACTAAAACAACACAATTAAGACACTTAGTATTAAGAGTTATTGTTTTTCTTAATACTACATAATTTAATAATAGTAATATGAGTAGTCTTTATTCATATATCAAATTACCATGTGAATAATTTAATAAAAGGTGTAAAGTTTCTTTTACTACAGTGGGGCTTTTTTTTTCTTTTTCAAAAAAATTACAAGTCATGTCAACTTGGCATGACTTCATATACAGAAGTCGTGTCAAATTGGCACGACTTTGATACGTCAACCTGAATCTGCCACGTCAACCTGAAGTCATGCCAATTTGGCACGACTTTGTCCACGTCATTTTTTTTATATCGAGTAGTGAATTATGTAATATTTAAAATTAATTTGATACATAATTTTTTAAGGGTGTTAGTTTCAAGTAATCAAAAAATTAGATAATCGTGTATGGATCATGATTGACGGTAATGTAATATATTTATTTGAGAAGTGTTATTGTATTTGAAAAATAAATAGAGAATTATTTTTGTGGATGATTCAATTCCAAATAAGCTAAAAAGATGTTCACATTATAGAACTGAATGTCATAATAAAAGCAATTGTCCACACAGTTAGGTTTAATAATAAAATTCAATTCCAAGTTTGATTATTAATTTCCTAATTTTCTTTACCTATGTATTTATTCCTTCATAAAAAATTTATTTATCAATTTAATTTCAAATATTACATAACTTATAATTATAATTATAATATATATTTATTTAAAAGAAAATTAAAAAAATATGATGTGAACAAAGTTTTGCCAAATTGACATGACTTCAGGTTGACGTGTTAAAGTCGTGCCAATTTGGCACGACTTCTGCATATGAAGTCATGCCAAGTTGGCACGACTTACCTTATTTTTGTAATTTTTTTTAAACAAACCCTATTTTGGTAAAAAAAAAAAAAAAAGCCCACAATGATAAAAGAACCGTAAAAAGCTATAGCCAAATAATTATAATGAGAATAAAATATCAAAATTGTGATAAACAATTATGGAAGTTAATCTTAAAAAACGTAAAAATGAATATTTTACATAAATTCAATCCATCATGGTTAAAAGTTATTGGGTGAACTTGAGCATATTCAAGGTGTTATTCCCTTAAATATTAAAGGATATGTTTTTCAAAGTTCAAAATGGTTAGACACACGTATCTGTAAACCAATTTTTTTTTAAAGAATAAAATTTAGAAATACCAAATGCACTTGCTAGATGTATGGTTGAGGAGAATAATACTTTAAGCACAATTGAGAGAATTATAATAATAATATTATAATAATTATTATTATAATTATATTAATAATGATAATAATTACTAATAATAATAATATTTGAGAGAATATTAACAAAAAATATGTTCAACAATATTTTCAAAAGTGTGTAACATTCAAAATTTGTAAAATTATACTTTTACAATAAAGTATTTAATATTTTATGAGTGGTAGGATTTAATATTTTGAAAATAAGTTAATAGATATTTTTATGAAGTATTGATTATGATTTAGTAGATTAAGGATTGATATGGTATATTATGAATAAACTACAATATAAGACTAATTAGATTCAAGAAATAACTCTTATATGATGAATACTGTAGATAGCGCCAAAAGAAAATTAATATAAAAAACACATAAAAGAAGTCAACTATGTAAATTATTTTATATAAGTATGTAAGATTATCAAAGAGTTCAATATCTTCATATGAATAAAAAAATAATTAGATGGAATATAATTTAGAATATTCTTATGAGATTTAGGATAAGAACAAAAGTTAGTGTAAGGATAAACTTAATTTCTTCTACTCCATTAAAAATCATTCAGGTATAATTTACTAAATTATCTTTTACTAATTACCTCAAAGATTTATCTTTTACAAACTAAATATTAAAAGTCTCAATTCAATTGGGACCATGATACAAAATCTAGAATTCAAATTGAGACAAGTGTAAACATTATAAGTTACATTTTAAATAAAAGCATTATTATAAGATGAGTATACAAACTTTTACAAGAGAAACAATGAGATCAGGAGAGGGAAGAATAACATCGGAGCAATACATCAATATTAAAAAACAATCAAGTAAGGGGAAATAGATAATTATTATATGTAACTATGTATTCTTTTTGTCAAGTGAGATGTCCCTAACCTTATCATTTTGTTTGTCCTTGTCTTCATTATTCTATTTGATGGGTATATAATTGATATGAATAAGTAACTTTTCATCATTGTGTCTGATATCAAGTGAGGTGTTTCTAATATCATTTTTTATTGATATTCCTTTGGTTTAAAAATGGTATTTTTAGTTTATCTTACATTTGATGCCATAGTATCTTGAGTCACTACAAATTTAAATTAAATGTAACTGAAGGATAGATCTTGAGGATTTTATATGAGTGAGATTTGATAAGCTCATTTATACTAACTAGTCACTACATCGAGGATTTAAATTGTTGCACGTGAATCAAATAGTTTTTTTTGTCAGCAAAAAATGAATCAAATAGTAGGTTGGATTATATGTTTTACTTCGTGGTTAACTTTATTTTAAGAAGTGAAAATTAAATTATATGTTGATGAAGGTTAGACCTTGGGCATTGAAATGAGTGAGACTATTTACCCTGACAAGTCGTTACAAAAATAATTTTAATTAATGCACGTGAAGCAAATAGGGAGTATGGCCAATCATCTATCAATGAGTTTGACTAATTGTATCATCTTAGTATGATTAATGGTATTATATGTTAGTGAGTCAAACTGATTGGATCGATTTTTCCTTGTATATTTGTATCATCTGTGTTATATAATCTATTATTTAATAATTGTTCTCACTTCCTATGTCTTTCACATGTACCATTTTCCTTTTATAATATGTTAGATATGTGTATGTGTGTTTAGGTTAATCGTTATTTGTTGACTGTATAAAAAAATTCAAATTGCAAATGTTAGTAGGAACAATTAGTTGACTGAAGCAGTGCAAGTTATCAAAGACATTACCAATGCGGATATTTGACCATCATGGGGTTATTTTTTTTGCTTTTTACCAAAATGGGGTCCGTTTAAAAAAAATTACAAATTTAGGCAAGTCGTGCCAATTTGGCACGACTTCATATGCACAAATCGTCCCAATTAAACATGACTCTGCCATGTCATACTGAAATCATGCCAACTTGACACGACTTTTGCCCTGTCATACTGAAGTCGTGCCAACTTGGCATGACTTCTGCCACGTCATAATTTTTTTTTTTTAATTTTATTGTTTATATTGGATAGTAAGTTATGTAATGTTAAAAATTAATTTGATACATAATTTTCTAAGAGTGTTAGTTTTAAGGAACAAAAAATTGGATAATCGTGTATCGATCATGTTTGACGGTAATGTAATACAATAACTTGATTATTTGATTATTTAAAAAATGAAGAAAATTGTTATTGAATTTGGAAATAAATAGATAAATAAAAATTTATTGTATTTGGAAAATAAATAAATAAATTTGTTGTGAATTAGCAAAGTAAATAGTTTGAAAAGTAATGATTATAAGTGGCGACATGGGTCAAGTGAGTTAATAATCATTACTTCTCAAACTACTTATTTTGTTAATTCACAACAATAATTCTCTATTTATTTTCCAAATACAATAAATTTTCATTTATCTATTTATTTTCAAATTCAATAACAATTTTCTTCATTTTTTAATTAATCAAATAATTAAGTTATTGTATTACATTACCGTCAAACATGATCCATACACGATTATCCAATTTTTTGTTCCTTAAAACTAATACTCTTAGAAAATTATGTATCAAATTAATAATTTTTAACATTACATAACTTATTACCCAGTATATAAACAATAAAATTAAAAAAAAGTTGACGTGACAAAAGTCGTGCCAAGTTGACACAACTTTAGTATGACAGGGCAGAAGTCGTGCCAAGTTGGCTCGACTTGCCTAAATTTGTAATTTTTTTTAAACGGACCCCATTTTGGTAAAAACTAACAAAAATAACTCCATCATGGTAAAAAACCCTACCAATTGACTATTAGGAACCAAAGACCTTAATGAATTAATGAGTGACAATTAATTTAGGAAAAACAAACCTCCACAATTCTCAGGAGGTTATAGTCCAAAAAAATTGAATTAAGGATTAAGAAAATAGAGAAGATATTTCAAGTTATGAATTGTCCTCATAACCAAAAGGTAAATTAAGTTGTATCTATGTTTATAAGAGAGGCCGAATATTTGGTGGGACAATAACTAAAGAATATGTTTATAAGTTTGAAGAGTTAGGAAAATACTTTACATTCTTTTATCACCCAGACGAAAGGATAAAGTATATAAAGTTTGAGGATGGATTTATGGCTAAATTGAAAAAGGTAGTAGGAATATTAGAAATTTTTATTTTTCTATGCTTGTTCACAAGTTTAGATTTCTAGAAGGTTTTGAAGATAGACAGGATAACAAACCAAAATATTTTAGGCCTCGGATAAATAAAAGGAGACATGGTGAAGGAAGACCATATAATCGTCCCTAATGGAAACCTTAACCGACCCAAGTTTCTACAAGAAATTCCAACAAACCTATGAATAAACAAGTCAAGTGTTTTAAGTGTGAACAAGAACATAATGCTAGAGACTTAAATGAACTACCCATTTCAAGTGCTGAAAATATGGGCATGTGTTCTCTGAATGTAGACAACAATAACCACATTCCAATTATTTTGCACCAAAGGCATAACCTACAACAACAAGTAGAGTCTACACCATGATTGGAGTTGAAGCCGCTCAAAACCAAGATATGATCCAAGGTACATGTTTCATTAAAGTAAAAACTTTAAATGTATTGTATGATTCAAGCACAACTCATTCGTTTATTTTTAATGATTATGTTCAACACCTTGAATTACCAATCTCTTTTCTATACACCAGTTTAATTTGTCTACATCTATCACAATTAGATGTAATCTTACGTATATATTGATTATCTTCCAATCAAGTCCTTCAGAATTGTGTAAAAAAGTCTATATTATTTTCTAATTCTCATGAACAAATATGTAATTATCAATAAAGTGGGTTTAGATTGTCCTTTGTTCATTGAAAATAGGAAATTCCTTATAAAATTAATTTGTATACATTTGTCACAATTAGATGTCAAAAGGAAGGAGAGAGATTTAGCTTAGATAGGGAAAAAAAATCTAAGATTTAACATAAGGTCATATGTGCCTAATGGTATAAAGGTTAAGAAGATGGTTTTAGAAGGGACATATATGAGCAAACTAAGTATTCATCCAGGTTCAACAAAAATGTATTAGGATCTTATGAAAATGTTTTAGTGGCCTAAGATGAGAAAAGAGGTAGTTTAGTATGTGTGTTTAACTTGTTAGCCAAAATAGAGTACCAAAAACTAGGAAGAATGCTACAATCCTATACCTAAGTGGAAATGTGATAGCATAATGATGGATTTTGTGGTTGGCTTACCTCAGACGATCCAAAAATTTGATTCCATATGGGTTATCATTGACAGGTTAACAAAATTGGCTCACTTCTTACCAATTATCATTGTGTATTCATTTGAGGAAATGAAAGAATTGTACATAAGAGAAATCGTAAGGTTGCATGGAGTTCCCCATGCAATATTGTATTTGATAGGGATCATATGGACTTCAAAAATTTGGAGAAGTTTACACCAAACCTTAGGGCCAAAACTTCATTTAAGTTTTTCTTAGCATCCCCAAACAAACGAATAATATAAAAGGACCGTACAATTCTTAAAAGACCTATTGAGAACATGTGTGATAGGAAATTCGGGTTGTTGGGACCAATATTTACCATTGATTGAGTTCTTTTATAATAATAGATTCCATTCTAGTATAGGTATGGTACCCTATAAGCCACCTTATAGGAGAAAGTGTATAACACTTTTGTGTTGGTTTGAGTCTGGCGAGAAATATAATCTTAGGTCTTAGCATGAATCAACAAACTATAAAGAAAATTAAAATTATTAAGGAAAAATTGAGAGCAACTCAGAGCAAACAAAAAAGTTATCATGATAAAAATAGACGACCTCTTGAATTCTAAGAAGGTGATTGAAAGTCACACCAACAATATATTAATTTGCATAAGTTTCCATTATACCAACAATATTAATAAATTCAAACTACTCTAATTTAACTATCTTGAACTTAAAAACTCATAATTTTATCACTCTAACTCAAATTAACATTTTTACTCCACTACATAATATTATTTCTTACAAACTACAGTAAATGAATCTACTCTACTTTAAAGCTAACTAAAAGAGAGAACTTCAATTCAACATACAACAATTAAGCATTCCAAATTTACTTCAAAGTCAAAATCTCAAAAGTTAAATATAACTATTCTACTAAACTCCCTTACAAATGAAACAAATTCTGTCCTAAATTTATTCTGAGAAAGATTATCAATGATTTCTATTGATAAATTCAACTAAGTTAAAATCCAACAAGTTCTACTTTCAACATAAGAAACTCAAACGTGCTTAGAAAAAATTATGATTCTCAAACTAAAGATATCACTTATAACCTTAAATTAGAAAAGATTCATTTTTTTTTATTATCAAATTTTATATGCAAACACATATTCCTATACATGCAAACAACTCAACGATTAATCATTTCTCTTTTTTTTTATCTCCCATAGTTTTATTTGATATATTTCTATTTTTTTATATGTTTCTTTCCTCTTCTTCCACTTATATTTCTTAAAAAAATATTTCAGTTTTTGTATTCTATACACACTTTAATATATATATATATAATATTATATTATATAATTGTTGAAGTAAATTTATAAATAAAAAATAAAACAAATGAAATTCTTAAAAGGTAAATGGTAAAGAATAACATGTTGATTTTTAGAGATTTGTTCTTGCAATAATTTTTGTTTTACAAATATATCTACAATTTAAAAATAATTAAGGAGTTAAAATGGAAGAAGTATAAGATACCGTTAATTTTCATCTGGAGTTATTATAAATTGATATACATTATTTTAGTTTATTATTTAATATTGTTTTATTTAGATTAGTTAGTAGTATAATGAGTTATTTAAATTTTTATTTTATATATTTTTATTTACTTTAATTTTTTTTCAAGTTTGTTATGTTTTTGGTGTTTTACACGGAGATATTTTTCAAATAATTCATATAACCCTATATTCTAAAACCTAAATATTTTATGAACTCGTTCTGTTCTATGAATGTGGGGATATTTACTACAAGAAAATCATTAAATAACAATCAAATTTAAATAGTAAAAATACTTAGTCACTATATTGACTAAATTAGATACTATTTTAGAGACTAAAAAGTTATTGGTATCTAAAGTGATTTCTATTATTAATAAAAATTTATAAAATGGTCTCTAAATTGATATCTAAATTAGCTACCAAGGTTTTAGTTAGTGATATTTTAGTTTCTAAATTAGTGTATAAAAGACTAATAGAGACTAATTTAGAATATTTAAGTAGTAAGTAGCTAAACCATTAGTAGCTACTGGCTAGATACCAATTTAGAAACTATTTTATAAATTTTTATTAATAATAGAAACTACTTTAGATATCAATAATTTTTTTAGTTTATAAAATAATCTCTATTTTAGTTAGATAATAATAACTAATTATTTTGTTATCTAAAATTAATTTCTTTAGTTAATGATTTTTCGGTAGGGATATTTAATGTAAAAACACGGACATATCTATACATGTTTAGGAAGGACAAAGAGGTGGTTTCTTCGCCGGTTTTTTGTATGCTTTGGGAGTGCAAGGCAGTACCCTCTGCTAGGCTTATGGCTTGGAGGTTGTTGGAAAATAAACTTGCTACCAGGGTAAATTTAAGCAGAAGAGGGGTGTTGGTAGAAAGCTTGTTGTGTTGTTTGTGTGGGAAGGAGGAAGAATCTTGTAGTCACTTGTTCTTCGGGTGTAGTTTTGCTTGGCGAGTTTGGTGTTTATGTTATAGATGGCTTGGGGTTTTGTTTGTGTCACACATCGAGCCGAATGCTAACTTTGTTCAATTTAGGATGAGTCTTCCTTTTGTGTCAGTTAATTTTGTTTGGAACACAATCTGGGTCGGGGTGGTTAGTGAAATTTGGAATCACAGGAATCATATAGTTTTCAAAAAAGGAGCGGCTGACACGGATGAAGTTTTTGCTTTGGTTCAAGTTAAGGTGTGGTCTTGGGTATCTACAAAAGCCCGGTTAGCTTTGTTTTCCTTTTCTGATTGGTGTTTGGAACCTATGGAGTGTATGAGGTTAGTTTCTTGAAGTATTTGCTAGGTGTAGTAAGAGAATGGTTTTTTTAGTTAGTTTTGGAGGTGCTTAGGTTTAGTTTGGTGCTTGAGTACCGTGTATAAGGGTTGAACCACTCCTGAAGTGGTTCCTATTTATTTATTTTTTATTACCGATAAAAATAAAAATAAAAATCTTTACATGTTTTTCAAATTATGAATTTTCTTTATTATAAGATTGGGTCTTAATCTTTAATGACAATGGACTTTAATTAACCTTTTTCTTTTGTTCTTTTAAATTATTTATTTTGATTTGTCTATTATTGATTTCATTTATGCAAATTTTAATTATTTTATATCTTCACAATGACTTAGGAAAAATTTAGAAAATTCTCACTACAAGAAAATCATTAAATAGTAATTAAATTTAGAGATAAAAATGGTTATTTACTATATTGACTAAATTAAATACTATTTTAGAGACTAAAAAATTATTGCTATCTAAAGTGATTTCTACTATTAATAAAAAATTATAAAATAATTTTCAAATTGATATTTAAATTAGCTATCAAGTTTTAGTTACTAATATTTTAGGTTCTAAATTAGTCTTTAAAAAACTAATAGAGACCAATTTAGAAAATAAAGTAGTAAGTAGATAAAACTTTGGTAGCTAATAATTAGATACAAATTTTAAAAACTATTTTATAATTTTTTTATTAATAATAGAAACTATTTTAAATATTAATAACTTTTTTAATTTATAAAATAATATCTAATTTAATCAAATAGTAACTAATTATTTGGATCTTTAAAATTAATTTTTATTTAATGATTTGCTTGTAGTGTCCGTTTTAGATCAGTTCAATCTTTTAAAAAAAAAATTAATGAATTAAAATAAAAACTTAATAAAGTTAATTCAACATAATGAGAGTAGAAATCAATTTAATTAGATATTATTATCTGTATTTTGAAAATGTATTTTATGTTATTTCACCTCTTCTAAGAAAATCAAAAGAATATAAAAATGGAAAATAGTAAGTTAATAGTAAATCTTGAGTGCGAATCTCCATCTTAAAAATTTATTCTCAATTTTATCTAAAAAATATTATCTTATTTCAATTCTTAATTTTTAGTTTACAAGTAATACTTATTTCTTAATTTTTTTATACTAATTATGATCATTATAAAATCAAGCATGAGTAAATTGGATAATTATTATTATTTGAAAATAATCTTATACTTATTATTTTCATGCACCCTAAATATAACTATTTTTTTAATCTTTTTTCTTCTTTTTATTATATTATTTATCACATTCACTACTTTTCGTACTTATTTATTTTTTTCACTCCAAAATTAAATCGAATAGTAAAACTAATATATATATAGAACAAGTGATTTGATAAAAAAAAATTGGAGAAAAAAGACTGAAATTTTTTCTCACTACAATGCAATATCACATATATGTCAAATATATATGGGTCTTGAATATCTTAAACTTACAAAAATAAGCTTATATAGAATAAAACCATACTTTATATGTCCATTATAGTTACTGCTTACAAATTTATGGCTGATTTTTGTTAGATGCAACTTTGCATTCTACTAAAATTAATTCATATCTGGCTGGTGACCCCTTCAAACTGAAAGAAACAGCTCTCATAGATTAAATTGTTTACAGGATCAGTTATACATTGTTCCTGCCAGAAATTGGAGTATATCCTTGCTTTCAGTACTTCCATTTTCCATTCTCTTAGTTCCAACTGAATCCATTCAAGTCCAGTTCTTTACAACTCTTTCTAGTGTTCTTATCTTCAGTGGTTAGGTCCAGTTTTGGTGCAGCAAAGAATGAAGGCAGTCCATAATCTTGAGAAACTTTCTCAGCCACTGGTTTCACTGATTCTTTCCTAATGGTGCTTCCATTCTCAGTTTCTCCTTCTAGTCCAATGCTCATAGACAAGTTGCTTGGACTTCTTCTGCTCAATGGGGTGAGGAAGGTGTTCTTCACTGGATCACACCATTTGAGGTCAGTGTTTGGTAGGTTGTTAAGATTGGGACCCTCTATGACCTCCTTTCGTTCCATGAATGTGTGGACATTGAAGGGTCTTAAGCTCATCCCCCCATTTTGTATCTCTTGCTCTTTTTGTGACACCTCACAAGATGTGAGGCAACTGTCCATAGAACAGTCATTTGGCTGGTTGGTTTGTGTTTGGTGAGGGCTAAATCCTTGCAACTCCTTCATCTCTAAAAATGCTGAATTCAGACACTGAGAGGACACTTTGGACACTAGATCTGAAAGTTGAAGTTTGGCAGCTTCAAGTCCTACTACTCCCAAATTTTGTCTACCAAGTGTTTCCTGAGCCTTCTCTAGCACAGCTTGAAGGTACTTTCCTTGAGCCTCTATCCGGAGCTGCAGAAGTCTTTGCACCTAGATGGGGTCAGAAGGGTTTGTTAGTATTTGAGGTGTCAAGATGAAAGCCTTGTGTTAAGTGAATTGTTTGCATTGATGATTGCTTTAGAGTATATCACATGTTTATATTCTGATCAATCTATGTAACACATAATTTATTTATTTTACTTATAAGAAATAATTAATAACACTTAATTAGATATTATGCGAAAATTTATAGAAACTATAATGTTCTTGCACCTTTTAATAATAATTTATCAATTTTACAGGTTGAAATACATGTATAGTAATGGGAAGTTGGTTTAACACACCTCAAGTTGCTCATTTAGTCTTCTTTGAACCTCTATTTGCATCTGCAGTGCCTCGCTTATGTGTAAATCTCTGACACAAGGACACTGAGTGTTAGTTTAAATGTTCATACTACAAGAAATCATGTGTGCAAACTGAAAAGTGAAAGTTTCTTACTTGTTATTAGACTGAGGGGCAAGGTTTAAATTGTTCACATGCGTTCCATTGTTTTCTCTGAGTCTTTCGTCTGTTGCTGCACCTGGGTTTATGCCTGAGAAACCAGTTTGTTGTTCAGAACAAAGCTTTGCGGTTCATTATAGATTGACATATATGATAGAGAAGATCTTGTCTTACAGATTTTGTGTGTCGCGTTATTACTTTGTCCATGCAGACTCTTACTCAATCTGTACTTCTGGTTGGGAAAAGGAAAGGATCAGTAATTGCACCATAGAAGTCAAGGTAAAAA
The DNA here is from genome assembly GCF_000499845.2 of Phaseolus vulgaris. NCBI lineage: Eukaryota > Viridiplantae > Streptophyta > Magnoliopsida > Fabales > Fabaceae > Phaseolus > Phaseolus vulgaris. Next base: position 9,517,878 of record NC_023749.2, on the reverse strand, counting down.
AGTTATGCTGGGTTCTTAGTTGTGTATGCATCATAATATCTTTGCCTAAAAATTTAGCAGCTCTATATAAGAAACGAAAATTTATCAGTCATATGGAATATAATTTAGCAGAAGTATGTTATGTATGAAGCCTGCAAACCTCGAGGCTATTTGTTTAGTGATTGCACTGAAGTAATTTTGGGAAGGTTATAGATTAAGGTGAAAGAGAACAAGATCATGTTTTGCATGTAACTTTCTTTTGCATGAAGTGAAGTACTTGGAGATTCATATAGTATACGAGTCTTTAGATTGAAGTATTTCCAATATTATTGAGACAAAAATTCATATATTATTGGTAGGTTGTCTTTAATTTGTTGGAAGTAAAATTCATTTAAAATCAAGGGTGGATGCACCCTTCCTTTACCATGTTTGGAGGAGTCAAATCCTTTTATTTTTGGTAAATCTCATTGTTATATATTTTGAGCAACAAAAACAAGACTTCTTTAGTTGAGAGTAGCACTCAAAAACTTGAGAGGGAGAATGACACTGAACTTCATTTGGCATGCAAGGACTGGTGAATAACTCATGTACCAGAAACATTGAAATTCATATAAACATAATGCAGAAAACTAATGATTTTTACCTGAAGATGGCTCTTCAGATGATACAAAGTTAGACCTGAAATCCCCATGAGTTTCATTACCGTTTTGGGAGTTGCCTCTGCATAACAAAATTTGCACTTGGAATTATTCAACTAAAAAAGAACTAAAAAAGTTTATCCTCTTCAAGATTTGATGATCAACAAATGATTATTAAGTACTCACTGTCAGCTCCCCCTAACTGCTGCACAGCTTCTATAAACCTGGCATGAAGATCAGGTGTCCATTTCAATCTAGGCTTAGCATCAGTTGAGAGAACAAGTCCAGAATCACCAGATCCATTTCCCGTGTGAAGGAACATATGTCTCTCAGAAGGGATTGGCATTCTGGAAGAAGAATGGATGTTCTTTCCTTGATGTTGGAGATGAGTGTACATTCAACCTGCAAAAGCCACTTTATAAGCACCATGAGTTCATGACATTTATCAACAAACAACGTATATAATCACCTGAGATTGTGTCTTTACCTATCAGGCTTCTATTCTGGATCACTTTGCTACCTCTGAAAGGTGAAACTGGATAATGCTCTACTTGCAAGTAAAATATAAGTGAACCTCTCTCTCTTGATCTCTCTGTCAACTTGTGGAGCTTTTCTAGCTTGTTTCTTCACTGCACATATCTCTTCAGAACAAAGCCTCCTTAGATAGGTAGTTATATATGAGAGCTGGTGGTGAAGTAGTAACACATGGAATCTTTGGTAGAACCAATGGAAAACAGAACTCAATCCTTTATGCATGGTTACCTGACAAATAGACTCCTTCCTATTCCCACTTTTCTCTTCACTTGTGTTATGCTTGTGGACCCCTTAGTTCCACTTTCTATTCTAAGGCAGTGCAAAACATTGTTCCTTGTTTTATTTTTGTTCTTGTATCCATTTGAGTCCCTCTTAATTACTGCACACGCACACTTTATAAAATACTATTAAATGTCTGATTGTATCACTGCAAGGTTTGCTTTTTTACCCCAGTTTTATTAGATGCAAAAAATTACTTTGATAACTAATATTGAAAGATATTATTTTAAAATTGTGATTTAGATAATACAATTTCAAAATTCTCAATTTCAGCAAAATATTAATTCTCTTTTGTCTTTTCAGTTATAATATGATACATGGTTGTTAATCTATCAGTGGTTAAATATGATTTCATGTTATATATATATATATATCCAATATCTGTATAAAAATTAATATGCAAATATCTAGTTCCTAACTGCATTAGATTCTGGAATTGATCCTTCAAATTTTAACCAAATGTGCATTCATATTCGCTTGCCTGGCAAAAGTGGGAATCATATTCCCAAATTTGAAATAGGATTTCATTTTTGTTTTATTTTTCCTGACTTTTGGTTCTGGGGAATCTTATATTCCTCTCTACTTGGAACTGCCAAAGCTCATCCATTACATATATATTTTGCTCTAGTGGAAGATTCTAGCAAGTTAAAGTCCTAAATCATGCTATATTGATCATTATAGCAGTCCTCAACGTGCAACAATATATATTTTCACATGATGGATGATTTTGTTGAATGGCATGTATGTTAAAGTACGCATACATATATATATAAAAGCCAAGGAACTTCTTAACTAGTTCTACATGCATGAAGAACTTACAAGTAAAAAGGATTAATTCCATTGACTAGAGCACCTTGAAATACAAGAAAAGGTGTATAAAAAACAGTTCAGATGCTTGCATGCAACTGTTTGGAGGTAACGAATAGAATAAGAATACGTTCTGTTTTGTCTGCATCCATAAGTTTGGAACTTATTCAGTCTCCACAAGTCAGAAAAATTGAAATAGGAGGAAGGTGGACCCAAATTTTTTCATTCTTTCTTTGGCACAAAAATTCAATGAAGTCCCATCCTCTAGAATCATAAAAGCGGGACCTAATTAAAAGTGAAAGCAAGAAGTGTACTTGCTTCTATACTTACATTTGGTTAAATGCAGCATATTATATGCACATATATAGGACCACTTACCTTACCCTTGACTTGTACATTGGTTAATGAAGCAGATTCTTGTGCCAGCTTTCTATTTTTCTGTATGGTTATAATTCTTATCCGTGTACGTACAACTTTCACTTATTCATTATGATCATGCTCGTCAAGAATCATGTATTTAGATTTAACTGATGTATTATCAAAATGCTGTGCCAGAAAATGATTGATTGTTAGCTGCTAGTGAAGGGATTAGGAGGTGTTAGAATAATCACATGCAGTTCATGTTCATGTTAAATGTATGTTTTCAATGTAGATATATTTATCATAGATATATCTAAAGTCTCAACTTGGGATTATAACTTAGCTTAATCACTTTGTATCAGATAGATAATACATGTGTACTACCAGATTGTTGAGAAGTCAATAGTGTTAATGCTCTCGAACTCTCGACATATCTAACATAAATCATAAGAGATTAAAATATTATTAGTTAGTAACACACTAGATTATTTGTAAAGTATGATTAAAGTATAATTGGACCTCTTTTGAACCCTATGTGCGGATCCATAACACCAAAGATCCAAGCAGAAGGTATAAATAGGAGAGACACCCAAGATGCACAAGTAATTTTTAATCAATCCTAACACCTATAGATCGAACTTGGACTAACTTGAGCATCAAAGTATCTTTGCAGGTATCCTCCATCATTGGTAGAAACAGAAGGACTGGAGCACCTAGAAGCTAAGAAGCCTAATGAGAAGAAGAGTCTCACTCTTGGTGCCCACCGTGGGGTTGGAGAGAAACCTTACGGAGTATTCACATGGTAACAACGAGGAATATGACGAGCAATGATAGACATGCACCGGGAGAGACAGAGAACAACCAACAAGATTCTATGATAATGATAATATAGATGAGGAGGTAGGTGGAGGTACTTAGGAAGAAAAGTGCAAAAGAGATACAAGACTTAGAGAGGAAAAATGAGGAAGAGATAGGAGCCTTAAAGGAGGAGAATGCCCAAAGGAAGCAAAAGCTTAATGAAACTCCAGCAATTCAAATGTTGTAAGAGGGGAACCCCCACCACCAAAACACCCGGCAGTTGTCGATAAGTACCTTGGGAACAACATCCCGTCGAAACACATTTAATGAGGCCATCTTGGAAGTGCCCCTGTCTAGTACTTGAAAGAACCCAACGCTAGATAAGTATGACGGTACCACGAATTTGAATGCGCACGTGGATGCTTACGTCGCCGAGATTAGCTTATACACCTGACGACGCGTTGTTATGCCAGGTATTCCTTACTTCGCTCAAGGGAGTCGCTCTGAACTAGTTTACATGGCTACTTGTCCACTTCATCAACTACTTTGACACCCTAATCACGAAGTTTGGAGCATAGTTTGCTACAAGTCGTCCCCACTACCTTACATCCATAGCCCTGATGAATATTCGATAAGAGAAGATGGAATCCTCGTCGCCTTCATGGAGAGGTTCAGAAAAGTTGTGTTAACCATCTGCAGTCTGAGCCCCAAAGTGGCCATACATCACATGGTAACCACCCTTAAACCTAGTCCCTTCTTGGACAACTTCTGCAAGAAACTAACAATAGAGATCAGTTGTAGCAAAGAATTGTGAAGTTCATGCAATTAGAAGAGTTGAGAGAGTTTCATACCAAGACCTGAGCACCTAAGGAGGCAAAAAAGAAGTTCATCGATAAGAACCAACACCAACAATCGAGGAGGCCGAAGGAGTTCCCTCGTCCCCAATGTTTGACGTGTTACACCCCGTTGCTACCGATAGACCAAGCATCATGGGAGAAGCCCTCAATACCAACCTCATGTTCACGCCAAGGAAGACGCACACGCCCACCAATGTGGATCAGATGAAACATTGTCGCTATCATCACAACTATGCCCTAAAAGATTGTTGGCCCCCCTATGAGGTGTCATAAACACCATCGCGGGAGGTTTCACCTGAGGAGGAACAACATATTTGTTCCGAAAGAGACACCTATGGGCAATGTTGTCAAAACTCGTAACTCGTAAGAGGATCGTAAAAGAGATAAAAGATCATAACTTGAGGATCGTAACTTGACTTGTAAGAGTTACTAACATGAAAAATAATATTCAATACATAACACAACTGGAAAGTAGGTTCATAAATCATAAATTTTTCATATAGAAAACAATTAAGTTCACAAATATTTAATACAATTAAAATATCCAAAGAAATCCTTCATATTAATTGCAGGATAATTATCATCTTCTTCTACAAGATCTTCATTTTCATTAATGTTATCTATGCCATGACTTTCATCATCCTCAACAATTGGAGGAACCTCCAAATCATCCATAGGTTCAACTTCTACAACTTCAACCAAATCATCCATAGGTTTAATATAATTTGCTTCATTATCTTCCACAATCCATTCATCATCCTTTCCTAACATCCTTCATCTTCATCAATCTTGAATTAGCCATTGCAAAGACTACATCATTCATGGTCTTCTGGTGTAAACGATTTCTTTTTTTGGTGTGGACCTAAATAATTATAAAATTAATTATAACATCATATTAGCCTCTATAATTATAAAATGAACTTATAAATTTAAATGCTTACCCTTTCAAACGCACTCCAATTGTGCTCACAACCGGATGAACTACAACTCAAACTCAATATTCTAATTGCAAATCTTTGTAGTTTTGGATGTTCATCGCCATATGATTCTCACCATTGTGCTGGAGTTTTCATTTCGAGTGCATGTCGAGCTATTTAACTAATAAAAAAAATTCATATTTTCTCTTGAAACTCTCGATTTGGGCATCAATCTTACATATCTCATCAATGTCTCTTCCCATCCTTTCTAAACAATCATACATTCCCTGTTTCACCAATAATCAACTTTAAATTTTGGATGATAATGCAACATGGGATTAGGATAATAGCCTGCAACATGCAATGGCCTTGCAATTGATTGTCCCATCTTTGATCAATGACTTCCCAAAGGGAGGTGTAACTATGTAAGATAAAAGTAAATAAATTAATCTAGAAAACAAAGTTTATATTTCTAAAAAAATTAGAAATGAAATAAAAGTGAAAGGTAATTAGTTATTTACCTTTTACTAACTCCAATTAAGAGACTGTATATCTTCTCTTTAGCAAGGTTCATCTCTTCATAAATAAATCACATGGTTGGTTTTTCATTTGAATCCACCATGCGCAACACCTTAATTAGGGGAATAACACCCGTCATACAATTCAAAATATTTGTACAGAATCTCTTATCCAATACCAAATTTTTAACAAGCCTTCCATCTCTAGTCTTTACAAACTGACTAGATTGCCACTCCTTAGATGTAAACATCCTAGTAAGTGATCTCTTATTCTCAATTAAACATCCCAAAGTTAAATAAGAAGTGGCAAAATGAGTATCAATTGGTCTTATCAAATCTATCCCTTCAGTATGTTTGAGCAACAAACAAATAAGACTAGTTCTTGAATATACGTAGGTTGTGATTTTCTTACCATTGAATATGGTTTCCTAATGAAGTGATATTTTCTTCTCAAAATCTTCCAACATTAAATCAATGCAATGTTTTGCACATGGTGTTCAATACAATTTTTTCTCTCTCTTTTGCATTAAGAGATCTCCAGCTACTTTTGTAATTTGTTGCATTATCAATTACAATCTGGATGACATTATCTTCCCCAACCTCCTCAACAACATCATCCATCATCTTGAAAATTTTGTCCATTGTCTTGGATATATCAGAAACATCAATCGACTTCAAAAAATGTAGTCTTCTTTAGACTATTTACAAGAAAATTAAGTATGGTTCTTCTTCTCCTATCAATCCATTCATTTGTCATTATTGAGAAACCCTTTATTTTTAAAAATAATTTATGTTCTTCCAATATTAGACTGGTCTTTTCAACCTCTTACTTCAAATATTTCACCTTGATTCCATGAAACACAATGATTCCATGCAGGGTTGTTATAATACTTCCTTTTTTTGCATTGTCACCTCTTGAAGCCATTATAAAAGGCACAAGATAAACACATTGTTGTGATATAAACAAAGAACACCACCCTGAGTTGTCATTGTGTTGGAGAATAAAAATAGAGAATTGTGACTATGATGACGAATAAAAATAGAGAACAACTTTGTCACTGTGATGGAATATAAAAAGAGGAGACCACTACAAGGACAATCAGCAATCACCATGATAGCAAGGTCGAGCGCGACGACGATGATGATGGTTGAGTGCGCAAGGGTGAGGTCGAGCGCAACGAGCGGTGGCGAACGCGACAACGACAGTGGAGAATGCGAGAGGGGGCGCAACAACGATAGTGGATAAAATGACTGCAACGCCAACGGTGGCGAAGAGTTTACCGACGATGGGCTTTTCACTCTGGGCTTATTTTCTCTTTTTCAAGATTTTTCACTCTTCACTTTCTTTCACAGTTCACACATATATGCTCTTAGGCCTTTTGTGCTATAAATCATACCATTGGCCTTAAATGGTCGTGCACAAGTTCAATATTTTTGGCTAAAAATGGTCGTGCACAAGTTCAATATTTTTGGCTAAAAATGGTCGTGCTAGGTCACGATCCAAGATCGATGATCGCTTCCGATGCACTAAGTCACGCGGTGCCGCGATACGATTCGCTCTGATCCCAATCCTTCGACCGAATCATCTCGGTTGGCCTTCCAGACTCGCTGACTCGTGCGAGTTTACTCGTGATCTTGACAACACTACCTACGAGCCATCAGTTCAGTGTACTTAGTCCACATGTAGGGAAGAAAGAGCTTGTCACCTATTACAATTATGAACAAGGATTTTTATACTATAGACCTAGATTATGATGATCCAATGGTGATAACCATAGAGGTGGCCAACTTTGTGGTTCATAAAAACGTTGGTGAACCAGGGAACCTTAGTCGACATACTTTATTGGAAGACATTTAAAAAGATGAGATTATCTAGGGATGTCGTGGTGTTTTATAATGAGCAGTTAGTCAGATTCTCGAGAGAAAGAGTAGACATCCGAGGATATATTGATCTATACACCAAGTTTGGGGAAGGAGACAAATGCTACAAGACAATCTAGGCCAGGTACCTGCTGGTGGATGCCAAGACATACAACATTTTGTTAGGGAGAGCATCCCTTAATAAGTTGGGAGCAATAGTCTCAACTTCTCATCTTGCTATGAAGTTCCCACCAGAGAGTAAGCGTCGCGACAAGGACATTGTAACTCTTCACGTGGACCAAAAGACTGCTCGGGAATGCTACGCAAAAAGTTTGAGGATTCCCCTCAACACCAATCGAGAGACAAGAGGTTCTTCAAGTAATCATTATGAATGACCTTGTCCCTAGGCCAAACGACGAGCCCCGAATGAAACCAAAGGAAGAGACCACCCCGTGACGGATGAACCAACAAGGATTAAACACTTGTCTAGGCGTAGGCCTAAAGGAGGAGGAGAAGAAGGTCATAACCGCCTCTGGACTTGTTTGCTTGGACGATAGTCGACATGCCAGGAATAGACCCTAGGGTTATATCCCATAAACTAATGATTTGAAAAGAGGCTAAACTTGTGACCTATAAGAGAGAAGAATGGGAGAAGAGAATAGGATAGCTATAGAGCAAGAAGTACGAAAACTGTTGGACGTCTGTTTTATCTAAGAAGTTCAGTACACAACGTTGTTGACAATCATAGTACTTGTTAAGAAAAGTAATGGAAAGTGGCAGATGTGCACCGACTACATGAATCTCAATAGAGGTTGACCCACAACCGAGCATAGATCGACTAGTAGATGAGGGCAACTAACCATAAAGATATGAGTTTTCTCATTGTATACTCTAGGTATAACCATAAACCCATGAACGGGTTCGATAAGGAGAAGACGACAATCCTAACCGAAAGGGCTAACTATTGTTATAAGGTGATGCCTTTTGGTTTAAAGAACGCATGGGCAACATATCAGAGGTTGATGGAATGAATATTTGGGGAGCAGATAGGGAGGGCAATAGAAGTGTATGTTGACGACATGATTGTGAAGTCTGACAGTACCGAACAACATGCGACCGAATTGGCAGACTCCGACAGTACGACATGCGACTCAACCCAGAAAAATGTGTGTTCGCGTGAAGGGAAGAAAAATTTTTGGGCTTCATGTTGACGAGTCGAGGAATTAAGGCAAACCTTGACAAATATTAGATTCTAGAGACAATGAAGAGTCTTCATAACCTCAAAGAGGTCCAAAGACTGGTAGGGAGGTTAACATCGCTCTCTAAGTTCATACCGAGACTGACTGATAAGATTAAACCCATTTTGAAGCTTGTGAAGAAAGCTGAAAAGTTCTTGTGGGGTAACACATGTGAAGAGGCATTCTTGGTCAAGCGGTGTCGAAGCCTATAGTACTGAGCATACCCATCCAAGGACTACCCATACTAGTATATTTAGCCGTATTCCTAGAAACCGTGAGTGTAACCATCATTCAAGGCATTACCGATCAAAAATCAGTTTACTTTGTGAGTCGATTCCTGCAAGATGCCGAAACAAGGTACTAGATGATTGAAAATGTAGTTTTAGTCCTCGTTCATGCCTCCCAAAGACTTAGGTCGTATTTCTAAAGTCGTCTCACATTGACATTTTTTTTCTATGAAAAAAGTTGTGTCACCATGACACAACTTCTTCTTAACAAAGTTTTATCAAGTTTGTACAACTTGCCCATCATAGTAATTTTAAAAAATATGCCTCATTTTAATAAAAAAAACTTTAAAATTATTCCACTTTATTAAAAAAAACTTTAAGAGTGAAAAAAATTTACATGGAAGCACTAAACTTCATCTTCGTTTCTGGTTCGTTTGCCTCGAACTCCCCATTAAGACCTTTGCATGCCTGTCAAACATAGGCTAAATATAATATTTGGGAAATGTATAGCACTCACTTTGTCTTACACATGTAAATTATTTCATCCATGCATGCATGATATATGCAATGTTTTGTGTCATTTTCCACTGAAGCTATTCTATTATATCTCTCTCATTTGTATAGAATGCATGGTAGATTTTGCCAAACAGGAACTCTAACTGCATTGGCATTGGCATTGGCATATACCAGGCTAATCCACTAGGAAAAAAAATTAAAGAATGTGTTAGAATCTGATGCAGTTTTGTTTAAAACCGGCCATTCCACAGGCAATGCATGTGTCAACTGCATGCAAATCTGCATTAATATTAATCGGAATACAGAAAATATGTAATTGCAGGAGAAGAATAAAATAGTGATTAAATTAGAAAGATAAACATTTCATAGATTAAAGCTAATATGGAATATGTTTTATGCCTCATCGAAGACCGAAGTCACTAAAACCACTTGTGATGAGACAGAAATAGGAGAGATTATTTTATAAACCGTATCTGATATATGCTGATACCCATTGATCATGCAAAATTAGACAAACATATTTCATAGACAAGTTACAGAAACCATAAAAATAAATAGACCAAATAAGATTCCTTGAACAGTATCTTCACATCACTTCCCTTGTTCTTGTTCTTGATTCTGATTTTTGAGAATATTTAATAAGGGCAGGAGAATCTATGAGGCACTTTGTGGAAAGTTAAAGCTGAGTTCCTAAGTGGTTTGAAGCACGTGGATCAGAATAATATTGGCATGAGGACTGATACCGAATCTGCTCCCTTAGATGGACTTAATATTACCACTTGGCAAATTCTCCAAATCATCATATATGTCACATACTTATCATTACAATTAACACCTCAAACAATTCATTTCCTCTCACTTGCTCCTTCTCAAAAGAGAGAAACACCTTAGATCCAATTCACATATATATTATAAAAAATTATTAAATAAAAATTAATTTTAAAAACTAAAAAAATTATTGGTTTCTAACATAACTTTTATTATTAATAAAATTTATAAACTAATTTTTTAGATTATATCTAATTAACTATCAAGATTTTTAACTATAGTTAGTCTAAATTCTAAAGTTGGTAGCTACCAATTTATAAACTAGTTTATAAATTTTATTAATTATATAAACTATTTTAAATATCAATAATTTTTAACTAATTTTTAAAATAATATCTGATTTAGTTAATATAGTAATTCATTGTTTTTTATTTTTAAAATTAATCTCTATTTAATTATTTTGATATATATATATAAATTAAAAGATTATGTGAATTTTCTTTAGCATTCTGTAATATATTTTTGATAAGTTTATCGCTTAATTGGAGATCTGAATAATAATATAAAAACTTGTTTTAAATTTTGCTATTAAAAGAAAATTGTAGTGAGTTTTGGCAACATATGGCCAAAAATAGTGGTAAAAATATATAAGCGTTTTGAATTTGATGATGTCGTGCTGACGGCTGAACATAGCCAAGTGAGAATCTTTGTATGGTAGTAATATATTTAAGAGTAAGATGCTTTCTAATTATTGTAAATAGTATAGCTGAATTTAGAACTTTTTCTAATTTTGTTATTAATTATTAATTTTTCATCTTTAAATGAATGAAAATGATTTTTTTTGTCATTTATTGATAGATTGATATAATTAAGGACAAAACTTATATACTAGATTATAGGTGACTACAAAAATTTATTAAATAGAAATTTATTTAGAAAAAAATATTTTATATATCAATTTAAGAAATATTTATCAATTATAAAAACTAATTTAGATACTAATAATTTTTTAAGTTTAAAATAGTATCTAATTTAGTGAATATAACAACTAATTATTTTTTTATCTCTATAATTAGTTTTTATTTAATGATTTTTTAATATTATTTATTGTAAAGATTGATTTAAAAATTATTTAAAATTAAATTTTTTTTAATCTTTAGTTATATTCTATTCTAAAATAGATATTTGACTAGTTATTATATCAATCTAAACTTAGTTATCAAAGTGAATATATAAATTTGGAATAGAAGTATAGTTGATGATCAGTTGGTGTTATTTTCTAAATTTAATCATTGTAGTTGGTATTATTCTCCAATTAAATTTGGAGTTCCACCTTAAAATTGTGGAAGGACTTTAAATATCGCAAAAGATTAATTCTAAAATAATTTTTATATATAAAAGAGAGGGAGGGATGAAAATAGTAAAATCTTAAAAATGGTTGTGTAAGTTTATATGTTTGAATATGATTTATAGTGACAATATTTTTTTGTTCATAGACATGAAAAAGTTTAAAGCATGGCCATTGATTGATTTGAGAAAAATGAGAAGTGATAAAAAGGAATAAGGAACCAATGAAATGAAAATATTTGAGTGAGATATGCGTATCAAATTTGTCTGTGTAAAAATACCAGCACTCATTAGTGATTATTAGCCACTCATAAACTTAATTAAGGTTAATGTACCTAATATATATGCATGCTTTTAACTTAAGATTTTAATATAAAATGGTTGTCACAATCCAACCAAAATCAGACGCATCTTTTATTGTCTTCAATGTTGTGAAAGTGATAGTTTTATATACATTCTCCCTTTTTTTTAATATTTGAGACAAGTGAACTTGCTTATTATAAATTTTTACTTAATATAAATAGTTATTACAAAAGATTAATTTTAAATCTAAAATAGGTATAAGTTAAAATCTTCATAGTTAAAGTTAAATATTAATTTAGAAACAGTTTATAAATTTTTATTAATAATAAAACTATTTTAGATAGTAATAGTTTCTTTAATTTATAAAATAGTATCTATATTAATCAATATAATACTAAATTATATTTATTTTTAAGATTAATTATTATTTAATAATTTCTTTGTTGTGTAAATAACCTACTGTCTAATTAATTAAAGAATGAGTTGGATTATTTTATTAATTTTTTTATAGTTGGTTTAATTAAATGTTAATTTATAGAACATGGTGATTTGTGAATTATTCAAAATTTTCATAGAGAATCTTTTCATTAGTATAATAGACTTTCATCTAGTTTGTTCTTAGCATTCTTTATTAATAGGTATAATATACATATGTATCGTTTTTATTAACATATGAGTTTTGGTCTAGTCTTCCCATATTTTTGTATTTTCTTTCTTTTTATTTTTTTAATAATATTTTTTTTTCATGTGATGGCAAATGGTTGTTACTTGAGATGTCTTAGATGTCAAGTAGCATAGTGATGCCTAACATAAAAACTTTATATATATAAAAAAAATTATTCAAAATTTTCATTATTTTGTTATTTTATTATGCTTTTATTTAAAGTTTTTTAAAATATATTAAAAGCAACTAAATAGCATAATATTTTTTGTGATTGTGACATTATATTTATTTATAGGTAAATGAGCTGTATTTTCCTTGTATTTAAAAGTCGTGATAAAAAACCTTTCATTATTTTTAAGTTGTCTCCATAGAACCTCCTCTCGTTTTCTTAGAACTTCTACATGTAAAACAAAAGGGTCAAAATTCTTCTCAAATCTATGAATTTTCCATTCTTTTCTATGTTTTCGTTGCTATTTTTAAATCTCCCTTTTAAGAGTTGAGTGACTTTCTAATAAATTTTATGAACTTTTATTTATTCATTAATAAATTTTGGTTTCTTTAATCATCATGTTACATATCCTATAATTAATTAATACTTTATCATGATAAATCAATCTTGGGATGATTTTTTTATTTATATATTTTATTGGATAAAAACTTGATATTTGAATGTGCCTTGGAATTTTATATCCCATCATTCTTTAGAAGTGTGATTTAACACCTATTTAAGACTTGATTAAAAATACAGATTTTGACAATGGTTTAAAAAGTTAAAATAATAGGAAGCAATGTTTTTGGTTTCGGATTGGTGTATTGATTCATTCTTTTGCATGTTTTGTTTAAGCCTCAAAGCTTTGATGCTTTAACTTTCTAAAAGGTTAGGACTTAGAGTACCTCGATCTTGTACTCTATTTCAATATAGTTCTTCTAAAATAATATATATCTCAAAAAATAATATTTATTTTGTATTATTTTAATTATATTATTATAAGAAAAATATTAAATAGCAACTAAATTTAAAGACAAAAAATAATTAGTCATTATATTAACTAAATTATATACTATTTTGGAGACTAAAACATTATTATATTCAAAGTGGTTTCTATTATTAATAAAAATTTATAAAATGATTTTTAAATTGGTATCTAAATTAACTACCAATATTTTAGATACTAATATTTTAGATTCTAAATTAGTTTCTAAAAGACTAATAGAGACTAATTTAGAATATAAAGTAGTTAGTAGTTAAACCTTGGTAGATAATGATTAGATTACCAATTTAAAAATTATTTTATAAATTTTTATTAATAATAAAAACTATTTTAGATATCAATAACTTTTTTAATTTATAAAATTGTCTCTAATTGGTCTCTAAAATTAATTTTTATTTAATGATTTTCTTATAATGAATAGTTTCATCCATACTAAGTTAAATTCGCTATGTTACCAAATGGAATGTAGAATTACAATTTTTTATACAAATTTAATTCTTGATAGGAAAATTTATGGTTAATATGAAGTTTGTATATTGAAACAATAATAATTTTCATTTATTTTTTAGTTTTTAAAATTATATATGTATCTATAATAAAATGAGACAAATGTTAAGGATTGAGGATTTTGTACGTAAACAACTAGCATGCAACCCAAATTAATATTCCAATTGAGACATGGGGACATACATTTTTATTCCTCATTGTACTTATATTTCCTTTTACTATTTTTTTTTTTTTTTTTTACAAATGTTATGTTAAGATACATAGAATTATGGATCCACTTTTGAGTGTAGTAAGAAGCTTTTAAACGAGAAGCAACACATGAGAGAGAATAAACCACAATAGACAAGTGGTCAATGTTGTTGTTATGAGCAAAACATTTGTTCTTGAAAGAATGCATTTGTTAATTATGATGGTAATTGGTTAGTTATTGTGATTTGGTTGAAGAAAGATGATGGTGTTGGTTGAAATGCAAAGTGAGAAATGACCACGGAATGCTATTCCTCACGGGGAAAAGAAAAAGGAAAAAAAAAAGTGGGAAAAAGAAAAGTTTGAAAGATTCTTTGAAATGGGAATATTAACTCGTACTAATGCCCATAAAATCATATTCTCAAGCAAAGAATTTGGTCGGAAAGCCACCAAAAATGGATTCTCATTCCCCACCAACACACCCTTTTAGATAATCTAATAAGATGCCTTTTACCATTCATCATCACTATCATCTCCTTAATAGCATTGCTATCATTATCATGAAATTGCCAAGTTTGGTTGTTCTTGTTTATGTATTAATTATATATATATAGAGAGAGCCTCCCTTCATCCTTTTCTCCTATAATTCTTCCTCCAAGTACATGGTTGACATTAGGTTTCACAAGTTCATTTGGATAAGTCCATTACCTTTTCCATGTTTATATATATTCCTCTTTATTTTTCTATTGAATAAATATATTTTTTTTATTAAAAGTGTTTTATATATATTAATAGTAACACATGATTTACATAAATATTATATAATAATAATAATATTTTTTTATTGGAAAAAAAATTAAAATAATGGAATACTTGAAGTAGTGTAACCATTTTATAAAAAGTTTAAAAGTAAATTGCAAAACATTGAAATCTCTTCTATAAAATTTCATCATCCAATCTTACATGTCAATCGAAGTTAATTAACATCTCAAAAATCTTTCGGGGATGTAGTGGAACTTCAGGATGAACATTGTTACATTTGAGATCTATTATAGAAAAGATGTTTTTTTTTTTCATTCTTTCTTATTTTCTATTTTCTAGAGTAATTTGTCCTCAATATTAGTGTATAGAATTTCTAGACTTCTCTTGTTCTTCCATCTTATATTTTTGGTTGTGTCAACATCCTTGTTATGATATGGAAGGAGATATATGTGAAACATGTAAAAAAAACTCTGTTAGCTTTCATTATAGATCTTCATAATAAGAATAAAAACAATATGCATAAGGGATAGAGATATGTTCATTAATTTTATTTTAGAAGGGTTGAGGTAAACAAACTATGATAATAGAGAAAAGTAATTGATGATTATACCATAATTCACTAACTTTATCCTCCCATTAGATATGCTCATTGTACCTCAACCTAAATATTTTTTATAGGCCAAGAGAATCCCCAACTCTTGACTTTTTCCTTAAATAATGTCACATGAACACCATCTTCAGTCATTAATGTTGAAATAAAAGTTATTTTACTCTCACAATTGATGTCTATCTCTCACTCTTCCCTAACTAGGAGTACTACTTACCCGTTCCAACTCACACTTTTCTAAGATATTATTTTTTATGCTTAAAGTTTGGACAATTAAGAGTCAAAACACCACATAACAGTTTTGAGGATTCAATACCTTAGATTAATTAAATAGTGTGAGGTCATTTTTGTATGCTACCAATATATTCCTTTTACGAAAATGCATAAACCTGAATAGGAGAATATTGCTTTTTCAATTGAGTTTATATTAGTACTTGAGCTTTTAGTTGAGCAATTCTAAAGATTTCCTCCCCATCTATTACACCATTCCTAAAAATCACATTTATATGTTTCCATGTACCTCTCATTATTGTCATCCACATAGTCTTTAAAATTTTATTTCCTTTGTTATTCAAATATCACATGTTAAATTGATAGAAATGTGTTTTGACATTATGTCAATCCACTTGTTACATAAGTCTCATACCAACCTAACTATCTTACAATTTAGAAAGAGATGTTGGATATTTTCATCCTTTTGTTTACATACTGCACACAATTTACAATCCACCACAACTCCCCTATATGTTTAAGATTATCCTTAGTTGCAATATTGTTTAAGCCTATTCTCCAGATGAAGTTCTTAACATTAGGTGTTGTGTTTGATCTCCATATTGTCTGGAAGTATTCTTCCTTTTCACTGTCCTCTTTATTGTGCAAAATTTATATGCATTTTTTTTTACAGTATATGCTTGATTTTTTTCACATTTCCATTTCCAAGAGTCTTTCTCATCTATTCTTTGTGAAATCTTTATTATTTCTATTATTAAGTTTGAACATCAAATAATTCCTCCTTTCGTCAAATCTCCATTCTCATACTTCATTGTTTAAAACCCTCATTTTTTATATTGTTGCCATATTTTTAATTATTATATATCCTAGGATATTTCCAGCATGAGTTAGAACTATGTCACATTTATCATTCCAAAAGCTGATATTTGCTCCCCTCCCTATAACCCATAGGATACTATTATCAAACCAATTTTGTTCATAACCTACCCCATACATTGTCTTTAAATCTTTCGACCACTTTGATTCGTGTTTGTGTTGTTTAGGTTGATTTAATTTCCTCCAGTTACCGTATTTAGATTGTAGTATGTCCCTTCATAATCCCTCATTTTAGTTGCAAACCTCCATTTCCATTTTGCTGGTAGTGCCACATTAATTTTTTTTTTTATATCTTTTATACCTAATCCTTCTACTTCCTTAGATTTACAAATGGTTGACTATTTACCAAGATCTTGTCTTTTTTTCTGATCCACATCTCCATAAAAATTGTCTCTGAATTTTCAAGGGAGGGGGGGTGGAGTTGTATTACAACTCTGATCAAACATACTCTTCCAACAAATGTTAGATATCTATCTTTCCAATGTTAATCTCTTTCTTATCTTTTGAAACATGTTGTCCCACATCCTATTCCTCTAATTGGTATTCCTAGATATATGAAAGGTAGCCTCATATTAGTGTAGTTCAAAAACAACCACATGTCTCTCCAATTCATATTCAGTTATCCAAATTGATCTTATAAAAGTCCACTTTTAGGCCTGTTATTACTTCAAAATATCTTAAGATAACTTTCAGAGTTATTTTTGCATATTATTCTCACATATGAAAAAAAGTGTCATGAGTGTACCGTAACATTATTTATTTAAGTTCCTTTTCCCTATTTTCACTCCTTCTAAGTATCCAAACATTTTAGTTAGTCTTATGATGCTAGCTAACCCTTCAACTGCAATTATGAAAATAAAAAGTGTCATTGGGTCACTTTGTCTAATTCCTTTTGAGGGGTTGAACTCTTTTGTTGTACTTCCCTTAACCAATATTGAAATGGATATTGAACTTAAGCAGTTTCTAATCTAGGAGATACATCTCTTGCAAAAGCCTAGTCTTTCTAAGATATAATATAAGAAGTCCCAACTTATGAAATCGTAGGCTTTTCAAAAATCCACATTTATAATTAAACACTTTTTTCTTGATTTTTATGTTTTCTATCACCTTATTTGCCACTAGTACATTATCAAGTATATTTCTTTCCAGCAATGAATGTTGATTGTGTTTCATTTATGACTTTTGGTAGGATTTTTCTTCATTCTATTTACTAGTAGTTTAGAGATAATTTTGCAGATGATACCTAATAGGGAGATTGAACTATATTCATTTAAATCTTGTGGGAATTATACTTTTGGAATTATGGTAAAGAAGACAATATTGTAGCCTCTAGGTTAGTGGCCAAAATTTATGGAAGTCATTAGTTGTAGTTACTAATTTTGATTTGAGGGTATCTTTCTATTAGTGTCCCTAAAGCAATTCTTGTTCCAATTCTTCAAGTCTTATTTTAACATTTTTAGTTTATCCTTAAATACAAAGATATCAGTTTCCACTGTTTGATTTTGGTCCCAAAATCATTTTATAATATCTTTAAAATCACGCACTTATTGTCATGCAATTAGGACTCTAAAAGGTTTGAGACCTCAATCAACTTGGTTAGTTTGTAATATCATACTACAATGATCATAAATAAATATGTTTAGCACCATCTACTTAGAAATTTATCCAATCATTATCTTTGTACCATGCATATATTCTCCCAATCATTGGTATAACCAACATTTTAATCTTGTCTAAGAATCTATTAAACTCATCTATTTTCTTTAAATTCACTCCATGTTGCCCTTAGTCGTTTCTTTTCTTGGTTTTCTTACTATATTGAAATCTCCTATCACACACCAAATTGTATTATTATAATTTCCTTTCATCCTTATGAACTCCTCCCAAATAATTTTCTTTTTTGAATGTATGGTTGGAGAATAAATACTAACAAGAGTAATTGGTATTTTTTGTTTCTATCCATACTCCTTTCAACCAGACAAACCTCTTCCCACATTGTGAACTTTCACATTTGAAAAAATATTTTTGTTAGATGTTGAGAATACTTCCAACTCCATTTATTTGAATATTATATGTCCACTCAATTTCTCTGTCTCCCCATATAGCATGGCATATTTCTTTTGTTATTGAGTTTATATTGTTTCTTGGATACTCACCATTTTTATAATCTTATTAGATTATCTAGTTGATAAATTTGATATAGAGTTCATTTTGTTGTGAAGGTTTTAGTAGAATAATGTTGAATTGCATGATTGAGCCTAAAAATCTTTAGTGTTAACGATTTTTAGGAATTCTTTGGTTGAGGATGCATCTGAAGTCTGTTTGATGTATGTAAATCTAAAGTACTTAACATTTTCCAGTGCACATAAAATTTGCATTACTTTAGTTGCATATAAGTTTGATGTTCCTTAGATGCTTATGGAGTTTGATGTTCATTTGCTACACGTGAGTATGGAGTTCATTTACTTCATGTAAGTCTAGTGTACTTCAGTTATGTTGGGTCACAAATTATTGTTTAACATGATGAATTAGTGTTTTCTCTATCAACCTATACAAAGTCTTTATCTTCTTTAAGTCTTGAAAGTAAAGTAGATTCATTATTGTATCTGGAAAGAATAATTTCATGATTTAAGATAGGAATGTGTTTTGAAGTTTAAGGGGGATAATATTGTTTTTAGAAGGGTTTGTGTGTTGGTCCAAGAATGTTCATCTAATTCAGTAAGTGAGAGTATCATCCAAGTCACTCCATTGAGTGCTTTATCTAATACCTCGCTCAATAAAAGCATATGCACTCAAACAAAGGTTTTGTCTGAGTCACCAAACGAAAGCATCATTTAAGTCACTTTAGTGAGTGTTTCATCATATAACCTCATTTAACGAAAGCATACTTGTTCAAATGAAGACTTTTGTATAAGAGGCTAAGAGAGACTATCGTTTGAGTCACTTCAATGAGTGTTTAATTTAATACTCTCGCTTAGCAGAAAAGTAGGCATGCTCAAGGGAAGGTTTCTTCTGAGTCGCCAAGTGAGAGCATCATCTGAGTCACTCCAGTGAGTGTTTCATCTGATACCCTCGTTCAACAAAAGCAAACAAAAGTGAATGTTTCATTTGATACACTAATTGAGAGTATTGTTTGAGTCACTCCAATGAATGCTTTATCTAGTATTCTCACTTAATGAAAGCATATACATTTAAGCGGAGATATCGTCTAAGTCATTCTGGTAAGTGTTGTGTCTAATATCCTCGCTCAATAAAACTATTCTTGCTCATGAAAATATCGTCTAATGTCCTTATTTAAGTGATTTTGATCTATTTGAATGTAGGTATTATGTGCGTATATGTAGAAATCACTGAATTGTGTGCTTAAATGTTTAATTCTTTTAATTCAAGTGAACGATGATGATGTGCCTGTATGCATAGAATGACATGTTTTACTATAATCAAATTACTCAACTTTTTTCCACTTTTCCTATCTTCCACCTCCCCCCTTCAATAGTAATAAATTTAGACTAAAAATTTTCTCCAATAAGATGGAAGACAGGATTACTACAATAATTTAGGTTTATCTGATTTTAGGATTTACTATTTAATGTTTTTTTTAAATTTTGATTAAGATTTTCGTTTAAGATTTTCATTTATTTTTAGTGTATCAAATTTAAGATTTTACTACCTTTAGTAATTTTATTAAAAATAACACAATTAAATATTTCTTAAATTATATCACCATTTAAAAAAACTTACCAAGTTTTTTTCTCTAATTTTTTTATTGATATCAACCAAAAAAATTCCAAATTAATGTCAATTAAAATCTTTCTCAGTTAATATTTAAAAAGTCCTAACAATATTAAAAAAAATCATAGTAATGTTGATGATAAAAAAAATATTAATACAAACATGGACGAAATAATAAGCACAATAGATATTAATTATAAAAATAAAGGGATATCCGCCAAAACAACAATTCCTCAACATTAATGAAGAAAACTTTGACCTAAACGAGAAATAAAAAATATTCACAAGATAACAAAATAATTATAAATAATTCATTTATATAAATAATTTTTTTTAATCAACGTCAACTAAAGATTAGTACAGTGATGTATTGATTTTAGATGAATATAAATCTAAAAAAGTAAAAAATAAATCTAAAAAATGAATAAAATCACAAACGCATAAAAGCCAAAACTATTTAGTTATCTCAGCACATTATATTACCTTTATCAGGAAATTAAACATTTTAGTGTACAATTAGTATAAAGTAACACTTTTATTTTAACTAATGAAAGCCGTGCACTGCACTCTCGTCACTGTATGTTCATATTTTTTATTATAACTAGCGAAAGAGAGGCGCAATTGCTTCTCTATATCTGCATTTTTTTTATCTTAATTTTTATAATTATAGAAATTTAATATAAATATAAAAATAGTTTTAGATAAGTTAAAATTGAAAAGTAAAAATTAATATGTAAAATAAAATTGATAAATTGATTAAACAATTTTTTTTTTCTGGTTTGAATTTTTCTTCAAGTTTTTTCTCTTTTTTCATTTGTAGTTTTAGGATCAGAGAGTGTAATGATACGTTAAGGTTATGTTTGACTTGATGGTAGATACAAAAGAATAATGATTTTCCCTGAGAATATAGTTGGTTGAAATAGAGATAGTGATTGAAAATTAAGGTTATTTTATTTGATATGTGAGATTTTGTGTGAGAATGAGTGAGAGTATGTTATCTTTTTCTTCCTGATGTTACCTTAAAAAATGGAATTAAGGAAAGAGTGAATTTTTCTAAAAATATAGTTGCTTGAAATAGAGTGAAGATAGTGACTCAAAATGAAGGTTATTTTATTTGATAGGTGAGAAGTGAGAATATGTTATCTCTTTCTTCCTGTTACCTTAAAATAAGAAATTAAGGAAAGAGTGACAAAATTAGTTTGCATATAAAAACTGTACATTAATATTAATTTTAAAAATTATACAATAATTTTATTTTTTAAGTAATTCATATGAAATGAAAAAATACTTCATTATATTAATAAAATTATATATATTAAATAAGGGTAAAATAAGAAAATATCTATGTAAAAAAAACGATTATAATTAATGAAAAATCTCTTTTATATATAGGTATAGATAAAAATAGTAAATATAATTAAAAATAATATAACAGTTACTCTAATAAAAAACAATTGCCAAATCATAAAAAGAAAAATTATAATATGATATACACGTAAAATATAATTGTAAAAATAATCTATTTTTTTATATTGTTATACAATAAAAATAGTTTCAATGTTTCATCATGACTACGGTACTTTATTGTAGATCACAAATACTAAATTAGAAAGTTACTTAAAGAAAACAAAATATATTTTGTAAACAGGTAATATATATATATATATATATATATATTAAATTGATGTGTATTTTTTAAATCTGCTTGTAATTATTAGCAAAAGAAATGACTATAATCAAGGAATCATATTTGGTTCTATTTTAACTTTTTAAAGGAATTTTAACATATTTATTAAAGTAATATCCGTCAGGTAAATAAAGTAGAATGGACTATGTATCACTTTTTAAACCTTATATTACATTTCGCTCATTTTTTGAAAAAAAAATACCCTTAAGTAAAATATAACTATATTTCTTTTTACCAAGATAAAGTGTAATATTTTTTCAATTTAAATAAAATATAACTTAATATGGTGTTTCGTTATTTAGAATAACAAAATAAAAAATTATGATATCTAAAAGGGTTAACGAATAATGTAATATCATTAAAAAAATTATTAAATAAAAATGAATTTTAAAAATAGAAAATAATTAATTATTATATCGAATAATAAATATTATTTTATAAACTAAAATTAGTATTTAAAATAAATATTTATTATTAATAAAAATTTATAAATTAATATAGAATAAAAATTATCATTGGATATTAATTATTTTATATTTTAAATTAATCTAACTAATTTAAAATATAAAATAGTTAATATTTTAAATAATGATAATTAATTTTATATATTAATATATAAATTTCTATTATAATTAAAGTTATTTTAAATATTAATAATTTTTTAATTTATAAAATAATATTTAATTTAATTAGTATAATAACAATAATTTTTTATTTTTAAAATTCAATTTTATTTAATAATTTTTTAAAGTATATCTAGAAAGATAGACATGGAAATTTTAATTTCTTCATAATAATCTGATATTGGAAAGCTATTTTTCTGTATTTATGGTTTACATTTTAAGATATAATATTTATTGGGAAAATATTTTCCCTAAATATTTTTTTTATCAAATTTTACACAAAAATATTTATATAAAAGAAATGTTAGAAACAAACTTCCTCTAGTTAAAATAAAAAGTTTGATAAAAACTGCAATACTTTTTTATTAAAACATTTAATATAACAACAAATTAATTTGTTTTAATAAAAATAATACATTAACTAAACATAATTTAGTCATTTATAAGAATAACACTTTTGAGGAGTTATGATTTCCAGTACGAAAAAAAGTATCTTATAACAAAAATGAAATTAATTTTAGTGGAAAGAACTTAATCAAACCTCAATTGTTTACCATTAAACTTATAATTTTAATAAATATTAAGCCTAATGTTATTTTGATTAAATTTTGGAAACTAACCATCATAGTTTTCCTAACCCTTCAATAAGGAACCTTTTTTTTCAAATAAATTAATATTTTCTAACATATAAATTATATTTTTAGATTAATGATAGATGATTTAAATAAGGATACAAGATTATCTTTGAGTATTGATGATTTTTTACTTTAATTTAAAATGGAGATGAGAATGATAGATTTAAATAATATTAACAACTGTTTTCATATATTTTAAAAATTATATTCCACAATGATAAAGTAGATTTTTTATATACTTTTCTCTTAATGATATTTTCAAACTTTCATTAAGTGGAAAAAACTAATATAATCTACAGAAATCTTGCTGACAATAATATATAATCATGTTATCTAACAGATTTTACATTTCATATACGGTTCAATTTATTAAATAATGTAATTTTTAGTAAATAATATATATTTTCATAGCAAAAGCATATAAGATTAAACTCTTGAAATAATGTAATAATCTGTAGCAATATTTAACTAACTTATATTTAAAACAGCAGTGATTTTTCTTAAAAGATTGATTTTATCCTTAAAATTTAATATAGTTGAATATAAAGGAAGTGATAAGAATTAGCAAAGCATAATCAATAATTTGCTAAGGCGATTCCAATTTGGGAGAGCCATTGTTTCTTCTAGTTTCTAGTTTCTACAGAATCTACCAAACCGAACCATTGAGGTGACAAGAGTAGAGGAACATGACAGGCACAAACCTAAGCCACGGTTCCAATCAAAATATTCAATGCCATCACTGCGCAGGACCCCTTTCTAAGAACATGGTTTTTTCCAATTCCTAATTTCAACTCTTTCCCTCAATTCAATTTTTTTTTTGAATTTATTTATGTTTTTCTGATTTTGTGCAGGAAACCAGAAACTGGACTGTTTCCCCCCTTGTGCGGGACAGTTTTTCTATGGTCAGTTCTTCTCACCCCACTTCCTTTTTGTTCCCAAAATTCAAACTTTTTGCGCACTTTGATATGTATTGTTGAGTTTTGGATCTTGTATTGTGATGGGCAGCGAAATTTGTTGGATTTTTTTATAAGGGTTTCTGACCTCTTGATCGTTAATTGAGGGATTTTGATTTTATGCAGATTGGTTCTGCTGTTGGTGGCACTGCAAGTGCATTTTATGGATTCAACCATGGTATGTACTTTTTGAATCTTGTTGATGTATTTATATTTGAATAATGTTATATGGTTTTTAGCTCAATGTGGTAGTTACTATTCTGTTCTAATGGGTAATTCATGTTGGGAAAAGAAGTTCCTCTCGTACAATGCAAGTGAGAATCAAAGAATGTGAAAGTGTAACAATAGATGTCTAGTTCTACAAACTTGTCTATCCAAGCTAGTTTTTGGTGTGAGTTAGGTTCGAACTCAAAATCTAAGATTTCATTTTGGAAAATGAAAAAATGGGCATGTATCATGAACATAAGTTTTTGTGATCAGCTTTTTTAATGCTCCATTCCCACGAATCAACTAATCTTAGATAGTAGGATTTGACATTGCTCATTGCTTTTGTTTGCTAAAAAGAACTTAAAATACTGTCACATTAGAACAAATATGGTTCAATTCCTTCAAACTCGAGTTGGGAGATTTAGGGAATGTAGTAATAAGATGAATGAGATGATACAAGTTTATCTGTTTGTAAATTGTAATTGCAAACATAGTTCACCTTCCAACCCAAAAGATTGAAGCTTTAATGTTTAACATTAGCAATCTCTATTATTCAAAGAGTTTTCTCTTTTCCATTTGTAATGCAGTTATGCCGGTTGTTAGGAGAAGCGTCAAAGGACCCATGTGGTTACATTTCCTCATTGGTGTAAGTTTCTTGTGCCTTTTGAACCATTTTTTTTCTTTTCATTCAGTTTTATTGTGTGTGCAGTTTCCTGCTTAATTATTATGTTTACTATTGACTTCTTGCTCATTTATACTTTTCTTCATGTTTATTTTTTTGGAGGATGCATTTTTTTACTAGTTTTAAATTGTTACATTAAGCATCCTAAACAACTTGTAGTATTCTGTTGTAACATTTAACTGTTTGTGATCCAGGATATTTACTTCTTTGAAAAAAATTCTGGAGCTATTTTTCACTTAAGACTCAGAACTTCTTTCTTGTTGTTCATTAAATCAATAGAAAAAATTGATCCCATAATTTTATTTGCAAATTAAATGCAACTCTTTGAGTGTGTCCTGTGGTGAATTTATTTTTGCTTGTCTGTGACATCCTTTTCACTGTTAAAGGGACACTAAAATCATTCCTGTGAATTCAAGAGAACAGCCCCCATAACCTGACATCTTTGCTTCCATTTATGTATAAAGTCAGTTAGTTTCTTTAACCTATGAATTGAAGTAACCTGACTAATGTATCCTTCTATAATCTGTTAAGAGAATCATGATGCTATAATAGAACTTCAAATAGAAAAACTTCTTGTTCATATCAATTTATTTCCACCTTGATTGCTATCATAGAAAAACTTCTTCTATGATGGTAATCACGTATAGTCCTAGATATTTTGATTGTCACTTGACAAAAGACGATGTATCATCCCTTTATTTTTTGGACTGGGAAACGGCGTTGGCTGTTGTCACATTCCTGAAGCTGTTAGTCTATCATCTGCATTTGTCAATGTCTGTGAAAAAATTTCCTTGAAAAAACTTTAGTGCATTTTTTGAAACACTAAAGATGCTGTCTCCACCTTCAACCACCATGTTTGTTTCCTCTTGGATCAGTCCTGTTTTGATGCATAAATCATTGCTGTGCTCTCCCTTCTTATATCTATTCTTCTATTTCCGCTCAACTTGGTTTACTTGTGTAATACAGACATGTCGTTGCAGTCCTTTTATATTTTGTACTATAGATTGGACTTTGAAATGCAGTTTCTTTTATGCATTTATTTTCTAGATTATTTTATATGAACACGTTCATGTTGGAGTATCTAAAATTGAGTTCATAGCCATTCAAGCATTATAGAGCATCCTCTCATATTATGCCAACAGAAACACTTAGGGCTAAACTTTCTGCCTTCTTATTTAAGTGAAAACTTGTTAGTTTTGTTAACAGCATACTGACTGAAGCTGTTCTCTGATTTTCAGACACCGCCGGTGATAGTATTCTCTTCAGCCTGTGCAGGACTGGCAGGTGAATTTCTGATTGTGTTATTACTTTGCCTGTCTTATATACTACATGTATGGCTGTAATATTGTATATGGTCTTTAATTTCAGCTTTAGCAATGCTTAACTGACTTATTTAGTAGGGTAATAAGTTCCATACATGTACAAGTGTTTTACAATGTTGAGTTTTTTCTAAAATTTCTCGTTTACAAGAATCTGGTATGTTCAAAAGTTAAATTTTCATGGTCAAGAAGTGTTCTTGTCCTAATGATGTTTTCTATGCTTGAAAAGTGCCAACCTTTCCATTGGTTTTATCCTTGTGATGAATATTTAGTGTGTATCTGAGTTGATAACAATGTGATTGTAATAACTGTAGGTGGGGCTGTTCCTGCTCTTGCACAACTTGTTTCCTCATCTTACCATGCAGCAGTATCATCTCCTCCTTCAGAAGATGACAAGATTCAGAAGTCAAGAACTTCCTCTACCCTTTAAAATTTACACTCATACATGATATAATGGTTTTCTTCCACTACAATCAGCATTCGTGCTACATGTGTGCTTAGAGTTTTGTTTTTTTATCCTGTAAATGATGCTTTTTCAGATTTATAGTTCACTATGTAAATTCCGCTCTCATAAACTGGTTCTTACAGATATACATTAACCGTGATTTTTGTTTTATCGTTTGGTTTATTATGTCTTAATTTTGTTAATCAATGGCGTTCGTTTTACTAGTTAGGTTCCCTGTGCAATCTTCTCATGGTTTTTTATCATTTGATTAAACAAAAGTTACCACTAAAAAGTGGAAAGTACTTGCATGTAATAATAGTATAGGTACC
Source organism: Phaseolus vulgaris (assembly GCF_000499845.2). Classification (NCBI taxonomy): domain Eukaryota; kingdom Viridiplantae; phylum Streptophyta; class Magnoliopsida; order Fabales; family Fabaceae; genus Phaseolus; species Phaseolus vulgaris. Next base: position 9,490,495 of record NC_023749.2, on the reverse strand, counting down.
TGATATTCAATTTTTTCAAACATATATTAATATTTTATTAAAACTTACTACTATAAGTATGTATGTTTATTTTATGTTCTTATTTAAATAATTTTACTTTTCATTTAATTTTATCCTTTTCTTACTTTTTTTTACACCTAACTTTCCATCGTTTAATCCATACTTGTATATCCTATACAAAACATCTAGAGGTGAAAATAATTTAGGTATCCCATGAAGGCTTTGCACCCAATCAATTTGAATTGGCACCCAATCATGTTTGCAAAAATATCAAAATACCCTTAATGAAATTTGTAAAAATATGAAAATGTCCTTAAGAAAATTGAAATTAGGTTAAGGGAGAGATTTACACCCAATCACAGTTTCCCTTCGTTTTCGCGCAACAACTGCCACTTCCACCTTTGTGCTCATGCAGCAGTCGTCACTGCCACCACCACCTTCGTTTTCGCACTGAATGCAGCGAGCAACTTCGTCTTGTCATTCTTTCGTTCACATTTTTCCTTTGAGGCAGTTGTATCCATTTAGAATGTTAAAAAAAAAATATCATCTTAGCTTTTGGATATAGAGATTCATAAGTCAAAAAATATACTTCCGCATGCCCACATCCGAAACACAGTTAACTATTCTGAATATGTACATCTGGAATTCAAAACCCAATTCTGGATATGTACATTCAGAATACAAAACCCAATTCCAGATAATGATATCCATAACACATTTCTCTATTACGAACATAGGGCATCTAGGGTTTCAATTGCAAATTGCTTACGGATGTTTATATTTAGAGTGTTTTTCTCTGCACCCTACACTATTTTTCAAAATAAAGAAGATAAGGGCATAATGGGATTTTAAAAAGTTTGTCGGGTGCAGGAAGTAATTGCCTCCCATTAAAGGTATATGGGTTACCTTATCTAATGCTTTACTTTAAAAAGTTTAGGGGTGTTTCTTTCTTCTTGTACCCCCACCAATTTTTAAAAGACTTTTATACAACTATAGATATTCTGCAACGGTATTTTATATTATGGAAAAGTTTATTCTGATTTTGTTGATAGGGACCTAAACTTAACTTTTATGAGCTTAAAAGACTGATTTATAAGTTTATCGTATATGGATTAATACTTAAAAAAGAAAACATAAGCAAAAAAAGTGAATTATTTTATTTTCGTAACTAAATCATTATAATTAGTTTTAACATTTGTAAAATACAATTAATTTTGGTAGTTTTAACCATTTCTAGGGTCATTAGTCTATCAATCCACACAAAGCTTATTGCTTTGTCTGCCAAATTTATTGATCTTATCAATGTGAGACTCATCAGGGGTCAGTGGCTCTCCTTATTTTCTCTTCTCTTTCCTTTATTTTGTTGGTTGCTGCAGGAGCATGAAAGGATCCAATTTCACTCATTAGTTTATAATAAGGTATTTGACTTGTTTAATGAATTTACACAGTATACTATTTAAAGCTAATATGAAGCACTCCTTTAGCAATAATAACAAAATGAGGAAAGAGTAAGGACTCTTCTTAATATTAATGTCAATTCCTTGTTGACAGAGTTCAGTACAAAAGTACCACCCAAAAAAAGAAAGTTACTAAAAAACAACATGGACTTGTGACCTGTTACATTAGAAATCTTTTTCTTCTCATTGTACACACACTTTTAAGAAGAGTTGATAGCTGGAATTAATTTTGCACATCTTAATTATATTAAAGGATTCAAACTCAATTCTATAATAAACTTCAAAACAAAAGTAGACACTTGATCCTCCTTAGAAATGTTATTTCACTCATCTTTTCCCAGGGTAGAATGTGCCACCAGGAAGTCTCTTTCAAAATGTGCAGGCTCATGGAGTTGAGAAAAGTTAAATAAAGGATACATTGTCTGCAGAAATGTTCTTGTAAAAGAATTCAAGGGATACCCTTACATCATACTGTGTAGACTTAACTTTCTGAAGGGTAATTCATCAATTCAAGGAAGGGATACCTTAAATTGCAACCAATTTGGTTTTGTCCTTCTGATGTGGTGACTTACTCTCTTTTAACATTGTGGTATATAAAGCGAACAAAGAGAAATGAAACTCTGAAACTGATGGCACCAAATATTAGGAAGAAAGCATAGCATAGGCATGCATTATAACCAATAAAGAAGGATAGCTGCAAGAATCCACTCATATTTGATCTCACATAGAAGTAGATACAATACACAAACATGAAAATGGATGTTGAGCCACCACACAGCACTGACCTGCACCCACAGAAAAACAACATTAGTGATAAAGGCTCCACTAAATGGTGCCCAATGCCCACATATTTTTTGCCCTCCCAAATTTCTTATGAAAACATCATCTAGAACTAGAATGCAAACATTTTAACTTTTTCAACCTCCATTGATAAAATCTAAATATGAATGAAACATTTCATTTTTTTTTTCAAAATAAGTGTTCTTGAAAAGGAGATAAGAAAGTACAGTAGGGGTGAGGACAGGGTACTGTTAAGATTTGAATTGAAAGGAAAAACCATATCAACACAGCAGTACATAAGGAAACTAGGAATGCAAAAAGGCAGCCAGCTTTATTCCTTTTTCTTTTAAAGCCTTTGAAACAATTAATGCATTTGAATTGAATTTATAACATAAACATTTCCTGATAGTCTTTTTCCTAGTAGAAATGGCTGTGTAATAGACCATTTCAGCTAATCATATCATCCCTCATGTACAATCTTTGATATTAAAAATAATTTTTGCTACATATCTCTATCTTTCATGTTTTGAGAAAGGGATAATAGTTGTGATATCAGGGTTAATCTTAGACAATCAGGATCTATTTTGTATGCGTTATTTATTATTTATTGATAGGTACTTAATTACAGGTTTTTAAAATTAGTTACATCCCTAGTCAATCATCACCACATTGATTTCTCTTAGGATTTCATGGTTATCAAGGATAAAATATTTCTCCAGAGGCACACAAGAGAGGGAGTGTAAGGAGAAAAAAATTAAATGGAAGCAAGCTGCAAGCATTGATATCAGCAACACAACATACCTCCACCACCATTCATGGTCTTCCACAGATAGTTGAATGTATGTCAAGCCAATACTGACAAGTGCAATGATCACAATGGTTGGAATGAATGTGACAAACAAAATGCTAGGAAGAGTGTATATTTTGTAGCCCCACATACTAGCATACACCTGATGTAGTTGCAGGACAATTGCACTAAAAGGCACAAGACCCCCAATAAACATTAGAAATGGTGTTCTCCTGTACCAAGCAAGCTGTTGAATTTCTCTTGGGTGTCTCTTTGTAGCAGAGGGGCTTTGAAATTTAGATCTAAAACGGTATCCAATCACTCCACCAAATGCAAGCAATGGGATGGCGAGAAATGTGAATAAAACAAGAATCACAATAATGGAACCAAATGGGAGTCCAACTGTAGCCCTGTAAGAGATTGCAACTATGTTGAGGATAGAGGCTGCAACAAACACTGGTCCAGTGTAAAGAACCCCTGCAAGACCAACAGTCCTTTCCTGGAATTACAGCCAAATCATAATTGTTTTAGTGAGACAAAAGTAACATCAAAAGAGAAACATTTATTGTTTTCCTTTCTTGTGAAATTGCATATACAATTACCCATCCATTCTCAGCAAACTGGCCATGGAAGGATGCTGCAGTGTAGCCAGCAAATACAGAAAAAAGAGCATACAGCAAGACAAGCCAATTTAACAGTCCACCACGATTGTAGGGATAGAGGGTGCCAATAAGTGCTAGAAACAGCAAGACACAAATCCTGAAGGAAAAGGGGGCGTTATTTATATAAAAAGAGGAACAAAGTTAAAAGAGAACTGGTGGTAATTACTATTTTCCACCATTAAACACATGGACAAAAATAACGATTCATAACGACATTAAATATAAGGAGAATGTTTTTGGTCTTTGCTATCACTTGATATTCTATATTCAGATCAGATTGCAAAAGGATTTGAAAAAAATCCTTGGATGGTTGATGCATAAATGAAACTATACATCACACACCTTAATATATTATAGTCATAACATTGCCATGTAAAGACTAGAGGCTGAATGCATGGCTTTTGGGGAGAGGATCAAGGAATATGTATTTTTGACAACAAGAGTAGCTTACAAGATTAGCAAATGGGTACCAGTTCCAACAACAGCAAAAAGTAAGGATGAGTTAGGAGGAGGTCTGAATACATCGCCGTGGATGGACTTCCAACCAACCTCTTTATCTTCTTCATTTGCATTAGAGTACCTAAATTGTAAATGAAAAACTATTAGGTTAGGCTAAGAAAAAGACAGCCTTCTCATATTATGCTGTTGTAGAATTATGACTAAAGAAGAAAGTTACTTTTTCAAATCAATCCTCAGATGTCGCATATAAAGCAGGGCAAGCAAACCAGTCAAAAGCAAAATGATGACAATTGAGTTGATGAACGAGAACCAATGAACTTGCTGATGCGCAGACATCAACGAAGCCCTTGAGTATCTATCCATTCTGTTCTCAAAACGTATTTTAGTGGCATTCCAGGTAACAGAATAAGTGAACTTAACATCAATACTTTGATCTTTAGTAATATCTACAGCACGATTTGGATCGCCAAATGCATTTACTTGTATGACTTGATTCCCATTGTAAAGAACATGAAATTGTACATGTGGAAAAATGTAATAGTTTGGTCCTCCTCCACCAGGAGTCCACCTATCTTCTTCAAGTTTCCCAATGAACCCCCAGAATGGAAGATCATCCAGGTAAAATTGGAAGTAAAATTCACGGTTTATAGCTCGCTTAAAGAACGCAATTTGATCAATTGTAAGCTTCTTTGGGCACAAGATCTCATCAGTCTTGTCCTCTCGGAACTTGAACTCATACAAAGCATTGCTCAAACGGTCACCATTGAGAACTTCCCCCAGGGACTCTTTCTTTTTTACAATTGGGACTGTGAAAAACACAACCTTTTTACAATCCAAGTGGGGCAAATTATTTGATCCCATTTTTCAACACCACGAGATTAAAAAGTAAACCTTAAACCTAAGACCAAGAGTGACTAACCTGGGGCGCAGAATGGCAAATCATAGTATTCATAGGTCTCACTGCCACAGAAGAATTGTGTAAACAGAAATTCAATGAACAGAAACATGAAAAAGCAATGAGAGAAAGAATGAAACCTGGGGTTGTTGAAGGGTCCCACTTTGTTGACAAACATTGGGACGAGTTCTCCAACATTGTAGAGGTGATCGGAGGGTGAAGATGAAGAGAATTGTAGAGTAGCGGAGAGAAGAAGAAGAAGAAGAAGGAGAATGAGATGGTGGGCTTTTGCCATAGATGCAGGTGGTGAAGAAACTGAGCTAGATGCAGAGTCAAATGCTTACATTATACAGACACATGACACACAAGTTCTGAACACAAACAAGCATCTATTGTAAGACCAAATCAAAATTAATGAAAAAAAAATGAAAATGGTTCTAAGAACTACAAACTTAATTTAAATTTTTTGCTGATTCACTTTCGTTCTTTCAACCTCGATCTCTCGGTAGACCAATTCAGTATCCATTATGTACTTTAAAATAAATTAAGTCTAGTAAAAAATATATTTTAGATATTTTATATATATATATATATATATATTATAACCAATTAATATAATTAATTTAAGTAATTCTTAGTAACTATACTGACCAATGTTTTTAAAATGGGATTGGTCATTCAACTCGTCAAAGTACATCTTTAAGGTTAAGTAGTTGAATAAATTGAATCGTATTAATAATTAAAATGCATAAAAGAATATTAAAAATATATAGTGTTATAATTTTGTGATGTTAAAAATTAAAATAAATTTTAAATGTTCTTATAATTTAAAATACATAGAATTTTTATATGATACTTAAATTGAAAATTTAACAATATATCACTATTTATTGTTATTAATTATATGAAGAATAAAAAATAAAATGATTACGATTTTAATTTATTTTTATTTCTTAAGAAAAAAATTATAATTATGATTTCTTATTTTTCTTTGCTGAACCGGTTTGATCAAGTTTGACCAATTTAACACTGATTTAAGTGGTTTTATATATGACCAATTTTACTCCTTAATTGAATTAGATAGGGACGATTCTTCCTAACAAAAAGTCAATTCTTTTTAAGAACTATGACTAAAGAATATTTGGCCTAACACTATCTAATATTTAAATAATTATTTACGGTAAAATTAGTTAAGTTTTGTTTATTATTTCAAGAATCGAAAAAATTCAATTATTAATATTAATTTCTCATAAAAAGACAGATTATGTTTTTTATTAAAATATTTGACTTTCAAATATGTAAAGTTTTTAATATCACTTTTGCTTCCAATATTTGTCACAATGTTTGATGTGACTCCTTAGTTTTTTTTTTTTTTTAAGGTGGTCTTCAATTTTATTAAAATGACTCATTTTGGTCATTTTCATTATATGAATGTTGATGTTGTTAAGAGGGTGATGATTTGACAAATGCACATAAACACTTTAGAGTTGATTTAAAATGTTGTACATTGACATCATATAATTTATAGTCTCTTTTTCGGTTAAGACGTCCTTTAATGTTTTCAACTCCAAGACTTCTTGGACTAAGTCGATATGGTATTAACAGGAGCCTCAGGCCAATTCTTGCTAGCATGTGTTCGGTCTAGAGAAGTGTTGTAGATCTAAGATTGGGTTCTTCATTGCAAATGCAAACTCCCTATTCATACTAGTTCGAACCCTAAAAACGCAATACTAACTCGTCGAAATCGATCTTCGTCATTGATTGAACCTATTTGTAGTAGAAAGTAAATGAGTTATAAGATAAAGATAACCGCATAAAGAGGTTATATTAGAGGTTCTTTGTTTTGGAAGTAACAAGAGTGTAACTACAACTCTAGAAACACTCTTGAAATTGAAGCATATCAAAGTGGTTGTTCTTATACAGTTTGTTGTAGTGACCAATGAGCTCTTCAAAAGAGACTGTGTCAAAGGACACACATAGTTGAGCCTATCCATCTAAATTTAAAATGCCACATATGTGTCACAAAGGCCACACAATATCCACCTAAGTTTAAAATGCAACATATGTCTCATGTCTCACTCTGTTGTTAGTCAGAGTAACGATATTAACAAAAGGGACCAAATTGAATCATTTTAACAAAATTGAAAACTACATTGAGTCCAAGAAAATTGAAGGATCACATTGAGTAATTACAACAAATATTGGGACCAAAAGTGATTTTAAATCATATTAAAAATATTATAGTTGCTTTGGGTTAAATGTGTCATGCATCCATCAACTATGTGTTTCAAACAAAGTGGACAGAAAGACATGGCATGACTAATATTCCTTAAGTTCCTTTTTTGTACATTCACATGTTTAGTTTAGAGTCACTTGCTCATGCTATAAAGAGGTGGTGATTAAAAAAAACTCAACAACCTGCCAAATTTTTAAGTAAGAAATTGAAGCCATTTCTCTTTAACTTTTTTGTATGGTTGAAGTTGTAACTAAGAGGAATTAACAATAAGCCACAACACAATTGGTTTATCTCTTCACCCATTTTCACTAAAACCATCTAGACTTGAGGTAAATAATTCCTACACGTTTCAACTCTTTATTATAAACTTCATTGTAAGAGTTTATTTAATGTTTAAGATATTATAATTAGATGAATGGGCATGTTTCAACCAACCTAGGAAGCCATATTTATCTATAATATTTAATTATGTGGTTGACATAATCAATTCTTCTCAAACAACCAAATAATTGATTATTTAGTTTTGTGGTGATACAAATAAATTGAAAAAGAAATTTGTATATCATTCAAGGGTAAGGGTCGTATGTAGTCATGTAATTTTTTGTAACACATGTATCTAGGTCAAATAAGTGTACATGGTTTGAATATATTGTTCAAACAAGAGATATTGAGTAAGCACAAGGTGAAAGTTTTTCTGTTTTGTGAACATTGTGTCTTTGGGAAACAACATAAGCAAAATTTTCTGACATAGTTATTGATGCAATTTGTCTTGAGTGTTCAACGGAGATTAAAGGAAGGCAACGAAAGATTTGTAGATTTTTTAAGGAAGCACCAAATGGTCATGAAAGTTCTTGGTTTAGGCGTGAGTTTTACAAGGTGCAAGGGCCAAGGAATAGGTTAGACCAACTTCCTTGAGTTTCTAAGAATGCAAGAATCCAACTTTGTGCACTGAATTCTCTTGTATCATATTTTCTCTCCTTTGGAAATATCTTTGCAAAAATAGAACCTCAACTAAGAAACCCAAGAATCCTCTTTCCTTAAACACCAACAACTTGCAAGCTCCAAAGTCTTCACCAACCAAGGAATCCAAGAAAATAAAGCAAGAAAAACACAATTTGGAAAGCTAAACCAAAATGAGATTAATGTGACAAATTTTAATGGAAAACCAAAGAAAATACAAACCACAATTAAAGGTAAGAATAAAGGCTAGCACAAAACAAAAAAATGAATCTAAGAATGGCTCTAGAGTGGATCACAAAAGAAAAATCTAGTGTGGACAAACACTAAATAGTCCAAAATTTATACCAATTTTTTCATAAACTATTTTTGTATAAATATTTTACATGAGAACTTCAACACAAAATTTGATCAAATGCAACAAATTTTGGGTCAAAAGGATGTATATTCTATGAGAAATAAATCAAATACCGCAACACTAGGGTTCAGAACTTGACACTGTTTTTTCAACACTGGTAGGGAAGACTCAAAATTTTATTGCAAAAAATATACCACAAATATGAGCCTCAAATTTTAATGACAAATGAAAAACATCATAAGTAATGTCTGATAAAAATTCCAAGTCAAAACACTAAAAGAATAAGGCTTAATAAATTTCAAACCGAGAACGATCAACACAAAAAAACTTGTTTTTCTTGGCATTACTATTTATATCTTTTTTGCTACATTTTTTTTGGACATGTATTTTTAAATGGATTTAAAAAACATCTCAATGAACTTTTGTAATTGTTTCTCAGATTTGTTTACTAAAAACCAAACTCAGAATAAATTTTCAAAACCAAAAGAGAAACTTGAAAAATCTAAACAGGAAGAAAAACCTAGGAATCCAATTGAAATAAGAACAAACTAAAAGACATAATGGAAAATTATGTAATAGAAAGCACTAATGAGTAAATATCACTCAAGAACTCATAGACTACAAAAGAAAAAGACTTAAAAGCTTCTACAAATTTTATGAAAAAAACACAAATACTTGGTGTGCACGTCTAAGAGGTCTTTTAACACATATGTAATAGGTGGAAAACTATAATTATGTGACAATTAAAACAAAAACTATCCAAGATTCATGGAAAAACAAAATTAGAAACATAGCTCTCACCTAATTGAAAAGAAAAACACTGGTGCATAAAAGAAAAACGAGTGCGACTATTTTACATTTATAAGGGCGGCTATATAACCACATTTGATGAGCACACATTTTTAAATGGAAGAGATAAGAAGGCGGCTACATATATAGTCTCATTCGTAAATTTGATTATAAATGCGGCTATTTACATAGCTGCATTTATAAATCACATTTACGAGAGACGTTCAGGGTTTCTTTTCTTTTTCGCCGTTGATTGGGTTTCTAATCAATGTTTTCAACTTTGATCTTTTTCAAAGAACATAGTCATTATTTTAGCATTTCTTTTGATCTCTTGGTGCATCCATATTATACATCTTCGTATTTCATCCCAATGGAAGTCCAAAAACGCAAATAAAAATTCTCCAAAGAAACGCAAATATATGACGGAGCAAGGCGACAACAATGACAAGGAAGGCACAACAGAAAGCGTAAACAAAAACCTTCCCAAGCATGACCTTAGCAATGACATAAGACAAAACATAAGAGAAACACAAAACATACAAAAATCAATGGTGAAGAAGAAGAGAGGAAGACAATGCTTACCGATGGCACAAAGACAATGCAAAGAAGAGAGGAAGAAAAGAGGAAGCACAATTAATGGAGGAAACACATAAGAGAAACAAAGCGCGAGAGAAATGAGAGTATCAAAACATAAGTGGTGCATTTCTAAATTAGGGTTAAAAAGGTTTTAAGAAGGCGACTATTTGTAAAGCCGCACTCGTAAATCAAGCGTTTTGATTTACGAGTGCGGCTATTTGTATAACCACCCTCGTATATCAAAGCGTTTTGATTTACAAAGGCGGTTGTACAAATAGCCACCCTTGTAAATGAACTTAATTACAAAAATGTCACCGCGTTTTTTATGAAAGCGTTTGAGCGCAAAACCGCACTAAATAAACCACACTTGTTTATACATTTTGCACTAGTGAAAACTCAATCAAAAACACAAAACTACTCAAGAAAAATACCCAAATTTGAACCAAAATGAATTTGAACACAATTTTTTAGGGGTATTGGTGCGGATTCATCACACATAACAAAGAAAAAAAATTAAAACAGATAACTCTACGACATTTAAAGAGAGATGAACTGAACCTAACACATGAACATGAAGAACAACCCATGGAAGTTCAAAAAACATCAAAACCAAAGAAAATAATCAGTGGAAAATGAAAACAATCGATGGAAGCTATAAATAAACAGTGACACCTTACAAAAAATTGAAGAACATATGGAAAACAACAAGGATATGGTGTGGCGTAGTGAAACAACCAAATTTGTTTTTGAGATAAAGGCATATCAGGATTGTGGCCTTGCTCTGGTCCACCTGATGCAATTTGTCTTGAGTGTTCAATGGAGATTGATGGAAGGTAATGAAAGACTTATAGATTTTTGGAGGGAGCACCAAATGGTCATGGAAGTTCTTGGTTTGGGTGTGAGTTTTACAAGGTGCAAGGACCAAGGAAGAGGTTAGGCCAACTTCCTTGAGTTAGTTTCTAAGAATGCAAGAAGCATCATAGAAAAGAGACTTGGATCAGTGTGCTGAGAATTTCAAAAACACAATTTCATATATCAATCAAGTCTAGAAATTAAAAGAAGGGAGTCTCTTATTTATAATCTAAAGAGACTCCTAAAAATGACTAATGAGTTCTCAAAATACTCTCCATTCCTAGCATGCCATGTGGCAATCCTATGTATAGAAAAATCTTCATTCCTAGCTTGTCATTTGACAATCCTATTTACAAGAAGCTCTACATTCATAGCTTGTCATGTGTCTTTGAGTGATTTGGAGAGACAAGGAAGGAGGCGCCTAGCTTCACTCTTTAAGGAACTTGAAGAGTCAACATGCCTAAGAATAAGCGCTCCCAGGTAGTATTGTTTGGAGAGAAAGATATTCCTATTCTAAAGTTGGCTTAGAAATACTAAGCTAGAAAATATTATTCTACTATTTACATTTTATACAAAAACTAAGACATATATTATTTCTAAATTCTTCTAAGTTGAACCTGCTCTTAGTTGAGAAGAATGGTGACTTTAGCAAGGATGGTCCTCCATCAGTTACACAAGACAAAGGTCATGTTGGACTACAACATGTTGATTATTGGTGTTGTTGAAAGTTTTATTGTTGAGAGGTGCCAAGTATTTCTTTTAGATATCATTGATTATTTAATATTTACTCGAATGCTTGTGAGGAAATAAAAATCATAAGCCTTTGAAAAGTTCTAGCACTCAACAACTAGATGAAGAAGATGGTGAAGCATATAAGAATAAGCAACAAGTTGGAATTATATTCTTATAAGTTTAACAACTTTTGTATAGATAAAAACATTGGAAATAAGACATTTAATTGTTTGTCATATCCATAACAAAATTTAGTTACCGAAAGAATAAGCATAATATTGTTAGAAAGAGTAAGGAGTATCTTGTTGCATTATGGTTTTGATAGATGACATTAAGGTGAAGTGGTTAGTATAACATGTTTCTTGGTGAATTGCTCCTCGTCTATTACCATTCATTTCAAGATTCCAATTGAGATGTGGTTTGGGAAATTGATTGGTTGCTCAATGTTGAAGGTGTTTGGGTGTCTTTCTTATTATCATGTTAATGAAGATAATCTTAAATTCAATTCAAGAAAGAAATGTGTGTGGTCTATGAGAATGGAGTGAAAGATTTGAGAGTCTAATTACCATAGAAAAGATGGGTGATTATGAGTAGAGACATTCTGTTTGACGTAGTCCATATGTTACATATGAATTCTAAGGAGACACTAGGAGGAACATCTGGTGTGTTGAAGAAAATACATACACTTTGAGTTTTTTTTAAGGAACCATTAGTAGACTTGAGGCGCTATAGATAATTCACTCGTCTATTTAAAGCAATGACAAATATTTGACTCTCAAACCTTTATTTGAAGGTCTGAAAGGCATCAATGACAACTAAAGATATTTGAGTATGATGGTAGCTTGAACTATGTGTTGATGATAATGGAAGAGGTGAAGTCATTATAACCAACCACTTACCATAATACAATCCATGTTACAATAAAGTCGTGCAATCTTAACACGACTTATGTGTAATTAGATTTGAGCTGAAATCGTGTAATGTAGACATGATTTCTTTGAAAGTCAATTTTTTAGGTTATATTACGTACTTATAATAAAAAATATTAATATATATATAATATTAGTTTATGTAATGAATTTCTAAAACATTAGCTACTACTTCTATTATTTTTCAAATGAACAATAATAATTCTTTTTTCATAATCATAGTTTTCCTATATAAAATTAGTAATACCTATGAAACATTATAATACTATTATGTATATTCACAATCATGGTTTTCCTATATATACTAATAATTTTTATTAAACGTATACGATATAAATTAAAAAAATAACTTAAAAAAAGTTATATTTTCGTGACACCAGTTCAATATTTAAACCTTATTACATATAAAATTGATATCACCGTTAAACAACTTCTTTAGAATAAAATCGTGTCAAATTGACACAATTAATTTTAATCCGTATCTTTTGAAAAATCAATCTCATTATAATAAAACTAAGGTAAAATGACCCAATTTAATAAATAAACCAAATAATTCATATATATATAATATTTTTTTCCATTCATCAATCTTTCATCCTCTAATCCGACATTAATTTTTCTAAAATCTAAAATTAAATTATACATAAATTAAAAATTATATAAAATGATTTATACTAATTAAATCTCGCATAAATTAATTTTAATTTATGAAAAAAATAATTTTTTTTAAAGTTCGTAAAAAAAATTGTCCAACAATCGTATTATCATTACATCAACTTCGTATCTACTTCTAATTATAATTATTAATATCATCCCTTCCTCATCACTACTTGTTGGAAATATATCATAACTGAATTTAAATTTTAAAATTGTAATTCCACACTTTTGACATAACCTCCATTTTTTATTGGTTGCAAGGTTCATTGCAGTTCTACTCTTTTATTTTTCTCTCCTCTGTTTCACTGCATAGATTTTATCCATTCCTAAATATCATTTCTAAATATCATTTCTGAAATGTCTTTTTGTAAAATAAAAATAATAATACGCAATAAAAGATAGGGCATTAAGTACAATTATTTTTCTAAAAAATTGATTAAATAAAGTAGAAGTAGTTAAAGTAGGTTTATATTTTAAAAAAAATTATAAATAAGAACTCAAGAGAGAATGAAACTAACGGGGCATTATGCATTGGAGGTACGTTGAATTCAAACAATAAATATATACTACACTAATTTATTGATAAAAATTAAAGATAAAGTGAAAAACATCCATTACAAATAATAAAATAATTAGAAATAATTTTTTAGCATGAGTCAGATCACACACAAATAATTAAACAATAAAAAGGTAGAAGAAAACATTAAAAAGCTGTATTAGCAGTGTTTAATTTTTCAACGTTGTAATTACTGTAGACATGAGTAAATATATAGTAATAATGAGAAATATTTTAAATAATAAATATAAATAAAATTTTGGAGTTTATTAGTACTGTAGACATTAATACAAATTTTCAGAATTGTATTACGTGTAACTGAAAGGCGTAGTAAAATCTTGGGAAATCCTAATTCAAACTCAAAGAAACCACTTTGAGATTTCACAACTCGTTCTGTGTGGTTCGATGGCTAACCCAATAGCAATCAACGATAATCCTCTTTCGTAATTCCTTATTTTGAAGGTAAACAACCATTTTCTCTATCCTATACTTACACTTTTCTGTTCTTTTCCAATCAATTATTGTTCTTGCTGATTATGCTTTATTTAATTTAAATTCTGATCCTTAATTCAATTCCCCGAATCCCATTTTACCTGATTGACTAAATCTTTATTACTTCCCCTAATTTCGTGATTTTTTGCAAATTGATCTAGCAAGAAGAGAAATTGATGAGAGATGTTGAGCATTTTGCATCTGATGAAATGCATTCAAGATTCTGGAGTGATTTCTGAGGTTTCTTCCAAAATTGCTATTGAATTGAATTGAAGGATTTTTGAACAAGTTTTCTTTTGGTTTTGGTTTCTTTTTCTTGATGCTGGTTGGTTGTTGTCAACACAATACACAAGACAAAGGCTGTTTGATAGATATAGCGTTGGGAGGGTTTGCAAGTTGGGAATTGAAGCGTCATGGACCAGCTTCCTGTTGAAGTAATAGGAACCATTCTGTCTCACTTGAGGGCTGCACGAGATGTGGTGATAGCCTCTGCAACATGCAAGAAATGGCGACTAGCGTGCTGCAAGCACCTTCATACCCTCTCTTTCAGCACCAAAGATTGGCCCATTTATCGAGATTTGACGACTACTCGCCTCGAGATTTTGATCACACAAACCATTTTGCAGACCTCAGGGTTGCAGGCTCTCTCCATTTTGATGGAAGATGTGGATGAATTCTCTGCTTCAACGGTTACTGCATGGCTCATGTACACCAGGGAAACTTTGAGGCAATTGCATTATAATGTCAAGACTATGCCCAATGTTAACATTCTTGAAATATGTGGCAGACACAAGCTGGAAATACTAGATCTAGCTCATAATTCCATTGTGGGGGTTGAGCCTAATTATCAGCGATTCCCTTGCTTGAAGTCTCTTTCCCTGAGTCATGTCAGTATATCTGCATTGGATTTGAATCTTTTGGTATATGCGTGTCCAAAGATTGAAGCTTTGGAGCTTGTCAATCCTGAGATTGCAATGTCTGAGTCACAGGTGACTGTTGAATTGAGTAGTTCAACGCTGAAGAGTGTGTATGTAGAAGCAATCAGTTTGGACAAGTTTATATTGGAGGCTGATGGACTTGAGACCTTGCACTTGAAAGATTGCGCACTTGAGTTTTTTGAACTCATTGGCAAGGGGAACTTGAAGCATTTTAAGATTGATGATGTTAGTGTTATACATCTTGATATTGGCGAGACAGTTGAGGATCTTGAGACTGTGGATATCAGCAACTTCACAATTATATGGCCAAAGTTTTACCAGATGATTTCAAGATCGTCGAATTTAAAGAGGCTTCGGCTTTGGGATGTGATGTTTGATGACGAGGAAGAGGTTGTGGATTTGGAAACAATTGCAACTTGCTTTCCTTACCTGAACCATTTATCTCTAAGCTATGATGTGAGAGATGGAGTTCTTCACTACGGTTTACAAGGCTCTTCCTATCTTGAGAATGTTGTTGTCCTGGAGCTTGGTTGGACTGTGATCAATGATCTTTTCTCCCATTGGGTTGAGGGGCTGCTTAAGCGATGTCCCAATCTCCAGAAGTTGGTCATTCATGGAATTGTTTCTGACACAAAGTCTCGTGAAGAATGCCAGATGTTAGCCAGTTTCACCACATCCATGGTTGAGATGATGAGGAGATACATACATGTAGATACACATTTTAAGCATGATTAGGATTTTTGTTGAATACCTTCCTGTAGCTCATGCTTGCTATTACGTTTGGTTGTTTTGCCACATTTGCTGGTAACTCATTGAATTCAAAAAAGTTTATGCACAACTTTTTAACTTTTTGTTTGGAATCTTTTCAATTGTAAGCTTCTTTGGGCACAAGATCTCATCAATCTTGTCCTCTCGGAACTTGAACTCATACAAAGCATTGCTCAAACGGTCACCATTGAGAACTCCCCCCATGGACTCATTCTTTTTTACAATTGGGACCGTGAAAAACACAACCTTTTTACAATCCAAGTGGGATAAATTATTTGATCCCATTTTTCAACACCACGAGATTAAAAATTAAACGTGAAACCTAAGACCAAGAGTGACTAACCTGGGGCGCAGAATGGCAAATCATAGTATTCATAGGTCTCACTGCCACAGAAGAATTGTGTAAACAGAAATTCAATGAACAGAAACATGAAAAAGCAATTAAAGAATGAAACCTGGGATTGTTGAAGGGTCCCACTTTGTTGACAAACAATGGGACGAGTTCTTCAACATTGTAAAGGTGATCGGAGGGTGAAGCTGAACAGAATTATAGAGTGGCGGAGAGAAGAAGAAGAAGAAGGAGAATGAGATGGTGGGCTTTTGCCATAGATGCAGGTGGTGAAGAAGCTGGAGATGGTGGGCTTTTAAATATGTTTTACTGTCTCTTCTTAATAAGGATGTTCATACAAATATTTTATCTGTTAAAATAATGTATTCTAATTTAATATTGGAAACTAAAATAATTTCTTTAAAATGTGATTAATATGAATTTCGTACATTTTAAAATGTTTTCGTTTCAACCCGGACATTTTATTTATTTTCAATTTTTAATCCTACTAATTTTTTTCTTAAACGAGAATCGTATCCATTCTGTACTTTAAAATAATTAATTCTAGTAAAAAAAATATTTAGATATTTATAAATTTGTTACGTATAAAATGAAATATATATATATACATATATATTATAACCAATTAATATAATTAATTGAAGTTATTCTTAGTAACTATACTGACCAATGTTTTTAAAATGGGATTGGTCATTAAACCCCAAAGTACATCTTTGAGGTTAAGTAGTTGAATAAACTGAATCGTATTAGTAATATTAATTTTAATAATTAAAATACACAAAAGAATATTAAAAATATGTAGTGTTATGATTTTATGGTGTTAAAAATTGAAATAAATTTTAAATGTTCTTATAGTTTAAAATACATAGAATTTGTATATGGTACTTAAATTGAAATTTTAATAATATACCACTATTTATTGTTATTAATTATATGTAGAATAAAAAATAAAATAATTACGATTTTAATTTATTTTTATTTCTTAATAAAAAATTATAATTATGATTTATTATTTTTCTTTGTTGAACCGGTTTGATCAAGTTTAACCAATTTGTCACTGATTTAGGTGGTTTATATATGACCAATTTTAGGCCTCGATTGAATTAGATAGGACGATTCTTCCTAACAATAAGTCAATTCTTTTTAAGAACTATGACCTAAATAATATTTGGCCAAACACTATCTAACATTTAAAGAATTATTTACGGTAAAATTAGTAAAGTTTTGTTTAGTATTTCAACAAAATTCAATTTATTAATATTAATTTCTCATAAAAAATTATTTCTTCTTTTAAAATATTTGACCTTCAAATAATTTAAAATATTTAAAGGTCTAATATAATTTTTTATTGTAATATTTGTTATAATTGGTCTGGGATCTGAGTTTTGTTTTTCTTAAATTTGATTCTTTTATTAGATTGATATTAATATTTTTGAAAGGGTGATGATTTGAAAGAAGCACATGAACACATGACAAAATGATTTAAAAAGTTATACATTGACATCATGTTACTCATAGTCTCTTCTTCGCTTAAGACGTCTTTTCACGTTTTCGACTCCACAGTATTCTTAGACTGTTTTTAGGTCAATATGGTATAAACAGGAGTCTCGGGCCAATTCTTGCTAGCTTGTGTTCGGCTTAGAGAAGCATCACAGATATAAGATTGAGCCTTCATTGCAAACACAAACTCCCTCTTCATATTAGTTTGAACCCTAAAAACAACATGAACTCCTTGAAATTGGTGCCCTTTACCATTGATTGAACCTATTTGTAGTAGAAAGTAAATGAGTTGGAAGATAAGGATAATCGCATAAAGAGGTTAATTAGAGGTTCTTTGTTTTGGAGTTATCAAGAGTACAACTACAACTTTGAAGATGCTCTTGAAAGTTAAGAACATCAAAATGGTTGTTATTTCATTGTAGTGACATATTAGTTGTTCAAAAGAGACAATGTCGAAGAACATGGAGTCGAGCATATCCACCTAAGCTTAAAATGCAACATATGTCTCACTTTTTTTGTTAGTCGGAGTAACAACATTAACAAAAGAGGCCAAATTAAATCATTTTAACAAAATTGGAAACTACATTGAGACAACAAAAATTGAGGGCCACATTGAGTGATTACAACAAATATTAGGATCAAAAGTGGTATTAAATCATATTTAAAATATTATGATTGCTCTGGGTTAAACATGTCATGCATCCGTCAACTATGTGTTTCAAACAAAGTGAACAAAAAGACATGGCAAGGCTAAATTCCTTAAGTGCCCTTTTTGTACATTCACATGTTGATGACTATTTTACAGCAAGTGTACTGCGTAAACAATAATAATTTGTTCCTAAGAATGAATATCGAACCCACAAGGAATAGTTGAATCATCAAGTATAAGATTCATTAAATAGAAAACAAAATAATAAAGTTTCTTGGAAGTTTGTTGTGTATGATTGCAAGAATTGTAAAAAAAAAAAGCAAAGTAAAGAGTTTGTTGGTTCAATTGGAAAAATTGGGATTGAGGTTCATCCTTCTCACACTTTTGTATTTTGAAAAGCATCATAATATTTTATCCTTTGATTGATGCTGATGCCCATATAAAATTCATTTATATCGATTTCTCACATATAAAATTATTAAGAGAGTCTCCTAAATACTGATTCCTCACATATTTATAAGAACTCTTTATCCTTATGATTATATGTTGATAGCAATTAACATTTCAAATTTATTCCTAGCATTCAAATATGTTAAGCATTATCATTTAGGTCATAAACTTAGAAGTATTTTTCAGTCAAATCTAAGGATCAAAATCATGATAACACAAGCCTTATGAATAAAATGACAATACCAATCATCAATCAAGAACAAAATATTATATTCAAATATCACCTCAATACATAAGAGTTTGAACATATTACTCTCAATTTCAAAGGGTAGAATTAGTCACTCATGTTGGTCATTACAAGCATGGAAAACAAGAAAACAAGATCCATGATGTTTCTCTTTGACGACTGTCTCCTCTAGGGTTTTTTTTATCACCTTCTATTCTCCCAATGATGTATAGGGTTGTGCCTCACGTCTCATATTTAACCTAGTTAGGCTTGGGCTAAGTGATTTCTTGTCTGACGAGTTGGACGAAAACAAGCCCAACATCTTTGGAGTGATCTCGCCTGGGCGAGATTGGGCTCGTTTGGACGAGAACCTTTAGGAGGCTTCTGGCTTAGGCGAGTTCGGGCGAGTGTTGGAGCGTTTCAACTTTCCCTTTTTATCTTTTATATTCTCCATTTATCCTTTCATCTTCATTTTTTCCTAAAATCCTGAAATTAACACAAATTTGGGAATTAATAGTTCTTATTCTTATTATAATCACAATATATGTAAAAAAGTTTAAATTCATAAATTATGGATCATATTATAATTATTTTATCAATAAATATCTATAAGTGTTTGTATTTTAATATGAAATATTACTGAAATATGACACTTATCACATATTTAGCTTAGAGTCAGTGTTCTTTTTACTTTTTCTATGTTATAAAAAAGATGGTGATTAAAAAAAAAACTCAACAACCTCCCACATTTTTTAAGTAGAAGGTGAAAAAATTTGTATTTTGTGAACTTTGTGTTTGGAAAGCAACACAAGCAACATGATTAACATAACCATGGTACATAATGCTACTCTAAAAGTCAAGATTAACCCAACGATTCGACCTAATTCAGGTCCAGAATCGAATGTCCACTATGATATTATAAATATGCATTCCACCCAAGACAAATATACACATTTATTTCAGTAATTAATACTCACACCTCTGAATCCTAAATTTTGACTTAAACGTCATAGTGTCTTTTATTGGTATCCACCTCAAACCGAGATAGAAGACCGAAGTCAATGATAGAATCTAACCCAACTGATAAAAAAAAGACGACTCCTTCTCGACTTATCTAACAACTATATAAATTTATTAGGAAAGACTATTTACCATTAATTACCTTCAATGACAATCGTATAATAAAATATATATTCATTGTCTATTGAAACAATTTTATTTTATTATTATGGCTTCATGTTACTATTTGCATGTAAGTCTTTCTGCCTAAATAAATATATTTTACTGTTTTACTTTTATATATATATATATTAATTATTGTAGTCAGAAAAAGATCCCTCACGGGTGTACCTTCTTTTCAACTTCGCCATAGTCACTAAAATATTGATGTCTTCTTATTGGATGGTGATCTATTATTATAAATGAAACTTTTATTTATTAATAAAGGAATTTAGATATCGTGAAAATATTAAAGACAATTTGTTGCACGTGCAAAGTCAATAATACTTACCAAAATTCGTTTATGGTTTTGTATTTAAATTACAGTTGTTGACTAGAATGTATTTAACCTATAAGCATATCAAATTCGCTTTTTATACTAAACTAAGACAATTTTACCTTATCTTTACTGAGATTGGTTTTAAGAAAATTACAAATTATGGTTAGTCGTGTCAACCTAACACAAATATGAAGAAATTACACAACTTTTGTTATGTGAAAGTGAAGTTGTGTCAAGATGACACGACTTTAGTGTTGAGGATGAATTCGTGTCAATTTAGCACGACTTTGATTAATAAGTTTTTTAAAGTAAAGTTGTCCTAGGTGATGCGACAATTCAAACCATATTACATTGAAGTCGTGTAACCCTTGTACGATTTCTGTGTAATTAGATTTTAACTGAAGTCGTATCACATTGGCACAAGTTCTTTATAAGTAAATTTTGTTTACGTTATATTACATACGTATAATAATATATATATATATATAATTAGTTTATCCATTAAAAAAAAGTCACCTTGTTCATAGCACTAAAATCATGTCATATTGACATGACTTCATTTTGACATGACAAAAATAGTACAACTATTACAAAACTTCTTTAGGTTAAAGTCGTATCAAATTGACACGATTAATTCTAATATGTATTTTTTTTTTAAAAATCAACCATTTTTTTTTATAAAAATGGGGTAATATTGGTCCGATTTGGTAAATAAACCAAATACTTGATTTTGTATATATATGAAATTTTTTCCATTCATCAATATTTCATGTTGTTTTAATCGGACATTAATTTTTCTATAAAAATTAAAATTAAATTATACATAAATTAAAAATTATATAAAAAAATTTATACTTATTAAATCTCCCATAAATTAATTTTAATTTATGAAAAATTAATTTCTTTTATTTTCTTTATAAAAGTTCGTAAATTCTTTTGTCCAACAATCATTATCATTACATTATTCTAGCTTGGTATCTACTTATAATTATAATCATTGATATCATCCCACCCTCGTCACTACTTATTGAAAAATATATCATAATTGAATTTAAATTTTAAAATTAAAATTCCACACCCACTATAAAAATTCTTAACTTTTTAAGGGGTATGTATAACGGAGGGTACAATAACCTCTAGTGAAACACACCCATACTTGGAGTTTTTCGAACTTCCGTTAAGTATTGATGGTTTTTAAGTAAAAAGTAGGAAAACTTATATTATTTTAACATTTTTTATATTTTAAGATAGCATGAGAATACTATAAGAAAATGATAAAAAATGGTAAGAAGAAAAGATGTTTCTTATTCTCTTATGTGTATATTACATCAGTCATGTATAGGAAATATATAGGGAGTTTCTCTCTCCCAAATTACAATTTAATTAGGTAGGATATGTTGGGAAAAACGGGTAATTTTCCCACTAAAACAAAATCCTAACAGAGCTACCCGACAAATAATATTGAATAAATAAAGCGGAATAATAAAAGAGATAAAGAGGAAAGAACACACCCGAAAATTGTTAACGGAGTTCGGCCTGTTTAGCCTAATCTCCGAGCATAGCAAAAACAGCTCACTTTTATTACTATGAGAGAAGATATTACAAATTGGGATATATAACAGTGAAGGAGAAGAGTTTAATTTATAACCCTCAAACCTCCTTCCCAAACAATGAACCCACCGATGTGGGACTTGGGATTAAGCCAAAATCAACAAATCTCCACCTTGGCTTAATTTCAAGTCCCACCTAAAACAAATCTTCTCACAACATAACAAAAAACAAACTTTATAGTGCTTCAAATTTGCGCCTCCGGGCGCCAACTTCAAATGTGCAAAATATTAACCAAGTCTAAACAATATTCAAACTTGGCCCTTGTAACCACCTTGCCTTGTAGCAAACATCTTCTTTATTAGAAAATTCTTCTTTCTTTGCAAATACCCATTTGCACCCAATTGCCTTTTTACCTTTTGGTAATTGTGCCAGCTTCCACGTCTTGTTCTTATTCAAAGATTGCATCTCCTCTTTCATCGCACCTGCCCAATTACCACTCTCTGAACTCAAAATGGCTTCTGGGTAAGTGGATGGAATGTCATCAACAACTGGAAGTGCATAGGCAACCATATCCATGAAACGAGCAGGCTTCTGAATATCTCGTCTCTGTCTTCTAACTGCAATTGGCACTGATTGCTGTTGAGATTCTTGGGTAGGAACCTCTTCCTCATCTGACTCTTCTTCTGCCATAGGAGAGTCACTTGTGGTATTTCGTGTTGGGATCACCACTATCGGCTCAAACTCCACCTGCTTCCGGGCACACTCCACCTGTTGCGGAGTACTATCAGCTCCTTCTGGATTTACCTTCTTTAACATGGCAGATTCATCAAAGGTAACATCCCTGCTGATAATCGTCTTCTTTGCCTCTAGACACCACAAACGGTATCCCTTCACTCCAGGACTAAAGCCCATGAAAAGAGCTTTCTTTGCCCGTGGATCCAACTTTGATTCAATCACATGATAATATGCAATAGAACCAAAAACATGCAAAGAATCATAATCAGTTGCAGGTTTTCCAGACCATACCTCTAACGGGGTTTTGCCATCTATAGCAGATGATGGCAAACGATTGACGAGATGTTGAACGTATGTCACAGCCTCAGCCCAAAACTCTCTGCCTAACTCAGCATTAGACAACATACAACGAACTTTCTCCACAAGTGTCTTGTTCATACGCTCCGAAACCCCATTCTGTTGTGGTGTTTTTCTAACAGTGAAGTGCCGAACTATGCCACAATCTTGGCATACCTTCAGGAACGGATCACTCTTGTATTCTCCTCCATTATCTGTTCGGAGAACCTTAATCTTCCTTCCTGTCTGGTTTTCAACTTGAGCTTTCCACTTAAGGAAAATTCCAAGCACATCATTTTTGTTCTTCATAGTAAACACCCAAACTCTTCTGGAAAAATCATCAACAAAAGTGACAAAATAATGCCTACCTCCGATTGACGGAGTCTTGGCAGGTCCCCACACATCTGAATGCACATAATCCAGAATACCCTTGGTATTGTGAATTGCAGTGCCAAACTTCACTCTTCGTTGTTTTCCCAGAACACAATGCTCACAAAATTCAAGTTTGCAAGCCTTCGTACCTTTCAACAATCCTTGCTTGGTAAGAATTTGCAAGGATTTCTCTCCAGCATGTCCCAACCTCATATGCCACAACTTCGTTGCCTCAGCATCCTTCTTAGAGCTAGAAGTTGCTGCCGCTACTGTCCCCACCACTGTACTACCTTGATAGTAATACAAATTGTTCTTCATCACGCCTTTCAACATCACCAGTGCTCCTGAAGTTGCTTTAAGAATTCCATCTCGCATCGTCACAACTAGGCCTTTAGATTCTAAAGCCCCCAATGAGATGAGATTCTTCTTCAACTTTGGCACGTACCGTACATCCCGCAAAATTCTGGTGGATCCATCATGATTCCGCAGCTTGATTGAACCTATCCCAGCTGTCTTACATGGATTATCATTACCCATGTAAACAACCCCGCCATCGAGTTCTTGAAAATCAAAGAACCATTCCCAAATGGGACACATATGATAAGTACAACCTGAATCCAATATCCACTCATCTGGATACGATGATGCTGAAAGCGAGACAATTAAAGAGATATCTGATTCCACGTCACTTTTGCATTCTGCAACATTTGCATCTTGTGGAGTCTTCCCTTTCTTCTGCAGTTTTGGACAGTCTTTCTTCCAGTGTCCTTTCTCATGACAGAAAGCACACTCATCTTTGGCAACGACTCGACCTTTAGACTTAGACATCCCTCTTCTTTCCTTTGTTTGGCTTTGCTGATGACCTCTTGCCACCAATGCTTCTTCTGATGTCGTTGATTTGGTTCTCATCTTATCCTGCTTTCTTAATTCATGACTATATAAAGCAGAACAAACAGCATCTAACGACACATTCTCCTTCCCGTGAAGGAGCGTAGTCTCCAAATGTTCAAATTCATCAGGAAGAGATGATAACAACATCAAAGCCAAATCCTCATCCTCAAACTTCACATCTAAATTCAACAGGTCTGCTACTAATTGATTAAACATAGTGATGTGTGCATTCATAGTAGTACCTTGTTGGTAGTCAAATCGGAACAACCTTTTCTTCATCAGGAGCTTGTTCTGACCACTCTTCTTCAGAAACTTGTCCTCCAATGCCTTCCACAGTTTGTGTGCAGAAGTCTCGTTTTTTACAGCGTACTTCTGCTCTCTGGACAGGCAGGATCGAATAGTTCCGCATGCCAACCGGTTGATGATGCTCCAATCTTTCTCCTCTACCTCTTTTGGTTTCTCTCCTTCAATAGCAATATCAAGACCCTGCTGAAAAAGAGAGTCCAAGACCTCTCCTTGCCACATGCCAAAATGTCCAGTGCCATCAAATATTTCCACCGCCAATTTCAAGGTGGACACCGGGAACCTCGACCATGATGAAGAGGAGCCCGACACTCTGGATACATCCTTGGCTTCTTCTTCTTGATTTGCCATTACAAACTCAAAATATAATATTCAATATTACAAATAATTTCAAACAACCCAAGGGCGAACCTTCGGCTCTTGATACCACTTGTTGGGAAAAACGGGTAATTTTCCCACTAAAACAAAATCCTAACAGAGCTACCCGACAAATAATATTGAATAAATAAAGCGGAATAATAAAAGAGATAAAGAGGAAAGAACACACCCGAAAATTGTTAACGGAGTTCGGCCTGTTTAGCCTAATCTCCGAGCATAGCAAAAACAGCTCACTTTTATTACTATGAGAGAAGATATTACAAATTGGGATATATAACAGTGAAGGAGAAGAGTTTAATTTATAACCCTCAAACCTCCTTCCCAAACAATGAACCCACCGATGTGGGACTTGGGATTAAGCCAAAATCAACAGGATACTAATCATGAGATTCTATAATTATTAAATTAATTGCATATAATTGGGTACAATATCGTCAAATATTGCATACAATAATTGCATATAATTTTATAATTATTATTTCCTTAATACTCCCCTCAAGTTGGTAGGTGAAGATCAAGAACCCCCAACTTGTGTCGTAGCGTCAAAAATCGTTCCTTGCCCAATGCCTTCGTAAAAATATCTGCGAGCTGATACTGTGTCGGTACATATGAAGGACTGATTATCCCAGCTTGTAATTTTTCTCGCACAATGTGGCAGTCTATCTTAATGTGTTTTGTGCGTTCATGAAATACTGGGTTTACTGCTATATGTAATGCCGCTTGATTGTCACACAAAAGTTGAGCTGGCAAGTTACATGGCACCTTTAAATCCTGCAACAGATATCGCAACCAAACTATCTCCAAACAAGTATTGGCCATTGCGCGGTATTCTGCTTCCGCTGATGATCTTGATACGTTTGTCTGTTTTTTTGACTTCCATGAGATAATAGATGAACCAAGAAAAATGCAATATCCAGATACTGATCTCCGAGTTGTCTGACAACCTCCCCAGTCTGAGTCGCAATAAGCTGTTAATGTCAGATTGTTTTCGGATGGCAATAACAATCCTTGTCCTGGTGATCCTTTGATGTACTTTAGGACTCGAATTGCGGCATCCCAATGAGGTTTCCGTGGATCCTGTATATATTGACTTAGGGTCCGAACCGAAAATGCTATGTCAGACCGAGTAACCGTGAGGTATATCAGTCGTCCCACGAGTCGCCTGTATTTGACTGGATCCTTTAATAACTTTCCATCGTCTGGTGTGAGTTTTAGGTATTGTTCCATTGGAAATTTGTCTGGACGAGCACCTGTGAGTCCCGTATCCTGCAAAATATCAAGCGCATATTTTCTTTGGGACATGTAAATACCAGCTTTGGAACGGGAAAATTCAATCCCTAGAAAATATTTTAGGTCTCCAAGATCTTTAATGCGAAATTGTTGTAATAAACAATCTTTAACACGCTGAATTTCTGTCAAATCATTTCCTGTCAGAAGAATATCATCCACATAAATCAAAAGGGCAGTAAATGATGAGTTATTCTGTCTTGTGAATAGAGAGTAATCTGTCTTGGACTGTTGAAATCCTACAGATTTAAAAATACCTTGTAATGGAGGTGAGTATTGTGTCTGTGACTGTTGGCAGAATGGGAAAACACTTTCATGGAAGATGACATCCCGACTTGTAAAAAAAGTGCCTGCATCTATATCAAATAATTTGTATGCTTTTTGACTGTGAGGATAACCAATGAAGATGCATTGTCGGGCACGCGGATCAAATTTTTGCTTAGGTGAAACAACAGTTGCGTAACAAAGGCAACCAAAAGTTTTTAGGTGAGAAAGTGAAGGTGGTTGATTATATAGTAGCTCAAAAGGTGATTTATTTTTTAGTAAAGGTGATGGCAAGCGATTAATGATATATGTGGCGGTTAAAACGCATTCTCCCCAAAATTCTAATGGTAAATTGGACTGAAATAGGAGGGCTCGTGCTGTGTTTAAAACATGTCTATGTTTGCCTGAAATTGATTTTGTGCAAATGTAATGAATGACTCTAAGAGATGTTGGGTTTCAGATTTGTGATTTTTATGAGGACCCCAAATGTCACAATGCAATAGATTAAATGGAGGGTAGCCTTGTCTTTTTAGTGTTAGGGATAGGTAGTAGGGAAGATACAAGTTGTAGACACGCTGGAGAAGGATGTCCAAGGCGCTTATGCCATAAATCAGGATCGGTCGATACACTACAAGAAAAACGCGAATTACATACAGATTATTACATACGGATCAAAATCCGTATGTAAAATTTAACCACTACACCAAGCAAATTCTTTAGTTTTATTATGATTTTTATTATACTTATTATTATTAATAATACTAATAATATTAATAATACTAACAATATTAATAATATTAATAATACTAACAATATTAATAATATTAATAATACTAACAATATTAATGATACTAACAATATTAACATATGAATCACATTTAATTTATCTATAATCTACTTGAATCTAAACATAATTTATTATATTATCTATTAGTATGAATCAAATTTAATATATGTCATACTCATAGTCATCATATTACCTATTACATTAAAATCAACTATCATATTAATTATTATTTTACGATCATATTGACTTAATTAAGTTCATTATAAGTAGTTGGTTTTACTTGTGTGTTATAGTAAAGAATATTGTCAACAAACAATATTATCTTTTAACATAAAATGATGACTTTTACATTAACTATTAATTAAATCTCTAATACAAATTACTAGTTAGCATATCATTATAGTTTAAACTATATTAATTATTCCATAAATCTATGTAAAAGGTTGTTACTAAATAACCCTTTCTACTAATATATAATATAAATCATAATCACAAAGTGATTAAATAATTTATAATTTAAAATATTTTAAAAATTATACATTATATCAATTTTAATCTATGTAAGTAAATATTTGAAAATAAGATTTTTTTTATCGACAAAGAATAAAAAAAATTAAACAAAACATTTTAAGGATATTTCAATCCTTATACAAGAATCTCAAATCAGAAAAGAAGTGTAAGATACAAGCACCTATATAGCCATCTAACAAAAACTTCACAACTACCTATAATAACCTATATTTGAAAATAAGATATCAAATAATTTTATATTAATATATATATATATATATATATATAATATGAAAGTAAATTTAAATTTAACCATGAGTTTTAAAAAATTAATGATTAAATAAAGAAATATGTTAATCAATATATATGTATTTATAGTATTAAAGTTATATTAATATTATATAATTTCTCTCTTTTTCTCTCTATCTATCTATATCCGGATAAAAGTAATATTACTCAAGTCAAATAAAACTACTATACACACACAATAAATATCTAAATGTATATTTATATCAAAATTAATATTAATAATATGAATATAATATTGATAATATGAATATAATATTAATAATATGAATATTAATAATATGAATATTAATACTAATAATATTAATAATAATATTAATAAATATTAATAATAATTTGAATATTAATACTAATAATATTAATAATAATATTAATAATATTAATAATAATGTTAATAATAATATTAATAATAATGTTAATAATAATATTAATAAATATTAATAATATGAATATAATGTTAATAATAATATTAATTATAACATTAATGAATATTAATAATATGAATAATATTAATAATAATATTAATAAATATTAATAATATGAATATAATGTTAATAATAATATTAATTATAACATTAATAAATATTAATAATATGAATAATATTAATAATATTAATAATATAAATATAATTTATTTTATTATTATTATTATTAATTATATTAATATGTATAAATTATATTAATATGTATAAATTATATTAATATGTATAAGTATAATAAAAATGATAATATGACCAAAGAACTTGTCTGGTCTAGTGGTAAATTAATTATTTTTTACACGGTATCACACTTACATAGTTTTTTTTTTACAAAACATTCACAAGGGCGCAACTTGAACTTACCACCGTATATCATCTCCAACTCTCCTGATTTCTTAATCTTTGAATTGACACTACAAACAAAACATGAAATAGAAACCAATTTTTAGACACCAAAATAATTAGTTGCAATAGTAATTAAATTAGAGACCATTTTACCGTTATTGTTGAGATTCTATAATTATTAAATTAATTGCATATAATTGGGTACAATATTGCATACAATAATTGCATATAATTTTATAATTATTATTTCCTTAATAAATACCTTCAATTATTTTTTACACAGTATCACACTTACATAGTTTTTTTTTTTACAAAACATTCACAAGGGCGCAACTTCATTTCAGAATAAAACGTTCACACAACACAAATTTCATTTTAGAGAAAATCGCGTTTCAACTCATGCATGAACTTACCACCGTATATCATCTCCAACTCTCCTGATTTCTTAATCTTTGAATTGACACTACAAACAAAACATGAAATAGAAACCAATTTTTAGACACCAAAATAATTAGTTGCAATAGTAATTAAATTAGAGACCATTTTAGAAACTAAACAAAAATTTGGTTTCTAAATTAGTTTCTATTATTGTTAAATAGTTTCTAAATTGGTATCTAATTAGCAACCAAGGTTTTAACTACCAATTATTTAGTTTCTAAATTTGGTCTCTAAAATCTTGGTTGCTAATTAGATACCAATTTAGAAACTATTTAACAATAATATAAACTAATTTAGAAACCAATTTTTTTTTAGTTTATAAAATGGTCTTTAATTTAGTTACTATTGCAACTAATTATTTTGGTCTCTAAAAATTAGTTTTTATTTCATGATTGTCTTGTAGTGTGATATTCTCTCTACTTGTGCCCTAATTGGTTTTCCAAAATTGATTTTCAATATTCCCATTTCGCACTACCTATATCATTTTTGTGGCTAACTCTTAGTGTGTTGTTTGTTTTTGTGAATAAATTATTCTCGGGTGGTGCATTTGCGTTCCAAATTGTGGTGCGTTTTTGTTCTATGAACTACAATGCATTTAGGGGTTTCAGTGCCTCGAGGTTCATAAACTTCTAGCTTTGAGCATACTTCTTTTAATTTAAAACTGAGACTTGTAGTTAACAGTTTCCCATTAGCAATATGAACCATAGTTTTGGCTCTTTCCTCTTCATTTAGCTTTGAAAAATCATTTACTCAAACTACCATTTAGTTTTAATATTATTCAATTTCATTGATTTTGTGTTCTAAACTAGGTTTCTACATTGACATGTCAAGTCATGTCAAGTCAATTAAATGAAGGTAATAATGACTTTTTTTTGTGCAAAACTATCCAGGAGAATTGTCTCGTGATTTTGCTATGTTTCACGCATCACCAGTAATATTTAAATCTGTATTAAATTAATATATATTATAATTGAAATGCTACTAATTATGAGTATTTTTTATATATTAGGATCCGATAAAGGAAGTGTTCCTAACAAAGAAACAAATGATCAAGATAAAAAACTATTCTCAATTTGAACATATCCCGTAAATCTAATACATTGCAAGTTGGTGTCAAAGAATGATAGGTAAAAAAATTGTTCTATGGATCTCTAAAGTAGGATTTGACTTCAAATATACTATAATTTGTTTGACTATTATTATTCTATTTGTTGTCAGAGTTTGTTATGTGTTTCATAACTTCTATATATGCACAAATAGGTGAAAGTTAGTCTTGTAATTGGTTGATTTTGCAAGCAACATTGATTGGTTGTGAATAAGCATAGCTTCTAGCTTAATGTTATGGATTCAAATATCCATTTGCTAAGTATTTAATGGGGTGGGTTCCCATCACTCACCACATATCACAAAAAAGGACCCAGACTCATATTCTCACAAATCTTTTACCTTTATGCAATTTGCACATTTTAATTTACACCAAACCAAATACTCGTTGCTTTAAATGAAAACATATAATTAAATAATTTAAGTTTATGTTTTCTAATCTTAACAATTATGTTGCAACAAAAGAAAAAGAAAGAAAAGTTACCTTTCACGAGAGTTCATTATCACATAATAGAAGACTGAGAAGTTAAGTACAAGTCAAAGACGGATTGAACTTTTAATAATAAGTTTAGACAATAAAAATAAAACCTAGTTGGATCTAAAATATTGTCTTTTCCAATAAGCAATAACTAGGCTTTTTTATATTTTAATGAGAAACAATTTGTTATGAGTTTTATAACTTCTATATATTCCAATTAGAATGATGATTCCATATACACATACATATATGTGACATTAGAGAACTTTTTTAGATTCTTCCCCTAAGAATAAAAAAGGAAAAAGTTGGAGCTATTTAAGTTTTCAAAATTTTAAAATATTTGTCTTTTATCATTTTTCAGTTGTTTTAGGATTTATGCGCATTAAAAAAACATCCTATTAAAATACACAACTCATTTTTTAAAAAAGCACAAAAAAAGAAAGTACATTACAAGAAAATAACAATTTAATCACTGAATTTAACGACAAAAAATGAGTTGTCACAATTTGGGACCAAAATAGTAACTGAATACTCTTAGTCTCAAATTTGTAACTGAAATAGGAATTGAATGAATTGTTAATGATGTTAGTTAGTTTAACGACCGAATCAGCGATTGAACATTAGAGTGACACAACCATTGATCACTAAAGTGGTGACTATTTTGAATAATTTGGGAAAAATATATTCGTGAATGAATAAGTGACCGAATATGTTTATTTTTTAGTAACTGATGTATGTTCAGTCGCTAAATGGAGTTGTTTATTTTTCTGTCACCGAATTAGTCACTGTATATGTTTATCTTTTAGCCACCAATTTTCCTTCAGTCTCTAAATGTGATTGCTTATTTATGCCACCGAATATGTTTATTTTGTAGTTACCGATTTTCCTAATGTTGCTAAATGTAATTGTTTATTTTCTACCACCGAATTAGTCACTGAAATAACATTTATATTTTTATTTAATTATGCATATATTAAAATTAAATAGAAAAATTAATTTTTTTGAAAAATAAATAAATTAGAAAAGAAGATTAAATAATATTAATATTAATATGAATAATAATATTTCATATTAATTAATAAACATATTTAAAAAAAATCTATTTATTAATATTATTTTTATTGTTATTATAAATAATAACTATATTTATTAATATTATGATTAAAAATAATAACTATAATAATAATAATAATAATAATAATAATAATAATAATAATAATAATAATAATAATAATAATAATAATAATAATAATAATAATAATAATAATAATAATCTATACCTATATATAAAGGGGACTCCTCTCTTTAACTGCTCTTTTGGTTTTATCAATTTTATCCTTATATTAATATTTATTTTATTGTTTTATCTTGGACATTCCAATCATTTCATTATTTTTTAAGCATTTAATAAATAAATAATTATTCTTATAATTAATTGGAAAATGTTTTTCTTTTTTATTTTTAAAACTAATATTCTATCATTTTGTGAAAAGCAGTTACCAATCTTAAATTTTGAATGTGGAGTAGTTTATAAAACGTTTTGTACGACGTGAAGCAATTTTTTCCCCATATCTTCATATCTCTTAAAAATCATATTGTTATTCCTTCTTATCATATTTGGTTTCTTATTTTTTCTTTGGAAAAAAAATATATGAATGAATGACAGTAGCGGTTTCTTCATCTATGACTCAATATGTGACGGTGACCTTCGTCAACAACATTTGGTGGACGACCATCTTCGAATGCCTCATATGGGCGATCTGGATGGAGATGTGAACGAGGAGAAAAACAACTTATTCTTCACTCCAATTACATTCTTCTTCATGGATCACCTATTCTTCTCATCACAAATGTGGCATTGAAGTAATTCGCCAATAGAATTTTGAGTCTATGATTTCTGACGCTATTTTTCTTGCGCGAGACAGGGAAGATGTTCGTTGCATTATGAAAAAATGACTATTATGGAGGATTGAGTCTTAGTAACTTGGATTTTCATTAGTAACATGTTTGTCCCTCCTTTCTCAACCAGACCTTTAAAGTTATTGCTTGGGGGCGGTGCTCACACTCTTTGCTTGACTGATTCGATCTTTATTCCTCTTTATCAAATTTATCATTCTTTTATTTCCTTTTATTGTTTTGTTCCATTAAATTGAGAATTATTAATAAATATAAAATATTGAATCATTTTTTCTTTATTGTTATAGTAATATTATGACTTTGGAAATGTTGATGATAAAAAAAAAATGTGGACACACAGGCGTATGATGTGTTTTCACTAACAATAATAATAATAGAGTATGTTAACTTAATTTAGGGCCAAATGTATACCAGAAAAGGTGGTGTGGCAAAAATTCTTGGGCAGTCGAATGATGTGGCAGAGTGGAGTGGTGTAGTTGCGGAAATTTCTTGCGTTTCAGTTCCTTTTAAAGTCAGGTCTCTACATGGTTTCCTACAAGCTTGAGAAAATGGATCGTGGAGTTGTATTAATTTATTGTTTTTTTGTTTTAGTTATTGCACCTTGTACTTGAGGTTCGACTTTTAAGGGATACTGCTTGAGGATTTTTGTTCTGGATATTGAGGTTTTGCTCTAGCGTTGAGGTTAGGATTTGAAGAGAACAATATAACAATTTGTATTTGGAAAAAATAAAAACCTTATGTAGCAGGTGATTGATAAATTTCATCGCTCAGAAATTTTATTCTCATTCAATTCAATGTATGTACAAGCAATAGAGGAAAACATTAAATAAAAATTAAAAAAACGGAAATTAACTATGGTAACGTTAGGTAACCGACAACCGGTAAAAAGAATTATAATAATTACAATACACTCCCCTCAAGCTGGATAATGGATACACATTATTTTAAGCTTGGAAATGATGGTTTTAAAATTAGCACGATGCAAAGGTTTGATGAAGATATTTGTTGGTTGATCACAAGATTGAATGTGAAGAAGATGAAAAGGTTGAGCATTAGCTTCTCTCAAACAACGTGACAGTTGATGTCAATATGCTTGGTTCTTTCATGGAAAGTAGGATTGAAAGCTATGTGGCCGACAACTTGATTGTCACAGTATAAATTTGTGGTAGCATTAGGCTTGATATGAAAATCATTAAGAAGATGGGTAAGCCACTAAACCTCACAAGTAGTAGTATTCAGCTTTAGAGGAAGAACGAGAGACGGTGGTTTGCTTTTTGGATTTCCAATAAATAAGAGAAGTGCCAAGAAATATACAAAGGCCAATCGTGGATCGCCTTGTCTTTGGATATGCAGCCCAATCAAAATCACTAAAGGCCTTCAAATGAATGTTATTGTCAGCAAAAAAAAAAAAAACCTTGTGCAAGGTTGGCTTTTATTACCAGAGAATATGTTGAGCAGCTTGATGGTGATGGATGGTTGGCTGTTGAACAAACTGACTAAGGAGATGTACCATAAATGTGATGTCAGGACGTGAGTTGGTTAAGTAGAGAAGCCACCCAATTAATCTGCGATAGGAATTGGCATTGTGAAGAAGAGGCTTGTCTTCAAAAAAAACTTTGGTATCACGAATAAAATGAGTAGAGGATGGCTTGCTAGCAAGCATTCCGCATTCGTTGAGAATGTTAAGGGCATACTTGCGTTGACATATACGTATGACTTCTTTTGTTCTAGCAATCTCCAATCCGAAGAAATACTTGAGTTGACCCGGATCTTTGATTCTGAAGTTGGAATGCAAGGAGTTTTTTATACTATTGATCTCATCCATGGAATTTCCAACAAGGATGATGTCATCTACATAAACAAGTAAAGCAGTGAAAGTGCATGCAGTCTTTTTAATGAATAAGGAATATTTTGAACTAGATTGTATAAATCCAACAAAAATAAGAAATGAAGATAATTTCGCAATCCATTGCCTACTTGCCTATTTCAACCCATACAAAGACTTGGTTAATTTGCAAACTTGGTTAGGTTTAGAGGTGATAAGTCTTGGAGGAGGAGTCATATAGAATTCTTCATCAAGATCTCCATGAAGAAAGGCATTATCCTCATCCAATTGATGTAGGTTCCAGTTATATGCATAGCAAGAGCAAGTAATAAACGGATAGTGGTCAGCTTAGCAACTCGAGAAAAAGTATCTAAAAAATCTTTCTCTATTCATAACTTCAATCCAACTAGAGTTTCTTATGGCTTCCTCGTAAGTGTGGGGTTCAACATATGAAGAAATAGCCAAAGTAAAATTTCAATATCATATGTCAAAACAGAAGATATAAGATATTTGATTTTGAAATTAGAATTAGAAACTTTGTGCAGATTTGCAACTTGATGGTGATAATTAGCAAGATAGGAATGAATTTTCTTTATTCTTCTAGATCATCTCAGATCACTCCCAAGGCCATCTTTAATAACAGTGTCAGAATTTCTGGTGTATTATCAGAATTTTGAATATGAACAATATTACTTGGATCATGAGCCACTGTACTTCTAAAACAACTATTAAGTTCAAGTAAGAAATTAGCATCATCATGAATCAAACTATCACTATTTTTTTATTGTGGTGATTGGAGAGACTGTAAGGAAACATGTTTTCATAAAAGATAACATTTATATTGATAAAGATTTCTCTACTTTTAACATCAAGCAACACATACCCTTTAATGCCAGATTTATATCCAATGAAAACACTTTTTTCTAGATCTTGGTTTTAGCTTACTGCGATTGTTTTCCAAAGTAGAGGCAAAACATAAGTAACCAAAGGTTTTAAGATTTAAATATGTAGGTGGTTAGTAGTACAACATCTCATAAGGAGACTTACCTTTCAAAACATTTGAAGGAAGTTTATTTATTAAATGAATAGCATGGCTAGCAGCATAAGACCAGTAGATTTTTGACAAACTTGATTGAAAAAGAAGGATGCATGTGACATTCATAATGGTGTTTTCTTTTGGCTACAACATTTTGTTGGGGAGTTTCAACACAAGTTCTTTTATGCAAAATACCATATTTCTCATACAATTCATTACAATCAAATTCTTTTCCATTATAAGCTCTAAAAGTTTTGATGTTTCGATTAAACTGGTTTTTAACAAGAATAATAAAATTATGTAACAAGTTTCTAGTTTTTCCTTTAGTTTTCATAAGAAAGATCCAAGAGTGTCTAGAAAAATCATCAACAATAGTAAGAAAGTATTTATGACCGTGAACATAGCTAACATTAATAGGTCCCTACATATCTATATATATATGAGATCAAAGGTATTTAAAGAAACAATACCACTTATTTGAAAAGGCATTTTATGTTGTTCAGCAATGTGACATATATCACATAGCTTATTAGAACTGGAATTAACATAAGGAAAACTTTTGCAAACTTGTTCAACAATATGTTTGTAAGGGTGGCCTAATCTAAAATGCCATAGGTCAATATCATATCCTTTAGAATTAAGAACATTACAATTCATCAAATATTTTCCTTCATGTATGTTAACAGGATCATGAAGACTATAAACCTTCATGCATATCAACTTGACCAATCATCTTGAATGTAGTATTGTCCTGTATCTGACAACTCTTATGAGAAAATACTAGTGTGAAATTAGAATCACTAATCAACTTAGGCACAAAAATCAATTTAAACACAAAATTTGGTATGTACAAAACATTATAAATGGTAAGATTATTATAAAATTGTATTGTTCCAGCATATTCAGCAGTGATAGATGAATTGTCAGGCAATTTTATGAAAACAGGTTTAATTCTAAAAAAAATTATAAATTGATTTTTATCGTAAGTAACATGATCAGTGGCATCTCTATCGAGAATCCATTTAGAGTTTGTGTTTACTTGGTTTGGTATGATGTATGGCAGAGTCATCTTCGTTGACACTATGTATTTGGTTTACACTGTGGTTTGGTGATTCTTGCAGCAATTTTAAAAGTAAAAGGGGGATTATTTTGTCTTATATCTTGATCATTGTTGTTTCTATGAATTTGACTATCATCACTTCTTAGAATGATATTGCAAGATTGGTCATTGCTTTTCTCCCTTTCAAAATTCTCATTTCTTTGCTTGTACCAAGGAGGATACCCATGCTTGGCATAACATTCATCAATTGTGTGATTCAGTCTGTGACAATATGAGCATTGTTTCCCTTGAGTATAACTTCTACCTCCATCTCTTCCTCCTTTCAGATTGTTATTTCTCCCTTGCGGTTTCCAACTCCCTTGATCTTGCAATTTCCAATTATTCTGTTTATCAATGTCATTCCGATTTTGTTGTTTCTCAGCAAAATTAATCACAACTCTATTATCCAAATTTCCAATTCCGTTAAACTGGCATTCCTGCTGAAACAAAAACGCAAACACACGACTAATGTTGCGAATGGGGTTTCATCATCAAGACTTGGGTTTTCACAGAGCATTGTAAACTTCATTAAGCCCTTTCAGAAAACATAAAGCATACTCTAAATCTCTATAATTGTGAGAGATTCTTGACATATCACATTACAGGTACCACCACATGTGCATCTTGGTATAGGTCTCAAATATTTCAATTCTTCCCAAAGAATTTTTAGATCAGTATAAAATTGGGTAACATTTATCTCACCTTGTTTGATGGAGTGAATTTCTTGGAGTAAATTGGAGATGCGAAAATGGTTGCCTCATGAAAAACGTTCCTTCAAGTCATCCCATAGATTCTTTGCAATGTCTATGTAAACCATGCTTTCGGCAATTTGTGTAGATAAGGTGCGATTGATCTAAGACAAGACCATCTCATTACACCTTTCCCATGCTTCAAACAAAGGATCATGATGTTCTGACATGTCAATACGGCCGTCAATGGATTTCAATTTGTTCTTTGACAACATATTCCAGGGTTCTCACCGGGATGAAGATAATAAGAACTAGAGGGATCTCCAGAAGGATCCTTAAAAACATTGACTTCAGAAACCTTGGGCTCGGGATCATTGTTCTTGACAGACGAGGAAGCCAAGAAAAGCAAGAACGAACAAGAACACACTAAAAAGAAACAGGAGGATTAACGAAGACGAACACAACGAAAACAGAGCAGGTTCTTCAACCCGCTCTTGATACCATAAAGAGAACAATATTACAGTTTGTATTTAGAAAATATGAAAACCTTACGTAGCAGATGATTGATAATCTTCATCGCTCAAAGTTTTTATTCTCATTCAATGTATATGTACAAGCAACAGAGAAAGACGTTATATAAAAAAACCAAAAACTAACTATGATAATGTTAGGTAACCGACAACTGCTAAAAAGAATTAAAATAAGTACATTAGAGTTTGCGAGAGGTGAAATCTGACGATGATTGTGTGAGAACGAGGGTAATCTGTGAAGGGTTAGGTTTTTTGGTCGATGTCTTAATTTTTGCTTCATTTAACAACTTGCGTGGTTGTCTTATATATAATTAATATAATTATTTATTCTGCAAGTTGATTATGGGCACCATCTTGGGAAAGCTTCACACCGGAAGATCGCAAGGACAAGTCAACATGAATGGTACCCTTTAATTTCAAGCACTACACATTTGATACATAATGTCACACCAAAGGGTTGCTTCTATCCAATTTATCTCATCAATATGTTAAAGAACTCGAGAAAGAATTTCCTGTTGGAAAACTTGTAACTAATGAAATCTTCTAGCAGAAAAGATAAAAATAGTACAATCTGGACTTTTAACCACAAACTCGTTTCTTATATAAGAACGGTTTCTTCTAAATCAGAAGTTGTGTCCTTTGCTTTATGCAACTACAATAGTCAGCAAAAAGTTTTTTAAGATTTCTCATTATTGAAACAAAAACATGTAAAGTTTTCTTAATAATGACATACCACTTTAGTTTACTAGTCCTTGTGACCCTTATTTGTTTCTGCTTCAGAATTTAGAGTACAATTATATAGTAAATTCCACTTAGTTTCACATATCATTTGATTCAGAAATATGAATCTTTCTTTGCCCATTAGTCCACTCTAATGTGTTACACTCATGTTTGAAAAAAATCTTTATATGTGAGAAAAATCAGTATTTCTCTCTCAATTCCTTTTGTGTGACACAGACTTTGTTATGTTAAAAAATTTACTTGTCAGACATTGAGCATAAACTGTATCACAGTCTTTGACACTATGAGGCAATGTCAATTGCATACACCTTATAGTCTTAACTAAATGTTTCCCTTAGGGTTTACTCTCATGCGATTGACTGATTCTTTATGCACCTCCATCACTTCTTCAGCCACCTTCATAAATTTAAAAGTTTCCAAAATTATCCTTAGTAAAAAATAAAAAATAAAAAATAAAATAATGTTTAACACTATAGATTACGTAATCCAAAAATAAAAAATTATAGTTTCCAGATTACGTAATCTAGAAGTCACAAATTACAATTTTCATATTACATAATTCGGACCCTATTTAACAAAACACAATACCATATTACATAATTCAGAACTTATTTAAGAAAATAAATCTACTAAATTATGTAATATGAAAGTCAAAAAATTAAAAACTAACAATACCGAATTACATAATCCAGAAGTGGTAATTTTTTACTTCCAAATTATGTAATTCAATAGATTTATTTTCTTAAATAAGTTTCCAATTACACACGGTATTGTGAGTTTTTAAATAGGTTTCAGATTATGTAGTCTAAAATTTGTAACTTTTGACTTCTAGATTACGTAATCTGTAATCCATGATGGAAGGTGGAGGAAGAATTAGTCTCTCATTCACCACCGAAATCTCGTCAGTCTTTTAGACTCTGTTTGGATTGAGGAGGGGATTTGTGAGGAGGGGAGAGAGTGAATTTGTGGGGATTAGAGAGGATGTGTGAG
The DNA here is from genome assembly GCF_000499845.2 of Phaseolus vulgaris. NCBI lineage: Eukaryota > Viridiplantae > Streptophyta > Magnoliopsida > Fabales > Fabaceae > Phaseolus > Phaseolus vulgaris. The sequence goes on along the minus strand of NC_023749.2, from coordinate 9,450,552 downwards.
GATATGTGAGGTTGTTTGGATTGAGGGATGATAGAGTGGATTTGTGAGGATGGTCTATTGTAAATTTACAAATTTATCCTTGTTATTAAAAAATATTTGAATAATAAATTATAATTTTTTTTAGGTTTGAATTAATTAAATATTTTTAATATATAATATTCATAATTATGTATATTTTTTAATAAAAATTAAAAAATATAATGAAAATACTTTTGTGTTAAATTGAAATAAATTTATTAAATATATTAAAATTTGTGAAAATAATATTTATTATTATATTCATTTGTTACTCTATATATTATATATATATATATTGTTGATATATATTATAATTTTTATTTTTATTATTTTTATTATTTACAATTATATGTTGTTATTAATAGTATAATTAAATATTTTTAAAATTATAAATAATAAATAAATTTATATAATATTTAATTTTATATATTGTACTAAAATGAATGCAAAAGGATATTTTGGTAAAAATACAATAATTTACATCAATCCCCCAAATCTCTTCATGTTGTGAAGAGTGAAAAA